>NC_143558.1:25630000-26374166 GCF_054136105.1 Typopeltis vanoorti | reverse complement strand
ACAAAATGCATTCACCATTAAAAGTTTGTTTCAGGAGAATATTAAGGTCACAACGGTACATTTTTATTGCTTCAAGTAAGCTCTATGAGCCGTAAAGTTTCTATTATAGATACTGAGAATTTTTACACTAATTCACATTGATAACGGATATAATAATTTTATAATATTTCTAAGTTATACTTTTATAAAATAAATAATGTTATAAGACATAATGTTCTTTTAATCAGCTAATAAATGAGAAATGGAATTAGAAGCTGAGATTAGAAGCTGCGTTTTCTGAAAGGAAAACCTAATTCCTCCGCATGAGATCAGCTAACTCCTCTTCACTTGAAAAATTCCTTATGATGGTTCGTCGCAACGTAGACTGGATTCGAGTTCAGATCTTTCTCGACAAAGGATATCAACCATGCCGAATGTCTTTCCAAAAGAGGACACAAACAGTGTTTCTCTGAAAATAAAACATTGATGGAAGTATTGCTCAAGGTATGGTCATCTTACCAGACCCTGGTTCATCTAAAAGAAAATTTCCATCCAGACAAAACCATCTGAGATATCGAACAAAGGACAGGATAATTTTCCTGAGACCATCTTCAAAGAAATGGAGTCAGATGACGTCGAGGTTCTCTAAACGGACATTCAAGAACGGAAGAGGACTGGATCACCTCATTTGGTCGTTGAAATCCAAGAAGTCTTTTTGTTTGTTTACTTGTTTGTATAAATATCTAGAAAACGTTATGTTGCATTAATCCAAACAAAGACAGGTTTCGTAAATATTCGCAAGATTGCAAGAACAAAATAAATCTGTGTAACTATTCTAATCTACAAATTGAACTACTGACCTACACGATATGAAAAAAAAAAAAAAAAAAAAACTATCGAACGAACATTCATTGAACAGATGTTCCTTGATGGTAGGGTTTGATTTTCGTTTAGGTCTCAAGGAAACACCATAACGACTTTTCAACTGAAGGTGAGAAAATCAATCTTATATGGAAGTTGCAGCGTTTTCTTCTTCTGAAAACTCGGATTGTGGGTTGTGCATTCCGCGAGACAGACAAACCGACCAGAAGAACACATACGAAATTAACGAACATAATCGAACATAACCGAAAATCAAATACTTTTGCTGTTGCCGCTGACTTTTTCTGAGATAGCAATATTGTCGAGAATTTTGACATCTGCGTAAGTCCACTTCATTCTGGAAAGTTGTCTTAGGGCTATTCTTACGTCTTTCCTACCAAAGGATATCTGTTCAATGAATGTTTGTTCGATAGTTTTTTTTTTTTTTTCATATCGTTGTAGGTCAGTAGTTCAATTTGTAACAAATCTCTCGTTCAGTTTTTCTGAATTTTTTTTTTTTTTTAATTAGAAACTGTAATGTTCGTTTTATTGACATCAGCGTGAAACTACTGTTCTAAATTTTCAAGCACAATTTGTCCTACAGGGTCACTACCGAAACTTTCTACACAACAAAAATCATGCTCAACAAAAAAACTTTCTCGTAGAAGCTTAAAACCACCGATTCTTAGTTTGTGTCGCAAGTAAAGTGGAACACCACAATATCACAGTTTACCAGCTAATATCTTTTGTACAGTATTCTACATTTCGATGTATTTTTTCTCCTGGAACAATAGTATATAATAGGGTTGTGTTTCTATAATAATAAATAATCTATAATCTAAATCTATAATAATAAGTAATAAAGCCTGGATTCCCTTTTATTCCCCAAGGGAACATCTGGCACTTTTTAGAAGTTCTCAACTTCATCATGAAGTTGAAATGAGTACGTTTCCAGGTGTAAAAGTGATAGAAGAATATATCAGACAACTGTCTTCATCTCATGCGTATAATCCAAGCTATATAGTGAATGTGTGAGGAAATACACTCAATGGATGAAACATTAGAGATAGGGGTGGCGGGAAGTTGACACTGGCATCCCCGGTGCAGAGTGAAACGTACCCAAACCAAACGCAGACTTAAATAGGCTGACATCGAGGCCTCCCAACAGTACATCACAATCGACGAACATGGGCAAATGTGGTGATCATAGCGACTTTGTTCGTGGACGTATTATCGACGTAAAACAAATGGGTCATTCCATCGCCCAAGTACTAAGAACCCTACTGTTCTCAAGGGCAACCGTATCAGAGGTCTACCGCAAGTATACTATCAACGGACGTCCAGCGCCCAGCGAGCAAGTGGTGGCCCAACACACGCCATTGATGACCGACATCGACGCTGTTTGTCCTGCTCGTACAAACCAACCTCATCGCAAAGGCGGCACCAATCTCATCCAGTTTCAATGTCGGAGGTCTAAACAGCATCAGCGAACGAACAGAAGAGCACCAAAGGCTACTGGAACCGACGTCCTAATCGTGTACCACTGTTGGCAATTCGTCATCGGGCGTTGTGCTTCTCCTGGTATTAGGATCATCAAAACTAGATCTCTGCACAGTCAACCAGTGTGGTGTGGTGTGGTCTGACGACTCCCGTTATCTTATACCAAGCTGAAGGGAGAGTGCGAGTGTGGCATTGACAGCATGTACCCATGACTCCGTCATTCAAAGTTCATGGTCTGGGAAGCCTTCTCATGGGACACATGAGGTCCCTTAGTGTGTGTGTGTGTGTGTGTGTGTGTGTGTGTGTGTGTGTGTGTGTGTGTGTGTGTGTGTGTGTGTGTGTGTGTGTGTGTGTGTGTGTGTCTGGAGAGGTCCTTAAATCCTGCGAGTTACCAGAATGTGCACCGACACACTTTCATGGTCTTCGCACATCCTGCAGCCGATGGTCTGTTTCAACAGAACAATGGCTCGAGGACAATGGCCCAAGGCATGGCTCGAGGAACACTCAGTGTTCCTCGAGCCATGGACCATTCAGTGTTCATTCAAGGACCATTCAGTGTTCCCAAGATCCTCGGATTTAAATCTCCAATCTCTCTCTCTGGGATACCGTAGAGCGAGACGTCAGATCGATGTATCCGGGGCTGACATCTAAGGAGCAGTTGTGGACAATGCTAAAACTGACTATGTTGGAATTACTTCCGACATCTGGTGAAGTCAATACCTCGGAGAGTACAGGCTGTTATTTGCCTAGAGGAGGGCCGACACTCTATTAGGTTGGTATCGCTAATGTTTTGTCAATAAGTGTATTGTGCAACTTCGATGGTCGATTTTTATGGGTGGCAGAGTTTAAAACTTCCTTTTTTTTTTTTTTTACTAATTTTTGAAATCGACTGAAAAGCTCCTTTAATCTGTTGGGAAAGAAACCTTAATGTCTTTCTTCTGTTGATCTATCGTTTTTAACTTGCCCGGAAGCTATGCAGGTACCGATAACCTTCATTTCCGTTATACTGTCTTTGCTGTATTTCTTATGGCTTGGATGAAATCCTTATTGAGAAAAGAAATAATTAAACAGGTATATACAAACTGTTCAGTTGACTAGTACTTAAAGATATTTTAGATTCTTTTACGTTCTCAGTTTTTTTTTTTTTTTTTTTGATGCTCTTCTTTTGTAAAAATGAAAACTAACGCATGATGCATAGAATGAATTCATACATCTTAGAAAAACAAATTTAAAAAGTTCAAAAAGTCATCTTTTTCGTAAATAAATTAATACATAAAGCTTAAAATCTGCAAAAAAAGCAATGATTTAAAGATAGTTGTCAGCTTGCCCATATTCACCGTTTTCTCTTATTAAGTTTAAAAAGAATGTGCATTCGCCTCCTTAAGGCAACATTTCTGATTTCAAAAGTAAGACTGTTCTAGGTTCAGTTTTAAACACTAGCTAGAGGAAATTTTTTTCACTTAGCTTTTGTTTTTTAAACCGGTTTCAAGTTAAATGACCTTAGACACAATCCTGTAGAATTTCTCTTCAAAAAATTCAGATTTTACCTTCCAAAACGGAGAAAAATTAACCTTAGCACACGCTATTTCAAACAATAATAACAGTTCGGGTTTCGAAACACAAGATGGCAGCACTTGTCTATTCTACTTATTGATAGCTACCAACTCAACTACCGGTGACTCCTGAGGATGGAGACGTGCTACCTACCTATTTCCAAAAGTATGAATTAAAAGAAATCCATGTACTCTCTTTTGGAAAGTGAGACATCACAGAGTTTATTCATCTATTCATTTAAATTAGTTGAGAAAAGCAAATGAGGATCATTAGTGTGAACTCTCTTGAAAACTATATTATATGATATAATTATGGTAGAGTATTCACATAATCTACAGTTGCTAATTTATTGATATTTATTCTTCTGTTATTTGAGTAGTAGTGTTCCATCGTAATTATTTAAATTCATGTTTTCAAGTTTTTGTGAATTGTAAGAGACATCGATCGCTAAAAACCACTTTGTTTTGCAAATGCATTATTTGCTAATAACATTTCATTATTAAAATAAAATATTATTAGCTTTTATTCTCTCTCTCTCTCTCTCTCTCTCTCTCTCTCAAAATATTCTCCAATCCACTGTTACTATACTGAAACAATCAGCATTTAAATTTCTTTATACTTATTTCTAAGTTCACTGAGATCGAATTAGTGGTATTAGTTTAGTAATTAGTAAT
Organism: Typopeltis vanoorti; assembly: GCF_054136105.1. Lineage (NCBI taxonomy): Eukaryota > Metazoa > Arthropoda > Arachnida > Uropygi > Thelyphonidae > Typopeltis > Typopeltis vanoorti. The sequence goes on along the minus strand of NC_143558.1, from coordinate 26,369,598 downwards.
AAATCATAAGTAATCTTGAGATAAAATTCACAATCATTTTATTTTGGCTTGCTGTAAAGTTCATTCATTTCGTATGGTGATTCAACGGCCGTGAGCCCCTTTTACGGGGAACTACGGCACCACCTCAATCCCCCTCCCCTATTTTTATCCCGGCTGCGGACCGGCATAGCTGACAATTCAGACCTATGGCTGGAGGGATTGCCTTAAGTATTCCTGACCTGTATCCGTGTGTGTTCACTTATGATTTATTGCTTGTGGGAGGAAAACCCCCAGATAAACTGGTGGAAAAAACCTTGCTATCCACGCCCAATACCGGCTAACTTGGCTACGTCTGACGAAGATCCTTAAGCTCAACGGGACTCGATACTAGGACACTCCTTCCCCAGGCATATGGTTACGAAGTGCAACCACTAGGCTAACCGCGCGGACATTGTTATGAAGTATGATTTGTGATTTTAGTTCTTGTAAATTAGGTGTTCGCGCATTCGATAAATGTTGATTTAGTGAGCTAAATTTTCTGGGTTACTTTTCGGAACACCTATGATTTGCACAGTTTGCTTATAAACTACTTAGTGGGATTCTTCTATTCTTTTAGTAACGTTCAGTGGTTTCATGTTATCTTGACTTGTTATCGCACACTTTGATTATTATTTAGGAAGTTTTTTATTCGTCCATAACCATTGTTTTACTTTTTGTTCTTGCATCTGAAGAATTGTTTAAGACTGCCTCCCTTCTATGAATAGAGATCGGATCCCTTATTTCTTAATAATCGCCATTATTATATAATTGTTTATTGCAACTGCTGCATGCAGATGAATGGTTTCATTTTTGTGTTGTTTGTATTCACACAATTTTAGACAATAATGTTAGGGTTAGGTACCACTAGATGGCAGCATTTGTCTGCTCTACATTTCTCCGGATGACTGTTAAAATCATTGAAAGCCTTGTGCCAACTATCTGCAGTTGATAAGGGAGATTGACTGTCTCCAACCTTCAATAATCAGTTTGGGCTAAAAAGCCTTACTCCCTTTGCGGGTAACAAAAGGAGATAGCAGATTTATTTATTTTATTGTTTGTATGTAACTGTAATAGAAGTTGTATGAAGTACAACAGATCTAAGAAAGAGACAGTAAACCTCTGCCTGAAGTTTTCTGACCACTTGAATTCGTTTGTGTGTGTGTGTGTTATCTTTCGTTTGTTGCATGTGAGTTATTAAATTAATATGAAATGACTGAAGTGTTAATTTTTATGACATCGATGAAATAGTGTTATGAATAATGAATAGAATTCAGTATTTGTTATCATAAATTGGTTTTCTTATGACTCTACAGTTGTAATAGTAATCATAAATATTATTACTTATCAATATTAATATTCATGAAGGAGTTATTGTTTGGAAGAGTACATTATCAGAAGTAGTTTCCTGTTCATAGTCCTAAATGACTTTTCTAGAAGTAGAAAAAAAAAACAGAAAAAGAAAAAAAAAATGATAGCCATTCATAAGTAAAAATAATTCAGTTCGTTACAAAATCTTTTCTGAATCCATTACTTTGTGTGAGTGATGCTTCGCTGTTGAATTAAATATGACTTTATATATTTTAGTCAATCAGTCAGGTTTACTTCAGTAAAATTAATCAGCCATCTCTGATTTAAACACCTAAGGTGACGATTGCGTGTTAAAGAAGGGTCTGGTGGAGGGCACGCCTTTGCTCAGGCAGTTAAGCAATTATGCGACTGATATGAGAAGGAAGTTAATTAAACTTTTGGCATTTCAAGACATCTCAAAGGAAACAGATTTTTTTATTCTTTATTATAATATAATAAATATGTATGCACTTCGATTTCCGAATCAATACCAAATCCATACTAAATTTTGCAAATTTAGCTTGCATAATATCAATCAATCACTGTAATCCCAGCTTAACAGTTGAATGTATTGATATTGTATGAATTTGATATGCAATTTTAAAAGGTGTTATTTTAAAATTCTTAAAACTAATTATCCATTATCCAATTATATTATGATATTTATTATGTTTTATATTTATATCTTATTATTTTATTTATTATAAATTATTTTAAAGCTAATTAATTATTTTGTGTTAAAATAATTACTGTAATAGCTTGATATAAATATTTAAAGATTTTTATTATTTAGTAAGATTTATTTTCCTCGAATTTCTTCTGCATAGACTGTAAAATATTTCTAAAATAAACGAAATAAATTTAAAATAAACTGTAATATAAAATTAATCATTATAAATGAAATAAAACATTATAATTTACATTTTTTTCCGATATGTTTATCAAAATCAATCATATTTATTTTTAATACTTTGAAGTCTCAGTCTATATATATTTGATGCTCTAGAACAGTGGTTTTTAACCGGTGTTCAGCGGAAAGTTCTGGAATTTGTCATTTTTAAATTAATTTGTCAGCACAAATTAATTCATTGATGGTTTAATTAATTATTAATCAATAATTAATTAATAATAATAAAAAACAGCGAAATTACCAATTATAGTCAAAATTTCAGTATGTTCCGTCAAAATTTCAGAATTTGTGAAGTGTTCCGTAATGAAAAATTTGAGAAACACTGCTCTAGAAAGTCTTCAAAATTTTGAAGACTTTCAATAAATTTATTGAAGCATACTCGTTTATTATATTTTTATGATGTAGAATATTTAAAGGTTTGTTTAAAAAAACTTAAAATAATTATTTTTATATAAAATAATGATTTTAAGCTAATAATATGTCATAAAGATTTTGATATCCGTTATAATTATAATACGAAATAAAGAAAATCTAAAGTTTCTAAATTTTGTGTGGTAAATTTTTCGGAAACTGCGAACTGTGTTATGAAATAGAATATTACACACAAAAAAAAATAACTTATATAAAATAAATTACATTTTCCTTCCGTTATAAAACAAAACAACGAAATGTGAATCAAAAATAATCGTGTGGGAATAATGTTTTAATTGCCTTAGAAATGCAATCTTTGTATGTATTTTAGCGTAGCAAGCAATCGAATATTATTCCACCATGAAGTTAGACAATAATCTTGTATTTCAATTAAACTCAACGCGTTAGAAGCCAAAAGTAATAAAAGTTAATGGATGTTTTAATTAAATTTGTACATTTCCTTTAGACGTCGTTTAACATGGAGGCATTCTGAAAATGATTGGAAGTATGACTTTGGCGTAATACTAACAATCACGTTTATTGCTGTTTGACTGCTGAACACTGGATTTAATAACTATCTAAATTTGTTCCAAGTACTTCACTCTGCAGTTTATAACGTACAGTCACAGAACACTGTGGCTAACCTATTTGTGTCGACGTTAATTAATCAGAAATGTCATTTTGGACATAAATCACACTGACAATAGACACACGAGTGATTATTAAACCTGTGAGTAAACATCGAAATTGGACACTGTCTTTAGCTAATTTAGCTTGGTAAACAATTCGGCTACTATTTACTGTTTACAAGCAGACGAAATGCCAAGGATAAGCGTCATTGAAATAGTACGTATTGTTATTATAATAGCCATATAGGGGCGATTCCATTCACTTGCTATGATAACTTTGTTGTAGGCTTTTTATATCTTATATAGCTAGTCATTCTAGCTATTTGGTATTATTGCCTGTCTCGAAATCTACTGTACTGTGCCATCGAAAATCAGAATAATTGACAGTGCATTAGAACTTAGGCTATTTCGGGTAATAATACCAGTTATGGCTTAGGAACGTCAGTTTTCAAAATACCATTACGACCAACGATGGAAACGTGCTGTCTACCGATTTCCAAATGTCATATGTTATAAAATGTTATAATGTTATAAAAGCGGTCTGCCTGTTCCCTTGGGGAAATAAAAACATCTGAGGCTTTATTTATTTCTAGAAATACTATTATTTATGAGAGTAATAATTTGCTCATTAACATTATACATGGAAAGTGATTTCATCGCGTATCAGCGTGAACATTTTAGGTTATGGAGTCTCAGAAGCACAGGTTAGGACTGTATGGAAAAGTGAAGATGCTTGAGTAGGGTTCTTCATTCGTTTTGAAATCTTATTTCTAAGAAGAAAAAAAACAGAAAAAACACCAGAAACAGAAAAGTATTATCACGTGCTCAATTTTTAGTATATGGAACTACATAATATTAATTAATTTTAATTAATATTAATTAATATTAATTAATATTAATTAATATTAATATATACTTTATTTATATTTATGTATATTTAATTATATATACTTATCTCTATCTATAATACTTTACTGAAAAAAATTATACTTCAATTTTTGTAGAAAATTCCGAAAAGGCAAGTAACATAATTGATTTTATTACTATAGCTTACCGGGGTGGGAGACTGAAAAGTTGTTGTAATCACTATGAAGGAATTATTATTATTATTATTATTACAAATTGCAAATTATTACAATTTAGAGAAATTTGGGGAAAATCCCCAAATTTCACCCAAATTTTGGGAATTTGGGTTAAAGGATTTTAAGATATGTTCTTTCTCCTGGTTATATCGGTTGCTTTAATATGAATTTTGTTCTAGATCAGGGATTCTCAACCTATGGTACGCGTACCACTGGTGGTACGTGAGCCACTGCCTTACTAGTACATCTTGAATTAAAAATAGTGGTACGCCACTGGAAAAGGTTGAGAACCCCTGTAATCTAGATGTTTATCGAAACTTTTAAGCCTCCCCTACCTCTTAATTCCTGTTAAGCTGTCGTGTTAGCAACATTGTCCATTTGTTTTGTTTTTTTAATTTCCATCTTCTCGGTAGAGGTATGGTGTGATTCGTCTATCCATAATAGCTTTCCAAGCTTCCACGTTCCTATTGTACACGCTCTTGCATCACTCAAAAAGATGCTGCATGTTGGTTCGGGTAATGTGGGTTTTGCATATATCACGACCCTACCATGGAAACCCATGTTGTGAGCCTGTTCTGAAGGTTTTTGTGCGGATTTGTGTTTCAGTCGATGTCCAGAACTATGCATTCAACGTGTTGTCCGACGAATGGGTGTTTTTACATATTATCCTTCGTAGCACCTTGCGGTCATGTTTGATAGATGTGGTCTCGTTACTTGCAGTTGAATCCGTGAGCTTCCACCTCAGTATGGTATCACTGACTTGAAATGTCCCAATTTTTCAACAATTTGCCGAACAGATAGGCCTGGAGCATGGTGTTCTATCACGTGTCTTTCAAACTCCGTCACTTCCCTTCTCTTAGCTGTTTCCCCCAGGCACAGTTGCACTGACTTGAGAGTATTATGTTCCTCCAATTTATATCGGCTACAAACACGTGATTCGTTATATGAAACAATGCACATCGCCCATGAGGATGTTTGTTAACTTCTTTCCAAGCAGTGTATTTTAATTTTCTTAAAAATTATAAACTAAAACGCTTTTCATGTTTATCACATTTTGCCACAGCATTTTAAATTAACTGACGATCATCTTTAATAAAATGTACAAAAAAATAAAATTCTTTGCTTTTCAGTCGCATTTTACTGCATTATTAAAGCTTGCAATCTTTCTTGGACGGAGTCACATAAAAAATGAACTATTTTTACCCCCCCCCCCAAGAAACTTGGTTTCATTCTATATATTTTATTTCGAATATATTTTTTTGAGTGAGTTCAACTCTTTCACTGCCTTAAATCTGAAGACAAAAACATTCATAACTTTTTTTAAAGTCAATAAAAGATTTTTATAAATAATAATCTAATATGCAAATAATAAAGGTGCGTGTGTATATTACTAAATAAATAAGAATATTTTCAAAATAATATGATTATAATTAAATTTTAATCAAACTAATTAATGTTTAAAACTTTTTATTAATAATTATTTTATGTTTATTAATAATATTAGTACTAATTCAATCGATGATAAATGTATTTTATAAAATATAAATTTTTTAATAAAAATTGATGACGTTATTAAATGAATATTATTACTAAATAATTGAATTGATAAATATATATTATATCAAATATATGTTTTATAATTCATTATTTTTGAGACAGACTAAGAGAACAAAAATCATGGAAATGTATCCAGCAATTCTTTAGGAGTGATTTACAATTAATAATCAGGGGCGAATGCTGGTCTTGAAATTCATGCTTGCTCTTATTATCATTCAGGGAGTGAGAGGTGTGATTGAAGTCTGATTAGCGGAATAATGAATTACTGACCATTTAAAACTATATATTTAGAAATTTAGGTACATTTAATCATACAAATACAACATTTATTTTAAAAATGATATTCTATCTTTTTCAATTTAGCTACTTGAATGCAAATTCTACCCTACGGTTCTTCTTTATGAACTGGTCAATAACATCGTCAGAAAAAATTGGTTGTAACTTGGTTTTCCCAAGCAACACGCACACTTGTAAAGACTGGCTGAAGCTCACTGGCTAGAGCTACTTTGACAGCATATGGTCTTGTGTTTAAGACGACGTGAAGGGAGCGGCAATGACTATGCGCGCGCATGAAATCACAGTGTTGCAGCGAGGACCTGGAAACTCCTACAACCGAGCAAGCCAAGGTAGCTTTGACTAGACGAGCAAGCATCGGCCTTCGATACACAACACAGAGCTCAATTATTGCCGCGCAAGCTTAAGACGTCTTCTGTCTACAAAAATATAAGCCTAAATGGAATGCTTATAAATGCATGCATTTATTAACAAATAAATATTACTTCTTTCTCAAGTAATGAGTTTGCGCAGCAAGCATGGAGAATTCGCCCCTGCTCTGCTCAGTTTCCCGCGACGTTTATCCTTCACTACCTCCTTCAAAACCGTTCAATAAACTGCTGCTGTAACAGTTTCATCTATTTTGAGGTACTTGGTAAGGATTACACCATCCATGTCCCAAAAGACAATGGCAAGAACTCTCCTTGCTGTCTTTTGGGTTCTTTTGGAAATGGAGAACCTTTGCGTCTCCCCTCCATTGACTGTCTTTTAGTCTCTGGGTCATAGTGATGAAGCCGTGTTTGATCAGTAGGAGGCAAAAGTGTTGCGCCTGATTTCTCAAAATTATCCAATATCCCTCGAGATGAACAGCACATGTTCTCTCTTTTGATGGGCATTCAGACATTTAGTGACCCACTTCTCTGAGAGCTTCTGCATGTTCAGATGTTCGTGGTTAATGACCTTAATTCGTTTCTTGGATATCACCAGTGTCTTTGCAATGTTTTTGGCTAGAATTCGTCTATCATCAAGGATCATGGTATGCACTGGGTCGATTTTTTTTTCAAGCGTGATCGCTGTGGAAGGTCTATCTGACTTGGGTGCATCTATTGTCCCAGAATGCCCAGTTTTAAACTTGGTGACCCATGTGGTAACTGTTGGATAAGCTGGGGCACAGCCAACTAAAGTCTCACACAAAGTTGGGTGATTCTCAGTTGTGGACTTTTCTTGCAGCACGAAAAACTGCATGATGGACCACACCTCTGTGTCTTTGAATTTCTTCAAAACGTCTGATATATCTTAATAGAAAAACGAAAAGTTATTACAATTAGATGAAACATGGGAGTTAAAGAGTTTTAAGATGTTCTTTCTTGTGGTTTTACCAGTTGCTTTAATATCATTTTTGTTCTAGGTGTTTATCAGAACTTTTCAGCCGTCTCCTCGTGTAGGTTAACGATGTTAAACTCCTTTTTAACAGTGGAAGTAAATATTCTTTGGGTAAGGTAAGTGAGGTCCCACTTTAAGTGCAAGATTTTGATTTATAAAAGTTATTTTTTACCCGTTTTGACATACTAAGTGTGCCCGTTAAGAAGCTCATTACTATAAGTAATGAGCTTCTTTTTTACAGTGTAAGTAAATATTATGGGACACCCCTTTGAATAAAAGAGAAACGTGTTTATAGTTTTGACCGCTAGAGTGTGTTGTAATCGCAGGTGCAACTTTCGAGTCGAGTGACGCAACAGTTTTCGCGTGGCAACCGTTGAAGTAAGCACGTGTGTGAGTTGAGTGCATATGCAGCAGAAACACGAAGACTAACAAAAAAAGAGACAGAAATAGAATACAAGCAACAATAGAAATGAAAAGTTTTAAGGTGAATGTTGGTAAAAACAAGGAAAGATAGAATAGGAAATGTACACATTAGGAATAATTTAAGGCCAAATTCTGTTAAAAATGCTTGTGAATTCGTGTTTGAATGGTTTGAACATCTAATGAGAATGAACTTAGAAAGAATACCAAGAAGAATGTATGAAATGATGAGAAGACATAAGAGAAGATTTAGAAGAAAAGTTAAAGAAACTTAATCTGTATAGTTTCATGAGGAAAGCATGTGGATAGAAAGAAAGACATAGTTGAAAATTTTCAACTGAAAAACTGATAAAGATCCTAGAAGTGGGATTCGAACCCGTTTATTTCCAACCAAATTGAAACCGATTATTGTACAGAGTATTATATACTTGAATTATATTAATTAAAAAAATGTTCATTTATATAGATTATAAAAGATAATAGTTAATTTACATAAACATTTTCTTCATCACTAATAAAAACATATTGAAATGGACATAAAACTATTTCAGTTAGACTCATAAGCATTTAAAGCAAGTAGGCTCATTTGAGACATTAAATTAAAAAAAAAAATCTTCAACAGATGTCTTCATGACGTTTCTTGTATGCAATAATCTCTGATGAATCATTTCCTTTCATATATCTTCTGTAATGTCTTTCTCAAGTGCTAATGAAAACCTCTCACGTAAATTTCGAATGCTTTCCGTATATAAAAATATTCCTTTAAAAGCTAATGACATCGTAGAGCATCATAAAGTTTAATTATCTACGACACCCATTGTCTTCTTTATCGCAGTAATTTCTTGTAAGTCCCAGAGAAGTAATTAAAAATTATTGTTTCCCCGACTCTCCGTAGCGGGTAGTCGTTAGTCAGGTAGAAATGAGAGTACCCCCAATCTTCTTTGCCTTCCCCCCAGTGTCGGATTCTGTTTAATTATATTAAGAGAAGTGAAGTTAATTAAGGTGCCAATCTGAAAGCTACTTAACGTCTTGAAGTGAGAAACTTTTATTAATCTCCAAGCAAAGACCAGACTGGATCTTGGTAGGCCATTAGGGAAGCAGGCAGGTAGGCATCTATTATATTGTATAAGTAGTTTGAACTTTGACCTCTATGCGTAAACATTTTCCTAAAATAACTCTTTGAAAATATTTTTCTTTGGTTAATATTAATCTCCTTATAATATTCTGTTAGATTTGTGTGTATACAAGATTATGTTAATGTCTTGTGCTGTCTTGCTTATATCAGATTCTCTTTATAAACTTTCATTGGTTTTTTCCCCCCTCCAGGATACATATGGCTGTCTATATGAGAAATAGCAGAATCCCAAATCAAGGCGTGCAATTTAGAGCGTTTAATCTTGCGACTTAATCCGACTCATTTCTAGAATAAGGAAGATTTGGAAAAGTATGTCTGGACGAACTCAGGAGTCTTCAACATCCTAGATTGATGCATCAGTCGACTTATTTATATTACTTTTTTTCATGAGAAAATACACAGGTATTAAGAATATGTAATTTAAAATTATATAAATCAGTTATATATATCAAATTAAAATTTAATATAAATCATATTAAATCCAACATTATTTCAAATTGTTATTTATTTGTAATTTATATGTAATTTAAAATTAAAAATGGGCCTGTATCATAGGTTTCTAGGCTGTTGTTTGTTTCAACATGGCGGACAATAAATAGATAGATGGATGATCTTTTTAATAATTCATTAAAACCAGATCATCCATAACACTCTCTTAATAATTCATTGTAACACTCTAAGAAACAGTTCTGTATAATATGATAACGAAAAGGAAACTCACTGCAGCGCCATCTATATATCACGTGTTCCATTATCTCGCTTCTTCTGTTTTATTTTTTTTCCTATAAAACAATACGAATTTTTTTATCAGTATAAATTACTCCGTCAAGATAAACAATGGATTCAATTATAATTAATTATTGATTTCATTGCTTATATTTATTTTATGAATAAAAAATGTAAATTACTGTGGACAAATAATAGAACGCCCTCTATAAATTAGACTATTATATATTATTATTGATTTTTTTTTTGAAAGTCAAATTATGTCAAATGAATTGTCTCCTTCTACGTAAAAAATTATATTAAACATGTGAAATTATTATTAGACACCACCATGGAGTCCAAAGACTCATCGAGGAAGATTGTGCCAACAGCATCGAACGATTTGTCCCCTTCCAACCGCGCTCAAACTTACTTAACTTAGCCATTAGTAGCAGTGGTTCTATCAATCGACCAACCTTTGCCGGATTAGTTTCAGAAAGTAATGTTTGCAATTATCGAAAGCATATAAAATCTATATGGATATTCTTTCGGTATATCAAGTGGAGTATAAAGACAAACATCTCTCCAAATGTTTTGTGGGCCATTGACATTTAGATGAAAAAAAAAAAAATATATATATATATATATATATATATAATGCTTCAAAAATGTTTCAATGTATAACATTTATAAAAATTGTTTTTTTTTTGAAAAACATTAATAAAACCTAAAATCCAAATAACACCAGTTATTTTGCTACATAAAAAATAACTAATAAACAAAGTTTAAAATTAATGAAATTAGAATCAATCGACCGTGAGATGCGGTGATTGAATCATTCAATCCAATACCCTTGGAGGGTAATGGATGGCAATGCTGTAGCCAATGGAGTTCTAACTGAGGCTCGGCTATTGCTGTTACCCTCCTGCCATGATCAGAGCTTTAATAATAACTCAATAACACCTTATCCCTACACTGTCCTCTACAGATAACAGGGAAGATGAAAAGCATTCTTGCTTTGCCCCTTTAAGCCAGTCCTTATAAGGACTATAAGGATGCTGTTTTTTTTTAATGAAGTTATTAATGAGGAGACGTTGACGGGCTTTTGAGGAGAATGGACGTGTTATTTTAGACTGAGCCTGATTATATTGCATACAAGGTTTCTCAGTAATCTCACATTGCACTGGCGCTGACACAGTTTGATTCCTACCGTCTCCCCCTCTGCACGAAACATGCTAAAGGTCAAATGGCTGCAGGCACCACCCGCAATGAGGACCAGTGGTGGATTTAAGGTTTTATAGGGAGGTAGGTTTCTCAACTGTGGCCAAGTGAGATATTGATACTCCTTTTCCTTAATTAGTAGGTTGCAACAAGACTTAATTTGCTAGTAGACCAACTCGGTCTACAGGACACTTGCTGGCAGGCCTCTAGCCCTGCGGGATTATTTATACTGCTGTCAACCAATTTCTGCTGGCAGGAAATCGCCACTTTGACATGGAAAACATCAAAGAACAGATCCAGATCCTTAATAAGGAGCAGTCCCTAGAGTTACTGAAACTCATAATAAGCAAGCTAGAATCTGACTGGCCAGGATTTATAAAACAATACATACACTCTAATGATCAGGATGGAGAGGAGGAAGAGAATGAGATTTCACAAGATGAACTCATTGCTGCTCTGTCACCAAAACCCCCCTGTCAAAACAACTCTCAGGGAGAGCACTCTAACAAAAGAAGAACTATAGAAGACCAGATGGATGAAGACATACCAACATCAGATGTCCCGAGGAACACCTAAAAGGTTCCACCTGTTATACTAAGGGACAAGGACAAATGGACCACTGTCACATCAGCCCTTAGGGAACATAAAATCTCATATTCCTGGGCTAAAAATCAAGATGGAGTCAAAATCCAGCAAGCCTCAGTCACTGACTACAGACAGTTGACAAGATTAATGGACAACAAAAGTCTTCCATATCACACCTTTGCTTTACACAGTGAAACGAGTCTCAAAGTAGTACTTCGCGGGGTAACCGAGGGTGTCATCTGTGAAGACATCACTGCTGACCTTATGAGTCCTTGCCTAACACTAGTGAAAGTGAGCAGGATGCTCAGGGCAGATAAACGGCCAATGCCACTGGTACTCGTAGAAATTGATAAGACACAGAAAGAGATATATGAACTGATAACGATCTATGGCCTCAGAATTTCTACTGAACCACTAAGGAAAAAGTCGACAGCTGGGCAGTGCCATAGGTGCCAAACGTTTGGTCATGCCCGAAAATTTTGCAAGGCAAATTACAGGTATTTAAAATGCGGCGAGGGCCACCAGACCGTCATGTGTACAAAACCAAGATCCACTCCAGTTAAATGCGCCAATTATGGAGGACCTCACCCCACTAACTAAAAGGGATGCATTACACACCCAAATAACCGAGGGTCAGCAAAAACTACCCTTCCAACACATTTCGGCGATGCTCAAGACAGCCTGCAAGTCACACCCCCGGTCCAAATTATCTCCAGCTTGACAACTCAAGAAAGGAAACAAATGCCTAAAACTTATGCAGCGGCAGCACGAACAAAGGCTGCTCCATCTCATGATCATATAAGCTCAAATCTAACATCAGTACTAACTGCCTCACTAGCTACCATGCTACAAGAATTCAGTATAACAAATCCTTCGCCATCCTCCACGAAAAGATTCCTACAAGGTACCCATTCCATTCTGACAGCCCTCAATAATGAATAAAAGAAAATTCCATCCCAACTCTCTCATGATCACTGCATGGAACGCCAATGGACTGAATAACAAAATCCTAGAATGACAATAGTTCACTCACAGACACAATCCTGACATAATACTGGTAAATGAAACACATCTCAGGCCAGCTAATAACCCCAAATTACGGAACTATATTATGTACAAAACAGATAGACTCACCAGCAGCGGAGGAGGAACAGCTATATACATTAAAAATTATCTAAGCCACAATGTTCTGACCAATCCACAAACCAAGAACCTAGAGATAACAGGCATTGAAGTTCATACCAACAATGCTGGCAATATCAAAATCTATGCTGTATATAATTCACCCAGGATTCCAATACTGGTATCTGACTTAGACACCATTCTCGGCTTCGCAGATTCCATCATCATCATGGCTGGTGACTTTAACGCCAAACATACAGCATGGCATAGCTCCACAATCAACGACAAAAGTCGAACTCTAAATCATTACTCATCACAACATTCTATTGTTGTAACCCGACCTACGGAGCCCACCCATCACAGCTCAGCTGGAAGTTCAGATGTACTTGACATAGTCATCCTCAAAAACATCAGATACCAATACCAGCTGGAAACAATAAATGAACTTTCATCCGATCACAACCCTATTCTGCTACAACTCGGGCTACAAATCGGTACACAAGAACAGTTTTCTCCTCCTCACTCTTTCATATCTTGGGACAATCTCTCCAGAATCCTACCTGATCACACTGGCCCAGTCCCTGCTATTCACACTAAAGAGGAGATAGAATTGGCTGCAAACAACCTTACCAGTCAAATCAAAAGCCCAATAAAGTCAATTACCCACACTACAGTCTTTCACCCAAGTGGTCGGATCCCCGAGGAAATCATGGATTTAATCAGACTGAAAAACAAAACCAGAAAGAGGTACCATAACACAAGAGCTCCTCAAGATAAAGCAAATTTGAACAAATTAAACAGACAAGTCCGAGAATTCCTCCAAAAAACATCGAAACCAAGAATGGGAATCTAAGTTAACGAAATTAAACCCAGAAGATAACTCCATTTGGAAGTTCTTGAGAACCTTCCGCACTAAAAGGCAACTTTTACCTCCAATTCAGACCACAAATGGAATAGCCCATACTGACAAGGAAAAGACAGAGGCTCTGGCAGATAGCTTGGAAACTCAATGCAACCCCTCTTATGAAAATTTGAACATCAATCTCATCTACAAGGTTCACCGCCAAGTCAGGCAGGCCATAACACAACAAAAAGATGACCTAGAACCTCTCACACCTACTTCTCCAACAGAAGTTATAAATATCATAACCCACCTGAACAACAATAAAGCTCCAGGTTAAGATGGAATTACAAACAAAATAATCAAACTACTCCCCAGAAAAGCAATTGTACATCTAGTCAACATAATTAATGCCATCCTCAGACTCAAGTATTTCCCCTTAACATGGAAGATAGCAGATGTCACGTAATCAAAAAGATTGGAAAAAAACACCCAGCTCCCTGAAAGCTACAGACCTATCAGTCTTCTGTCTAACCTTGGAAAGATCGCAGAAAAAGTAGTCCTTACTAGGCTTCAATCACAAACGGACCAACTACGTATAATCCCAAATGAGCAATTTGGATTTAGAAAAAATCACTCCACCGTTCAGCAGATACACAGGCTGATAGAATTCATCTCCGAAGGCTTCAACCGGAACCTTCATACAGCTGCAGTCTTTTTAGATGCTGCAAAGGCTTTTGATAAGGTGTGGCATCAGGGTCTTCTCTACAAGCTCATCACATTCAATATGCCTACTAATCTAGTTAAAATAATTCACTCATACCTCAGAGACAGATACATGCAAGTCAAAATAAATGAAACTGTATCAACCAGACGCAAGGTTCTGGCGGGAGTGCCGCAGGGCTCACTCTTGCCCCCCCCCCTGCTGTTTTCTATCTATATAGCTGATATCCCTCAAAACCCAAGCTCTGCAATCACTGCATTATATACAGAGATACTGCATTATTATCAAAAGACTCCAAAACAGTATTCACACAGTAGAGAAATGGTTGATGGAATGGAGAATCCAAGCCAACCCACAGAAGAGTTCGGCCATACTGTTCACTAGAAAAAAAGGTTCAAATCAAGGAAATATACATTTACTACGAGTTAAAAATACATGGCAGAATGCAGTCAAATATCTCGGCGTAATTCTCGATAAAAAAATACAATTCACCAGTCATATAAAACACATGAGCTCGAAGACATCCAAAGTAATTGAGCAATTCTACCCCATGATCAACAGAAAAAGTGAACTGGACACTCAGAACAAACTACTCATATACAAGATGGTAATACGCCCAGTCATCACTTACGCATCTCCTGCATGGAGTCATACTTCGAAAGCAAATATTCAAAAACTGCAGAGAATACAGAACAAATGTCTGAGAATGAGTTTGGATGCCCCATGGTTTATCAGAAACTCCCAGATTCACAGAGAAGTCAACATTCCCTACATCACATCTCTCCTCCACGACGTAGCTGAAAAGTTCTTCATCAAGACAATTGAACATCCGAACCCACTGATCAAGCAAGCTTCAGACTATAATGAAGCAGATTTCTGCAAATACAAGAGACCCAAGTCAATTCTATGCTCAGCTGACACAGTTAATCTCACTGCCCTTTCAGGGCGAGATTAAAGCTCAATAATTCTCCCCCCAAAGAACTTTCCTTTTCAGATGGAGGGAATATGAAAAGCATTTATGCTTTACCCATCAAGTCAGTACCGTTCTGCGTTCTGCGTAATGAAATTATTATTAATTCAATTCAAAAATATACGATTTTTGTAAGAAACCGAAGAACATTAAAAATAAAAACATATTTATTTGATATTTATTATTTGATTTTAAATTATACTTCCTTTCCTTAACTTAGTTTTTCGATCTAACGAATATTATATGGAATCTCAAATTCCCTTAATGTATTTGTAAGCAAAGGCCATTAGGGACAGCTTTAATTTCACAATCCAAAGATCATAAAGCCTTCTGACTTGGTATCACTAGCTACATAAGCACTCAATTGCGTGTCCATAGCAACTACAGTAATTAACTTCCTAGTCAATACCATTAATGATGAAGATGGAAATTGGACTCATTAGGTTCGTGCGACAGTATGTTTGGAATGTGTTGTACCAAGATGAGATAATGATATCGCTTGCTTCCCTCAGTTACTAGTATAAATAATTGTGTCATAAGGGAGCAATTATTCACGCTCTCTCTCTCTCTCTCTCTCTCTCTCTCTCTCTCTCTCTCGACTATATCACAACTGAATAACCATATTTATCCATCAGAATAGACTCAACTTTATACGTAAAAATAATCACACAATCGGTTATTTATAATGCAAAAATAATTTAGTTTGTGTGTACGTATATAAACGGAAGCCATCTTAAAATTTGTCAATTCATCTTAGAGTTGCAATAAATAAATTTTACATGTTAAACAAATAGAAAATGATCCGTGTCAATTATAAAATAAATATATAAATAAAATTCGCCAACGCCTTTTATTAGGACTAGACGAGGCCATTTTAGCCCTATCTAACTTTTGGAGACAGAGAGGGGGCGGTCTATTCAGTCAGAGATAGCTGCACCAAAATTATCACTAATTATAAACGACATCCGAAATGGCTCTTGTGCGATATGGTAGTCTCAGTGAAATGGTGTTTGGTGGGATGATACGGTATTGCCCAATGAAGTGCTTTGGTTGGACTTGTTTTACAGTGCTGTAGATTTTGTTTATATTGGTGGGTTTAAGTGTCTCTCTCCAATACACTGTGATAGATGGATCGATATATTTTTTAACTTGATAAAATATACATTGGAAGACAGGTAACAAAAAGACTATTTGCATATTATAAGAATATATTACAGAGAAAAAGGATTTCTATTTTGGACATACAATCAAAAGGAGTCAAAAGATACATCAGTGGTAGACAGGATTTGTCTTTTTGGTAAAGCAGTGAACATTATAGTTCACTATCACTCTTAGCTGTCTTTCAGTTGAAGTGTATCGTTGTCGGCAATCCAGAACAGGGTACCAGAACAGGATTCCACTCTTTTATGAATTTAGCGACAGTTCTTGTTTCTTTGTAATAATCAAATTCCAGTGAAAGCCTGCTTTATAGTTTCCTACGTAGATGAGGGTTTGTTCGGATTCGGTGATGGATTGGTGCTTGTTATTTCTTGTGTGTGCTTTAGGTAGAAGCTGTAAATGACGGCCTTGACGCAGATGAAGAAGAAATTGCATGTTCTGTGTCTGTTCTCTTCTGTATGGACTAAATTCCAGCACTCTTATTGGCTGTGTGTGTGTGTGTGTGTGTGAATGTGTGTGTGTGTGTGTGTGTGTGTGTGTGTGTGTGTGTGTGTGTGTGTGTGTGTGTGTGTGTGTGTGTGTGTGTGTGTGTGTGTGTGTGTGTGTGTGTGTGTGTGTGTGTGTGTGTGTGTGTGTGTGTGTGTGTGTGTGTGTGTAGTTATAGGTGCTAGAGGCAGTATTAAGACAGTACTAAAGGGTATAGGTTATCATCGTTTTGCTTGCAGGACAGGTTTGTTCCAAGGTAACTAAAACTTCGCAGAAGAGACACAGATCTGATTCTCTGAGTTGAAATTTGTAGCTTAGTAGGAGTTGGCAAGATGATGTGCCATAGTCTCCACTGTATGTCAGAATCTGGTTTGGCACACTTCGATTTATATGGGGGGGATCCCACTGAAAACTGGGTGGCATGTACAACTTTGTAGATGAGAGGATTAAGGATGAATATACGAAGGACGAAGTTGGAGGCACTGACATGAGGAAGTGGAATATTTTCTTGTAGGAAGTAAGAATTGGAAGTGACGCTTCAGATAACACAAGATGAAAGGTGAGCTTCCTGCAGTTTCTAGAAGGAATACGGATTCCCTGAGGTATAGCGATATCTGGGAAGGTTTTTATAATAGAAGCTTGCATGTGTTGATATTGCTTTTCGATTTTTGAGTTTTTCAGTGGTAAGCATGTGAATGTTTTCCACTTTAGAGTGTACGTCAGGAGATTCCCTATGATTCTTATTCATGCCCAGTTCCATGTAGGGAAAGAAACTGCTGGTCAGATGTGAGACGTTTTTATGTTTCTGTTCGAAAACAGTGGTTCTGTAAGAGCCTGTCAGTGTGTGATGAGGTTCTGTATTTTTCCACTATTGTAGAGCATCTCTGTAAAAATGAGGTAGTTTAGGAGGTATTGTCACAGAACTGGCCATTCAGAGGATTGTGGAAAGTGTAAATCCTTGGTGGATGATTTCATGATGTAATCGAAGGTGGTTACATAAGTAGGACTGGACTGAAGTGTCTTTAGGAGAAAGATGTAATCTTGTTTTCAAGGGAAATCAGGCCTTGAGCTCCCTTATTGAGTCGTTTGCAGAATGCAAAGTAAATTTTCCAGTTAGTACTGTTACAGAGGAAACGTGTGATTGCTCCAGTAACACCCCTTGAAAAAGATCTTCAAGGGGCGTCATTGCTATGGGATAACTTCAAAATAATCAACATCAACCAGATGGCAGCGAGTATTAGGACTCATCCTATAAGTGAAGACGTTGAACATATGCAATTGTGTCCAATTTAGCGTATTATATATTTAGCCTAAGTATGTATGTCCTTCATATGACCAGATGCATTCAATCGGAGAATCAGTTCTAGCCTTCCATCTGCCAGACTAATGCCTGACTAGCTAATGGTTTTTGCAGAGTTTAATTTGGCCCCTGAGGCTTGTGCATATAATCTGTGTGCTTCATCGGTTACTTTCATTTCTTCGTCATTACGGATTATTACGGTGACGTCATCGTCATATGCTGATGGGCTTATTTTTAGATGTGGTTCTGTTATGCTTGTTCATTTGGAGATCATGATGTCGTGTATTCTTTTTAAGAAAGGTTCTATGGCCAGCGTGTATAATTGTCCAGAGAGAGAGAGAGGACATCTTTGCTTGATCCTCCGAGAGTATGGCAAAGTGCAGGCGAACCTGTTGTTGAATTTTAAACATAAGAGTGCATCTCTGTATAGCAAATGGACTATTTCAATAATGAGAAGACCATAGCTGAATACCTTTACGACTTCATAAAGGTACTCTTGCTCTACTCTGTCCAAAGCCTACAAATTATTGTATCATTATAGGATTTCAAAAGTGATTTTACTTGGATCTTCTGTGATGCTGTCATCTCGAAATCAAATAGCTGAGATACACTTTACTGCGTGGTATTTTTTTATTTTATTTTATTTATTTTTTTTTTTTAGAGAGAAAAATATATTTTGTGAACGCATCTGAAAGATTTATATTTGTAAGCTGCGATCTAAGTAGGGTATCTTTTGCAGATAATTCTAAATGTTTTTGAATGGCATGGGGGGGGGGGGGATGAGTGATATTTAAGACTTTCTTCTGGAAGATACTGAAACTGTTCTTCGATCTGTCGGATGCTAATGTTCCTCTGCTGATTTTTCTGGCTACTGTAGATCCTGTAAAAGATTTTATTTGTGATTTTAGGTGGGCCACCATGTTTTCATTGGTTCTGTATTAGCTTTCGAGTCAGCGAGGGTAAATGTCAAAGCCTAAATGTTTATTACATAATCTGAACGTTGGCAAGAATTTTGAATAAATAAATATATATATAAATAAGTAAATATTTATTTATATATATATATTTTATATATATATATTTATATATATAAAATATTCTCCGACAATGCCCCTCACCGGGCCATGCCGGAAAACGCTCTCCCCGGAGACTCAAATTGCTCCCTTAAGGCAAAAACTTTAAGAGATCGAACTCATATTGGCAATCTCGCCGTTTTCGACCTTTATTGAGATCTCATCAGTGGGAGGCAGGCTAGAAATCTCAAGATTTTAGTAATACAGAGCTTATAAGTATTTTACCAGAACAAGTTATATATATATATAAAATATATATATATATATATAACTAAAAAATATATATATATATATAACTATATATATAAAATATATATATATATAAAGAATATATATATATATATATTGTGTGTGTGTGCGCGCGCGCGCGCGCGTGTGTGTGTGTGTGTGTGTGTGTGTGTGTGTGTGTGTGTGTGTGTGTGTGTGTGTGTGTGTGTGTGTGTGTGTGTGTGTGTGTGTGTGTGTGTGTGTGTGATAAAGATACCAAGCAATTTTATAAGCTAGGTTTTAATCCTTTTTTCCCAAGCAAACAGACAACTAAGTCAAGTTTGCGCCTGAACGTAGTTCAAGTCTGAGGCAACTCGTAATAAAGATGGAGTAAGTTCCGATCACTTTCCTTAGTATTTCCCCCTAATGTAAAGCACATTCCCCTTGCGGAGATGTATGATGCTATGCATTAACGGCAAGGGCCACTACCCAGAAGGTTTCGACCTTTATTGAGGTCTCGTCAGTGGGTAGGGGGAAAATACTAAGGAAAGTGATCGGACTTACTCCACCTTTACTACGAGTTTCCTCAGACTTGAACTACGTTTAGGCGCAAACTTGACTTAGTTGTCTGTTTGCTTCACTTGGGAAAAAAGGATTAAAACCTAGCTTATAAAATTGCTTGGTATCTTTAACATAGTATACCCAAGTTAAAAAACTTTCTATATATATATATATATATATATATCATCTTTTATACATGGACGATCTGTAGTTGTATGCAAAATCAGAGAATGAACTCAGATCGTTGCTAAACACTGTGCACATATTCAGTCAAGATATATCAATGGATTTTGGCTTAGACAAATGTGCAATTGCTGGAATAACAAGAGGAAAGTTTGAAGATATGAACGAAATCGAGCTGCTCAATGGTGAAATAATCAAAGCAATAAAATTCGAGACAGCTACAAATATTTGGGAATTTTAGAAGCATCACAAATTCTGCACAATAAGATCAAAGAAAGAACTAGAGCAGAATACATAAGACGATTAAGAAAACTCCTTAAATCAATGCTTAATGCTGGAAATTTGATAAAAGCAAATAATACCTGGGCCATACCTGTTCTGAGATATTCAGCAGGCATTGTTGAATGGACCGAGATGAAAGATTTAGATCGAAAAACTCGAAAATTAATGACAATGCACCATGCCCTCAATCCTCGCAGCGACATTGATAGGCTCTATCTCTCACGCAAAAAAGAAGGTAGAGGATTATTACAAGTGAAGCAAGTTATTGAAGAAGAAAAACGAAATTTAAATGATTATCTGCAGCAAACAACGGAAAAATTTCTAATTGAGGTAAGGAAAGAGGGTTTATTTAAACCCATGGAGACAAAATTGGAATACAAAACCAACCAAGTAAAAGTGAGAACCGAAAGATGGAAAAATAAGGCATTGCATGAAAAATACCTTCACAGCATAGAGGACAGCGCTGACAGCAACTTGAGCTGGCAATGGTTGAGAAATGGAGCACTAAAGAAAGAAACAGAATAGGTAATTTTTGCAGCACAAGAACAGGCCATTAAAACCAACGTTATGAAGGCAAAAATACAAAAAATTCAAAAAGACAGTAGATTATGTAGATTGTGCAAAGAAAAGGAAGAAACGGTAGACCACATTATAAGTGGATGCAGCAAAATCGCACAAAGTGAGTACCGTAAAAGGCATGATAACATAGCTAAGATAATCCACTGGCATTTATGTAAAAAGTATGGGTTTGAAGTATCTAAAGACTACTGGAAGCATAAAGTTCACCAGAAAGTGGTTGAGAATGAAAAAGCTAAAATACTCTGGGATTTCAAAATCCAGACTGACAAAAGCTTGGAATGTAACACACCCGATATCACGGTGGTTGAAAAAAGTGAAAACAAGGGTGTTACGTTTATCGAAATATCAGTACCAGGAGATAGTCGGATTGACAACAAAGAAAATGAAAAAATTACAAAATATCGCGATTTGCAAATCGAAGTTGAACGAATCTGGCAAAAGAAAACGAAAGTTGTTCCCATAATAATAGGTGCTTTAGGCGCCATCCATAAAACATTGAAAAAACATCCAGAAGCACTCGAGTTAGATGGGTTGGGGAGCTGCAAAAGGCCGCTTTGTTCGGCACAGCTTTCATTTTCAGAAAGTATTTCCACAACTCATAGGCCCTTGGGTAGGGCCTGAATTAGTGGAATATAACCAGCCTTTTCTTAAGACTGAGGAAGCAAATCAAGCTTTGATGAATATTATATATATATATATATATATATATATATATATTCAAGTATATTCAATCTATTTCGTTAGAGAGATACAATAATCATTTGCATTCAAATTTCCAAAGTCTGTACATTAGCCATTGACTTCTTCTGCTTTTAATGTACTTAATAAAATAAGTAATTGATTTGAATTATTTATAATACCCTCGGGTTAGATACATTTTATAGAGCATCTCAAAAAACTTTTAATTCTGATCTTTCAGCTATATCGATGGCATAAAAGGAAATGAAAAAGCTCACTAATGTATCGCTAATGGCATCAAAATAATATTCGCATAAAAGTAGACATCTTAGATCTTAGAGTGCTTTTCTGGAGAGGATTCTAAATTGAATAGTATGAAAGAAATGTTTGTCCTTCAATCTACAAAAAACTATAACTCGCCGAAGAAAGGTTTGCTTCTTTCACTGCACCAAGAAGCCTTTGTCCCTTGTGTATCTGAATACCCTATAATGGCTGAACTTACATCAAACATTAGTCCAGTGAGGGTTAATCCGAAAGACACATTCTACAGAGAGAGAGAGAGAGAGAGAGAGAGAGAGAGAGAGAGAGAGAGAGAGAGAGACCCAATATAGTACTATTTCAAAACACTTCCAAATCTCTATTAAGTAAAATAGATATCTCGTACACTAGGCCATCCAGACCGGTATGTCTAAGAAATACATTTTATTACTATTAGCAGTTCCAAAGGTCTCAAAATTTTCAAATCGTTTAATTAATTAATTTATATTTATTTATTTATTTATAATAATTTTAAAGATTCTTACATTTATAATTTTCATTTAATATAATTATTTTAAAATTTAATTTGTATTATATTTTTAATACGTAATTTAATTTTAAATTTAATTTTTTATTAATATAATAATTTGAACTTTTAGATTTATAATACTTATACTGTATTATATAATAATTTCGAACACTGTTTAAATTTTAAATACTCAGATTTGTAATGATTTAAATTTAATCTAATTAATTTCAGTATTTTATGATTTGCGTGATTGGAGGTGTTGCTTTTGGAGAACACACACACACACACACACACACACACACACACACAAGCCACCCTCTGAAACAGCCCTCTTTACCACGCTATTTCCCCCCAGGACTATGACCTCTAGTTATTCGACAAACACATTAGTAGGTTCCTTTTTTGTAACCTTTCGTGTATGAGGTTAATATAAAAATAATTTAAACTAATATAATATAAAATTTCGTATTTAGTAATAAGTATTTAGAAATGAAAAGTGATATTTGATATTTATTATTCTTCCACGTTCTATTCTGTAAAATATTTCGACCGAAAGATTTCACAAACACATCTTTTAAGGTATACTAAAATCTTTGTTGTGCTCCTCATTTGAGAATACGTAACTCACCATCAAATATGTTGGCCACATTCATTAATTATGTCGCTCACAACAATGGCAGAAGACCCACTTGGACGAAGTGTTCATAGCAGCTTTTCTACTTAAAATGCAAACTGGCTTATTTCATTAAATGTTCTCATTGTGCTCATTCAAATACTTCTGCATGCTGTTAGCTAACTCTTCTCATAATACACATGCATTGAAAGCGAATGTTATTTTAAAAATACCTGCTCCATCATCTCTTTGTTTTGATGATGTGGTCCATAACTCGTGAAAGTAAAATATACTTTATTGAGATTACTGCACACTTTTAAGGTGTGCAGTAATAATAATAATAAGAATTGTTTTAGTGGCACAATAAATCTTTCCCCGTGCGTATTTGGGTCATATAAACTAGTTTATTTTCTTGAGAACGCTAGCTTCCTTACGTTTCAAATAAGACAAAAGATCCACTCAGTGTTTACTTTACCTATTTAAAAGAAGTTCTGTTTAGTCATGCGCAAAAGTAATTTAGTCATGCGCATTACTGCATTTAACTTTCGATTCTTTCAAATCGGAAATAACCTCACCGGAAGTGATGTTTTTTCGCCTTTATATATTTATTAGTGTTTGGCGTATATAATTTTAATTAGTCTTTACAATTATTTGTTTTGTTTATTTTAAATAATAGTAAATTACTTAATTCAGGTTTTTTTCTACATATATATTAGCTTTCGGTTTATGCAAATTAAATGAGACTTTATAAGTATTCGTCTTAAATAATTCTAAATTACTTAACAGAATGTAAATTTTCTATAAAGAATAAAAACAATTATAAGTCATTAATATTATGGCTTTTGTTATATTATAAGAATTTTATTCATAATATTTTTTAAAAGTATAATTTTCTTCAAAAAAACAAGATTAAATTAATACACCTAATCTTTTTTATGTTAATTAAATTTAATATAAAACACAATGATAAGAAGCTCTTGGGAGGAGTGGGATCAATCGACCGTGAGATGCGGTGATTGGTTCATTCAATCCAATACCCTTAGAGGGTAATGGATGGCAATGCTGTAGCCAATGAAGTTCTAACTGAGGCTCGGCTATTGCTGTTACCCTCCTGCCATGATTAGAGCTTTAATAGCTCAATAACACCTTATCCCTACACTGTCCTCTACAGATAACAGGGAATATGAAAAGCATTCTTGCTTCGCCCCTTTAAGCCAGTCCTTATATAAGGACTGTAAGCTCTTGGGAGAGGGGATAGGAAGATCATAGTCCTTTTTAGGACTTCCAGGGTAACAAATGGCAATACCCATGAAGTTTTAACTGAGGCTCGGCTATTGTCGTTACCCAGCCATGATTAGAGGTTTTTAGCTCTATAACACCCCATCCACACAGGTTTTCTTCATGACTGGATAAAGAGTCAAGGACTCAGTCCATCGCCCAGTTCTTTTAAGAAGCTCTTGGGAATCAGGGAGAAGAGGAAGAATACCCTTGGAGGGTAATGGATGGCAATGCTGTAGCCAGTGAAGTTTTAACTGAGGCTCGGCTATTGCTGTTACCCTCCTGTCATGATCAGAGCTTTAATTGCTCAAGAACACCTTATCCATACACTGTCCTCTACAGATAACGGGGAAGATGAAAAGCATTCTTGCTTCGCCCCTTTGAGCCAGTCCTTATAAGGATAAGAAGCTCTTTTTGCAAGCGAAGCAGTCTTATAGAAGTCAGCTGGACCGTGTTCATAGAATGTGCACTATTTTACCAAGGAAACTGAAAGAATTGGAATAATATCGTATTGTCTATCTGAGGAGAAGAAATTGGCACCGGATATTTGATGATTTGTGTGATTTATTGAAGGGCGCACATGTGTGGAGGGGAGAAGATACGCTTCAAATTTATTTCAGTAAACTATTTTAGTTGCTGATTCTGTATTTGTTATTTGCTGGCTACTAAAAGCAATCCAGAGTAGACCAATATTTTTTTTTTTTTAAATAAATGATATTTATATTAGTTTGTTAAAGAGTTCAGATGGGCGTACGTTGCGTGCTTGCTGAATTATGAATTTACTATAAATCAATTATAAAAGCAAGAAATCTTACTCAGTTATTGTTATTCCATGCATGCCATCTAGTGGCATTTAGTTACACTACTAGTACTGCACTCGCTGACTTAATAAGTGGAACTACTGCGCATGACGCATTTACGTCACAGAATATAATGTAGTGATAAAAATATACTGATGAAACAAATATCGAATCTAATATGTTCTTTTAGGTTCTCTTTGTTTCGCTACGTAATGAGTGTTACAAAATACATTTAGAGAGAGCGTCACACTGGAAAGATAAATTTTGATGAAATTTGGTATTTTAAATTAAAGCTAAAAATTGAGCTAAAAATTATGATTGTAATTTTTAGCTCAAAATTTTCATATTCTTTTAGCAGTATTTTCATCATATAAATGGCATTTATAGAATCTACATGCAGAGATAGTACCTGTGCACTAATTCAAAATATTCGTCTTACTCGCACATCCAAATACTTCAGAAATAAACTGCGTTTTAAATCCTTTACAATGCATAAGCTAATTCTCTTCAAAAGCTCGCTTAATCCTAAATCATTTCCCAGTTTAAAGCTCCACCTCTAACTTTATCCTTGCTTATTTTCTTTCTAATGCCACCAGTAATTGAGAAAGTTTCTATGAAGATCCAAAATTATCTATTCGTTCGCGATACAACTCTCCAAACACATCACTCACTGTCATCCGAAAATACAGAAGAGACTGGAAGATACAATAAAGAATTTACTATCGATTTCAACTGTATCTCAGAGATACGTATGCAAAGTTTCTTGCCAACTTTCTAATAAATATCCTTTAGCGATATCTGAGATTCTTAAAGTTTCCAAAGAGAAATTCCAATCCCTTTCTTTAGTAAGTAGATAAAGAAAAAAAAATGTAAGAGAAAGAGGATTTGAGTACCCCGATCTGCGACTTATTCATGTGCTAGAATTTTCTGACACAGAATAATGTCCACAGTGTCTAAAAGTTGAAATCGGTAGGATGAAACATGAAAAAAAAAAAAAAAAATCTGAAAAAAGAATTTAAACTATACAATCATTATATGTGGAACTCCCACACCATTTTATAACTTAAATAACTATGAATTATTTAATTGTATGCCACCTTTGTCAATAATAATACTCCCCGTGTGGTTGCCGGGATAAGAATAGCACCAATGTAGCTAATGCATGTCGTACGAGGCGACTAAAATTGGTACCCTTGGAGGGTAATGGATGACAATGCTGTAGCCAATGAAGTTCTAACTGAGGCTCTGCTACTGCTGTTACCCTCTTGCCATGATCAGAGCTTTATTTATAGCTTAATAACACCTTCTCCTTACACTGTCCTCTACAGACAACGGGGAATATGAAAAGCAATATTGCTTCGCCCCTTGAAGCCAGTCCTTATAAGGACTATTAGGACTTGTCAATAATATAGGGAAGCAAAGTCTTTTTTAGGACTTCGAGGGTAACAAATGGCAATACTGTAGCCAATGAGGTTTAACTGAGGCTCGGCTATTGCCGTTACCCAGCCATGACTAGAGCTTTTTAGCTCAATAACACTCCATCCACACAGATTATCTTCATTCAGATGACGGGATAAAGAGTCAAGGACTCAGTCCATCGCCCAGTTCTTTTAAGAACTGTCAAAATAAAATAATATATATATATAATCCAAGATTATATATACAATACATATATATACAACCTATCGATTGATATATACAATCCAAGATTATATATACATATATATACATATATATATATATATATATATATATACAATACATATACATAATCAACCTAAAATTAAGCAATTCCCACACCAATTTAGTTCTTCAATAAATTTATGTATAAATTGTTTTGCTTCTGTAATAATAATAATTATGTTTATTATGTTTATATATGTATATATGTATATATACATATACATACATATATACATATAATCTTATATATATATATGTATATATATAAGATTAATAATAATAATTATGTATATGTATATATATGTATATATGTATATATACATATAATCTTATATATATGTATATATATATATATGTATATATATAAGATTAATAATAATAATTATGTTTATATGTATATATATATATATATATATATACATATATACATATATAATCTTATATATATGTATATATATATAAGATTATATATATGTATATATATAAGATTATATATATATATATATATATATATATATATATATACAATCTAAGATTATATATACATATATATACAACCTAAGATTATATATACAATCCAAGATTATATTTTGCTTCTGTAATAATAATAATTATGTTGAAATTTATTAATTTAGCTACCATAATCAGAATGATTTTATTATTTATTATTTATTATATTATGTTGAAATTTATTAATTTAGCTACCATAATCAGAATAATGTTATTATATTATGCTATTCGACTTGATCAATATATGATTATTATACATGTTGCTTTTAATAGTAATATTAAGGTTTTATAAGAATAACTACTACATTTTATATTATCCAGTCTGATATTTCATATAGAGTATCTGGATTTACTGGCGCCACCTATCGCTCATGCAGCTTATATGTAACAATAATATAATGTCTTTAATAATAATTTAAAATCAATAACACCAATTTAAATTTTGATTTAATATTAAATTACTATTATTAATGATAATTCGACATTTAACATTAAATGAATATTATTCACAATACTTTGAAATTTCATATTAAATTAAATTTCTGTTAATTTTAATAATTGAAATAAAAATTCGGACGCCATCTGCCGGTCATTTATTTTAAGCATTCAATTTAATACATTTACAAGTATTTCATTTTCATTTAATTTAGACAAAACATGATGCATTTGAGATACAATTAGCAATAAAATTAATTTTAGATAGAATTTTACAAGGATTTAATTAATCTAACAGAAATGTGATTAATAATAAAATATTTTTAGTTACATACCGATGTTAAAAATAAAAACAAACAAACAAAAAAAAAGAATAAAATTAATCACTGAGAACAGATGTTTGCTTTTGGTGTCTGATAACTGTTTATTTTTGCTTCTACTAACAGCTTTTCCTTTCATTTCGGCATCATTCTTTGAACGTAATGGCTTCAGGCTGTACTTTCATGAACTCTCATTGTTCAGGTCATGATCCCACCACCTCCTTCTTTATGTTCCTTTCATAGGCTGTGCCGACAAACAGCCAACCCTCCGTTGAACTCTGTATGCCACGGAACAAAGTTCCGTTCGCAGACGATCAATAAAGGAACGATGATGTAACTGCCTCCTTCTTCTTTCGCTCAATGCTATGAGTGCGAGTTTGTAAGATATTGTCAGAGTCACAGACTTGTGAAATTAGCAAAGTAATCTGAAGGTCTCCAGGAAAATTTAAGCGCGTGCTATTATAAAGAAACTACAAGCGGCACAAATTTATCTTAAACGAAATTCTTAGCACTGTATTTACTTTGACGATAATATACTGCTTATGAAATTGGTCACTAGGTGGCGTATCGAAATATTTTCATTTAGATTTGAGTCCAACGGAAGTCATAATTCTTATTATAATCAGTGGCGGCTCGTGGCTTGAAATCGTGGTAGTGCTGCAACTTTCGAAATGAAAATATTCTGATACGCCACCTAGTGACCAAAGTGGATAAAATATCAAAATTATGGTAAAAATGAAATTTAAAAAAAAATTAAACATGAAAAAATATTGTTTATTATCGATAAAATTACACAGTTTGGTATAATTCAAAATTACTTAAAAATAAAATATATGCTACTCGTTTTGTTTCATGAAAAAATATTGTTTATTATAGATAAAATTATAGTTTAGTGTAATTCAAAATTACTTAAAAATAAAATCCATTATCATAACCCCAATAATGTTCTAAAATAAAATCTATAACAAATGTTATGTCTTTAATTGTAATGTCAAACTTTTAAAGAGACGGAGTAAACACGATAAGCACTACGAACACTCTACTAGTGGCGCAAACTGCATATAAACAACAGTGGAACTGCGCGACGGACAGTTCCGCATTACGCTAATAGCTCGCATCTCACTATGACATGCATATGCTTGCGGGCGTAGCAATATGACACTCTGCTAGCTTTGTTCGCCCTCCTAAGTGCTACGAGATGGATTTTTATTATTTTTTTATACAAAATAAGAGAATTGTATAGGATTGTTGATGATAAAATTAAATATTACAAGCAAATATAAATAAATTAATAAATACATTTATATATTGAGAAAAATTGGGGGTGCTGCAGTGCCTATGCACGAGCCGCATCTGATTATAATGCGATCGGCTATTTCATTTTTTTGCTTATCAGTTCTGAATAATTAAAATAACTTTCTTCATAGCATAAATAAAGCCTAATAATAAAATTTTTTTGATTTTTATTCTTTTCATGATTTCTTTTCTTTCCAAAAAAAAAAAAAAAAAAAAAAAAAAAAAAAAACATTGGTGAACAGTTCTTTTGTTTACATGGTTGTAAATTTTTCTAAAGAAATTTTGAATTTTTAAAATTGGATTTTGATTTTGAAGGGTTAATAAATTTAGCAATATCCAAGAACCTGATCATAAGTAGTACAACATTTACGAGGAAAGATATCCATAAGCAAACATGGACAAACTCACAACCAAATTGACCATATTTTAATACAAAGAAGATTTCGAAGCAGCATTCAAACTTAGAATTTTATAGAGGCGCTAATTGTGATTCAGATCACAATTAGCGCCAATCAAACAAAACTATTAGGCAAAAAAAGACGTTGTTTAAAAGAATTAATTGATAAAACTGCAAAACATATAAAAATGCAAAGAACTTTTTTCAAGGTTTTTTTCAACTAAAGACATGCTATCAATCAAGAAATAATGAATGATAATAAAAGACAAATTATTGCAAATGACAAACAGATGGCTGAAAAGTGGAGGGAATATTTCAAACAGTTGATAAACTGCCAAAATCCCAAAGCAGCATTCCTTCCCAGAATTTATTCTACTTGTGAACCCGAAGTCAAAGAGCCATCATTTAGTGAAGTAAAAACAAGCATTAAAACTACAATAAAGAGCCAATAGGCTATTTTTTCCGGCGACGTTAATTAAGTTAAGGGGATAATAAATCCCTCATTATTTTAAAGCCGGATAAGAAACTCGGAGATCGAAATCTAAGAGTTTCATACCGAAAAACGTTCAGCGAGTCCAAGCGTAAGTCAACACCTGGTAGTACAACACTAGGGCAACTCGGAGCAAAGGTGGAGCAAGATCCATCACTCTCTTTAATATTTTCTCATAATGTAAAACAGAGCTCCTAGGAGATGTATTATTGTTTTACATTATGAGGAGAGGTCATTACCCAGACCGGTTTCGACCTTTATTGAGGTCTCATCAGTGAGTAGGTAGACCTGGAATACCAAGGTTTAAGTGAACCGAACTTACATATCTTAACTATACGAATTGCCAGCAAGGTGTACCCATATATTATTACTACAACAAAGAGCCAATAGGCTATTTTTTCCTACGACGCTAAGTTCGGTTCACTTAAACCTTGGTATTATCCAGGTCTGCCTACTCACTGATGAGACCTCAATAAAGGTCGAAACCGGTCTTGAGTAGTGACCTCTCCTCATAATGTAAAACAATAATACATCTCATAGGAGCTGCGTCTTACATTATGAGAAAAGATTAAGGATAGTGACGGATCTTGCTCCACCTTTGCTCCGAGTTGCCCTAGTGTTGTACTGCCCAAGTGATTACTTACACTTGGACTCGCCGAAAGTTTTTCGGTATGAAACTCTTAGATTTCGATCTCCGAGTTTCTTATCCGGCTTTAAAATAATGAGGGATTTATTATCCCCTTAACGTAAGCATTAAAACTCTTAAAAATAATAAAGTTACAGGATTTGATAAAGTCACATCTGAACAAAGTGAATATGGAGGGAAAGAATTAACTTATAAATTGTTCACACTAATTAAACTCATATGGAAAAATGAAAAATTGTCAGAAGACTGGAAAGAATCAATAATAATCCCCATCCACAAAAAAAGGCGATAAAAGGAAATGTGAAAACTATAGAGGCATCCCACTTTTAAATACTAGTTACAAAATCCTGTCTGATATTATTCTAAATAGAATTATTCCATATGTAGAAGACATTGTCGAAAAATATTAGGCAGGATTCAGAAGAAGTCGTTCAACCATTGATCATCTTTTTACCTTGAGACAAATTCTAGAGAAAAATTGGGAATACAATAAAGAAAGTCATAATATCTTCATTGACTTCCAAAAAGCATACATAGAGAAAGTCTATGGAAAATCTTAAAGGAATTTGGAATACCCAGAAAAATTAATCAGACCGGTTAAAATGTGTGTTCAGGAAAATCAATGTAGAGTCTTGGCTAATAACATATTGTCAGAGCCATTCAACGTCTCCACAGGTTTAAAACAAGGAGATGCGATATTACCTATATTATTCAACATAGTTTTGGAAAACGTAATTCGAGAAACAACGAGAAGTACTATGTCATGCTCCTCATCATTCGTGCGGTTTCCAGATGACATTGATATCATAGGAGAAGGTGCAGATGATATAACTAAAACTTTTATAAACCTTAAAATCAACTATTCCATTTACTGACATGCTGTTGAAAAACTCCATACAATTTAAATATCTAGGCTCTATAATAACTAAAGATAATAAGACAGAAATAAAGATGATAATCCAAGCATGTAATAAATCATATGAATCTAAAATAAATACGTACAGAATGCTAATTAGACCACTCGTATTATATGGTGCAGAGACAGGGAATATAACAAAAGCTGATGGTCAATTACAACGCTTCGAAAAAAAATCTTAAGAAAAATATTTGGCCCGATTAAAGATCAATGGAGAAGACAAACAAAGAACTCCATGAACTTTATAAGAAGCCACTAATAATAACCGAAATCATAGCTAGTCGCATCAGATGGTTAAGTCACCTGGAAAGAATGGAGGATAGGCTAGTGAGAAGAACCTTTCTACATCATCCAAATGGAAGACGTCCTAGAGGAAGCAAAAGATGGATGGATAACATTGAAATGGGCATGAAAGAGCTGAAGTTGCGAAACTGGAAGAAGTTGGCTAAGAATAGGAAAAAATGGAGAACTGGTGCTTGCGGTTAAGAACCTTAAGGGTTCTTGAAGCTTAAGACGAAGAAGAAGATATTGAAATTCGTTTCTGTCTTCATCTGTTTATGTTGAACAGCATAGTTAATATTTCACGAGATATATATACAAGATTTCTATCCATTTTTGACTAGATCTCTTTTTATTATATTTATTATATATATATAAATTTATTAAAATTAATTATAATTGTTATAAATAAAAAAGAATGAGCAAAATTAAAAGAAAATATTATTTTAAATAATTTGGTTATTAACACCCTACCTTATTATGAATAGCAGGACTATAAAAAAAACGAAAAAAGAGTTCGGAAATATATTTTAAAAAAAAATTTTTTTTTAAACAATTTTTTTTTTTAGATGCTTTCGTTTCGAGTATAGTATTGGGACGGCAAAGTTATCCACAGATAAATGGGAAGGAATATAACTCTGTGCGACACATTAGGGGTAAGACGCGATATCTTCTTATTTGTTAAGATCAAAAACAGAAGTACAAGGCGTTATCCATGTATTATCAATTGAAATTGGGGATGGACTGGGTATGTTGTTCAAGACATAACTACACAATATGGCCTAAATTATATTAAGATTTTCTTCCTCTTTTAATAATGAAACCATTGCTGATGTTATCTGCATTTTGTTATGTATACGAAAAGCATCGGTGGTAATATAAAAGATAAGCAATGCGAAGTTTATTGGCGATTTTGGACCAATATATTTTATTCGTTGTTTCCATCCATTTTGGGCTATAGATGCAATTTTTGTATATATATTATTTATGTAAATTAAAACTTAATTTGAAAAACAATATAAAAACAATATACCACAGAAATAGAATAATTTAAGATAATTTATATATTGATACCATAATTAATAAAGAATAATAAATATATAAGAGAATCAAAGAGTGACGATTTTGATTTGTTATTAACAATCCATGTCTGTAATGTAATCGGTCGTGATAATCTTTCGCTTTCGGTTTAGGTTTATATCTATCTCAGACTAAAATATACTTCACAGGATCATTTCTGTAGTATGGTTAGCTTAGTTTCTGTTCTTAACCGTTAATATCGGTACGAGTCCCATCGGGTTTCACGATATTTAACCGGAAATTTACAGAACTTCGTAAACTCCGGACTGGGGAAATATCAAACACTTGGTGGTGGGAATAGTTAGGCTCCCCCCATCTGATCATGCCCTCCATTCTGCCGCGTGTGCGTACCCTCGGAATTGAGGTTGACGCCACAATACCGGCAAGGGCGATGGCGAAAGCCATCATAGACTGCGTCGGCGCAGAGAACATTTTTGGATTTACCCCTTATGGGGGAGGAAGATACCAGGTAGTGACCAAAAATATGGAGACCAGAGAAAAGCTTCTCCAAGGGTTTGAGTGTGGTAAAGTAAAAGTATCTCCTTTCATAGTTGGGAGCATCCTGATAACCCTTAAGATATCACGATTTCCCCTAGAATATGCAGAGAACAACGATATAATTCGTAGCGTATTCTCTAAGTGGGGAGTTGTACGGGAAATCCAGGTTCACAATGACGCCGACAATCCTGAGTGGAAGTCAGGGGAGGTAACCATCTCTCTTGAAATAAGGACCGAAGTTCCTAACTTTGTCCTCATAGGATCTGCCGGGTAATGGTAAATTACCCAGGAGTCAAAAAGCAGTGCTTTAGATGTGGTGCCTTCAATCATCTTGGGGCAGACTGCCCTCGCATAAAATGCAAGAACTGCCTAAAAATTGGCCACAACCAAGAAAAATGTGAGGTAGCTTGTTTGAAATGTGGGGTCACTGACCACAGAGTCGACACCTGCCCATCCAGAACCCTCGCAGAGAGGATGGGTGGTGCAGTCACATCAGCAACAAAACCAACTAATGAAAAGGTCACAACACAGTAAGAGTTTCCGCCTCTTGAGGCCACTCCTGATCATGCCGCCATGTCTAAGACAACGAAAAGGTCCAACGGAAACCTACCAGAATTGCAGAGACCAGCAATACGATCCCAACAGAAGAGACTGACAATGCAGAACCCATCATGGTAACTCCCACGGACGAAAGCGGAACTACCACTGCCAATATAGACATCGCCAATTCAGATACAGTAGAAGAAGCTGAAGTAGAGATGGAGACAAACACCAAAACTTCCAAACGGCCATTAAGTCCGCAGGAAGAAGAGCTGACAAATCTCAAACAGCAAAAGTATCTGAAACCGAACACCCAGAAGTCCCTCATGCAAAAGCAGGGGAGACTCTAAAACATCTCCTTAGAGGTATGCCCAGGGTGGCAGAAAAGTTTAAAGAGGCAATAGATAAAGTAGGAGAACCTGAACTCCTGCTCACAGGGAAATATGGACCCGACATCGTCAGTGCAAAATGGGGTGACCTCTTCGTTGATGACATCAGCAAAATCACCCCTGAGCAAGTAGAGGTAGCCCTGGATATAGACGAGGAGGCAGCTTCGGCGTTCTACATAGCTCTCTGCAAACTAGACATGGCCAAGGGAAGTGAGGTGGCCAAAAGAATCATAACAGCCCACAACAAAAGAAAGGAACAGTAACCACCTTGTGGATTTTTGTACTCAGCTTCACTGGTTTTTAGTTCCCACAGGCGGGGGAGGACCTGAGAACCCTGAGCGGCGAAGGCTTACAGCGAGGCGGTGCAGTTCCTTGTGAGCTGCATCACTCGGGCCAGATCCTTCCTCCACCTCTAAGTTTACCTTTCCATTCCTTCTCCAAATTTAATCTCTCTTTGTTTTGTTACATGTTTCCTTTTTAGGATTTTTCCTTTTTTTTTTAAAGTGAAAAATCAACGACCGTTTTAGAAGCGCCCCTGGGGGGAATACAGCTAAAACAGGTCAACTGAGGCCTCTTTCACCTACTCTACCACTATGCACTCTATCTTTATTTCCTCTCCTACTATCTGCTGACTCTCAGCTTATCTTACTCTACAGGCCGATGATGAAGATTTGTTGAACTCACAAAATATATAACATATGCAACATAGATGATAACATAGATGATATCTGATCGGATATTCTCAACTTCCGTTCTAGAAAAGAACACATTTGCAAAAGATGTTCCAATAGTAGGTCGTAAGATTTGCTCTGAATAAGCACTAACTCATATTACTATAGATCAGTCAGTATCGACGATGCTCGCTTTAGACAGATTGGTCCTGGATTCAAATCTGATCTAAGACCCGAAGGATCTTTAGAAGGGCATTTCTATGAAGGTGAGTTAGCTGATCTCATAAAGAAGGTAGCATTTTTTTTTCTTCTGGCAACTAATTTCTTCATCCGGCAAACAATCAAGCCAGCCATGAGAAATATGCAATTTGCAGACAAAAAATTGTGTGTGTGGTATATGGAAAATAAAGCATGTAGTTTGTTATTTTGTACACCAAGGATTTAATTTATTTCAACCAGTATATTCCTTAACTGACAAAAACATCTTCAGCTTGATTCTTCGGTATTATCTGAAGAAAGTATTTCGGTCTCTGCTTTGCACAACTGCTCCCGGGAATTCTTTATCTCTCTTAAAGCACCCGGGAAGAGAATACAATGTCTATAAAAATGTCCTGTCTACTTACAAAAGCAACAATTTATCACAGTTTTGGCATCAAGTGCTCTTTTGTTAAAAGGATATATATCATCTGCCCTGAAATATCTAAAACTTATATTGGGAGCCTTATATTTCACAAGACGATATTTCCTGCTTACATCTAGATTCTTCTGCTTAAGGAGCTAAGGTTAGTTTTAATTTATTTCTTAATTTATTCAGAAAATCTAGAATTATTAATTTTATAAAAATATAATAAAAATACGAATGATCAAAAAAATAGAAAAATATTGTCATTGCTAAGAACTCACATTATCGTTATCCTAAATAGTTAAAATTTGTTACGAAACATGTTTATTATTAGAATCTTTTGTTTGTCTCAAACAAGCACATTCCTTTTTGAACTAATTACCTTAATTTAACTGAGCACAACTTAAGTAATGTGGCTGTATTGGTAGTTTACTGATGGAATTTATCCAAGCGAGGCATCTTTAAGATACCAAGCATCTTTACCATAGATAAGATAATTTTTTTTACGTCTTAGCTATCGGAAACCGATTTCTTAAGCCTACTTTCAAGACGGTATCTTTCTAAACGGTGGATTTTTTTTTTTTCATTTTCATTTTTTTATTGCTATTTTGTTGCTATACAACCGTGAGCATAAAACTCTCAGTAGTCGAATGGTTTACATAGAGTGTACACATAATGGATGCATGCAATGCATTATACAACTACCTAGTTTCTTCAAATATTTCTTTCGGTATTTTTTTTCTCAGACCAGAACCTCAACCAGCCTTTCAATTGTTAACTAGAAGCAATTCGCACCTTTTTCAGAAAACTCACAATGAGTTTACAATTTATATGAATACAACTGAAGTGATTCTTCCCAGATGCTGAATTTCAAATGAAAAAAAAAAAAAATATATATATATATATTTCAAATGAAAAAAAAAAAAATTAAATATATATATATATATATATATATATATATATCTTATGTCTATTGCTGCTATACACGAAATATTTTTATTGGAGTCATTTATTGACTCTGAGATAAATAAAAAAAATATATATTTCTCTTTTTTTATATATAAATAATTCTTTGTTGTGATTTTATAAGCGAAATAACTCACAAGGTTAAAAAAGCAAGAAATATTCATAAGAAATACCTCATTGTTGAAATCCTTCATTTAGTTAGATAATGCAATATAATATATGAAGTAATTTATAATAATATATAATTTTTATTATAAAATAATATTAATTTCACATTAAAATTAGTTTTTTTAATTGATTTTTAGTACACCTTTTATATAAATGAATGTATTTATTATTAAAATCTTCACATATAGTCGTGATGAAATAGATAAAATATATGTTTTTCCTAACAAAATGTAAAATTAGCTTTGCATTTTCATCATTAGCTTGCATTGTTCCAAAGCAACAACTAATCTAGGTACTAGAATGGTAAGTCCTACCATTCAAGCGGAAACAATAACACCCATGCGAACAATCTACATAACTAAAGAAGCAAAAAATCTGTTGATAAAGGATAATTTAACTCAATGTCAGTTAACGCATGTTTTAATTTGGATGCTGTCCAATTTGATTTTTTAAAATGCAGTGATATTAATTACCACAGAAAATATTAGTTTTTGTAATTAAATTAAGTTTCTATAAATGAAAGAAGCTTTCTTCATTAGCATAGTTTTACATTTTATTCTTTCAACAACTTTTTTAAAATTCGATGTACCTTTTAAGTGCGTCATTATAATAAGCATCTATTGCAAGTCGTGGAAGATATATTTTCTTGTAGATTGTAAACGATGTCATTTGTCATGTGCTGTCATATGTCATTGGCTGTTAAAAAAATGCGTGAATGACGTCACACCTTCATCAGCTAACAAAAGGCACAATTTAGTGAAGAGAAAACGGATAGTGTTTGCAGGATTCTAATTTGTACGAAATATTTAATAATTATAAAAACAGAAAGGAAGTAATAAAATGTAGGTATATTTAAATAATTCGTATAATGATACGTAATTTATTTAAAATAAGTTTAATGAATTCAGAGTATTAATATTCAAAGAAAAGTTTTCTAGTATAAATGCTAACAGATATAACATATTAACGGACGCATGCGTAGATAATGCCAATAAAATAACTGAATGCATAGGAAATAAGCCTCTATCTATTTCATTTCGTTTCTTCAGTTATTGCTAACTAAAGTAATTTAAATGAAGTAATAAGATGTAAGTATATTTAAATAATTCATGATATAATGATACGTAATTTATTTTAAAATAAGTTTAATTAATTCAAGCATTAATATTCAAAGAAAAGTTTCTTAGTACAAATGCCAACAGATATTAACAATAACGCACGCATGCGTAGATAATGTCAATAAAATAACTGAATGCACACGAAATAAGGCGCGCCCTCTATCTTTTTCGTTTTGTTTCAGCTATTACTTAACTAAAGTTTGTGTGAATTAAGACCGTTGAGTGAGCATTTTATGGCTCATTTAACGTCCACATTACTTAATGTAATGATAATTTTTGTCTTATGTTTGTTTCAAGCAGAAGAAATGTTTCTTTTAATTGCATTCTGCACGCTAGCCATACTCCAGGATTTCTCCGGAGAATTAGAAATATAAAAGAACGAACTTCGTCAATAATTGTTAGCCAGTAAATATTATCTAGCAGAAGTTTGAAGTAACTTGTGACGTCTTTCTTCACGTTTATGCAATTTATTGACTGAATAATTAAACCAAACTTAATTAATGCGTTCACAGAAGTTATTAAAGTCGAATTTATTATCGCGAATAACGCAGATAACGACTAATACAGAAAGAGAGTGAAAAACATATAAAAATGGGACACACGATGTAACCTTTTGATCTTTTCTTTGAGTGTCATCCACATAGGATAAGTATCACTGCTATAGCGAATTTATATTGAGATTTAGTTAAATCTAACTGTTCACAGCAACGTTGTCTTGTAGCAGAATTAAGAGCCCGATATTGCACAGACCAATCACTATTTAACATCAAACTTCATGTTAGGAAATGTGTTATAGGACTGCAGATAACATTACTTTAATCGAAGGCTATCAAATTAGACCAATTCTGATTTAACGTGACTCATTCATGAACAGAAAGTTACTTTGTATTGGTAGGCACATTTGGAAAATTAATTTGTCATTTTACAGGAGTAGAACGACAACATCGAAACTGACTACGAAAATTCTGCTTAGAGTTATGACATTTTCTGTTATTAAAAATATTGATCACCAAAATGAACTTTGGAAGATGTCAATAAATATATCCGAATATATTCCCTGTAGAATATTAGACGTAGAAATTAATCTTGCCAACTGACTGCTGAGAATGTGGTATACCTTAACAATAGCATAAATCGTATTAATAGCAGTCTGATGCTTTTAAATGGGTTTAATGACACTGAACTAAGCAGTTAATGATGATATTTAGTTGTTTATTCTGTAGCTGATGATTTAATGCCTGCAAACACAGTTGTTTACAAATATT
Organism: Typopeltis vanoorti; assembly: GCF_054136105.1. Classification (NCBI taxonomy): domain Eukaryota; kingdom Metazoa; phylum Arthropoda; class Arachnida; order Uropygi; family Thelyphonidae; genus Typopeltis; species Typopeltis vanoorti. The sequence goes on along the minus strand of NC_143558.1, from coordinate 26,329,991 downwards.
GATGAAGTATTGATGAAGTAAAGGTGCACAAACATTGATAGCTAAGAATATGAGTTAAATATTTGTTAACAGGGATCATCATAACTTATTATTAAGTGTTCAATACTGGAAACTAGAAAACTAACACGTCTACCCACCACTCACATACTATGAACAAAAACTCTTACCTTGGAACGTTTTGTTGTTTTTATTTCCCGGATGAAAACTACATCCTCAGCCTGAGACGGTAAACTCAACCTCGCTAAAAAGACATGGGGGAATAAAAGTCATAGATTAAGTCTATTTAAATCAAAATTTACAACTGCTTATATTAAATCACTGGCTTACATGTTAAAATAAGAAAACATATATATTAACAGTGAATAATTTAAATAAAATTATTTCATTTCGTTTTTTGTTTTTTCTTAAATCGTTATTAGAATTGTTTCTTTTTGGAGTTTTTGCTAAATGTTCACAAGATTCTATTGCCATGTTCTTTTAATTATTTGTATCGTTATTTCTTGTAATTATACATGGGTTGATTTTTTACCCAGGTTTTATTCAATGGCATTGTCTCCTGTTAGTTTGTTGGGTTAAATTAGGGGGGGGGGGAAGTATTTTCAGCAATGAATAAGCACTACTGTTAGTATTATCATATAAAAACTATGAAAAGAAAAATAAATAAAGTATTATGTAGAATTAATAAAATTAATTTAAAATTTTAGTTTATTTAAATGAAATCTTAAAAGTAATTAATTATTTTAATATAAACTAGATACATCTAAAATTATTTATCATTTATTTAATTTAAATAAAAATTTAATCAAAATTAACTCAGAGGAGTGAGTTGATACCCTTTGAGGGTAATGGATGGCAATGCTGTAGCCAATGAAGTCCTAATAGAAGCTCGGCTATCGGCTGTTGCTGTTACCCTCCTGCCTTGATCAGAGCTTTAATAGCTCAATAACACCTTTCACTGTCCTCTACAGATAATGGGGAAGATGAAAAGCATTCTTGCTTCGCCCCTTTAAGCCAGTCCTTATAAGGACTAATTCAGAGGCAAGAGTAAATTAATCGACCTTGAGATGCGGTGATTAATACCCTTGGAGGGTAATGGATGGCAATGCTGTAGCCAATGAAGTTCTAACTGAGGCTCGGCTATACTGCTGTTACCCTCCTGCCTTGATCAGAGCTTTAATAGCTCAAGAAGACCTTATCCCTACACTGTCCTCTACAGATAAAGGGGAAATGAAAAGCATTCTTGCTTCACCCCTTTAAGCCAGTCCTTATAAGGACAATTAATTCAAACTGAATTTTTCATGGTTGGTTTCACATATCGGAGCTAGTGCATTGATTATTATGCATCTATAAATTGATCTCGTCTGGCTACATAGATGACTATCATGTCAACAGGGGATTTTGCAAACACGAGATTTCATTATGACTTTGTAAAATAAAATATCGGCGTTGGTGAGATATGTCATGTAGCAACATAATTTGCGGAATGTTGTTATGGGTTCTAGGACGCTCGTGTTCAATCGTATCATTGGAAATACGTGAAAATTTTAATTCTTTTTTATTTAAAAATTGCTCTAAAGATTATCTTTTGATCTAGATTACATCGGAATTAATTAGTACGTTAATAATACACTAATTAACGTTATTTAGAGAATAATTAGTTTATCAATTTTTCTACTCGTCGCTTGGAAAAAAAAAATATGGGTTCTAGGACGCTCGTGTTCAATCGTATCATTAAGCGAATGTTAAAGGTTCGGATTCAGATAGCTTTAACGCGTTAAGTGTACTGTGCTGTGAGGAAAATTATTACCATTTCGATACTGTGCATAAATTCTCTTTTCTGTGTACAAAGTTTCCTGATTAACTCATGTGGCAGCTGATTGGACAATATTCTACGTTATTGAATTAATCCATTGGAATCTCTCCTTTTTTCATTTAAGATACCTCGATGGTATTTTAATTTTGTTGAGGCTATCTTTCTAATTACAGAATTCAAGCACCATTTATGAAGAAAAACATCTCGTGTAAATATGTAATTTCTAGTGAACTGTTCATGCAAGTTCCAGGATGACTGTTTTATTTATTTCTTATTTTTTATCACAGTTCTGATTTGCTTAGATAACTTGATGAAAGGTTTAGTATCTACTGCAACGATGTAGTTGAGAGAAAAACATTGTCCAAATCATTTTGTTTGAGCTTCTTAACTGTGTTTACTTTTCTAAATAATACTTTTGCTATGCTTGTTTATGTCTTTGTAATTAAAGGCAATTTATACTTCACTGTTTCTCACTGATAATTGCTCTCTAACAAGATTTTAAGCAAATGAATAATTAAAACGAACCAGAGCTCAGATAATTGGTTTCAGTGTACAAAAGCTTAAAGTAGAGAACATAATGAGAATATAATCAAGCTCCGAATTACCCATATTATGTGTATCCGCTACTCGCCTTTAAGCTTAATAACTTACGTAAATGCTACATAAATTATCTATGGTTTAATCTGCTAATTCATTTGTTAACATTAAAATAAACACTGATTAAAATTATAGTATATATTTAGAACCAAAATCAGTAAATGAGGAGTCCACAAAACCTTCTATAGCAATATACCGGTAGAAGGAAGGTTTATATATTCGATTCTACACTCTCTGTCCAAAAAGAAACCGAACTTTTCGAAAATAGAAGAAACTTGTGGCGCCACCTGTTGTATATTTTCGTTGTCGAAAGCGACAACCTTCATTAGTGTTGTGTCAACCGTTTATGACATTTGTTTCATTAGAAGCCTAGTTATAGTGCCCAGAGTGACAGTGTGTTTTGGCGAACGGTCGGTCGTCACGATATTCACGCCGTACTCGACGAATTCTCGCTATCGATCGCTTCAAAACTTCGAAATAAAACTCACCATTGACCGTTTGACCAGGCGGAACGAATTCTTTGTGGATGCCCTTGGAATCGTAGAAACAAATCAGCATTGTCTTTATTTTTGACTTCTCCAAGAGACTTTTTTTTCGGATGCCCCTCTTCTGGTGGTCTCCACTCAGCCCTTCGGCGCTCTGTTTCGGATTCATGCTCAAAACACCACGTTTCGTAACCAGTAACGATCGTTTCAAGGAAGTTTGAGTCCTTACGAGCGGTTTTAATGAGGGAAAGTCTTTCAGTGTTCAATTCGATACATTTGTTGGTCGTCGGTCAACTTGTAGGGAACAAATTGCGAATTCAATTTACGAAGGCCCACACTCTCGGTCAAAATTGTGCACAGTTGATTTTGGAATTCCCCAATCCATCTTCAATAGAACTCACGGACGATTTCGGGTTTTCTTTGATGAAATCACGCACCTTTTGGATGTTAACTTCGCTCAGCCCAGTTTTTGGACGGCGCGGCTTTTCGTCGTCTTCAAGCGTCTCACGACCACTTTGAAATCGCTTAAACCACTCGTAAACTTCAGTACGGGATAAGTATTCATCACCGTATGTTTTTTGAAGCATTTGATGCGTTTCGGTAAAACTTTTACCAAGTTCAACACAAAAGTCAATCGCAGCTTTCTGTTTGAAACTCATTATCCGACCGTTCGTCAAAACACACTGTCACTCTTGGCACTATAACTCGGCTTCTAATGAAACAAATGTCATAAAAAGTTGACACAACACTATTGAAAGTTGCCGCTTTCGACAACAAAAAAGATACAACAGGTGGCGCCACTAGTTTATTCTTTTTTCGAAAAGTTCGGTTTCTTTTTGGACAGAGAGTGTAATTGGCAACTATATAAATTTTTATTTTTTCTCCCAGCTAATCTTTGCTCATGCGGGTACATTTTATTTAAATATATATGTTTTTCTCCCGATATCTCGGGATTTTCAACCTACAATTCAGAATAAACAAGCTTAAAATGCGTGCGATATCCATACCAAATAATTAGAATTAGGAAAACGCAACAATGATAATTGTCTGCCATGCTCTCGTCTAGCACGCTGGAGGAAATACACTCCACTACGGTGAGGGTGAGCAATGAGCGACCGCTTGCCGACGTTCCAATTTAGAGATGCTGCCTCTCTGGGGAATTAAAAAGAAACAGAGGCTTTATCTTATGTTGTCATGTAGGGAGGGGGGGGGGAATTCTTCTTTCTTCTCCACCTTCAACCATTCTATGTTACTGGACTATTCAATATGCAGTTTTCAAACTAAAAACAGTTCCAACGTAAATCCTTATAAATGTGGAAAGTTCTCTGCACCGAATTTTCATTTTCTCAACTTAATGGCTAAGTCATAATTCACCTCATTGAAACAACAGGAGTAATTACGCAATTCCCTAATGTAATTATATATTTCATTATTATCCTGGTAAGAAACAAAGAGTTCGTTATGACAAGATCGGATTATTAGCTTTTAATAACTTATATATAATTTATTTTGCTCGAGTATCTCTTATCTCGTTATCGCAAACTTAATTTGTCTTGTGTGACGAAAGATCTTTCTGACTGAAGCTATTCTTTTGTAGTAATCTAATTGATAAGTTGATTAGTAATTTTTCTTTTTATTTTACTTGGAGTAATCGTAAAAAATAATCACGTAAAAATTAAGTTTCTCTATTTACGCTGTGAGAAAATTTATGTTTTTCATGCTCACTGGAGTGAAGAATTTTTCTGCTAGTTTTGCAAGCAAAAATCAATTCTTTATGTATTTTTAATCTTTTATTCAACTCGCTGAATGTTACTTTTAAAAAACACGCTAAATCTTTTATTTTTAGATACTGTGATTGTTTGAAATTACATAAAAAACAAGTCAGAATACTAACAAATACAAGTCAAATATGCCATTGTTTACTTAGACATTGTTTAAATTGTTTTTATGACGTTTTTTTTTTTTTCATTGTAGATTGAAATAAACATTTTGTTTTGTTTGCTTTTGTGCATGACTATAGATTCTCTAGTCATTTTATACGTTTTCGACAATTAAAAAATGGGCTGCTGAGTTTAAATGTGGTCGTACCAGCCTTGAAGATGATTCATGTGAAGGACGTCCAAAAAAGTGCGTGAAATTGCTGAGACTATAGGCATTTCAAAAGAATGTGTAGGATGTATTTTTTATGAAGAATGGCAAATGGAAAAGCTTTGCACAAGATGGGTGCCGTGCTTGCTCACAGCAGATCAAAAACGCACTGTTGCTTGGCGCGTTTTAATAAGAATAAAACTGATTTTGTGCGTCGATTTATTACTATGGATAAAACTTGGATTATCATTACACACCAGAATCCAAGCAGCAGTCAAAACAGTGGACAGAAGCTCATTGTGCAGCGCCAAAGAAGACAAAGTCGGTTCCATCAGCAGGAAAGGTCATGACATCGGTGTTTTGAGATGATAAAGGCATTTTGTTTATTAATTATTTTGAAACAGGTAAAAACAATAACCAGGGAATATTATTCCGATCTTTTAACAAGACTAGATGAAAAAAAATCGTGGGAAAAGACCCGGTTTGCAGAAGAAAAAGTCATCTTTAATCAGGACAATACACCTGCCTACAAAGGTGTTTCTGCAGTGGGAAAATTAAGGGATCTGCACTATGAATTGTTGGAACATCCACCCTATTCCCCAGATTTGGCTCCCTCTGACTTCTATCTCTTCCCTAAACTAAAACCCTTTCTCGCTGGTCAGCGTTTTTCTTCGAATCAGCAACTGTAGAGGGGTATTTTGTAGAACTTACTGAGAACCACTACAGGGACGGGATAATGGCGCTGGAGCATCGCTGGAATAAATGTATTAGTCTTAAGGGAGATTATGTTGAAAAATAAAAATAATTTTGAAATTATAAATTCGTTTTTTCATTGTTAGGCCAAGAACTTTTCAGACCACCCTCGTATTTTAGAATAGCTGCAATTTTCATCGTAATTATTTGCAATGATGGCCAGTGAAGGTGGATATAAAGATTTTAAGGATGTCACACGCACGCGCTGATATTTGTATTCTGATTAAGCAATTGAGTGATTTCAGCTGTTGTGGCTTGAGATTAGGAAGCCTTTTTTTCGTTGCAAGGGAATTCTGTGATCTTCGTGATGTGTGCAGACAGATAATAGAATTCTCCCGTGTCAATTGCATGTAACATTGAGTTGCATTTTCAACGGTTACGTTTGACAGTGCAACTGATCTGTCTTGCAAAACACCCAGTGTCTAATGCTATTTGAATATGAAAAACTGTATTTTGTGCCTTTACGTTTTTGCTATACGTTTGATATGTTTACTTGATACAAAAAAAAAAAAAAAAAAAAAAAAAAAAAAAAAAAAAAAAACTAAGCCTAAACTTGGTTGCCATGGAAACGATGTTTCGTGGACCTGAAATTTATCCTACGGGGGACATGCCCAAAAAGCAAGTAAACAAATAAATAAATAAAAAACTGACTGCATATATTTCGTAGGAAAATATCTAGAGACTAGCGAGCAAATATGTGCTCCAGTTAACGTCAGGAAAGGATTTACATCCCCCCCCCTTCCCCTAGCGAGTGGCAATGGTGCTCAACTTCTTAGCATTTTTATGAAGACTGCACTCTGGTATATTCAGATGCAAATTCCATACTCGAACATCGTAACTTAGTGAATTGCAAATGGCTCTTCAACGACGAAATAATTGATAACTACCAAAACACGCTATATCAACTGTTATAACATTTAATAGAATGTTAGTTTAAGTTTTAGATGTTTTTTTTTTTTAAGTACAACATAATATAAGCACGCATCAGTGATTATTTTCAATACAACCTGAGAAATTTACAACAATGTCAATCCATTGTTGTCTACTAAGGTAATTAATTGTCCTGTAATTGTTAATTTTCAGCTTTTGTTGCGGGTAATTGTTTCCTATAATTTTATGTTAGACTTTCAAATGTATGTAATGAAACAATTTATTCAATTTAAATAGAAAAAGTGTAACTCTGGCATTCGGTATTAATGAATATTTAAAATACAATTTGTATTAAAATATCGTCAACTAGAGTGCGCTGTTGTGGAAAAACCGAGAGGGAAGCTAATTGGTTAGATTAGTACGCATGCGCTGTTGACAAGATTCGATAGATAAACTAAAAAAATTGTCACGTATTGTTAGGTGATATTCATTTAGATTCTCTTGATAGGAAAAATGGCTTTTTTTTTTTTTTTTTTTTTAAGGAAAATATTCATTCGTTGGTGTTGAACTTATATTTATTTAGAGCGACACAAGAACCCTCGCACACTGGATTATTTTGTTTTTTGATTACACGGCAAGCTAATAAACTGAATAAACGCCTTCCATCATATCAACAATGCGAGGTCGATACGAACCACGCGTCAGACTTCTAGTTAAAAAAAAGGAAAAAAAAAAAACGAAGTAAAAAGAAATTTACATTCGAATAGAAAAACAGGAGGCTCTTGTGTGAGTGGATGAGATGTTCTTCGGCTCGTCACCATGGTAACGATCTTTAATATTAGTTTCGACATATTGTATAATAATACCTCGTCTCCTTGGCAACGACTCACAATGGACAGTTCAAAACTTAACTTATATACCACACAGATTAAGTGCAGGGTTAGGGGTGAGGGCTCAGGTATTTTGGCGTTGTCAGAAGAAAATATCAAATGATAAAGTAGCTCACTGCTGAACAAGCATCGCATAGTAAGTGAGTTTTTAGGAAACAAACTGCATTTGCAACCTAACAACTGTTCGCGGGGTGTGCCAGAAACTCTTCCTATTTATTTTACATTTTTTAAATATATATTTTACAATGATCCAAATGGACCACAATTCCTCCTCCCCCACCCCCCAAAAAAAGCTTCAATTCTTCATTTATATCATCAAACTATTTATTATTATTATTATTATGTCGTACAGTAGAGTCTCGATTTTTTTCAACCTCGATGAACTGATGTAATAGGTTGCGCCGCCCTGGTGTATGATTGTGGAAACTTAGTAGCCATTTTTATGCGTCCTGTATATAGTTACTTAACACACACAGATTTGGACGCTATTGCTCACACCTAGAACCTCCGTAGCTTAGTCAGTATAAACGAAGCCCTCGGGAGGAACCTTTACCTGGTCTCTTTTGACGAAAGGTGAGTTAGCTGGTCTCATACTTGGGTAGGGTTTTTTCAAAAGGAAATTCGGGTTTTTCGTTCCCCAGAACAAGCTAACCGGCTCCGTGAATACACGTCGATTACAGTCATGAATACGTCCCAGCGATATGTCGGTCCCGAGCCCCGATAAAATTGGGGCGGGAGGGGAAAGCAATGGTGAACTACTCTGTAAAAATATCTCCAGGAATACTTTGTGGGCAATGCTTACGAAGTCACCTACTGTCGGAAACGACTAAAAGGGAAAACTGGTATGCACACCTACTAAGGCAATACACGATTTTCATTATAGGATGTGATACGACCGCCTTTGACGTTATTTCAAAAACAATACTCGATCTCTAAAGAGACTATTTTTATCTGCCTTACTGTATTTTCAAGTTGGTTTTTCTGTATTATAAGAATAATAATAAGAATAAGAATAATGAGCTGAAGGGATATTACATCCCATATTGTTTCATAGCCGAATATAGTAAATATATAAAGTTCGGCGAGTCCAAGCGTAAGCAAATACCTGGATAGTTATTCGACTATGAAACAATATGGGATGTAATATCCCCGAACTTAAATAAGTTTATGTCGCCGAATTGAAGCCTTTGTCTCTTCATATAATTAATAATTTATTAGGACACCTTCTGGGCAATTCTCATAGTAGGGTATATGTAAGTTTTGTTTGCTACAAACTCATCGACCGTGAGATGCGGTGATTGATTCATTCAATCCAATACCCTTGGAGGGTAATGGATGGCAATGCTGTAGCCAATGAAGTTCTAACTGAGGCTCGGCTATTGTTGTTACCCTCCTGCCATGATCAGAGCTTTAATAATAGCTCATAACACCTTATCCCTACACTGTCCTCTACAGATAACGGGGAAGATGAAAAGCATTCTTGCTTCGTCCCTTTAAGCCAGTCCTTATAAGGAAACTTGGTATTTCTAGGTCTACCTATTCGCTGATGAGAGGTGGACGCTAGATATATATATATATATATATATATATATATATATATATATCTAGCGTCCACCTCTCATATATATATATATATATATATATATATGTGTGTGTGTGTGAGAAGCTCTGCTTGGGATAGGTTTTTGCCTGTCTCTGAGTAGGGCCACCGCTGAGATTATGGCTCTGGCTGGTGGTGGGGTGAGCCTGCCACTGGGTAGAGCCAACGCTGAGAAGTTCTTCTCGGTGACGGAGCTAGTCTGTCACTGAGTGGAACAACGCTGAGTTGGACGGTCTTTCGGCCACTATGGAGTGGTCTAGAGATCGTCCTAATTTTTAGAGAGGTCTTTACTTAAATACACCTCAATAAAGGTTGAAACCGGTGAGATGCTAATATGAGTTCGCTCTCTTAAGGTTTTTGCCTTAAGGGAGCAATTTGGGTCTCCGGGGAAAGTGTTTTCCGGCACGGCCCGGTGAGGGGGCTTTGTCGGTGAATGCTTTTCTTCGGAATTTGAGCGGTTCTGCTCGGTGGTGGTGGAGGGTGGAAGGCCATCACTGAGTGGAGCCAACGCTGAGATGGACGGTCTTTCGATCACAATTGAGTGGCCTAGGGATCGTCCGAATTTTTAGAGACGGCTTTACTTATTTATAAGGTTGAAACCGGTCTGGGTAGTGACCTTTTCTCACTCATAATGTAGAACAGTAATACAGCTCCTAGGAGCTGTATTACTGTTCTACATTATGAGGAAATATCAATATCATTATGGGGAAATATCATTATGGGGAAATATCAAGAATAGTGATAGGAGCTTGCTTCACCCTTACAATGAGTTGCCTCAGTGTTGCACTCCCTAAAGGGTCAGTTGTAACACTATCCAGGTATTTGCTTACGCTTGGACTCGCCGAATTTTATATATTTACTATATTCGGCATGAAACTCTTTGAGTTTCTTATTCGTCTAAGAAACAATAGGGGATGTAATATTCCTTAACTTAAATAAGTTATGTCGCCGAATTGAAGCCTTTGGCTCTTCATATAATTAATAAGTTGTATTCCAATTAAAGAGAGAGTAATCCAAGTTACTTAAAAAAAAGGAAAGAAAGAACCTCATCTCCTTGACGAGGTTTGAATCTTGGATTACAAAAAATTAATAAATAAATCGAAACATATATCGTATCCACTACACCATGGCGTCGAACTATCAAACTTCTCAGTAGGCGATAAAGCATGCAGGAACAGTAGCTCTGGCTGCCTGTTTAGATTTTTAAAGAATAAAAAGGGGGAGAAATCAATTTTCTTTATATATATATATATTTTTTAAATCATAATTGTGTCTCTGAAATGTATAGGAAGCTGAAATTCCTTACCACACAACATTTGTAGTATCATTTGTTAGGCGTAGTTAATCCTAATTGTTATTAATGGTCATCTTTAGGCTTAGCTAACCCTAATTATTATGAAACACTATCTGTTGCGGTGCTAAATAAACATCTCACTGTTTGTTTACCACATTCCTTAGGTGAGTGTATTTTATTTTCCCAATAATATGTGCTACCAAAACTGAAAGTAGATTTTCCCTCAAATCCAATATCTAAGAAAAGTCATAAATATTTACCGACAAAATATCTAAACTTGAAGTAGCTTATAGAATTTTTTAAACAAATTGTAGGTCAAGTAAGGCTTATAAAAGTAACAAATACGACAGCATCAATTATTGGTGACTTACAATTCCTTAGTATAGTGTTTCTTTCGTAAAACATTCACCGAGAAAGAGTTTCATCCTTGGAAAACAACTTTTCTTTGCCCCTTTTCAGATTTCCTAAGATTTGCACCTTAGTGGCGTTTTTTTTTTTTTGTCTGGTTTCATATACGCACGCACTCGCAGATTTGCGAGCTTTATCTCCAAATGTCTGAATAAAATATAAGAAGCTCCGTTTCTAAATGCATAACATGTACACACTTGTTGCTCTACTGGGTTGAAGATTTGCATAATAATGACAAAATACTTTATGCGGTTTTAAAGGAAGAGATTGGATTGTACTTTCAGAAAACAAAAGAAATGAAAACTCAGCAGAGAAGATGTTTAATTTAATTTTTTTTTTTTTTTTTTTTTTCGGTCCTTGAATTTTGCTTTTCGGTTAGGCATAATGGTCTTTACGAAAGATACAACCATTTTGATTTGTGGAACAACATAGAGAGAGAGAGAGAAGATTAAAGTATAAAAACTTTTTTGAGGGGGCAACGGGACCTTATTCTGGGTTTTGGTTAGTTTTTTTAGTGAGATTAATCTCACCTTACCATTATTACTGAGCTTCGTTACCAGAGCAACCTATGAAACGTTCTGAAGATAATCAATTTCAAAAAAAAAAAAAAAAATTATTTCATTGTTAAGCACGGTCATACAGTGGAATTAATTGTTGCCTAGTATTTGTTTAATTAAATTTAGCTTTCTATAGAGCAATATAACCGTGTTTAGTCTGTGATATTGTTGAAACCACGAAGACGTTAAACCAGTGTTTACAAAACCCAACTCTTTTCACTAAGTTTCTTTAAGAAACCAATCTGACCTTTCTTTCATACTTACTGACGTAGTTTTCTCACGAGATCAGTGTTTTAATGAAAAGGTCGCAAGAGAACCAGCTGAACAAGACAAGCGAAGGAAGACAGGGTTGGTTTCCTGGCAATGGCTAGAAGTAATTGTATTGCTTACTAGTGGCTCGCTATGCCGGAACAATTTCAGTCTGCTTGTGACTTTGTGATTATCTGCAGGTACTAAGGATCGCGTTCTTGTGTTGTCTTGCTTGTCTAATGCTGATGTTCTTGTGTGGAGTCTAATTTTCTTTCTCAGTGGGTGATTCTATTCATATAGGATTGCGTATTTTCATATCTTACCTCTGCCAGAGGAATATAAAATGGCGTGGAAGCTAATCTAATGACTTCGTTGAATGTCATCGCTGAGCATTAAAAAAAAAAAAAAAAAAAAAAAAATGTTTATTAAATGTTATTTTAACGTTTATTTCGAAACAGGTAGCATGATTTTTATACTAATATTTATTATTCCATCTACAAGATTCAAAAATACTTTCATAGCCCTTTCGTAACTGTTTGTGGGCAAGATCGTGTCTTTTTTTTTTTTTTTAATTTCTTTTTAATTCAAGTAACCTACTGAAGAGCCTTCGTAGCTCAGTTGGTTTCCGAGGGATCCTTTCAATTGGAAACACCTGGGTTTGAATCTTTATATTCCCTATACTCCCATCGGCTTTATAATCGGTCTCGTACGGATGAGGAGGTTTTTTTTTTCCTTCCTGGAAACTCGGATATTTTGTCCCTCAAAACAGGCAACCCGACCCCGTGAACACACACACACACACACACACACACACACACACACACACACACACACACACACACACACACACACACACACACACACACACACACACACACACACACACACACACACACACACACACACACACACACACACAAGTTACAAAAGATATAAGATACCAAAGGCTCTAGCAATAAAAGTAAAAAAAAAAATCGATATGGATTGAAAAAATTATATCATTAATAAAAACTAAAATATAACAGAATTTAACAATATTTAACAGAATTCTTCTCTTCGTTCATTTCTACAAAGATATAAATGAAATGCTAAAATCAAATAGAAAAACCACACAATATTTACCTACGACAACGACGTTAATTTGTGTTGTTTGTGCTCGTGTAGTAGCAACGTATCTTGGGCTGCAATGCTACTAGCCTAAACTGCACATAAATCACATGTAACCCCCCCCACACACACACACACACTACGTTATCCGCACTAGGTAGCGGTTTGGTCAGTTCTGCATTGAATGCAGCCCCAGTGTTGAGTATACTAGCCAGTACTGATAATAGTATTATTTTTTAGATAAATATATAAGAATTTAAGAAAGGCGATAATAAAACAGGAACTTTCATTTTATACTGGAGGGGCAGTGTTGCAGCCCTTATGGACGAACCACTGATACTAAGACATAATAAATTTAAAGGTCATAAATAGATGTATTTAAAAGTAAAATCCAAGGATATGTGCACTTTGTTATTTGAAAGACGTCGCTTTATGTGACTATAAAAGTCATATTAAGAACAAACAGACATATCGGTTCGATCCCAGTCACCGATTAGAGGAACTTATTCTAAACTTTTTTTTTTTTCACTGGTTCCCAAATTAGTCAATCTTTACATAGATAATTACTTCCTCTCCAGAAACTCTGGGGTTGCGAACCTTACAACTCAATTTAACTTATCGTAAAACTTGCCCATTTTCAGATAATATCCACCTGTTAAGATTTAGGACCACGAGATGGCGCCAGCTATACTCTCTCCCCTGCTGCCTGGGATATCACTGATACGCTTGAACTCAGCTATCAGTGAATGTTAAGGGCAGAAACTGGCTGACTACCTGTCCACCAAAACATTAATCAACAGAGGCCCTATACTCCTATTTTGAATAACAAGCATAGTGGGATTTTTTTATTTATAGATGTATTTATAAAACATGTAATAACATTAACATTTTTGTAAATAATAAAATATCGTAAATAAATTTCTTCTACTCTCTGCTTTCTAAACTTGATGATAGCGCCATCTACATCAGGAATGATAATAGGACTATTAGACTGACAGAAAAACGAAGAGGTCCTCGATTCAAATAAAGTGGAGGACCTCCAATCGATTACTATTAAATGATAGTTTAATTATTGTAATCCATTGAGATTAAAATGTCTTTTATCTCATTTTGTAGTCTAATTTCCCCGCCGTTTATTTTGGTGAGTGATTTCTGGAGCGAAGATTGAGAAGAAAGAAAGAAAAAAAGAACGTGTAATCATGTTGTTGCAAGTTCCTTACATGTAACCTTTTGTCATCATTACTTAATTTATCTTTCCCTAAAAGACTATCTTTAGTAGTAAAACTGCATAGAAAATAATAACCTGACTTGTGAATCCATCACTTGATGAGGCGCTGTTTTTAATCATTGTTGACACCACCTCATCATCAAGTGTACGAAGAAAAAAATGAAGAAAATGCAAGATAAAAAAAAAATTAAATTTTGTAATCTTATACAAACTCCATCATTTAATCAAGTTAAGAAAAAAAAAACAGGTTGTTACTGGTAGTCAAAAGAGATTATAAAAACTGCGTTTCCATGACAACCAGTAATGAGCGGTTGGAAACTGGGTTTAGTGGAAATACTTCGGATATGTAGCCATGCTTTTTTTTTATGAAACTAATAAAAAATGCTCTTGGAAGCTTATAAAATCAGCTAATAATAAGCTAACCTGAAAGAATTAAAGTACAACTCGATACACCTTTTTTGTAATTTTGAATAAATAGTTTATTATTAATTTAAACAATAATAATATTGTATGAATCATATAATATATATATAAGTATATTATAGAAGCCTTTTATTCCTTGTATGGAGTAGGCAAGGCCTACTCCATACAGTCCCCTAACTTTTGGAGACTGAGGGGAAGTCAATCTCTACCCTTAGTCATTCAGAGATAGCAGGCCCAAGGCTATCATAGCATCTAGTGAAGAGCGTACGGCAGACAAGTGCCGCCATTTCGTAGTCGCTAACCCTAAAGTAATACGTCATTATCTGAAATAGTGTGGGTTCTACTGTCACTTTCTTGAGTTAATATGTATAATACGCATATTATACATGTTTATAATATATTTTAAAACAATAAGGGTAAATATAGATTATGAGATAACCTTCAATACATGTTACAAGGATTAGATTATGTAAGATGTGGAGAAACACAGTGATAGAGGAAGTCTGTGCTCTAGCATATAATGTAGTGATTCACACCATTTTTAGCACAAACATTGGCGATATTTAGCATATTATACAATCAACAACCTTGATAATCAACTACTAAATACATAAATAAACTACATAATGTAGGATTTCAACATTACTATTTATACAACTAGAAATAAGTTCCATTGCACAATTCCAGAAGCGACCTCTGTCAGTGCCGCTCATCGTAATCATTTTTTATACTGTTATAGGTTACAGTGCTCGGATACAACGAATCCTACCCTTTTCTGAAACGGAACTAATTGAAGGAGCAATCTTCGAAGACAGTATCTATATATTTTTATGTCGAAGAAATCCCCAGCAGAATAAAGAATAACATCTTCACAAGAAAAAGCATCTATTTCTTAGCGAAAATATTTATCTTAGAAAGGTTTAATACCATGCGTCCTTTCGCAAAGCCTTGTAAGTGTCATTGGTTACTCTGTTGGTCATTTTTCTCCGATAAAGAAACACCTGCAGTACCACACCACCTAAACCTTATCAGTTTTGATAAGCTGAGTCCGTAAGAAGATCACGGCTCCAAAGAAGTGGCAGCCAACATTTTCTGAAGTATTGGGATTAAAGTTGCACACCATTGGCTATAAATCTTCTTGTTGCTAAGATACTGTCTTTTATATCTGATGAAATTAGTGAGAAAAAAGGCTTATGTTATTTTTCATTAGCGAGTGTTTGTCGTATTGTTATATTTCTTTTACATCGATGCATTTTTTTCCCCTCCAGAATTGCAGAATGGGACCAGAGTTCCCGAATGATAATGAATAACCACATAGGGAAAGAATTTATGTAGGAAAAAAAAAACACTCACGAAAAATAGTTTTGCTGACGTCAATGAACAGACTCAAGTTTTATTTCTGTTTATTGTATGGGATTTATAAACTAAGAACAGCTGCCAGTCATTAAAAAATAAATTGAAATGGACTGAATAACGTGATCAGGCAGGCGCGTGCAGAAATAGACAATTGTTAAAACGAGCTACAATTATACGAGAAAGAAGTTAACAGACAGTATAACAACCAATGAAAGTTACAGAAGTGAAACAAGCACGTGATGTCACAATGTAAAAAATGATGTACTGAAATAAGCCATTGTTAAAACGAGCTAGGATTGCTCGGGAAAGAAATTAACAAATAACATAACAACCAATGAAAATTACAGAAGTGAAAAAAGAACGTGACGTCACAATGTTAAAAATATATGATATATGAACAATTTATAAAAAATATATTTATAATCATAATATAAAGGTTCGTGATATGTATTGTGACGTCTGAAAGTTCTGTCAAAGACAATGTAATATTAATGTGATAATATTAATCATGCGCAGATTTATTGGATGGAAATTAATATGCGAAGTTTAACAGAAACTCGGAGCGACTTTGGAGCACTCTTTAAGTAGTCTAGTTAATTAATAAATATCCCAAGACTAATTTTACGATGTTGAAACATGCGTCTCTATATCCGGAATAAATAGGAATTTCTGTCCAATCAAAGATAGTTCAAACAAAGTTTAAGATAAACGACTCTTGAACAAATATTTGGGTAAAATGTCTATTTTTGAATGTATTTTAGGATTGATATTAAATATAGCTGCTCGTAAATAGAAAAGAAATTTAAAAAGTAATTTATTTTCTGCAGTTATAGATTTAATATACAGGCATTTGAGAAAAATAAAAGTGCTATTTTTATAAAGTTTATTTACACAGTTCAATTATTATAAACGTTATTATAAATGTTTGTATATTAAAATTATTTTGAAAATATTGATGATCTATATAACATTTTTTATTTAATTTACCATATATGTCGGCGTATAGGAAGACCAGCGTATAAGATGAGGCCTAAATTTTAGGCTATTTTTTAGGTTTTAAGCTTATGTCGGTTGTATAAGACGACTACCCCGCCCCAATTTCTTCTTTCTTGTATTAATGCAACGTTAGGTATTGTTGTTATATCCGTTATTTTCTTATCTATGCATAGATTTAGTATTTACGTGAATTACTCCGAATTATGGCTGATGGAACCAAGTTAAAACCAACGATCATCTTCAAACGTAAAACTAAAACTAAGATAAAATTTCCTTCTGGTGTTTTTGTACATTTTCGCGAAAAAAGGATGGATGGACGAAAATAGTGTGAAATTATGGATAAATAATCTGTGGAACACACGACCAGGTGCTTTAATGAAGAAACGCAGTTAATTAGTATGGGATATGTTTCGTAGGCGTTTAACTGAGAATACTAAAAGTCTTCTAGAAACAAATAACACAAAAATTGGTTATACCAGGTGGTTTAACTTCTATATTGCAACCACTCGAAGTCTGCTTGAACAAACCATTTAAAGATCACATGCGAGAAGAGTGGATTAATTGGATGTTGGCTGGTGAAAAATCATTTACAAACGGTGGATCTATGCGCTCTGCATCACTGGATATGTTGCGCAATTTTGTGATCAAAGCATGGAATAAAGAAAAAGTAGAGACGGTAATAAACTCATCTAAAAAGTGTGGTATCTCTAATCTTATGGATGGTAGTACGGAAGATGATCTATTATGGAACACTGATGATGAAAACGAAATCAATTCACTTGATTCGAACTGGGATCCATATGACAATCATTTAAACAATGAATCTGAAGAACTATTCTCAACAGATGATGAAGAAAATTAACATGAAAATTGAGGTTAATAATTATTATTTGTTTTTTAAGACTTACATCGATTTAATATTTTAAATAAATTTATGTAACAAAAAAAAATCTGATTTGTTTATAAACACCACCTATTTTCTTATATAACGATGTATTGTAAGAAATTAAGCTTCCATTTTATACTCGCCGTATATTTCGAGGGGTTTTCTGTAGTATTTGAGAGTTGTCTTATATCGACATATACGGTAATAAGACTTTTATTTCGAAATGAATTTTGGATAAATTTTATGCAAGCAGTTAAAAAACTGAACAACAATTCCGAGAAATGAATTTATAAAACTCTTTTTAAAATGCCATGATTTCGTAATGTACAAATAATATTAGTCGACGATTAAAAAATAACGTTGTGTAAATGTTTAGAATTACAAAGATGAAAATCTTTAAAAGAATGTAAGTTTAAATTTTAAAATTCTACTTCTAGATTAATAAAAATGAAGAAATACTACAGATAAACAAAAATTTAAATACAAATTTTTTTTAATTCATTTTCTATGTAATATATTGATGCAATTTAAAACACCATAAAATATTTTTTATAATTTTAATATAAGTAAAATTGAATATGTAAACTTATATATCACAAATATCACAAAACCGAGGTGGGTGAGATCAATCGACCGTGTGATGCGGTGATTGATTCATTCAGTCCAAAATATCCTTGGAGGGTAATGGATGGCAATGCTGTAGCCAATGAAGTTCTAACTGAGGCTCGGCTATTGCTGTTACCCTCCTGCCATGATCAGAGCTTTAATAGCTCAATAACACCTTATCCATACACTGTCCTCTACAGATAACGGGGAAGATGAAAAGCAATCTTGCTTCGCCCCTTTAAGCCAGTCCTTATAAGGATAAGGACTTATATATCACAGGAATCAATGTTCTCACAAACTCAATTGGAAACCTCAAGATTTTTTCTGCATACAACCCTCCATTAAAGACATTATTGACCTCAGATCTGGATGCCATCCTTGGAGTAAAAGGACCGGTCATCATTGCTGGAGACCTCAATGCAAAGCATCCTGCTTGGAACAGTAAATCTACCAACAAAAATGGTCGCATCCTTTCTAGCTACACAGGATTAAACCATGCTGTTGTGGCTGGACCTACCGAACCAACTCATCTTAGTACATCTGGCACTGCTGATATCCTGGATATAGCCATCATGCAAGACATTAAACTAAAGTACAGCCTTACATCACTAAACGAGCTGTCGTCGGATCACAACCCAATTCTACAGCAATTGGGAGAACAAGAATGCCAGTCTCCTCCTTCTCATTCAGGCATATCGTGGGAGAGATTGTCTAAAGTACTTCGGGATCAAATAGGACCCGTCCCTCACATATGCACACCAGAAGATGTGCAATCTGCAGTGACTAGCCTCACCCAACAGATTAAGTCCGCTATAATGGTTGCATCCTACCAGAAACCTGTTCCCAAGCCTGATCATTTGCCTGAGGACATTATAGACCTGATCAGAGAGAAGAGCAGAGCTAGGAAGAGATTTCATAACACTCGCGCACCTCAGGACAAGACAGTGCTTAACAGATGGAATGGAGCAGTAAGAGATGCACTTAAAACACATAGAAACGAAGTTTGGGATAAAAAGTTAGCCTCTATCTCACCTATTGATCACTCTATCTGGGGCCTACTGAGAAATATCAAAAATAAAACTAGATCCCTCTCCCCTATAATCTCAAACCAGGGCCTAGTCCACACAGATGCAGATAAGGCAGAAGCCATACTTAAAAATCTTGAGGATCAGTGCAAACCTTCTTATAACAACATTGATTTCAATCATCTGTACAAAATCCACAGACAGGTTAGCCATGCACTAAACCTCCCGGACACCAGTGCCGATCATATTGCACCCGCATCACCTGTTGAATTATATGATATTATTAAAAAACTTAAGAACAATAAAGCTCCTGGACCAGACAGCATCTCAAACAGGGTGATCAAGCTGCTGCCTCGAAAAGCTATAGTGCATCTGACCAGTATAATAAATGCAATCTTAAGACTTCACTATTTTCCTTCCACCTGGAAAATGGCTGATGTGATTCCTATACATAAGCCAGGCAAAGACCCACACTTACCGCAGAATTATCGTCCAATCAGTCTCATCTCCAATCTGGGTAAGGTTGCAGAGAAGGTCATCCTTTCACGATTCTAAACCTCAGTAAATGACCTGAACATCCTCCCTAAAGAACAGTTTGGATTTCGACAACACCATAGTACTACCCAGCAAATCCACAGAATTGTGGAATATATCACCATCAGCTACAACTGGCGCCAGTGCACAGGAGCGGTATTCCTAGACCTATCTAAAGCATTTGACAAAATCTGGCATTTGGGACTCCTGCATAAACTTATCTCAGCCGGTATCTCACTAAAAATGGTTCATCTAATCCGTTCATATCTTCAGAATAGATCAATGCAAGTTAAAATTAACGGTACTACATCGTCCCAGCGCCATATCTTTGCTGGAGTGCCGCAGGGATCTCTACTGGCTCCATTGCTGTTTTCTGTATACATGTCAGACATCCCACACAATCCGATGACTTCCATTTTAGCACTATATGCGGACGATAGGGCAATTCTAACCAGATCTCTCAAACCCCACTTCGTTACCAGAAAGCTTCAAGA
This sequence comes from Typopeltis vanoorti, assembly GCF_054136105.1. NCBI lineage: Eukaryota > Metazoa > Arthropoda > Arachnida > Uropygi > Thelyphonidae > Typopeltis > Typopeltis vanoorti. The sequence goes on along the minus strand of NC_143558.1, from coordinate 26,309,732 downwards.
AAATCTTATAAAGCTGGAGGGTTGGTTCTCCAAGTGGAGATTGGAAGTCAACCCCCCTGAAAAGCTCAGCGGTTCTCTTCTCAAAAAGGCCAATGTCTCCTGCAGGAGATGTGTTACTATTCAATACTAAAATTCCCTGGCAGAAAGAAACAAATTACCTGGGTGTGATTCTCGACAAAAAGCTATCTTTCAACCAACATATCAAGTCTGCATGTGCAAAAGCATCTAAAGCCATAGCTCAGATCTACCCGCTAATTAATAGAAATAGCAAACTCAGCAACAGAATCAAATTGCAGCTATACCAGATGACGATTCGTCCTATAATCACCTATGCCTCTCCAGCCTGGAGCCACACCTCTAATACTAACATTATTAAGATACAGCGAGTGCAGAACAAGTGCTTGAGAATGATTTTGAACGCCCCATGGTATGTTAGAAACAGCCAACTCCACAGAGACACAAATATTCCCTATATTCTCTCTTATCTACAATCCTTAGCTTCCAAATTTTTTCTAAAGACATCCACACATCCCAACGATTTGGTTCAACAAGCTGCAGCATACGAGCCAACGGACATATTTAAATATAGAAGACCAAAAACTATATTACCCTCCTATAGCGATACATAATCTCCATGCCCATTCAGGGCGAGCAAACTGCTCGTAAATTTTACCCTCACTGTAACCACGACAGATAGCGGGGAATATGAAAAGCATTTTGCTTCACCCTTAAAGAATAAATTTCAATTGTCAATTGTCACTTATTATATTCGTATTGGAGGTAGGTGGTCAATCGACCGTGAGATGCGGTGATTGATTCATTCAATCCAATATCCTTGGAGGTTAATGAATGACAATGTTGTAGCTAATGAAGTTCTAACTGAGGCTCGGCTATTGCTGTTACCTTCCTGCCATGATCAGAGCTTCAATAGCTCAATAACACCTTATCCCTACACTGTCCTCTACAGATAACGGGGAAGATGAAAAGCATTCTTGCTTCGCCCCTTTAAGCCAGTCCTTATATAAGGATAAGGACTTATTATATTGATGGCAAACGAAAAAATGTCCTTTTTAGGACTTCCAGGATAACGAATGGCAATGCTGAACCAAAGAAGTTAACTGAGGTTCGGCTGTTGCTGTTATCCTGGGTGATGAGTTTTTGAGTTCGCTCTCTTAAGGTTTTTGCCTTAAGGGAGCACTTTGAGTCTCCGGGGAAAGTGTTCTCCGGCACGGCCCGCTGAGGGGCTTTGTCGGTGAATTATTTTCTTCGGAATTTGAGCGGTTCTGCTCGGTGGTCGGGGAGCCCGTCACTGAGTGGAACCAACGCTGAGATTAGGACGGTCTTTCGCCCACTATGGAGTGGCCTAGAGATAGTCCGATTTTTTGAGATTTTACCCTTTACTTACTAATCAGGGTAACAAATGGCAATGCTGAACCGAGGAAGTTAACTGAGGTTCGGCTGTTGCTGTTATCCTGGGTAATGAGTTCGCTCTCTTAGGGGTTTTGCCCTAAGGGAGCAATTTGTGTCACCGGGGAAAGTGTTCTCCGGCACGGCCCGCTGAGGGGTTCTGGCCGGTGAATTATTTTCTTCGGAATGAGCGGTTCTGCTCGGTGGTCGAGTTTCACTGAGTAGAACCAACGCGGAGATTTGGACGGTCTTTCGCCCACGAATGAGTGGCCTAGAGATCGTCTGATTTTTTGAGATTTTACCCTTTACCTAAACAGTTCCAGGGTAACAATGCTGTAGCCAATGAAGTTTTAACTGAGGCTCGGCTATTGCCGTTACCCAGCCATGACTACAGCTTTTTAGCTCAATAACACTCCTTCCACACAGATTTTCTTCATTTAGATGACGGGATAAAGAGTCAAGGACTCAGTCCATCGCCCAGTTCTTTTAAGAATTTAAGACTTATTATATTATATGTAAACTATAATATAATATAATATACATTAAAATAATATGTGTTATAATAAAAAGCAACTTTATAGGTCACCTGAGAACAAATACCATTTACGAATATTTTCCTACGGTGACCTACAAAGATAAATCCGTGTTGGCGTATAATTAAGCACAAAGTGACAACACCCAACAATCTCTCTCTTCATCACCTTGACAACAAGTGCAATAATGGTAAGTCAGCACTCTTGAGATGCATACTTTTGTAAACATTTATGGAGAATTGCAAAGGAAATGCAGAAAATTTCTCTCTCAACTTCGCTGTCTTTGCAAGAATGTGTTCCACATTACTGTTCATTCCACGCTTAATGCAATCTCAGTTGCTGTCGGAGTCGGAGCCAACTGTCAGCTGTATTCTCGTAGGAAATCATCGGTTGAGTTTATCTATTCCCCCAACCACACACACACACACACCTCCGCTGAAGGTCGCAGAATATCTTGGCGATGTGAAATTGTACGTTGGAAATCGGCATTCAGAAATGCTGTTATTCATCCCAATTTTATCCGAGCGTGTTGATAAATTATGCAACATCTCAAAGGAGCCAAAATACATCTGTAGTTTTCCTCAGGGTGGGAATTTGTTTAATCGGAAGTGTGCAGCGTTCCATTCCGAATTAGAAGAAAACACTTTCATTATGTTCAAATCATAGCGAACAAATTCAAAGTCATTCGCAGACTAATATTATAGGCACGAGAAACGTGAGCCAACCTATCATATCTGCAACTTTCCTTTATGATTTCGACTGTTCTGCACACTACGCATGCGTGTACACAGAAATGTAATATTTCACGAGTAGCTAATCTTCTCTTTAATTACCTTGTTCAATGTCCAAGACTCTGAACCGTAGAGAAGAGCAAAGATCTTTGTCTACATATTTTTCGATCTTTTCAGATCTTCGTTTTTCGAAATAAACGTGTGTGTGTGTGTGTGTGTGTGTGTGTGTGTGTGTGTGTGTGTGTGTGTGTGTGTGTGTGTGTGTGTGTGTGTGTGTGTGTGTGTGTGTGTGTGTGTGTGTGTGTGTGTGTTTTGAGATATAAAGTCGAGTTTCGGGAGAGGAAAAGAATCTTATCACGTCATCAGACTAGTAACTCACTTTCAGGTGAAAAGTCCAACAAACTGGCAGTGACTTGTATCAGCTTTACTATCGACATTTCCCTTTATTAGGAAATTCGACTGAAACCGAGTTAGCAGGTCTTGAAGAAGTGGCGAGGTTTTACTCATGCGAAACAGAAAAATGGCTTTTGGCTGCGAACGCGCGCCACACAGACACACACATACACTCAAATTAGATGCATCGTAATTAATGCTAATTCTTGGCATTTCACAATAAAAAAAAAAAAATTCTAAAGGAAACTTGCTAGTAGATCGTCTGCTTTTGGGAAGTCAGTGTACTTACAGCATCCTAAAAAATACCGCATTTCTGACTAGCAAACGATTTTACAACTAGCCAATCACACGCGTATTTCTCATGACGTAAATTACGTCATGGATAACTCGCAGGATGAACAAAATTCTCTGACCTACTAGGAAACAATCTAAGAATCCAATGCATAACTAAACACTTCTGCGCACAATCCTTCCGTTACTTTCCGAGGGGGAGGGGGGTTAAGGATAAGGCATTCAAATTGGTTGCAAAGTCCAATATTGGTCCGCTGCTGTTTCTACTGACGCAGATCTGCTATTTTTAAGAACGTAAATCATAAATTTCAGGGAAAATATTAATCACAATTTTCCAAGATCGTCTGCTATTTCATCAGTAACCATAGCAACCCATGATGAATAATACAAGTGTTATCTGGACTGGAGCCTTGTAGTCAGTAGTTAAGATATATATACTCCGAGTGGGATATTGATGTAAGGTAAAACAGCAACAATCACGCCCTAATAGATTTTCACAGCGACCTCTGGCACAAACAAATCAAAACTTGGAAATTTTGCGTTTCCATTGGAGTGTTATCAAAGTGATGGGAAATAATCTTTGACCTTCATCTCCCAAACGATCTGCTACGTATTCGGAACCTGATTGACGATCTTTGTTCCGAGCTTCGAAAACTCGGCAAGTTCTCCATTTAAAGTAGTTTACATACTAAAATAAGTGTAATTATTGATTGCGGCCATCTGTCAATTCTTTTGTTTTTCTTTCTTTCATCTTTCCGAAACAGAACCGACAAACTCTGTAAATTGAGATCCTTCTGTTTATTTTCTTTTTTTTTTTTTTATTCTTTGTGATTTGCATCCATAATGAAGTGGTTGTTTTATTTTTATGTAGAAGAAGGTGGCATGTTGAAAAATAAAAGAGAGGAAAGAAAACGTTTAAAACTTCCTACACCTTTTAAATTAAGAAGGAGACAGTACCGATTCTTCAAGAGTTATTTTTCGAATTAAAGTAATATTTTTAAAGAAAAAAAAAAGATATTTTATTATCTTCCATTAAAATGTTTATTATTTAATTATAACTTCAAAGTAAATATAGAAATAATATTGTCTAATTCGTACACCATTTATGAATTAAAATAAGAAGCCTACATTAATTTCAAGTTTAAGTACCTAAAATGAGGGAGAAGATAGGGAAGATTCAATCCAATACTCTTGGAGGGTAATGGATAGCAATGCTGTAGCTAATGAAGCTCTAACTGAGGCTCGGCTATTGCTGTTACCCTCCTGCCATGATCAGAGCTTTATTAATAGCTCAATAACCTTATCTCTACACTGTCCGCTACAGATAACGGGGAATATGAAAAGCATTCTTGCTTCGCCCCTTTAAGCCAGTCCTTATAAGGACTATAAGGACCTAAAATGAGACCTGGAAGTGATCGGGGGACTTCCAGGGTAACAAATGGCAATGCTGCAGCCAATGCAGTTTTAACTGAGGCTCGGCTATTGCCGTTACTCAGCCATGACTTGAGCTTTTTAGCTCAATAACACTCCATCCACACAGATTTACTTCATTCAGATGACGGGATAAAGAGTCAAGGACTCAGTCCATTGCCCAGTTCTTATAAGAACCTAAAATGAACCCAACGGAAAATCCTCGCTGGAGTTCCTCAAGGATCACTGCTAGCCCCGATCTTGTTCAACATCTATATGGCAGACATCCCTCAAAATCCTCTCACATCGCCCTTTATGCTGATGACACGGCTATTCTAGCCAGATCTCGTCACCAAGAAACTACAAGACACCATCCTGAATCTAGAAAAATGGTTTAAAGACTGGCGACTACAATTAAACCCCCAGAAAAGTACAACGATACTCTTCACAAGAAGACGAGCATCCCCCAAAGGAGACATCACCCTGTTCAACTCTAAAATTCTCTGGAAAACTGAAGCAAAATACCTAGGCATACTTCTCGATAAGCGATTATGCTTCAACAGCCACATCAAGAGCATATGCACCAAAGCTTCAAAAGTTATCGCCCAGCTATACCCCTTGATCAACAGACACAGCAAACTAAGCTCAACAAATAAAATACTACCGTACAAGACAGTGATCCGTCCCACAGTCATATACGCCTCCCCAGCCTGGAGCCATACCTCCAAGACAAACATCCTCAAGCTACAAAGACTACAGAACAAATGCCTGCGAATGATTCTGGACGCCCCGTGGTTCATCAGGAAGGCTCAGATCCACCGGGACATAAATATCCCCTACATCTCTCCACTACAGCAGAAAAATTCTTTATGAAGACATCTATCCATCCAAACCAACTGATACAACAAGCCGGAAACTATGACGGTAATGACCACTGGAAACATAAAAGACCGAAAGCCATCCTAACACCCAACGACGAATAACCACTTCTCCCCACTCAGGGCGAGTTAAAATAGCTCACAAATCTCTCTCATCACTGCTCCCGAAACAGACAACAGGGAATATGAAAAGCGTCAAGCTTCACCCTCTGCGCCATATACAGGGTGTTCGGGATAAATTTGACAGTTTCGTAAGGAAAAAGAAAATCTTCTTTGTATCTATTAAATTTAATGAATTGACAAAAAAACATTACAGGCAGAGTTAATTACAATACTATCAACAAGATTTACTCAAAATAACCACCATTAGCATCGATCACAGCTTCAATTCTGCTTCGGAACCTCGAATAAGCTGATGCTACAGTCTCCCTGGGAAGGGCCGCAAAAACTGTTTTAATTTTATCCATTAACTGGGCTTTTGTATTACTGGAAGTGCGATTGGTGTCTTTTTCAACTGCGCCCCATACAAAATAATCCATGGGGTTAAGGTCTGGGGAGTTTGGAGGCCAAACATTTGGACTGGTGAAGTCGTAGAAATTTTCAGACAACCATTTTTGACTTTTCCCAGAGGTGTGGCAAGGGGCCGAATCCTGCTGCCATACATACGGCCTACCATTGGCTACCCTTGTTATCCAGGGCTTGACTACAGTTAGCAACTCCACGAACAAAGCCCGAATTCCAATGCCAGGGTTCTTCAACACCTGTTCCTGCAGATTTGCGAGGAATTCTGCTGTACGAACGCAATCAGATCGTCTGCTAGGGATCTTTTTTCTTGCTACATCCTCGTAGTCACCATTGCAAGTCTCTAGTTCATGCCTGATTGTTTTTACTGTATTCAGGGAGCATTGGGCAGCAGTCGTAATATCCTTATTTTGATGGCGGGCACGAATCATCATGATACAAGTTATTCTCTTCCATGATTCAGGTGGGTTCCAGCTATCCATCCTTTCTGACATCTTGTATATGAATGAAGAAGGGTCCAAACTTTTAAATGAAGAGAAGTGTGTGTTAATACATGTAACTTACGGAAAAATATAATTAATTATAAATATGTCAAATTTATCCCGAACACCCTGTATGTCCTACGTCCTGCGTCCTACCTAAAATGAAAGAATCAATCGACCGTGAGATGCGGTGATTGATTCATTCAATCCAATACCCTTGGAGGGTAATGGATGGCAATGCTGTAGCCAATGAAGTTCTAACTGAGGCTCGACTATTGCTGTTACCCTCTTGTCATGATCAGAGCTTTAACAGCTCAATAACACCTTATCCCTACACTGTCCTTTATAGATAACGGGGAATATGAAAAGAATTCTTGCTTCGCCCCTTTAAGCCAGACCTTATAAGGACCTAAAATGATGCCTTATCCCAATATCCTTGGAGGGTAATGGATGGCAATGCTGTAGTAGCCAATGAAGTTCTAACTGAGGCTGGGCTATTGCTGTTACCCTCCTGCCATGATCAGAGCTTTAATTGCTCAATAACACCTTATCCCTACACTGTCCTCTACAGATAACGGGGAATATGAAAAGCATTCTTGCTTTGCCCCTTTAAGCCAGTCCTTATAAGGACTATAAGGACCTAAAATGATGAGGATTGAAAACAGTTCTGTTTAGGACTTCCAGGGTAACAAATGGCAATGCTGTAGCCAAGGAAGTTTTAACTGAGGCTCGGATATTGCCGTTACCCAGCCATGACTAGAGCTATTAGCTCAATAACAACCCATCCACACAGATTTTCTTCATTCAGATGACGGGATAAAGAGTCAAGGACTCAGTTCATCTCCCAGTTCTTTTAAGAACTTTAATAACCTAAAATGATGAATGATGCGCGTTAGGATTTTGATGTGAACGGACGTATTATTTTAGACAGCCTGATTAGTATGTTTACAAGGTTTTTCACGAAACGCACATTGCTTTGTGGTGCAGACATAGTTTGTTTCCTACTGTCTCCCCCCCCCCCTCTGCATGAAACATGGAAGAGGTCTAATGGCCGGCAGACCCCACCCGCAATGAGGACCAGTAGTGGATTTATGGTTTTATTTAGGGAGGTACGATTTCAATCTGTGGCCAAGTGATTTCTGACACTCCTTTTCCCTATCATAGGACAGCTAGTTGTATTTTATTGCTGGTAGACACCTAAGAGTGTCTACGGGATTTGCTAGTGGACCCTCAAAAGTCCACAGGATTATCTTTAACCTGCTGGACACCTGAGCAATCTTTACTATTTCTTCATCTGTGTCTTAACACATTTCTAAATTATTGTTGTCAGGGCAAAACTTCTGAATGAGGCCAAATTTGAGGAAGTATACAAGGAATTCCTCAGACTAGGAAAATTGCTGAGTGATAATTGGCCAGGAAAAGTCAAGCTGTTTGACACATCCCCCCCCCCTCCCACAGCAATCACAGAGGACAATATGGATGACATAAGTGAAGAGCACATAACTCTGACGCAATCAGATTTTGCACACTCCCCAAGTATGGAAGATGCTACATCCCAAGACAGCAGTTATCATACCTTGGAAACTGATACAGAGTTCCAGTTGGTGAAAAAGAAGAGGAAAATCTCCACCAATGTGGAAGAACCCAAAACAACAGGGATAGAAGCACTCAATGGTCCTAAAGAAAACATACCACCAGTCCTATTAAGGGATAAGGAAAAATTGATCCCTGTCTCATCAGATGAGAGAGTTAAAATACAACCCACTACTGTCATGGATTACAGACAGATGACCAGATTTATGGACAATACTAACGTCCCATATCAGACCTTCACTTTACCCAGCGAAAAGACCTGAAGGTAGTTCTACGTGGGATTGCTGAAGGTATCACTCCTGAAAATGTGACCACTGATGTCTCCAGACAGGGCCTGTCCCCAGTTAAAGTGAGCAGAATGCTCAGATCAGATAAAAGACCAATGCCTTTGGTACTGGTGGAAATAAGTAACACACAAAAGCAGATCTATGAACCGACATTATTATGCGAACTCAAGATTTCAACTGAGCCTCTTAGGAAAAGAGCATCTGTAGGTCAGTGTCATAGATGACAAAGATTTGGACATGCCCAAAAATTATGTAAGGCAGCCTTCAGATGCTTGAAGTGTGGCGAGGGACATCAGACCATCACATGCACTAAGTCACGCACAACTTCAGCCTGTTGTGCAAACTGCAGAGGACCTCACCCCGCCAACTACAAGGGGTGCCTTTCCTATCCAAAAATATCGAGGATCAAAAAAAGTCAAGCTTGCTCTTCCACGTAACAATGTTTTAAGCAACCAAACAGATCGTCCCCCAGTCCGAAACGCCTCGCCTTGAACCTCACAGGAAGGAACAACCATGACCAAAACATATGCTGAGGCTGCAAGAACTAAGCCTCCTACATCTCTCGAGCTAGAAAGCTCAAACATAACATCAGTTTTAACAGCCTCACTTGCCACCATGCTGCAGGAATTCAGCAAGACATGCCCCTCACCATCTTCCAGAAAGAGATTCCTGCAAGGCACTCAAAACATTATAACAGCCATCTGTCATGAATAATAAATTCAAACCAAAAGCTCTTAAGATAATCACATGGAATGCAAATGGATTGATGAACAAGATTTTAGAACTTCAAGAATTTGCAACTCGTCTGAGTGCTGATATCATCTTGATTGGTGAAACACACCTAAGACCAGTTAATAACTAAAAAATCCGTGGATACGCTATGTACAGAAACGATAGAATTGGCACAAGAGGTGGAGGCACAGCCATATATATTAAGAGTTATTTGAATCACAATGCAATAGACAAGCCCCAAAAAGTAAACGTGGAGGTGACGGTGTGGATGTACATACCTGCAATGTTGGGAGTCTCAAGATCTATGCTGCTTATAACCCTCCGAGCATTTCTCTGCTGACAACAGATCTGACTCCATACTTGATCCAAATGACTCCACAATAATAGCAGATGATCTCAACTCAAAACACACAGTTTGGTATAGCTCATCAACTAACACCAAAGGCCACACACTTTTCAACTTTGCAATACTCAACTCTGTTGTGGCCGGCCCTACCAAGCCCACCCACTTCAGCCCTTGGGATGGCTCTTGGATGTACTAGACATTGTCATCTTTAAAAATATAAGATACCAAATCAAATTGGAATCAGTCAACGAATTATCTTCTGACCACAGTCCCATAGTGCTTAATCTAGGTTCATCAGATCAATTCTCTCCTCTGCACACATTCATACCATGGGACAAGTTAGCCAAAGTTCTTCCCGATCATATTGGTCCGGTGCCCAATATCAGTAAAAAGGAAGAGATTGACACAGCAGTAAATAACTTAACCATACAAATTCAGAAAGCAATAGAATCAGTCAAACAATCCACTGTCTTCTACCCAACTAATCGTATCCCTGAAGAAATCATGGAGCTAATCAGAGCAAAAAATAGAGCCAGAAAAAGATACCACAATACCAGAGCCTTACAAGACAAAACAGTATTGAACAATCAAAACAGGCAGGTCCGGGAAGATCTTCAAAAATACAGAAACCATCAATGGGAATCCAAATTGGCTAACATCAATACTGAAGATCATTCTGTATGGAAATTCTTAAAAGCAATCCGCACCAAAAAGCGACTCATACCCCCTATACAAACCAAGAATGGGATAGTTCACGAAGATGAAGAGAAAGCCGAAGCACTAGTAGATAACCTGGAATCTCAGTGCAATCCATCTTATACAAATTTAAATATCAACCTTATGTACAAGATTCATCGTCATGTTAGGACAACCTTAAGACAGAATACTGTTAACTCCGAACATAGCACTCCTACAAATCCGGTAGAAATGATAAATATCATCTCCCATCTAAGCAGTAAAAAAGCTCCAGGACTAAATGGCATAACCAACAGAATAGCAATACTACTCCCAAGAAAGGCCATAGTCCATCTCGTGAACATTACAAATGCCATCTTTAGATTCCAGCATTTCCCTACTACATGGAAAACAGCCACCATCATGCCATTGAAGAAGCCAGGAAAAAATGCTCACCTTCCCGAAAGCTACAGACCCATAAGCCTATTATCCAGCCTCGGAAAGGTGACAGAGAAAGTGATCCTCTCAATATTCCAAGCAGAAACAGATAAGTTAGGAATTTTGCCTAATGAACAGTTCGACTTCCTTAAGGCCCATAATACAGCTCAACAAGTGCATCGGCTGGTAGAAATCATTACTAAAGGTTATAACTGGAAACTCAATACAGCTGCCATCTTCATTGACGCAGAGAAGGCGTTTGACAAAGTATGGCATCAAGGCCTTCTCTACAAACCGATAAAATTTAACTTCCCGTTCAAGTTAATAAAAATAATACATTCTTACCTGAAAGGCAGATACATGCAGGTCAGGGTCGGCGAAACGGTTTCGACCAGACGCAGGATCTCGGCAGGCGTACCTCAAGGATCTCTTCTGGCACCTCTACTGTTCTCAATCTATGTAGCAGACATCCCTCTGAACCCAAGAACAACATTCACTGCATTATATGCAGATGATACTGCACTGATGGCAAGATCACTGAGCCCAAAACTGGCAACTAAAAGACTACAAAATAGCATACACATTTTAGAAAAGTGGATGGCAGACTGGAGGGTCCAAGTTAACCCCCAGAAAAGCTCAGCTATATTGTTTACTAGAAAGAAAATCCATACCATGGAGGATATTTATTTATTGGGAGTAAAGATTCCATGGCAGACTGAAGTTAAATATCTTGGAGTGATTCTTGATAGTAAACTCCTATTCAGCAAACATATTAGTTACATTTCCTCAAAGACATCCAAAGTCTTAGCATAGCTCTACCTCACGATCAACAGACAAAGTAAACTGGACACGCAAACAAAATTAACAATTTACAAGATGGTAATTCGACCGGTGATTGCTTACGCATCCCCAGCGTGGAGCCACACCGCAAATTCTAACATTCTAAAACTTCAGAGATTACAGAATAAGTGCCTGAGGATGATTCTGGATGCCCCCTGGTTCATAAGAAACACCCAGATCCATACAGAAGTTAATATCCCTTATATCTCTTCCCTTCTCCTAAATCTAGCTGAGAAGTTCTTTACCAAGACAAGTAACCACCCAAACCCGTTAATCAAGGAAGCCTCGCAATATAGTGAAGCAGAAATTAACAAATATAAAATACCAAAGTCTATCTTAAATTCAGCCGAACATAACTAACTTCACTGCCCTCAATGGGCTAGCATATAGCTCACAAACACTCCATTCAAAGTTCTTTCATTACAAGACGAAGGGGAATATGAGAGCAATTTTGCTTCACCCATCTAGCCAGAAATGTTAATATAAAAACCTAGAATGATGTGTGATGTGATATATTCCATATTAGCTTTCTTTCTGTGCATTGTTTTAAAAGATTGTGTGATTTTTCCTGACCAATTTTTAGCGTTCTTTAGATACTGTTCATTGTATGTTTCGCATTGTTCAAAAGTGCACATTTTTAAATGATTTTTGATTTCTTTTTTTTTTTGTTTCAGAATACGTTTCATGTCATGCGATTCTTAATTTATTCTAAAAAGGTGTATATTTCATCGCTAAATTTTTTTTTCCTTGATCAAATATTGGAGATTTACAGAAAAAAAAAAAAATCATCAAAATGTTGTACATTTCACATGATTACCAGTCACATTTCCTCATTAAATTGTATATTTCATCGCTGGCATTTTTTTTCTTGATCAAAACTTGTAGATTTAGAGAATAAAAAATCTTCAGCAAAATATTGTACATTTCACGCGATTGTCAGTAACGATTTCTCATCAAATTGTATATTTCACAGTATGCACAGCAACAATGCTACCACTTATGGAATTTTTAACAATGGTGCACTTCGTATTTGTTTAAATAATGGTGCGTTTTTAGTTGAACTTTTATTGTTACATTTATATTGTTTCTAATTGTTAAAATGTATCTCATATCTTTCGCTATTTTTTCTTATATTACGTCATCAACTATTTTAATAGTAACAGCAAATATCATTGTGTTGATTGAGACTTACAAGGAGGCTATTGTTAAGTGATAATCCTTCATGTTTAATTAGACTACGCTCTCTGGGAATAACAAGAACAGACTCCCGACAGACACACAGCTATAACGACCCTACCTCTCGTTCCCATTGAAAGCCCTTTTCAATTTGCGGGTGAAAATGTCTGCAAGAGTAAACCCCTTCACCACCATCAGCATTTTATTCCACATGTACACCTTTGTATGGCAAATTTTCGCTACCACAGCGCTTTATAGACTACACAGCTGATAACGAAAAACTCCACTTTGCGTCACAATACTACACAATGCTACAGCGCCTTTGGCTTCGCCCCGACACCATCAACGCGCAATTTAATGGCTATCCCAGCACGATACCAACTGTCACAAGTCTTACTTCCACCATTCCAACCCCTCAACACCCCCCCCTCTTGTTGACACTGAAGATCTATTGATTGTCAGCCATCACAGCTCCCTCTGACGGCCAGAACCTACCACAACGTACCGACATCCTCTCTGCCAGTAGCAACACACAGATCTCGGTATTTGGTGCGCGTTTCTTGTTCATCGGTGTTCGAAACTATCATCCCCACGTTGGCATGGGAACTCTACCGTGTTCCAGGTGAATTTGCTACATTCGCATTTTCTTATTTGAGACAAACAGTTAAGTGTTCCCTTAGTCAATTGCTAGTTGCATTGACAAACATTTTGTACGGAATTAGAGGTAAGTGAACTTCTCTTATAGTAATGTATTTTCGGCTCGACCACTTTAGCAGTCTGACACACACACAACTAGAGGATGGATGGATTGCATAATGCATACAAAGCTACACGTATCCAGTCTTGACGACTCTCTCTTTAGGTGTTAGTATTACTGGTCATTTTAAAAAGAATTTTTCTGAAATATATTTGTGGCTACCTACGCTGATAGATAGGTAGAATAGACAGACAGATAATAAAAGATATACGGTAGTGATTTGAAATACTTAATTTAAAATAAAACTGATGATACTTTTAATTATGTAGTATTATCATCTGATGAACGCTATACATCAACAAGTGGTAAGGATTTAAAAAAAAAAATTTTTTTAATTATTTTTCTTTTTAGGTTGACGTTCTGTGTCTTTCCTTCCAGGTGTGTGTTAGAAATTTAAAACAGGCTTGCATAAATTTCGATATCATTTTAGGAGCTCACAATATCATAAATAAATAAAAGTATAGGAAGTAGTGTACGGTTTAGGGGGGAAAAGTTTGCGATAGACAGAAAGCATGAGTGTGGGATGAGAGAAAACGCATTTCATGCATAAACACAGAGAGAGAAAGACTTTGCGAGTTCTATACATGTCCTAGTGGGTACTTTATTAACTTCTGCTAACATCTCATCATAGTTGCTGTTAGGCCTGTTTCATATCCATGGTATTAAATTCTAAGCCATTGCGACATCCCCCCCCCCTTCTGGTCTCCGTTCCTATGTTCACTTCCTGCGATGACTATAACGAAGTTTGCTGCATCCATCTAAGTACTGTGCCCTGTTCGGGTGTATGATTCATTTTGTTTAGATGTAAATACAATTTTAGGGACAAGAAAACCAAGAAAACAAATATACACTTGCGTGAGCAACATCCAGGATTGGGATATATATATAATCTAAATGTCTAGTGTTATTATTATTAATACATCGTCAAATACTTCCAGGAAGTCAAGGCCTCTTTGTACAAGGCGATACATCACCCGCACAGTGGTCATACCTTCCCTTAAACTCATTCACACTAGATGCACTCACTTCAACAGGCAAACTGTTCCACTTACTGTTCTGTGAGAGATAAATTCAGCTTTCGTCCATTTCAACGACCACAAACTCAATCTCCACCTTCCATATAACTAAGTTACATTAGATGAATCCTATGACACCCATTCAAAAAGTGTATAGACCTCTATCATATCATCCCTCTTTCTCCTATTTATCATAGTTTGCAGTCCATATAATCTTAATTCGTTCTCGTGAGATACATTCCATTATACCGATATAATATTTGCCTTTTTTTGTTCTCGTTCCACAGCTTCATCCCTTCCTCTGTACGCAATATTCCAGCAGTTGTAACAAGATCTTGTAAAGAAGCAAAAATGCTCTCCCTTCCTTATCTTTACATGTTAATATTCATTTCAACATCACAATTACCCTTTGAATTTCAACTTATTATCCACCCTAACTCCAAGATCCTTAGACTGATCAATTTCTTGTAACATAATCCCACCAATATAATATGCAGCTGGAAATCTCATTACGCCAAAATGCATAAATTTACACTAACAGTAAATTGATAGCCACTATGATTTGTCCACTTTTCTGGGTAATTTAAATCATTCCGTAAGTGCCGGATATCAGTAGCATCCTTGATTGCCTCGCTTATATTTGCATCGTCAACAAACAATTGAACAGCTCCTATCCAGTCCGTCCCAATCAGATTGAACAATGGCCCAAGAACTGGGTACACCATTGGTCACTTTAAATCTTGCAGATTTACCTGTTCCTCAGCGATCTACGTATCTAATAAGTTTATATTCCAATCCCATATTCTCCAATAGTATCATAATGTATGCATTCCCTTGATCCAACTCGGCCGTTAACAAATGATGTTAGCAATGTTAATTGTTTAACTTTGCATTATTGATGTTAACAATGTTAACATCAATAATGTTAATACGAGTGTTTCTCCGTCCATAGACATTCGCATATGGATAAGCTGTTAGATTAGCATACTTTTAGATAAGAATATAGAATAACTGTTATATTAACATGCTGTTGGATTAGCAAGTTAACAAGATGTGCAATGGTGGCGCTAGTGAGGCCTGGACTAGTGGAATAAAATTGTTTAGAATTACTGGAAGGATAAGTAAGGCCATTTACTGATAGCTTTTATGTCTATCAGTTGTGTATATTTTTCAAGACATGATATAGTCTATACAATACTTCTCTTTTCCATACAACGTATTTTCCTATTAAGAATTAATCTATAAAGCAAAATAGTAAGACTGTTATAATAATAAATACACAATAATAGCCTAATAGGAAATAATCAAGAACCAAATACTAACGCTAACAAAATTTTCTTACGAACAAGAAAAAAAAGTATACTCCATAAACGAAATACAACTAAGTTTGAAAAAAATGTCATTATCGGATAGAAACATAAACTCAGCGAATACCTTAATAGAAACATACCACCTATGGTGTTGTACCACCTAACACAAAACCAATTATCCATCAATTATTATTATTATTATTTTATTATTATTAAAATTATTATCAATTATTATTAATTATTAGTATTAAATTATTATTATTATTATTATTATTATTATTATTATTATTATTATTATTATTATTATTATTATTATTATTATAATCATTAAAGGGATTTACCATCCTCCTTTCTACTCCATCAGTACGTTGTGATTTAGTTTGTAATAATGTACGTCGATGTTGCAGTCAAATATTGGTTGTCTGATCACGTGACAACTATGCTGCATCCGAAAGCGTGTCGGTATGATGAATTTTACGAACATTTGCTGCTTCGTTTGTATTCGGACACTTCCACTACATGGCGCTTCAATTTTGATGTGTATTAGCTAATTGTTGCAAAATAACCACTAAAATAAATCAATGTTTTAAAGTTTCAAGATCTCTAAAAATTAGTATGCATTTCCGCTATATAAGTGGTTGTTGAATGCAATATTACAAACATTAATACAAATTAATAAATGTTATTAATAACTAACATGAAATATACAATATAATTAAATTTTAAGCTAAATATTGGTGGTGACATTTAATACACCATAAAATGTTTTTAAACATTTTATTATAAGTTTGGGCTACGGAAGTTGTAAATAAGTAATATATAAGTAATATAAGTAATATAAAAGTCCTCTAAAATATATATATATATATCACTATTATGTGATGCTACAAAACCTGACACCATTAAACATTAGATGTAAGAAGATGTTCGGTTGAGAATAATAACCTTAAAAATTACCTCCTAAACTATTTAAATTAGACTTCACAAGATTTCTTCCATAAAAAAAAAAAAAGACTAAACTATGAAGTCCTGGTTTTTCACTAGTGTGTTCAAGCATTTTACGATAAAATTTTGGCTTATCTCAACTGGCTCAAATCAAAAAGGAACTAAATACCCAGTGCAACTGCTGATATTTGTGAAAAAAGCAACCAATCAGAATCTCACTTTTTAAAGAACCAAATACAGGAAATCCTCCGCTTAAAACGGCAGTCGAGCCTTCAGGTATACTTCATCCGGCTGTTGGATGCAAGCTTCCAGCTTTAGAATACTGTTCTCACGTTGGGATAGATAACAGACTTTCTAAAATGCTGGATGAAATTCATCAGATAACCCTCTCTAAGTATGATGGGAGGTTTTCTGTTTGTGCATTGTCTTGTTTTGTAAGTGTTCTTATGGTCTCTAGTCCACCGAACTGGCTTAAACCATTCCTCTAAAACATACGAATTAAAAAAATATGCCAATTTGGTTTTAAAAATTTGCATTTTTCCCTATTAGTCTTTTCCTAACTAGGATCGTTTTTATGTTCTTCGCGTTTATTGGTTAATATCTAGAGATGTGGTGTACCTCTCCGCATATGGAGTTAGCAGTTGTGTTCTTTCGCGGATAAAAAGTAGTGCCATCTGACTATGAACGTGTTCCTTTGAGATGTAATGAAATGAGAAGGATATGTCTATTGTATATGCTTTAAAACAGGGTGCTGTTTTATTATTTTTTTGTGGGTAGTACTAGTAGAATAGAAATTTCATTGTGCAGAGATACTCTCTCGATTTAGCATGAAACTAATGACTAAAACGTTCTCATTGTTTGAAACGTATGTGATCTTATTCTTCCATCATGGTGCATCAGCTTTAGTGTTTGGTAAAGACTATTGTTATCAACGGATGGAATACCGAAATTAGCCGAAAGAATTTACTTAATATCTAGGTGTTAGTTAATAAGGGAATAGGCAAAAAAGGGATTATTTTACAATATGCATGGATGAAAATTAAATTTAGCAATGCAGTAGAAACAGAATTTAGAATACATGTAAACAGAATTACCAGAAAGTACACAAATAGGTAGATGTCCTACAGCACTACTTGATTATTCGAAAAATAAAGTAGTAAATAAGATGCATACACAAAATATATGTTAAGTGATGCAGTATCTACATATAAACAAAAATTACTGCAGGGGTTTCAGCAGTACATAAATAGATAACTATAGGTTAACATATGTTATGTTAAAGATACCAAGTAATTTTAAACCTGGTTTTACTCCATTTCCCAAGTAAGCAAACAGACTAAAGTCAAGTTTGCGCCTGCAATTGATGCAAGTCTAACTGATCCCACAGGTAGTGCAGGACCAGGGCAACTCGTGGCAAAGGTGGAACAAGCTCCGATCACTAATCTTAATATTTTTACCCTTAATGCCAAAACACATCTCCAAGAAGGGGATGTATGATGTTTTGTATTAAAGGCAAGGGGCCACTACCCAGACCGGTTTCGACCTTTATTGAGGTCTCGTCAGTGGGAGCTAGGCTAGAATTAGAAATACTAAGATTTAGTAATACAGAGCTTGTAAGTATTTTGCCAAAACAAGTTACCATAAGGTGTTTTAACCTTATTAAATAAAAATCTCTGGAGGAGATGTAAATGTAGAAAGTATTTTTACCTTGGGTATAAATATGTTAAAGATACCAAGTAATTTTAAACCTGGTTTTGCCACGAGTTGCCCTGGTCCTGCACTACCTGTGGGATCAGTTAGACTTGCATCAATTGCAGGCGCAAACTTGACTTTAGTCTGTTTGCTTACTTGGGAAATGGAGTAAAACCAGGTTTAAAATTACTTGGTATCTTTAACATATTTATACCCAAGGTAAAAATACTTCCTACATATATATATATATATATATATATATATATA
Organism: Typopeltis vanoorti; assembly: GCF_054136105.1. Classification (NCBI taxonomy): domain Eukaryota; kingdom Metazoa; phylum Arthropoda; class Arachnida; order Uropygi; family Thelyphonidae; genus Typopeltis; species Typopeltis vanoorti. Next base: position 26,291,011 of record NC_143558.1, on the reverse strand, counting down.
TATATATATATATATATATATATATATATATATATATATTACAACAAACATTATTATACTAATACTTAAAGAGTCAGAAAGGAATTATTATACAGCATTGATGCATAAAATTTAAGTTTAGCATTATGGTATTTACATATTAACGAAATTACAGCAGGGATAAATATACAAGATTAAGGCCTACAGTAATACATAATTGGTCAAAATTTAAACTAATGAATAATATATATGTATAAAAGTTAAGTTACGCAAAAAGTATTTACATATAAACAAATTTATGGTCAAATGTTTGTACAAATTAATTCTTTCTGAAAAAAATTAAAAACATCATGCAATTTGTGTGTATAGGGGTTGGTTTGATAGGTGAAAATTTCATTCCTCTCTCGTGTAAAGTTTTGACAATTCAACAATATGATGAATAGTGAGATGTGTGTTGCATTTTTCACATATGGGAGGGTCATCAGCTCTCAGTAAATGAGAATGCGTAAGGTGAGTGTGACCTCTGCTGAGCTTAGCAAGGACAACCTCCTCCCTTCTCTTTGTACGTTGACTAGAATGCCAGTGTTTAATTTCAGGTTTAATGTTATGTAATTTGTTTGTTGATGTTTCTTGCCATATTAACTCCCACCGAGCAATTAGCTTTGATCTTATAAGTTGTCTGTATATGGAACTGTCAAATAGTATGTGGAGAAGATACGAGCTGATTTAGCAGCTGCATCTGCAGCCTCATTTCCTTTGATTCCGATGTGACTGGGAATCCAGCAGAACTGAACATCGAAATTAAGAATTTTCATTTTGTAAAGCAGGCGTAGCACCTCATAAAGTACTGGATATGGATTATACATAGGAGAAGAGATAGCCTGTAAAGAGCTCAATGAGTCTGTATAAATTATACACTTTTGGTAGCAGTTTTCTTTTATATGCGCAAGCTGAATGGCATGGCATGTAACTCTACTGTATAATTACTGCAGTGTGGTGGGATATGATTTGAGATAATAATGCCAGGAAACACAGCAGTACAACCAACAGAGGTGTTAGTTCTTGAACCATCAGTATAGATGGGTAAGAAATCAGCGCGTGCTGCTCTGTGTGTATTAAACAATTGCAGGTAGATGGATGATGGGGTATAAGATTTCTGTAGCTGACAGAGTGAAAGGTTGCAGGATGGTGTGCAAACCTGCCATGGAGAGATGCTGTTATGTTTAGTGTAGCTAATGTTGTCAACATTTATACTAACAGCTTGCACAGTTTCTTTAATACGCATACCAAAAGGATGTATAGCAGTTTGATGTGTGTGTGTGATATTGAACTTCCCAATGCAGAGAGAAGATACTATTCCATGTAGGGTGATCGGGGAGAGATTTTATTTTTAGGGCGTAATTAAGAACTGTTTCCGTCGAAGTGATAGAGCCGGTTCATTTGCTTCTACATAGAGACTTGGAGTGGGTGAGGTGCGAAAGGCACCAGTAGCTATCCGTATACCCTGATGATGGATGGAATCCAACCATCGTAGGTTACTCTGCCTTGCCGAACCATAGACTTGGGACCCATAATCCGGCTTTGAACGTATAAGCGCATGATAAAGATGGAGCAATGAAGCTCGATCAGCACCCCACTTAGTAGAGGATGTCCGGCTTTGAATCCGGCTTTGAACGTATAAGCGCATGATAAAGATGGAGCAATGAAGCTCGATCAGCACCCCACTTAGTAGAGTTCGAAGGAGATTCAAAGTTCTTTTGCACTTTTCTCTTAGTTGACGAATGTGTGCCAGAAATGTGAGTTTTCTGTCAAAAAATGAGCCCCAAGAACTTGGTTTCTGTAGCTACTGGAATAACAGTAGGTCCCATTCTTAGTTCAGGATCTGAGTGATGAGTACGTTTTCGACAGACGTGTACACAGACACTTTTTTCTGTTGAAAACCTAAACCCATTATTAAGAGCCCACAGAAAGACATGATCAATTGCTTGCTGAAGTTGACTTTTAATTACCCTCATGTTAGGTGAGTGACAGTAAATTGTGAAGTCATCAACATATAGAGCATTGTCTACAGTGGGAGGAAGCTGTTCAATTGTTGAGTTAATTTTAATAGCAAAAAGGGTTACACTTAAGAGAGAGAGCCATGGAGAACACCTTGTTCTTGATGTGGTCGAGATAGCGCACTTCTCACTCTGACTTGGAAAGTTCGTCTAGACAGAAAGATTTTAATAAATATAGGGAGGTGTTCTTTGAGACCTAAGTTATAGAGGTCTTTTAATACGCCATATCTCCACGCTGTGTCATAAGCTTTTTCCGTGTCAAAAAAAAAAAACTAAGACAAGATGTTCTCTCTTCAGAAATGCATCTTTTATACAAGTTTCTAACCGAACTAAATGGTCTAAAATTGATCGATGTCTACGGAAACCATATTGTGTATTGGAGAGAGGAGAGGACTGTTGCTTTCTAAATACCAGAGAAGTCTGGCATTAACCATTTTCTCTAGTATGATGAATGTGGAAGAATAACTTTATTGAATGCAGATGGTACACGCGTGTCAGAAGCTAAGGAGATTTGTTCAGTTAATGAGTGCTCACTATGCTAAGATATATCAACCAGGAGTATGAAGTATGGTGCACGATGCTACTGCTACGTTGGATGAAGAGTTAGAGGTTCAGGAAAATGAAGTTGAAGAGCTCTTGCATAACCTGGATAAGAATTTGTCAATAGGGACAGATGGAATATCTGCCCGTTTGCTAAAGGAATGTTCAGTTGAATTGGCTAGGCCTCTCACACATTTGTATAACTCGAGTCTCAGCTCACGAATGATACCACAGGAATGGAAGGAATGTAATATAGTTCCATTGCACAAGGGTGGTGCAAAAACCGATGTGTCTAATTACCGACCTATCAGTATTTCTGGTGTGGTAGTGAAGATTTTAGAGAAGTTGGTAAGAACTCGCATACAGAAATGGGCACACAAACATGCCATACTCTGCAGGGAACAGCATGGGTTTACTAAAGGAAGGTCATGTTTTAGCAATTTGCTCATATTTTATAACAATGTTACGGCCGAGTTGGATAAAGGAAATGGATACGCTATGATAATGTTGGATTTTTCTAAGGCATTTGATAGGATACTACACGAAAGACTGTTGCATAAACTGGAGAATATAGGATTGGAACATAATCTATTGACTTGGATCAGGGGATGGTTAACAGGCAGATATCAAAAAGTGGTATACAGTGGGTGTGAATCAGCCAGATTTAAGGTAACCAGTGCTGTACCTGAGGATTCATTCCTTGAACCATTATTGTTCAATCTATACATTAATGACCTTCAAGCAGGGTCTATCATCAGATTTGCAATTGTTTGCCGATGATGCGACGATAGGCAGGGCAATCAGGGATGCTACTGATATTCAGCAAATTACAAAATGATTTGAATAGACTGGAAATCTGGGCAAACATAGCTGTCAGTTTAATGTTAGTGAGTGTAAAGTTATGCACTTTGGCATGATTAGAGATCCAGTGGCATATTATATTAGTGGGGTTATGCTGCAAGAAACTGAAGAGGCAAGGGATCTTGGTTTATTGATGGATAAGAATTTAAAGTTCAAAGGTCACATAGCAAAATTTGCAAATACAACTCAGAGGATAATTTCTATGCTGAAGCGAACCTTGACATGTAAGAATAAGGAAGTAATTTTGCCTCTTTATAAGGCTTTGATAAGACAACATCTGGATTAATGTGAGCAGATTTGGTCTCCCAGGTTCCAAGGGGATCAAGAAGCTGTGGAAAAGGCGCAAAGAAGAGTTACAAAGATTATATCCGTATTATGGGATTTAGATTATGAAGACAGATTGCGAGTATGTGGATTACAGACTCTGATTAACAGGAGAAAGAGGGATGATAGGATAGAGGTCTATAAACATTTGAATGGGTGCTATAGCATTTCAAATGATGAAATATTTCGTTATATCGAAGAGAACATGGGGCATCCATGGAAGTTAAGGTTGTTCTCAGTGAAGAAAGGGGTAAGAGCTGGGTTTTTCTCTCAGAGAGCAGTGAGTGAGTGGAATAGTTTTCCTTTACAGATAGTGAGTGGATCTTCTAGTATGAATGAATTTAAAGGAAGGTATGATCGCTGGTTTGGGTGATGTATAGCCTACCTCGATGAGTCCTTGACGCCCTGCAGGTCTCAGATAATAATAATAAGTACATAAAAAATACGCAGTCAATTGCACAAACACATGAAAAGTACATAAACAAGTCAATTAAACAAATAAAATAATTATGGAAACAAACGAATAAACAAGCAAAAATTACCTAAGCAAACATGAACAAATAAACAACTGAGCGAGACAAATGTATAAACAGTAAACAATTACTGTAAGTTTTTATTCGTCGCTTTAATAGGAAGTGAATTATACTTGACAAGCTCTACCCAAGAGTCAGTAAACAAGAATTTGTGCTAAGAGCATCTTCATCTTCACGACTTAGCTATTTGTGTATCGATGTATTTTCACATTAAATTGCTTCTCCCATAAGGCATCACATATTTTATTTACTAATAAAATAATATTTATCTAAAAAAATCCTTGTATAAATGTTTTTCTTCAGAAAAAGTTTTTTAATCTACAGTATTTTCATAATATGTCTATACACCATTTTGTAATTTATATATGAAAATATATCATTTCTGCATGAGACTAATGTTGATTTACTTCATGCAAGGAATGAAGTAAATCAACAATAGTCTTTTCTCTCGAAATTTGTTCTGATCTTTTATATAGCGAATTCTCTTTTGATGATAATTTTAATAAAAGTAATATTCATAAGAATATTTAATTTAATTATTTCTCTTTTGATGAAAATTTTAGCGAAAGTTATATTCATAAAAATATTTGTACTATCATTCAAAGAACGGCTACCAGGGGGAGGGATGTGTTAATCGAAAATTATACATTTATCTGAAATACAGTTGATTTCACTTCGCGTCATTAAACAAGAAGCAATTGACCATTGGAAAAAGGGGGAGGATAGGGAGTAAAGCGAAGATGCGATAAGGTCAAAGGATCAACAAGTCTATTCACCCCGTGATAAGATATCAACTCCGTCTTAAAAGGAAAATCGTGTTAGCGAAAGGCGAGAAGGACAATTCAACTTCTTTACATAGCTATCACCTGTCTTCAGGCTCGGAAAAATATTCCTTGCATGTCGCGTGTGGTCTTGTGCAAACTTCTTTGAGTGCAATTATGTTCTTCGATACTTTCTACTTATTTGTGTTTTAATTATTTTTTTTTTCTATGCTAAGAAATTTAAATAGAAAAGAATATTTGTTAACGTATAAGATTACGCTTCCTCCAGAACTCGGTAACGACAATGGCCTTCGATTGTAAAGAATACGTTCTGTGTTCGAATCCTGTTTACAATCAGACTGAATTGTTTATTTTAAACAATACTTTTTCAGTGAAATTAGATTAACCGTCACATACTGTTTTTTTTCCATCCTCAGACAGACAAATCGGTCAAAGAACACACATAACTAACCAACATAACAGATGATTAAACGTCTTGCGAATTCTTTCATAATTCATCGAAAAGTCATTTTTCTTGCAAACTACTGTTTAAAAGCGTTAGGTAACAATAGCTAACGTTACTCAAGATACAGACAACATGTGGAAGTGGTCAATGAAACGTAATAATTATTTTATTAATTAATCCTTTGAATTAAAGGATTTTTCAGAGTATAATAATAAAATATATATAGGAATTCATAGCGAAATATTGGAAAACTTTAAAAAGAAATCATTCGTGAAGATTCTACAGTCATGTTTCACTCGTTTCTGTTATTCCAATAAGTGCCATATGCCCTTATCTCACAATGATCCTCGTTGGCAAGTAATTGCAGTTAATAAAGGGAGAATTAAGCTAAGAATACTGATGAGTATACAGGTGGGTACATTTCTGAGTTTTGAACAGGTGATCGACGCACTTTTTTTTACAAAACTTACAAAGCTTTGTGAAGTGTTTTCATCTGTTGTTATTGTTATATTTAGATGAGCAGCATTTGGAAGTCGCATTCGAACTTCTGAAGGATGACAGTGGTCGACCACAGTTAGAAAACATAGCGCTAAAGGAAAATAGGATTGGGCTGAGTTGTTTTGAATTAAGGCCGAAGCCACTGGCTTTAAATCAATGTGTGTTTTTCGATGCGGTTCGCTTATTTTTCAGCAAGAAAAACCCAAATTTCAAGGATGACCTGGAAGCATCTGTGTCTCAGGATGCTCGCATTATGAGACACAGAATTCAACTTGGCCATCAACCTACCAATTGTTGGTTATAATGGGGGCACAATTCCCTAAAGTCTCACACAAAGTTTGGTGAATCTCAGTTGAGGGCTTTTCTTGCAGCACGAAAACTGTGATGGCCGGCACATGGGTGTCTTCGAATTTCTTCAAAATCTCTAACCTGTCTTCTTACATATCCTAAATGAAAAAAGAATAAATTATTACGAATTAAGGAAACATGGGCGTTAAAGGGTTTTAAGATATGTACTTCCTTTTGGTTTATATCAGTTGCTTTAATATCATTTTTGTTCTAGGTGTTTATCAGAACTTTTTAGTCCCTCCTCCTCGTACAGCTTATGTTCAACTGAGCCTTGGGCCACACCACTAGGGACTTCCTCTTCTGAGATATCTTGCCCCCCCACCCAACTTGCCGATACGTGTTAGACAGCCCATCTCCAGTCGAGTGCACTAATGTATTATCCAATCCCATCTGTTCGACTTGAAATGCCAGGTTATTATTTGGCAATCCATCATAGGAGTTAGCAAAATCTAAATATACCACAGTGCGCGCATATCATTTTCCCAAATTACCTGTCTGGCTGTTATAATAAATTACTATATTGCTAAAACACGATTTTCCTTTAGTAAACCCATGACGTTTATCAATGAGGATACCTCAAGACACATGGTGATACATCAACAAGTCCTAGATGCTGATTGTTATCGAGTTTGCTCAATTCTTCATGTATATCTCTCACTCACCATCACTGTTCCTCCTCCCCCTCCCCTACTGACCTCAAGTTCTGCAGTATGTTATTTTCACGAGGATCAAATACCTTTAGGAAACATTCATTTAACATCTCTACTATATATGTCTCAGTGGATACCATTCACTGCAACCAGTAAACCAGTATGGCTAGTTAACTATCGTTTATAACGCCCGGAAAAAAAATCGCTCAAAACAATTAAAAAAAAATATATATGCACGCACATCTTCACTTTACATGCCTTTAATTCATTTTTCGGTGAACTGTATTTTCGACGAATTGTGATTTTTCGATGAACTGTTGTTTTTCGATAATATTGCGTTTCGATGAATTGTGTTTTCGATTAACTGCTGATCGGTGAATTGCTTTTTCCGGGAATTGCCTTTCGATGAATTGCTTTTTCGATTAACTGTTGTTCGATGAAATGATTTTCGATGAATTGTTTATTCGGCGAATTCACTTTTCGATGAATTCTTTTTCAGTGAACTCTCCGGATACCTGAATAATTCACCGAGCTTCTGTAGCTGAGTAATTCACCTTGGGTCGGAAAGACCTGAGTTCGATTCCCGTCAGTGACGTGAGGACCTTTTATCGTAAGGTCTCAATGACGAAAGGTGAGTTAGCCGAACTCGTGGAGGTAGAGTTTTTTTTTTTAACCCGGAAAATCGGGGTTTTCATCTCCCAGAACAGGCAAACTTGCCCCGTGAACACACGTACACATACGGATCTACAGTCATAAATGCCCAACCCGTCCCCCTCCCATGAGGTGGCTCAACTCGTCCCAATAGGGACGGGGGAGAAAAGTCCATACGAATAAATATAAAAATTGAATTCACAATTATATCGCGTTTGAATAAAGAAATTTCAACTGAATAAACTAGTAACATTAATATATATTTTTAATTATTTCGCGACTATTTTGACTAACAATTGCATCAGGATTCATATCCTCAACATTACTAAATTTGTAAGTCTAAATTACAAGCATTAAAATGGCTACAAATTCAAAACATTTGAAATGGCTACAGGCATTTGAAATGGTAGCCATTTCAAACTACTTGCAATTTAGGAAATATACTAATAAATAAAGAAAGGTGTATTATGGTATTTGAAATTATATTTAAGAAAAACCAAATACATGAAATATTTTTAAATAATTTAATTTTTGTATTATAGTTTATAAAAAATTATATTCCTCAATATTTTAATTAATGCAAAATAAGATGAATTAATATTGATTTTTTTTACTTAAAATAAATGCATGACGTCACAGGCCAGAGCATTTATATTATGAGTTTCATGCATTTATTCACTAACATTCAGTTACATGGGATATAGATCTTAATGGCATATGACAGGGGAAAAAATAGTAAGAATGGATCACAGATAAAATGGTTTGGGCAAATGAATGTGGACAAATTATGATGTTAAACATTGGTTTATTTAGTAGAACCTCATGGTTGCTTTACAAGGCAGAAATAAATACATTAATGGCATTTATATGGTTTCTATCTAGAATTTTCAGAATAAGTCGAATCTAATGGTCTTCGAATAACATCGTATAATTTCGTATAACATCGTATAATCTCATATAACATCGTATAATCTCGTATAACATCGCTTTATTTCCATGTTTTTATATTTAGAATTGCTATAATTTGTTCTAACGAGCAGATTATGATGAAAATATCATTTAATAGCAAATTTCAATTCTCAGAATGGGAAAAATGAAGCCAAAAAAATCTTTTGCGAAGATTTCTACACATTATCGAGTTTTTTTTTTTGTTTTTTTTTCTCATCATTTTCAAATTATCTTACTGACTCGTTCTCATCCAGGAGAAATAATTGGCTTACAGGATTGTTTCCTTTCTCTTTTTTACAACTAAAACCAGTCTATAAAATCAATAACAGTGCTCATTTTTATCTTTTTATCTTCTATGCTTCAGAGAGAGAGACGGAAGGGGAAAATAATCTGGAATGATCTTCCGGTGCAGCCATGTGAGCAACTGAACAGACGAGGCTTATCAACTTTAGTTTCGCAATTTTTTTATTATTTTTTATTTTTTTATTGTGAATTTACTGTAAATTGAAAATCAATTGAAACAACACTTTTTGTCTCCACCCTACTCAGGATGATCTTATTTGCTTCTTTGATTGTAATTCAGAAATAGAAGAGTTTTTTGAATTCTTGTTTTTCCAGCGAACACCAACTCTTAAGTATTTCTTGTGTGCTATTCACAATAACAATTTGTCTATCTTTCCCTTTTTGATTTTTATTTCAAGCTATCGCTCTCTTACGGTATTTTACTCGATCTCTTTCTCGTTCTTTCTTTCTAATTCTTTGCTTCAGGATTTGAGGGTCTCACTAGATTAGTTGATTTTGACTCTGTCATTCAGTCGGAAATATCTGGATTCAAAATAGATAAATAGGCCAGAATAATAAACTCAATTAATCGACAATACACTGGCCTCTTAATATTAATCCTCTTAATATTAACTGCTTCGACTGTTATTTCAAACGATTAGAAACAGCTTCAAATTTTCTCTTCTTTCCATTTCTCAATAGTGGCGCACCCAGAGGATGATCAAGGGGCCCTGGTCCCCCTCCGAAAGAAAACACTTGAAATTTTCCAAAAATCTTTTCCTAAATAAAATTAATTTTTTATTCATGTCGTGTCGTGTCTTCTATTTCTATACTACGTATGAATTAGGGGTCGCATAAAGTGGGAATATCCTATAGCTGTCGGGAATCACGGCCGCTGTGAACACAAGGCGAACGTGTTCGGGCGGACCGAGCGCTACTTCGTTTGCCTGAGCCGGGCTAGAAGAGATCACGGGTATCATGTATTGGAGATCACTGCAGATGCTGTCAAAGGTCGTGTGTATTCTCAAATTGTGTACTCGACTCGCCTTCCCCCAATATTAAATCCTGAGTGCCGCACTGTTCCTCGATAATATTTTTCCAACTTTCTTTTTCTCCCATCATATTTCACTTTTTATTCCATCTTGTCCAACACCCTCTTATAAAAACTGTCTTATAAACATTTTCTTGAGACCAAACATGATCAAGGCCGTACTACTACTTTTCCCGAGTACCTAGAGTGCTTCAGGGGCCCCTTCTTCCTTGTTTGGGTCCCTTTGAGGGTTCTGTAACGCTGGTGAATAACCAGCAAATCAAGCTAAAAGGGACTCAGGTCTTTCTTGAATTTCTTTTTTATTCCTCCAACTTTCTCTCTTTTATTATAACTTTCACTTAACATGAACTTTCTCATAGCATTATTTTCTCATACTATCTTTCCTTCTCTCAACGCTCCCTTCTTTTCATTTTAACTATAACTTTTTTAAAATGCTTTAACGATTTTTTTTTTTCGGTTTCCTGGAAGCAATTCTTTTATAACTACATTTATCTCGTTGTCTCCTTACATGGACTGGCTTAAAGACGCAAAGGAAGAATGCTTTTCATCTTCCCCGTTATCTGTAGAAGACAGTGTAGGGATAAGGTGTTATTGAGCTATTAAAGCTCTGATCATGGCAGGAGGGTTTGATCAAAAAACGATATGCCATGATCATAAAGCTCTGATCATGCCAACGATATTATGCTTCCAGGACTTAAAAAAAAACAACTAAAGAAATAAAATAAAATAAAGGACTAAAATAGACTCAATAACTGATAAGATATAGAGGATTACTTGTCACTGATAGTTGAGTTCATGTTTATTAGTGATTTTGAAAAGCTGGGTGCGAGAGTCTGGAAAGTGATGTCCACATTCTTCTTCGTAAATACTGAACGATAGTGTTGTGTGAAACAGTGTGCATTCTACGCGGATTTTTTTGCATTGTTAAAAACTCGAAGTTTCGACCAGGAAAACAATCAAGCTCTCCATCCCCAAAGTTCCAGCAACTCTTTTTTTTTGTCTAGAATTTGTCTAGAAAATATTACATATATCAGATTAAGTTTGTCTATTCACTCTTCAACCAGTTGATAGTAATCGTTTTAATAAAAACTAATCAATTTTATCTTCAGTTAAATTTGCAAACGATGCCGTAACATTCAAAAAAAAAAAAAAAAATCAGCTAACGTCTTTTTATTCCCGTATATACAGGGAGTAGGCGAGGCCGAAACATTCAGACTTTATAATTTCGAATCGTATTTGCTTAATTTTGAAACTAAACATGTTTCTTAACTAAACTAAACATGTATGCAGAAGGACCCATGAATCAAAAGAAACTAACAATAGCATTCTTGCGAAATGAATCTAACAAATAATAACAAAATAAAAAGCAACGAAATAATGTCTAGCGCGTGATATTTCTGTTTCGTAATTGTTAATATTGTATTGTTTCAGTAGACAGAATTTTAAATTTATTCTGTTGTTGCCCAACAATACTTGTTCAATAATATTAGATTTCAACAATGGGCGTCCATTTTTCTCACGTCATACGAACATGATTCAATTCTTGTTTCTATCTTCTCTAATAGGTATTTTTTTTAATATTGTGATCAATGGCCTATTTATGGCCAAGTCTATACCATATCAGACCAGTTGATTCACCCTAACTATAAAACCTTTAAAGGAAGAACTGAAATCAGTGTTTCCAACCAAAAGGTGTCGTTGCAATCGAGGACATAGGACTAACAATCCTATCACGAATACAATTATTCAACCATAATACAGTACAAAACAGAAGATATATTTAAATAACGACTAGTGTTTATATAAATATATATTGTTGTTACCTAAATATTGTTGAGCAACAATTATAAACGAACATTAAGATTTCAACAATTGGCGTGTATCTAAACAGCAAACAATGATTTGTAATCTCTATGCCAACAATAAATAAATGCTTTTTTTTTTATTATTGCGTTGAGAGAGGAGGAACTTGTTTACATTTGATTTGAATTACTGTCAATTGTATCCCTTGGGAAACAAAACAGGGGGTAAGACTGTTCGACAGTGCAGCAGCTGCAGGGATGAAGGAGGAGGAATGTTCAGATGAACATTTCCCATGGAAATATTTGTAGAATATACATACCGCAGAAACCATACATCTGTGCGAAAGTTGTGGGAGAGAGTTGGTAAGAGATGGGTCATTAATAAGTCTAATTGCTCGCCTCTGTATTGAGACAAGCATTTTGAGGGAACGTTTAAGGGTCCCCCACTCCAAATGTGAGAGCAGTATTCGATACCTGGGCGGATTTGTGATTGGTATAAGGTTAACAGCTGTTTTGAGATGAAGTAACCTCTGGAGCGAAAGAAACATCCTAGGTTTTTAGAATCTGAGGATGCAACAGTTGTGATGTATTTATGCCTGGAGAGGTTTGAGTGAGAGTAATTCCAAGAAGAGAGATCTCCAACTGTCTGGAAATTTGGGTATCGTCAAAAAGGATACTCCGAAAAAATTGTTATTTTTTTTTATGGAAAATAGTACAGAACTGGGTTTCCATTTGTATATAGATACATATAAAGAATAAACACAAATTTTGTAGTTAGTTTTTCTCATTATAACTGAAAATAATTGGTTTCTTAGAAATCTGATATTAGTTTGAACAGAGCGATTAATGCTATCACTGTAAATTGCGTGTGTTCTTTTGATCGATTTGTCTGTTTTGTTATTTATTTTTATATTTTTATTTTATTGAAATACTTATCTCATAGGAACTTGGGTGCCATTTTGATGAATCTTTCCCTTTACATATTTTTAATACCCCCCCGGTCGCTTTCATTTAATCTATAATATGACTTCTGTGCTGCTGAAAATAAACAGAATAGAAAGGTTGTCTATAGTTTATATTGATTTTTACTTTGAGTTAGGCAACTTTACTTCTCAACTGTTCTGTATGCATGACTACACTCCAATATTTACGGTGTTACGAAAACAGTAATGTTCTACCCTGCATTTCCTTATAACCTGTTTTCTTACTCCTGTCTTCAGCATGTTTCCTCATACCACACTTACAGGTGTCATACTGGTCTACATGACAATTCCCGTGCGCCTCTAGAAGCATTTTCAGTCTCCTGTAGCTGAAAAAGTCCAATTTATCTTGCCACTCTACCATCAAACCCCAACATTCTTAACCACCATCCCATGTGGCATCTTGTCAAACTGCTTTCTTATGTTTGAGATTATTACGTCCCAGGTGGTCTCTTTATCCAATAAAGAGCGTCTCAGGTTATGGTTACAGGAACGACTACCCCAAATCGTTTAGACTAGCGGGTATTCTTTATAGCAACACTTGAGTCAAATTTCGTTGAACTGCTATGGAGAATAAACATTTTCTTGATGTTTTATGGTTCCTAATCAACGTAGAGAGTCCCATCGATATTTTTTTTTCTGTTTCCTTGAAGCAATTCTTTTTTTTATTTTTTATAACTAAATTTAGTATTTACAGGGTGTCCCAAAATTCACGCAAGATTTAAATTTAGCGCCATTTGTGCGGTAAAGTGTTGCCAACGAGAAAAAAAAGACAGCGTGACAGCTGACAGTTCAGGGTTATTAAAAATGGAGCGCTACACGAAAGAACAACGCATTTTAATTATTGAGCAATATTTTAAAAATAATGAAGGCTTGGCAGATACAGTTCGCAATTTTCGTACAAAATATGGTCGGAATAGTGATTTAACTTCGTCAACTGTGAAAAGATTAATTAAAAAATTCAAGGAAACTGGATCAATTAGTGATCTTATACACTCTGGCCGTCCTTCAACAAGTCGTTCAACAGAAAACATCGAAGCAGTTCGTGAGAGTGTTGCTGAGAGTCCAGGAACATCAATTCAGCACCGTGGTCTTGAATTGGGCATTTCGAGAAGCTTTCTACAGCGTATTCTCAAAGATTTGCATCTTTATGCTTACAAAGTTCAATTGACTCGAGAACTGAAGCCTATTGACCACACACACACAGCGAAGAGAGTTCGTTGAATGAATTATGGAACAACAACAAGTGGATGCTTATTTTTCGAACAAAATCATCTTCAGCGATGAGGCTCATTTTCATCTTGATGGCTTCGTTAATCGACAAAATTGTCGCATTTGGGGTTCAGAAAATCCACGAGTGATTGTTGAGAAACAAATGCATCCACAATGTGTCACTGTTTGGTGCGGATTTTGGGCTGGAGGCATCATCGGTCCATTCTTCTTCGAAAATGCGGCTGGTAAGGCAATAACAGTTAATGGTGCTCGCTATCGCGAGATGATAATCCAGTTTTTTGTGCCTAAATTGCAAGATATGGATGTGGACGACATGTGGTTTTAACAAGACGGTGCCACATGCCATACATCCCGAGAAACAATTCAATTACTGCATGAGTCATTTCCTGGTCGTGTAATTTCCCGTTTTGGTGATCAGAATTGGCCGCCCAGATCATGTGACTTAACGCCGTTGGACTTTTTTAATTCAGCCAAAACAGTCATGGAAAATTTCGACAAAAGAGTGCGTATCTGCCAGCAAAGCCGTGGAGGCCATTTTCCCGATATACTATTCCATGCATAACCCTATACTGTATACTTTATGAATCAATAAGAAATTAAAATTTTAAATTAAAAACCTGTGTTTTCTATCAAAATTACTTCTTTCGTGAATTTTGGGACACGCCGTTAAAAAACTTTAGTATTTAGTATACTAAATTTATCTCATTATATCTCAAAAATTTAATATCATTATTAATAGATCAAAGTTGATTAAAACAAAAAGGTGTATTAAGAATTATAACTATTAATAAAGTTTAATTAAAAAGTTTGAAATTATTTGACAACTGTAAGTAATAACGTTTGATATACAAAATAAATTATTACAAATAATACGAATTTTTGAGCGTTTGGATAAGAATATCAGTGGTATCCTGCATAATCTGTCAGTAGTGATACTGTTTGTTTAGAAAGATCTAGATTCGAATTCTGTCTGAGACACGAACTTCTATCAGGACCTTTTTCAACTAAAAGGGTGAGTTAGGTGCTCTCATATGGTTGTGATAGAGCTTACCATAAGTTTTATTAAGTTATTTTGATCACGATCAACAATTGAATCTGAAAGAAACTGCCCTGTGATTAGTTTAGATGCTTAGTTAGTAATTTCAAACAATGAACTAATAGAATATATAATAATTCAAATAAAATATATTTAATATAGAGTAAATTATATAAGAAATAAACGAATTTAATATATAAATGGAATTTAAAAAGAAAAAAAAAATTAAATTGAAATTAAAATAACATAAAATCTTAAACACCTCTTATTTTCTTGATTTATTTGAAAATATTTCAAGTTAATTTTCATTTAGTTATTTCGCTGCAGAATTAGAGTGTTTGTCTATTGAGCGCGCTAAATAAATAAATAATAATAAAAAAAAAAAAAAAAATATATATATATATATATATATATATATATATATATGTATATATATATATATGTTAGTCTACTGAGGGCACTATATAAATAAATATATATTTATAAATATATATTTAACGGTTTATCTATATCTTACAAGATTTACACACACACACACATATATATATATATATATATATACAAGATTATTTCTTTAACTGTTTATCTATATCTACAAGATTTATTTATGTATTTCTTTAACTGTTTATCTATATATACAAATATACAAAAGCAAGAGCTCTTGTTCAAAATAACCAACTCTTTAACCACGTAGATTAATTTAAACGAATAATAAAAAATAATAGTCCTTATAAGGACTGGCTTAAAGGGGCGAAGCAAGAATGCTTTTCATCTCCCCGTTATCTGTAGAGAACAGTGTAGGGATAAGGTGTTATTGAGCTATTAAAGCTCTGATCGTGGCAGGAGGGTAACAGCAATAGCCGAGCCTCAGTTAGAACTTCATTGGCTACACCATTGCCATCCATTACCCTCCAATGGTATTGGATTGACAGTCAGGGTCTTAAAGCTTAAGTCCTTATAAGGACTGGCTTAAAGGGGCGAAGCAAGATTGCTTTTCATATTCCCCGTTGTCTGTAGAGGACAGTGTAAGGATAAGGTGTTATTGAGCTATAAAATAAAACTCTGATCATGGCAAGAGGGTAACAGCAATAGAGCCTCAGTTAGAACTTCATTGGCTACAGCATTGCCATCCATTACCCTCCAAGGGTACCAATTTTAGCCGCCTCGTACGACATGCATTAGCTACATTGGTGCTATTCTTAACCCGGCAACCACACGGGGATAAAGCTTAAGTGGTTACTGCATTCATTAGTAATAGATCAATGTTGATTAAAAATAAAAGGTGTATTAAAAATTATAACTATCATCAAAGATTAAATAATAATTTTCAAATGATTTGAGCATTATTAGAAATAAAATTTAATATACAAAATAAATTATTACTAATATTACAAATTTATTAGCGTATGAGTAAGAATATCAGTGGAATCCCGCATAATCTGTCAGTAGTGATGCTGATGTTTAGAAAGACCTATGTTTGTATTCTTTCTGAGACACGAACTTTTATCAGAACCTTTTTCAACTAAAAGGGTGAGTTAGGTGCTCTCATATGGTTGTGATAGAGACAGCCATAAGTTTTATTAATTTATTTTGATCCCGATCAACAAGTGGATCTAACATGTGATACACTGACATTGGTTTAGTTCCTTAGTAGGCAATTTCAAACCAATGAACTAATTGAATATATAATAATTTAAATAAAATATATTTAATATGTAGTAATTATATATAAAAATAAATAAAGCTAATATATAAATAAAATTTTAATTTAATTTTTAAAAAAAATTTGATTAATATAACATAAATTCTTAAACATCTCTTAGTTTCTTGGTTTATTTGGAGATATTTGAAATTAATTTTCTTTAATAACCTATTGGAGGTGGATACAGAAGGTCCTCTTTAGGACTTCCAGGGTAACAAATGGCAATGCTGTAGCCAACGAAGTTCTAAATGAGACTCGGCTATTGCTGTTACCCTCCTGCCATGATCAGAGCTCTAATAGCTCAATAAGACCTTATCCCTACGCTGCCCTCTACAGATAACGGGGAAGATGAAAAGCATTCTTGCTTCGCCCCTTTAAGCCAGTCCTTATTATATAAGGACTAATAACCTATTTCTCTGCAGAATTAAAGTGTTTACCCATAGAGGGCGTTTAACGGTTTATCTACAAGATTATTTATGTAGAAGATTATTATATAGGAAAAACAAGGGCTCTTGTTCTTAATTCAAACGAATCATAAAAAGACCAATCTGGAATTAATACGATAGTTAATTCTACATATTTAATGAGTTATTAATTAAACAAATAAAATAATAGTTAAAACAGTAATCTTGTGAGTAACTTTAAATCTCTGAATGCAAATAAAAAAGTTTGTCTATTATGTATATTTATTAGCAACAACTTGATGGAACTTGAGCAAATTTATTCGGTCATGAATTTTGCTGTCATACAATGTAAGAATTATCTTTGCAACTAAATTATTCTGTCAGTAATTAATAAATTTGTGATGGTTATACATTTGATGGGAGTTTTTTTGGTATACAGAGTGGCCCATATATCTTTTAAACCATTTCTAGTATGATTCAAAATTATCCCTCTAGAGATTATCGCGTGACTGTTCATGTCATTCTTAGGCTGTGGTTCTAGTCACGCATCCATATCTCAAATGTCTTCCTTTTGACTTGATTACTACCTTAGGTTTAATCCAATCTCCATGATCCTTGCAACCCTCCATTATGATAATATTACCACACACACACACACACACATAATCATAATACCGTCTAAGGTTTCATTTTCTGCAATCTTTTAAAAATTCCTGATTTCAGTATCTTTTCTCAGTGATCTAGTGTAGGAGATTATGATACAACACGATTGTGAGGCAAAAATACAAGGAGAGAACAAACTATCGGTCATTATGCTTATCAAATTATATATTTTACCTTTATCATTGTAGTTTAGAATCATAATTGTTCAAGTACTATTGTTATATTTATCTATAAATAACAATAGTACTATGTATTGTTGCAAATATAAGATTTTCAATTGTTTTGTTGTTTGGTTAGCTGTGCACATTGTTGTGATTTCGCAACAGTCTCTACATTGTTGTTGTAGCCACTGTCCGTTTCTGTAGTTTTATTTATTGTTAATTTCAGTCTTTATTAATTGGTATATAATCTAGTATATTTCAAATTCCAAAAACTAGATTCCACAAATTATACATTGGTTACAACCAGATAGTTAATCTTTTTAATATTTTTAGAAAAAAAAAAAAAATATTGTATTTAAATTCGAAAGGGAAAAACTGGACAAGCAGTTAGCACAGTTGATCCAGTAACACCCTTTTACGAATGATAAGCAAATGCTTGGTTCGTAGATAATATTTTAACCAAGAAATAAAACCCCCAAGTTAATGATTTTCCATCATGCACAGTTGTGTCTGACGGGTATTAATGACACAAATTTGAATACTTATCAGCAATCTTTGAGCGACACCTTTTATCGACTTCTTATACTAATTAAAATATTGATGAAGTGGATTTGCATTCCATGATAACTAACCAACAATACCCATGAATGTTGATTAACATTGCTCACGCTATACTTAATAAATAGTATCTATCATCTGAACATTGCTGTAATCTTTTTTTTTTTTTTTTTTTTTTTAAAGGAAAAATAAGGTTTCTATTTGTTGGTATATGTCGCTCCGTTATCTTCAAAAAGGCGTGACGCTTTTTTCGTAGGTAACATAATTCAATAGCCGCCTCTGAGGATGCTTTCAATATGAGATCTTTTTAAAGCTTGATAGAACATATTCCAACAAAGGCTATTGAACGTAAATGGGTTGCCTTTGAAGTCGGATAGAAGGAAGGAGAGAGTCATAACTAGTAAGAATGACTGGTGGTCGGAGTCCGACATGTTCCGTTCTATACTGCTTTGTCAAAAGTATAGGAACATAGCCCTAAAACGCAAATCTGTTCATTGATTACAATGGGATAAGGGATTTAATCCTTGAAAGGATTAAGAATTAAATCTTTTAATTCCTAACTAATCAGTCACCTGTACTCAAATATGCCTTGACGTCACAATGGTGGATTGGACGTCACCAGTCTTTTGGTTCAATTTTTCCTTCTGCTTATCAGAAGCAGACGATAGTTCTATCTGAAAATCAAAGGATCCATTGGATTTAGATTTACTAAACGATCTGCTGCTAATTTTACAGAAATATCTTCATTTTGCTTTACAAGACAAGACAGAAAACAAAAACGAAATATTGGGAAGGCTGCCGGCAAAAGAATTTCTTAGTATAATCAACAGATGGCAGCACCGTTCTATGAAATAAATTATTGCATGCGTATGTGTTATCATTTTGATTGGAGACACGCAAGCGATGTACAAGATTTGAAACTCTATCTTCCTTGACAAAATTGCCCGATAACTTGGTGTAATAGATATCTCCACACCAATGGGAATATCTGTGAATTGATTTTCTTGACTTCTTTTAGAATATATGGCAATATTCAGAGCACTTTAAGGCACCTGAATCAGAATTTAAACATATTTCTGATAATTTATAAACCGTTAGTCCAAAACCTAATGAAAATTTCTATTAAGTTGGTGAAAATGAAGTCCGTTAAGAAAGATTTTAAAAGATGTTGCGCACTTACAGGAAAGCTTGGTCGAAGGTGCCGATTTCTGTTATCTTGAGAGAAAAAAATACACAAAAAAGAGTTCTGTGAGTTGTTCGGTTTCCATGGCATCTCTGCAACAATCACGCGCTTAGATCAATCGTTTTCATTGAATAAAAAACAATATCAGTGATTCAACAAATGAGCATACATTGTTTACCACGTGATTGTTGTCAATTTCTGGATACCATTAATTTTCATAACACTGTTACTACTACAAAGATAGGTTAATATACATTACGAATATATTATAAGCATAGCTAAATTGAAAAAATTAAAATAAAATTCCGGGCTAAAAGTTAAATGTCTTATATAATTATTATTGTATTTTATGTAATCACGTGATATACTACGAGTATCACGGCATTTCATTGCAAAAGCATACATGCATTGAAAAAATATTGACAACAATTTTGTGCAACAATAGAAGTAGCCAAGAAAATCCATCTCGCATAGTTAGTTTAAAACTATTAATTATTTATTTACTATAATTAATTAAATTATTTTAGAACCAGCTATTTGAATGATTTGACGAACTGACTTGTTCTCAAATAAGCATTGCATAAAAGAGCATTTATTTAATACGAATACTGACTAACTCAGTTCTTGGCGAGAAAACCTAGAAAACGTTTTCGTCAAAGAACAATTTTAATTAAAAGTTCATATAAGAATAGAATAAAAATAGTTTAAGTATTTTAATATGAGCAAGGGGGTTTAAGTTATACATTTTTTTGTCTTCCAAACTTTCAGTTTATCGGACTACTTAAGTTATCCGATAATTGAAAGTTGTCTTTTGTTCTTTGCATTTGAATTATTGGCACTCCGAAGCTTTTAAAGATTACAAGTGACATGCGGACATTTGTATTTTTATCGGTTGTCCAAGAAACGGGGTTGCTAACGTATTCAATGTTTCATCGAATCCTA
Organism: Typopeltis vanoorti; assembly: GCF_054136105.1. Lineage (NCBI taxonomy): Eukaryota > Metazoa > Arthropoda > Arachnida > Uropygi > Thelyphonidae > Typopeltis > Typopeltis vanoorti. The sequence continues at coordinate 26,270,398 of NC_143558.1, read as the reverse complement.
TAATTATCCGAAGCAAGTGTCTATCAACAAAATCGAATTCGACTTGCTCTTTCAGTTTTTCTAAAGTGTTTTTATATAGCGTTGTTTCGTTTCCCCTCTTGCAATCACTTACTCTTATTGAGTGGATTGCTAATTTTAACACTTCGCTGTTAGAGTGACGTGATGGTGTTGCTAGAAATAGCTTGTCAGGATTCCCTATGGAATCGGCCATTGTGTCCATTTGAATGTACTTGACAAAAAAAAAAAAAAAAACTACTGCATCGCACGTCACGCGATGGTGTTAAGAAAAACATTAGGCAGAGAAAGAAGAGGACACTCATAAAAAATGCAGCACGGAAGAAAAAAAAAAACCCGAGCTTATGAAATAATTTTACTTTAATATACTGTAAATATCCATTTCACGTGCATTAAAGCTTGAATCCTATTGGTAGCTGACGAAATATTTTTTATAGCTTTTCGCTAAGAACTGAGTTAGTCAGTCTCATTACGGTTTAGGATCTTATTATGAAGAAAGAACTAGGAAATTAACTGTTCGTAATTTGTTACGGATATTGTCAGCATCCAGGAATGCGTTAGCAGAGCTAATCTCTGGTGGTATGGTCACTTAAACAGAATGGGAGAAGAAATATTAACAAAACAAGTGTTCTCTGCCAGGTTGGCAAGAAAAAGACCTAGAGGAAGACCAAGATATAGGTGGATTGATGCTGTACAAAGCGCCTTAGACGATAGAAATATAAGATCTGATAATGTTGGAGTCTTGACAAGTAACAGACTGATTTGGAGGAAAATTGTAGATAGGAAGTTAGTAATGGTGTAATTTTTTCATGTGGTACTATCATATACTGTACACCCCTTGAGGGTACGTGGCAGGAATTTGATGATGATGATGATAATTTGTTACGTGTAATGATGCTACCGTTCCTATTGATATTTCATAGCTTTAATTCAAACATCCAATCTTAACAATACTAATTTACGTACGTTTTCTTGATATAGATGCGATATTTGTTCTGTCACTTATGTTAATAATTAAACCCTCATTGTTGTGTTTTCATTGTTATTTTGACATTGTTAATTTAGTAACAAATATTATTTTTAATCCTAAAGGAAAAAAATTCCTTTTTTTTTTTACTTATATGATTATTCGTTTAATAAAAGTTGCCAATCGAAAAATAAATCCTGGAAGGTTGTATCTTAAATTCTTTTTACCCTGTAAGTTAGATTATCTTAGATAAACTATCTTAGATTCTTTTTACCGTATAACTGAGAAGTTTTCTAACACATGAAGGCACCGGTAATTTATTCCATACGGCGCCAACTCCGCTAACATCCTGTCAAAACTCAAACAGTTCCGCTACGGAAAATCTCGAACAAACATCCTTTTAATAGTTTGGTAGTTTATTGCATAAACACTTCAAGATCGGAAACACATCAATAAACAGGAAATCCAAAATGGGTCTTCTGAATTTTTTTTTTTTAATTAAAAAGTTTCTCTTTCTCTATCATTTCCTTTGCCGTTCTTTCTCTCTTTTTATTCTTAATATTACCATGATATAAGTGAAAAATAAATGAATACTTCTTAAGAATAAGAAAACGAACGTGCTTATAATGAATATGAATAAACAGAATAGCCGTTTTTATTTTATTTATTTATTTTTTAATATCTGATCGTATATGAAATATGATTTCTGATGCTTTTTTTTGTTAATTGTTTTTAATTACTTTTTGTGGGAGAATTTTTATGATCTGCATTAGAACCATGTTCGAGTTATAATCCCTTTATATGTGTGGAAGGAAAAAATTAAGGAATAGGGACCTACCAATGGAAAGGTGATGGACTCGCAAACATACCCCCACAAAGACTTAACCCACTCTATTGTCCATATGTGATCTCAAAAATTCCTCCCGGTCACTAGATGGTAGCCCAATGGAGACTGATGACTTGAAATAGTGGGTGCTGCAACTTTCGAAATATACATACACACTGTAAGTACAGTGTATACGTGTTTGGATCAAATATCAAAATTATGATAAAAATTTAAAAAAAAAATTAAACATGAAAAAATATTGTTTATTATCGATAAAATTATATAGTTTAGTATAATTCAAAATGACTTAAAAATAAAATCCATTCCTTTAATTGTAATTAAAGGAATGGATTTACAATTTTTGGACATTACAATTAAATCCTTTAATTGTAATGTCCAAATCTTTAAAAAGACGGAGTAAACACGATAAGCACTACGAACACTCTACTACTGGCGCAAACTGCATATAAACAACAGTGGAACTGCTCGACGGACAGTGCCGCATTACGCTAATAGCTCGCATCTCACTATGACGTGCATGTGCTTGCGCGCGTAGCAATAGGACACTGTGGTAAACACAGTGCTGCTAGCGCCCTCCTAAGTGCTACGAGATGGATTTTTATTATTTTTTATACAAAATAAGAGAATTGTATAGGATTGTTGATAATAAAATTAATTATTATAAGCAAATATAAATGAATTCATAAATATATTTATATATCGAGAAAAATTGGGGGTGCTGCAGTTCCGCAGTGCCTATGCACGAGCCGCCCCTGTGGTAGTCTGACAGTACGATAGCGTACTAACTGATCCTATCGCCTGCGGATTCGTTTCTATCCAATTCGAACCCGGTTACTATTGAATGAACATGATAAATACAAGTGTATATGTACAAAGTATGTCCAAAACCATATTTCTTCACGTAACTCACGCCCACGAAAGGTAGTAAACCTACAGCATATTAATACATCGCAGGTAGACTAAAGATTTTTTCTATTTTATTCATTTTAATATATTTTTAAATATTTTTAAAATTAATTTCTTACACAGTCTGGAAACCACGCTCTTAGAGACCAACCATGGAGCTTTTTTAAGTCACTTGAGACCTCCTTCGAGTGGGAATGTGGTCTCACACCGGACGGTGAAATTCATCTACCACCTAAAGGCAATCACAAATATTCATCCTCGAGGCGGGATCCGCAGCCAGTTGGTTTGAGAAAGCATAGGATTACAATGAAAATCACCTTTGGTAACCACCAACAGAACTGATTGTATAAAGGCTGAATCGACCTATGATTTTTACAACTGCACTCAGTTAAAAGCAAACATAATAGACGACATATTATTGTCACATCCGGGAACTACAGTGTGGCCATAAATTAACTTTCCCTCTTTGGAGGTATGTGTAGCTAAAAACTAATAAACGGAATGAGACTACATTTTAAATTGAGACTTTCGAAGGCATGGGGGAGATGAATTCCACGAAAACAAGATATAGTACCAAAAGTCACCGATAGGGGAAATTTTTGGCGCTGGCGGAACCGAACGCTGTCAAATATTTGTAGTAAACGCAGGCAAAAAGGATTATGCAAATTTTACTGCACGTATGTGACAGCAGCACCACCAGAAACTGGATCACTAGGAGTTAGACCTCGCAGAGGATGGAAAGCAGTGCAAGAAGAGACAGTAACAAACGTTGCTACTGCGGTGTCCTTATTATCATTGTAACGCGTCACATATCCAGCTGGAATGAGTGACGCGGCTGTCGCTTACACTGTCGAAATGTCATTATTCCATTTTATCTGCCTTTAATGTAATTATCCGCGCTTATTTTCGGCTCCTCCAGAGCCAAAAATTCCCCTGTCGGAGACTTTTGGTACTAAATCTTTTTTTTCGCGGAAATCATCTCCCCATGCTTTGAAAAGTCTCAATTTAAAATGTGGTCTCATTCCGTTTATTGGTTTTAGCTACAGATCCTTCCTCCAAAGAGGGAAAGTTATTTTATGGCCACCGTGTATTTGTTCTAATGAAACTCCGAGACCATTCATAAAGGGGAGCTTATCAGACTTCAATCTAATAATTTTCCACTTTCACAAGATTGAATAAAACTAAAATTATGTCAGCAGAAGGGGGGGTTTGTGTTTTTTTTTCTTTTCTATTAATATTAATTAGTCTGAAAGCCCATCGTAACTTAAAACATTCTGTCTTATTTCTCCATAAGACTGGAGAACAATTCACAAGAACCGATTTAAGTACTTCGTCTGGTATTAGAATTAATGACCAGCCATCATTCTACTTTTATGAAGTGGGCCACCAAGAAAGATTTTTCCCATTTCCGACTGCCGAGATAAATTCGTACAGTTTGGTTCCTTTCCACTCATAAGCGAGCGCTCGCAACATCATTATCCCATCCTTGCTGATTGCTATTTAAATACGCCGGTGTAAGAGTATGGTTCCTTTATGGAGGCAATTAAAATGAAAAATTTGACTCATTTGGGCCTATGGATTACAATGAGTGAATGATCATTAAATTATTTTCAATTCAAACGGCTTCGTAATAATAATAATCATTACATTATTTTAAAAAAGCACTTTAGTATCATCTGTCAACATAATAACGACCATTGTTGCGTCATAGGTTCCTACGAGAGTGCGCATTTGCATTTATGGTTCGTTATGTTTTGTTTAATGTAACGTGTATTTGATTTGTGTAAAAACAGACCTATTAGGCATTCTGTGCAGGTTATTTCAATCCTCGGCAGTCTTTCTCTTACAAATGACTTTGTTCGTATGCAGTGGATCAAGATATTAGGGAACTATTTGTAGAAAGACTGCAATTTCATGGAACACGTGAATAATCAATTTTATTATTTGATTTCGGAACTCAAATGTTGAACATACGTGGGTGGTCTGAAAAGTTCTCGGCCTCGACCGTAGATGGCAACACTATCGGCAAGATTTTTTTTTTCTAAGTTGTACATTTGTCATAAGCATCCATGTGAAATTGCAAGTCGTTCTATCAAGTAGTTTGGTTTCTACAGTTGTCTGAAGCAAAAGTGTTGTCTATGTCCCTTGAGGATAAAATTGAGTATCGTGCGGTTATAAAATTCTTTGTAAAAGAAGGTTTAACCCCAAAATCATAAATCATAAAAGTTTATGGGCACTCTTCTCCATCGTTTTCGACAATTAAGAAATGAGCTGCCGAGTTTAAACGTGGCCGTACCAGCCTTGAAGATAATCCACTTGAAGGACGTCCAAAAAGTGCAACAACACCAGAAATCATTGATCAAGTCCACGATATGGTATTGGAAGACCGGCGAGTCAAAGTGCGTGAAATTGCTGAGACTATACGCATTTCAAAAAAGGTATACGATATGTTTTGCATGAAGAATTGCAAATGAAAAAGCTTTGCGCAAGATGGGTGCTGCGCTTACTCACAGCAGATCAAAAACGCACTTGCATGAAAATCTGTGAACAGTGCTTGGAGCGTTTTAACAAGAATAAAACGGATTTTGTGCGTCGATTTATTACTACGGATGAGACTTGGATTCACCATTACACATCAGAATCGAAACAGCGGTCAAAACAATGGACAGAAGCCGGTTGTTCAGCGCCAAAGAAGACAAAGTCGGTTCCATCAGCAGGAAAGGTCATAGCATCGTTGTTTTGGGATGCTAAAGGCATTTTTTTAATATTAATTATCTTGAAAAGGGTAAAACAGAAACCAGGGAATATTATTCCGATCTGCACTATGAATTGTTGGAACATCCACCCTTTTCCCCAGATTTGGCTCCATCTAACTTCTGTCTCTTCCCTAAACTAAAACTCTTCTTCGCTGGTCAGCGTTTTTCTTCAAATCAAGAGGTGATTGCACTGTAGAGGGGTATTTTGCAGATCTTACTGAGAACCACTACAGTAGCGGGATAATGGCGCTGGAGCATCGCTGGAATAAACGTATTAGTCTTAAAGAAGAATTATGTTGAAATATAAAAATAATTTTGAAATTATAAATTTGTTTTTTCATTGTTAGGCAGAGAACTTTCAGACTACCCTCGTATTATCTATAGGATTAGAATCCTGGTATTTGTGGTAACTTCGTATATGAAGTTACCACAAATACCAGGATTGAATAAACCAATCAGGAATCTACTTCGCTTGTTGTATCGAACTAATTTCTGAACCAACCATCCGTTGAAATAAAATTCGTTCGAGGCCAGCAGATTTCATCGAAACCGCTTTAAGCGAGCCATGTGCAAATCGCCGATCTTCCCGTTATTGGGGCGTATGTAACAGCATGCGGCATGTGACAGCTCGTCGACCGACTCACGTTTCGCGCTAAGTAGCAAGGCGCACGAGCCGACGTATCTCTTGCACACATTGCGGGTTAGTTTACGGTGGCCACGGAGACCTACGGAATAAAAGAGATGATGAGGATCGCGTAGCATTTCTACGATACTGCACCTTCTGGCGTGGATGAGAGGATACGTATTATCTCGGGAATGTGTGTGACAGACAAGATCAACAGAGTGTGTGGGCCCCTTGGTATTAATCCTTTTTCTCGTTGCATCTGGACTTTGACAGGTTAGACGTATTTGTTCCAAGTCAAATCTGCCGGAAGTACTTACATCACTTCCGCATTACCAGGGGAATAATTTGTATATCATTATTATATGTTATAATTTATGGTGTATGCATTTATTCTTAAATATCGTTTTAGTTTTTAAAATATTAAAATATTTAACGTTAATTTAAAGTAACTTTTATAGTTGCTAATCTTTTATTAAAAATAAATTTAATTAAATTGGTTTTTAAATATCATAATTTAACTAGAACAATCAATCTCTTCAGTGAAATTGGAGTGACGCTTATTTTATTAATATTAATAAGATCTATGAAGTTAAAAAAGTAATGAAAGAATACTTTATATATACATGTTTCTAAACTTTACGGATATACCTTTTTTTTTTTTTTTTTTACTTTGTATTTCTCATGTTACGCTCAGCCATCCACCAACTTTATGGAATCTGAAAATTACAATGTGCGCATGTGCGTAAAACATTGCACAACCAAAACAACGTCAGTTTCTACGAAGTTTCGAAACTCATAAAGTATTATACATTAATAGGATTATATTTCCTTCTTCTTTTTCGAGTATGGATACTTTGTTACGAAATAAAGCTTCATATTCGTATAAACAGAAGGAAATTTCGTTTAGACGAACTCCAAGATACAACTTTTAACGTTTTTAGTAGATGCCCTAGTTTTCCTCTGATGTTTTTAACTTTACAGTCTCGACTTCTATGGAATATTGAGATCAAATATCTTGATGTATTGTGTGACAAAGAAATGCATCCAAAGAACTCGTAAGAGTGATGCTACTTTGTTGTATTCAACGGGCATCCTTTTCCATTAGGTTTTCAACTCAGTGCACTCTTCTGGTCCTTTGACACGAAGTGGAGAGGATCTGTAGTGTCTAGATGTTTAACTATGTTTCAACAGACATAAATGCAGGTTGATAGGAAACTCTTGCAGTAAGGGTTATTCAGTGTCTGCTATACACACATAAAATCGCAACAGAAATGCAATAGCAGATGATAATAAAATATACAAAAGAAACCTTCAGAAGGCTTTAAAATCATATTTATGATGGTGATATGTTTGATGATGTTTTTATTATCTTAAACATCAAGAGAATTTTGCATACTTTTAACTTTCAAAACTTTTTCTGGCATCGTTTATTTATTTAATTTGTATAACGTAGTTAAGGTAAGTTAACCCAAGGAAAATATGATATGATAAATGAAGCTGTTTGTTACATTGCACATCCGTCGTTCCATTCAGTGTTATTGGCTATTTTGAATACTTTTTAAACTGATTTCTGATTCGCATGAATTGTGCTTGTGCAAATTGGAGAAGAAAATGGTAGCTAACATGACCTTATCCTTATAAGGATAAGGACTGGCTTAAAGGGGCGAAGCAAGAATGCGTTTCATCTTCCCCGTTATCTGTAGATGACAGTGTAGGGATAAGGTATTATTATTGAGCTATTAAAGCTCTGATCATGGCAGGAGGGTAACAGCAATAGCCGAGCCTCAGTTAGATCTTCATTAGCCACTGCATTGACATCATTACCCTCCAAGGGTTTCCTAGCTAATTTCCCAGCTAATAACATGACTTCTTGAAGTTCGCTTATTTCAGTATGCTTTATATATTAATATTTAAGGTGTGCAAATCTTACTCTAAGAAATTTGTGAATATTTCAAAAATATTTTAAATATATTTAATACATTATTAAGTAAACTATAGATTATAATTATTTTATGGAATATTAATAATTTTTGAGAAGAACTTTGAAATTTTACAAAAATTGGTAACAATCTAAAATTGGATAATTCTGGTATCTGGAAGCTTGGTAAGAGATACACACACGGATATTTCAGGCTGAAAAAATTGATCTTAAAAATAGAATTAGGATGTTTGTACAATGAATTCGATAATCCTGAAATAATAAACGGAATATCTACTCCTCTTCCGATGTACAAGGAAGCATTCAACTGACAACAAACCTTGGAGAATTATGACATGTTGTAATGCTTATCTCTCTTTTGTTTCTTTAATTTTACCCTTGATTGGGTTAGATTTGGGTTAGCTTTTATGAAAAGAGTGGGATTAGCCTACACTATTTACGTTGTTTGGTATTTTTTATGGATGGAATGTAGGCATTGGATGCTGGTGATTAGTGACGTGTGCGTAGGTGTTAATGCTATATTAACTGTGTTGGTATAGCTTCCACAGTTCGTGGAAGCTATACCAACACAGTTGTGCAGTTTAGTATAGTATGTAGGTATTCTGTATGTTTTGTCCATTTAAGGTGGCAGTCTATGTAAGTCTATGTAGATCTTGTAGCTCATGCCAAATAGTCATGTTGTTTTCTTACTGTTACGTATTCGATACATCACTTGGGTATAAAGTCAACGGTTAATCTTAACGATCGCAAAATATGCAACATAAATTAATTTTACATTACTAATGACCATACTTCTATTTTTCGAAATAATTTTTTTTTAATGATTCATGATTGTTCAAGTTTTCATATCAATTATTATTGAAAAAGCAAAAACCTTCATCAAGTTCTTCTGCAGCTGTAATTCCTTCTCAACAGCTCTGTTAATTCTCACTATACTCAGAGTGATAATGGATTTCAACTTTTAGCTTATCTGAGAAAAAAAAAAACAGGGCTCAAGCTGGATCTAAGCAATTCGTCTAGTAGCATTATCTTGTTATTCTAGCGTTTGTAAATCCTCCTATTTTGATTGAGTTTTAAAAAAATTATTAACACGTATTTCTGTTTCCATCTGTTAGAGACTTTCTCGTTAAAATCATCTTCAAACCCCTCTGTGAAATTGTATGAAAATATCTTCTTACATTGTTAGAGTTTGGTATAAATAATCCCATTAGTTTGTTTAGTATTAAGATAATTCTAAAGGAGCCCACATCTGGATGTTCACAGACGTCTTTTACCGTCATGGGAATAATAATCCTTTCCAACTGTTGTTAGCAAAATCTCCATTTTGCTAACTGACACAATGCAAAATCTCCATTTTGAATTGTGTCAGTTAGACGTATTACATAAACGCCTAAAAGGCAAAATTTAATACAAAAAAATTCTGCAAATAAGATTTTCCATCTCACCTCCGCTCATCCGCCTGCAAATGGTAACATTTCATATCTATTACATCATGCATTAATATGAAAATAAAGATTTAGTGTCTTTTAAAATCTATATCAATTTTTCTCAATTATTAAAAATTAATTATTATCGCTATTTAAAAAATAAATTAAATATATGAATAAAAAGTTTTGCATATAGAAATTAAATTTTTACTTATATTTATGGTGCAAAAATCCCCTTACTACTGTTTGCTGTTAGAATCTTTTTAAAATAAAGCGAAAATCTACTGGGTACGAAATTACCTTTCTGTTGTCTACATTAAAATTGCAAATGTTCTCCAAATATTTAATTCTCGATTTTTATCCAAATCATTATTCTTTTTAAGTAAGACATTCAAATATTCGCACGCGAACATTATTTTAAAGTGAAGAATGTAAGAAGAATACAGGGAACAAGGGAAAATGCTAGTAAAGAAATCGTTACATAAGCAAACACGTGCTTTGTGAATTCAGTTTATGAAACTTTAAATGGCCAAATATGACTGAAATAAATTCGTTGGCAAATATTTGATGTTCAGAAATATATTTTCGTATTCATTCTACAATGCTAATCTCATTCAATCATTTATTTAATTTTATTTAATCCCACATATTAATTAAATAAATAAAAAAAATTGACTTCAGAACTCATTAATTCAGTCATGATATACACTTGTTAGGATTTAAGGAGAAGACCTGACAGCATTTTGTTTGTCAAACTTTCTTCCCTTGAAAGCCTTGATTCGTTGATAGCCTCGAGCTCACTATCAGTGATTGCTAAAGATGGAAATCAGCAATTTTAATTATTTTTTTTAAAAAACAAATACGATTATAAAATTTCTAATGTTAGGAAAATATTTGCCAAACGCTATAGCTTATCATTGATAACAAATATGAAAAAAAATATTTCGATGAAAGTTTTATTGTTTAAAAGAATAGAATAAAAATATACAAATAATTACCTAAATATTATTAACATAAAACAGAATGAGAAATTTAATAATAATACATTTTATTTATAACTGGAAAGGTGAAATACACTTTTTTCATGACGCTATTAATATATAAATATCAATGACATTTATTAATATTTATGCTATAGTCACTATCGTGTACTTTTGATAGAACATCGTATACGTTTAATATAACAATTATTTAAAAAATTCGTAATCTGGATTGCATTCTTATCTCTTAGGGGGAAGTAATAAGAACGATAGATGACAGTACTAACTTTGAGTTTTCCTCTCTTATCAATCACTGAGGTAATTAGTAGAACAGGTTATTGATCTGTCGCAGATAATGTACTGGGCCGGCACTATTCTTGGATAGCTAAAAAATAGGAAGTTACTAATTGACAGCATCTGATGCAAGACTCATACATCTAACTGTCAAAGAACTGATTATAGTGTGGAGTGGGTTACCTGACGTATCTAAGAATCATTTTATGTGCCAAAAACAATTACTATACAAGAAAGACTGAATAGTATCGAACAACGCAAAACTCCATTCCCAGATGATCAATTTATGGGTGGGAATCAATGTAATCTTTTCACACCTTTGTAAGCGTGTCATTGAATGCACTTCAAAGAAAGGTATAAAGAGGATTTAAAAAAAAATCGAAAGTGATCTGTCTTAAAAAATCTTGGTCAAGTATCGTGTGTCCATTTGTCCTAGTTTATCATTATGTTAAGATTAGATGAAAAAGGTGTAAAATCTCTTGATTGCGATGCCAAAGTGTGTGTATATAAAAGAATGTTATCTATTTCCGTATCATAAATTCTCTTCTCAGAGAACCACGCTATTCAGGTATACTGATTATTCCCTCAAGGTAAATAAGAAACAGATTTTAGACTCTGAACGTGCCGTTGTCCTGGTAACAGATTTTCCGGTTGTTAGTCAAGGTTCTTGAGTGCCATCCAACAATCCAGCAATAGACTACCTTCCCAGTCAGTTGCTTGGAGATTACGGGGATCAAGTATACACGTGCGTAAATATAGGTGCAGTTTACCCGTTTAATGTTATTCATCATATCCCCCCCTCTTTCATTATGATTCTTTCAGTAATTTCCCACCTTTCTCCTGGTTTCCATTTCATTTTTAAATTTATTGAAGTGAAGCCTTTCTCACAAATTGTGTCAGAAATAGTTCGTGTATTTTTGTAGAATAATCTAGATAGAGCTTCTGGATTAATAAAAGGAGTACGATTTTTATTAAGAAAAGATTAATAGTGAAATAATATTAATAATATATTCCTATTCATATTAACATACTACCAGAAAATGATGCCTAACGCTTTTCTATTTATTAATGATATTAAAATATTAGGACTGGAATCTGAAATGAACCACGTGTGAGAAATTGTAGTATTACTCGTAATATTATTGTAATTGACAAATAATAAAGTGTTTACCGTTGTAGTTCACAAGAATCTACTATAGAACTCATACACTATACCAGTACAAGTATTGTTGCTTCAGACAAAAATAAAAACTACTTTAGAATCAGAAAGTTCGCGACAGCCACATGGCCTATTTTCGCTGCGATGTTTCTAAAATCATCCATAACCGCCAGTTTTCAGGTGGAGACCGACTTCCATCCCTTGATTTCCAAAAAGGTTAGTTAGCTAGGCGTAAAAGCACTCCGCCTACTCCCTATGGGAAATAAAAAAAAACCGTTAGATGAGTTATTTTTTTTAATTTTAAATACGAGAAAGACATGGACAGGAAAATAAGGTTTAAGAAACCATATTGTCATCTAATATCATCTTAGCAAAGATATATTAAGATTAAAGTATACTCCTTATATTGTTTTCTTAATCTAAATAAGTTGGGATTGCATCACGTATATCATTACTTTCTTCTTAGATTAAATGTGGAGGATAATAATAGAAAAAGGAATTATTTTCCATAACTAACATTAATGATCGCAGAACAAAACGAACTATTCTATCGGGATTGCATTATCCTATAATAGATTACTACAACGAGATCGATGATTATGACTAATCATTTTATTGACAAGTTAGCGATGACAAGATTCTTGCTATATATTCCATGTTGGTTACTTTAGGATAATTTTTAATAATTAGTTATTAAGATTAACGATTCATATTGAGATAGATGAAAAGGGAGGTAGACTGTTCTTGACACGAATAAATTATATAGTAAACCTTGATATTATTATTTTAAATTAATATAATACTAACTAATACTAACAGTCTCAGTAATATCTACCTAGATAAACTTTTCACGAATTAATTTTATGTGATATATTCACACACACACACACACACACACACACACACACACACACACACACACACACACACACACACACACACACACACACACACACACACACACACACACACACACACACACACACACACACCTAATTCTCCATTTACACGGTAGTTGGTTTCAGAAAAAAAGAATACAGCGCGTATGAAAAATAGAAGAATGGTTCCAGCTGTGAAAATCCGATATGAACAATAAGTTATTTTCAAACAAAACATATGAAAATCATTGAATAAAACTCTATTTAATTTTAATGGAATATTTTTATTTTATTTTCAATACTTATTTAAAGTATACCTATATGTATCTTTATAAAAGAAAATAGTGTGCCACTAATAAAACAGAAATTCGAAAAGGTCCAAATATACCCGCGCATATGCTTATTAGTTAAATTTTATTCGCTATCACTTTTTGACAGTAGCCGCTTTTTTTTTTTTTTTGTAAGACTGGGATTAAATCATTTCTATCACTTGAAACACTTTGGCCATCCTGTTCATAATGCAATAGCAAAATGTTTTCTTCAGTAAAAGAAACTAAATTAGCACTAATTTCCAATAATTCTGAAGGTTGATTTTCCCCCCACGAAATCTGTAATAATGCGTTTTAGTTATCCAGCTTCTATTATTTCGTCATCACTAACAGCCTTGTCAACCATCAATTCTTCAATATCCTCAGACAAAAAAAAATCATCAAATCCTTCTCCGCCAACTGGATGCGCTACTCTGATGATATTGGGATATTCAGCTGTATGCGAAGGCACGGGGTTGTTCCTTTTCACCCATTCTGGCCAAGTAGCTTTTCAACATGCATTTAAAGTCAATGGTTTCAATTCTGATAACGCCAACTTAGTACGTTTGATGCAATCCAAAGGAGAAAATTTCTTCCACACATCAATAACTGTCAGTAAATTATTCTTATCTAGTTTATCCAAAATGTATTGGAATGTTCTTCTTATGTAGTAAGTTTGGAAAATAGCGATCACACCTTGGTCTAGTGGTTGTATTAACGATGTTGTATTAGGTGGCAGAAAACAAAATTCCATATCCGGGTGTTCTAAAACAGGATGGCCCAGGAGCATTGTGTAATCAATAAAACTTTAAAGTCCAGATTGTTTTCCCATCAAATAGCGTTTAACTTCTATATATATATATATATATATTCTAAATAACGATTAAGAATAACCGGATGTTAATCTTAATATGTGGATTATTAATTAATTCTGTTTTGAATTTAACAAATTATTAACAGATTTAATATTTTTACACAGAGTGAAATGCCTATCAGTCCTTAAAAGGACTGAGTCCTTGACTCTTTATCCCGTCATCTGAATGAGGAAAAGCTGTGTGGATGGGGTGTTATTGAGTTAAAAGCTCTAGTCATGGCTGGATAACGGCAATGGCTATCAGTAGACATATCAGTACTTATATAGTCCTTATAAGGACTGGCTTAAAGGGGCGAAGCAAGAATGCTTTTCATCTTCCCCGTTATCTGTAGAGGACAGTGTAGGGATAAGGTGTTATTGAGCAATTAAAGCTCTGATCATGGCAGGAGGGTAACAGCCATAGCCGAGCCTCAGTTAGAACTTCACTGGCTACAGCATTGCCATGCATTACCCTCCAAGGGTTTTGGATTGAATGAATCAATCACCGCATCTTACGGCCGATTGATTCGAATCAGACATATCAATTCTTAAAGTTCTTAAAAGAACTGGGCGATGGACTGAGTCCTTGACTCTTTATCCCGTCATCTGAATGAAGAAAATCTGTGTGGATGGAGTGTTATTGAGCTCAAAAGCTCTAGTCTTGGCTGGGTGACGGCAATAGCCGAGCCTCAGTTAAAACTTCATTGGCTACAGCATTGCCATTTGTTACCCTGGAAGTCCTAAAAAGGACTTCTTCCATCGACATGTCAGTCCTTATAGTCCTTTATAAGGACTGGCTTAAAGGGGCGAAGCAAGAATGCTTTTCATCTTACCCGTTATCTGTAGAAGACAGTGTAGGAATAAGGTGTTATTGAACTATTAAAGCTCTGATCATGGCAGGAGGGTAAGAGCAATAGCCGAGCCTCAGTTAGAACTTCATTGGCTACAGCATTGCCATCCATTACCCTCCAAGGGTATTGGATTGAATGAATCAATCACCGCACCTCACGGTCGATTGTTTTATTCCAACCATTAATATGATAATGTGATCAGCCGACATATCAAACACCTAATATTGAAAACAACTTAAAAATTAAAAAAGGTGTAAATATATTACTTATGTTATTTTATTTAAATTAAAAATTTTTCAAAAAAAATATCATTTTTATTTAATATTTTTTAATAAAATCCTTAAATAAATATTAAATTAAAATGATAAACTATTAAATTTTATTCAGCACGATGCATAGCTTTATTGCCTAGGAAGAATATTTCGATGTATTTATGTAATTATATTTCATATTACTTAGTTACGTATTTGAAAATTAAAGTGATTTGCAAAAATTAATTTAAAGACATTGAAACTTTTTTTTTTCAGTTGTTAAGTGCGTTACATTATCTTCAAATGTCGAAAATTGTGGACTGTTTTATTATCATCCCTATCTTCTTAGGTTCAACGTATTCATCCATCCTCATAATATAATACGCTGCTCTCCTGCAAGACTTCAGCAGAATTATATGTTTTCGATGCCTGATAAATGAATGATTTTCTTTGTTTAATTTGAAATTTTCTTATATCTTTTGGAAAATCAGCGTTTTCTGGGGAGGAAACCCTCTACCTCCGCCGAAGACCTTTCACCTCAACTTCATTTCAAAAATTTTCATAACGGTCTGTTTTATACGGGACCGAAGCCAGTCTTTCAAGTCAGAGATAATTAACTATTATGATTACGTTTCTTTATTTGTTATCTAGTTTTAAATGTCATTCTTAATCACGGCAAGTTAAAAGCACATGCACATCACGTCCATGCTTTCGTAACACGCTATTCATAGTTTATAAAGCTTATATTTTATGTAGTTTATATTTTTAAGACAGTTTTAAATATTGAAGACCACCGTAGTATCATAGTAACGTCATGATGCTACTTCTACAGAAGAAAAATGTTTATAGGTTCGATTCTACTCAACATTCAGAGAATTTTTTTTTCGATGTGAAAAAAAATTCTCTAAATGTTGAGAATTTTTTTTTTTCAGAAGAACCTCGAATTTTTAATCCAGCAATCGTAAAAACACATGTGAGCACTACGAATAAATGGCGGTTAGATTTAGGCACATCGCCTCTTCTTTAGCACTCTGTATGATTGCCCTCAATCTCGGCGATGGTGAGAGATCAGAACTGGATAATTACCGATTTCATAAAAAAGTTAGGGAATGAAAAGGCATTAAAGGAGAATTATTTTTTTATTCTAAAAAATCAAGTTATGAAATATTACTCTGTAGAGTAGAATGATTCCTAAGCCATAATTTCTCCGTGAAGCAGCAACTTGAATATTACTTGTAGTTCCTTGGACGCATCTGTAATAAATCGAATTTACATTATAAAAATGAATAAATTAATTAATATTATATCTATTGTTAGCAACAGCTTCCGATACTGCGCCATCTATTAAAATATTTAATTTTCATAAAAATGAAATATTTTAATAGATGGCGCGGTATCGGAAGCTGTTGCTAACAATAGATATGTTTTCTCATTATTTCATACGTCATTTTCCAAATTTAATTTATAAATTAATTATAAAATATATATATATATCAAAAAATTTATATATATATATATATATATATATATATATAAATTAATTTCTATTAAGTATATTTCTATTAAGTATATTTCTATTATTTCTAATATTATTAGAAATAAATTTAAAATAAACTAAACACCAATTTGTTATCAAAACATTCTATATATATAATGAAATCCAGACCTTCTAAGGACTATATGGCCGGTAGAAAAATGTGGATTGATTCATTGAATCCAAAATCCAATACCCTTGGAGGGTAATGGATGGCAATGCTGTAGCCAATGAAGTTCTAACTGAGGCTCGGCAATTGCTGTTACCCTCCTGCCATGATCAGAGCTTTAATTAATAGCTCAATAACACCTTATCCATACACTGTCCTCTACAGATAACGGGGAAGATGAAAAGCATTCTTGCTTCGCCCCTTTAAGCCAGTCCTTATAAGGATATAAGGACTATATAGAATAAGGCTGGATTCAATCCAATACCCCTTGGAGGGTAATGGATGGCAATGCTGTAGCCAATGAAGTTCTAACTGAGGCTCGGCTATTGCTGTTACCCTCCTGCCATGATCAGAGCTTTAATAGCTCAATAACACCTTATCCACACACTGTCCTCTACAGATAACGGGGAAGATGAAAAGCATTCTTGCTTCGCCCCTTTAAGCCAGTCCTTATAAGGACTAAGGACTATATAAGTTCAAAGTTTTTACTTGGTTATTATGCTTAGTAGCCTAATAATATAGCATAATGCTTTGTAATGTAATAGTCCTTTATAATGCATAGTAGCTTCAATAAGACAGTACAATATTCTTCAGACAGCGAAAGGAAGCAAGGTTTTCTTTATATATCAAAGATAAACCGCGCAATAAACTCTTAGAACAATGGTTCTTAACCTTTTCAGTTATGGAACACTTTTGATTATAAGAAAAATTTGGGGAACGCCAAAAGTATTAGGTTCATAAAACTAATATATACGTGGACTTACCTTTTATAAAAATGGAATTTATTTTAATGCGATACTTGAGCTTGTTGGCTTTTGCAGATTTCAGAAATATCAGGTCTAATATGTGATATAGCTACCCTCATCTCTTTGTCTATATTAGTAAGTCTTTCACGCGTTTTAGTTTTTATATTGGTTAATATTGAGAACCCGAGCTCACACAAATATTATCTTGTAAACTGTAACAAAATTTTCAGTGCTCTTGTGGAGAGAGCTGGTATTCGCTTGGGCAAAAAAATTCCTCAAGAGAAATTTCAGAGAATTTCACTTTTAGAGTACGATCCATTGACGAGCTAACTAATTGTTCTTCTTGTAACGAAAATTCACAACTCGATGTATGAACTGTACCAAATGGATTTCGTATTTAGTCATAATTGTGCGTATTTAAGGAAGGAAAGTAACTTGAAATCTTTTCCTCCAATATTGTTAATTGTTGTGTTATAACTGAAATAATTCCCTCGATATTTTTATTCAGAGTAGCCAATCACACTCAGAACTGTGTCTTGTGACATCTTTCACCAGCGGAACACTGCTAACCAGTTCGCGGAACACAAGTGTTCCCGGGGAACACCGGTTAAGTACAACTGTCTTTTATTCTTAGATTTTAGGAGAACATTAGACATATAAATCGAAAGTCACTTAGGAGAAAAACTCATAATCAAATTCCTGCCATGTACCCTCAAGGGGTGTACAGGATATGATAGCACTACATGAAAAACTTACATCATTACCAACCTCCTATCTAAAGTTTTCCTCCAAATCAATCTGTTACTTGTCAAGACTCCAATATTATCAGATCTTATATTTCTATCGTCTAAGGCACTTTGAACCGTATCAATCCACCTATACCTTGGTCTTCCTCTGGGTCGTTTTCCTGCCAACCTGGCAGAGAACACTTGTTTTGCTAATCTTTCCTCTCCCATTCTGTTTAAGTGACCGTACCACCTGAGATTAGCTCTGCTAACGCATTCCTGGATGCTGACAATGTCAAGTTCTTTCCTAATATCCTCGTTTTTAATATGATATTGCCATTGATGCCATCTGTTCACACCTCTAATCTTTCTCAGGACTCTCATATCTGCGGTCTCTAGTCTTTGGTCAAGTGTTTTACTTCTGACCCAGCTCTCAGATCCATAAGTTAAAACTGGTGTCAACACTGTCTTGCATACAGCTAATTTAGTGTTCTGACTAATTTCTCTCTTATTCCATATAAATTTATTCAGTTGACTTCCTACCATAGCAGCTTTGTCGATTCTGTTGTCTATTTCCATATGTAATTTACTATCTTCACTAAAAATCGTGCCTAAGTAGCAGAAATGTATCACTTGTTCTATAGATTCTGCATTCACAATGCAGTTGATATTTTCAATGTTTCTGCTTATTTTCATTGTTTTTATCTTGTTATTGCAGCATAATCTATTGCAGCAGTTATTGAATTTAGTCAAGAAATCTTGCAGACTCGTAGCAGATTTATTGATAAGTATAACATCATCCGCATAAAGCAAAGAGCTGACATTAACATCTCCAAATTTGATATCATGATTAATACCACTTTCCTTCATAATGTGATCCATATAGATAATGAATAACAGAGGGGATAATGTACATCCTTGTATCACACCAGATTCAACATTAAACCATCTTCCAGTACTTCCTTCAATTCTAACTGCTGACTCACAATTCAAATAAAGACTAAGTATTGCATGATATAATGCCCCATTGACACCATATAACTGCAGCGTATTGAATAGCTTCTCTCTTAGCACCTTGTCATATGCTTTTTCCAAAGCAACAAAACTTAAATACAGATATTTGTTATATTCCCATGCTTTCTCGACTATTTGTCGTAAAGTGAAGATCTGATCCTGACAGCCTCTATTTGGCCTGAATCCAGCTTGTTCTTCGCCAAGCTTTTCTTCCACAATTCTTCTCAACCGTTTTGCAAGTATATTTGCATATATCCTACCACAAACACTCAGTAATGAAATACCTCTGTAATTCTCACATTCAGTTTTATTTCCCTTTTTATATATGGGTACTATGGATGATTGGAGTTCTACTCCAATCATCCGGAATTCGTCCCTCTGTCCAGGCTTTCTGAACTATGCAGTGCAGCCACTGTAAGACATTTATACCACCATACTTGAGTACTTCTGGTCGAATATCATCTACTCCCACTGCCTTTCCACATTTCAAGCCATTGATGGCTTTTTCTACCTCAAGTATGGATATGCATTCCTGACTGTATGCCTGTTGAGTGTTTTTACCGCATTGCTGTCACTGCTTGTTTCATTTAGCAGTTTTTCAAAGTAATTACTCCATACTTCAAGGATATCTTTTTCTCCTGTTTTCATTTCACCTTTATCATCTCTGACTGCTGCTACAGCACTCTTTCCTCCATTTCTGAGTTCTTTCAACCGCCTCCAGGATATTTTGCCACCTTCTTGATATTTATTTTCTGTGTTCTTAGTCTTCTATTTTCAAAGTCTTCCCACGACTTTTGTTTAGCTAGTTTTACACAGTGTTTAGCTTTCTTGCATTTGTCTGTATATTCTCTAAGAGCACAAGCTGACTTATTTGACAGGAACTTTTGGTATGCTTTCTTCTTTTCCTTCACTGCCTCTTTAACTTCCTGTGTCCACCAGGGAGTTCTGATTTTTTTATCCTTGCAGACAACCTCACCACATGCCTCTCTCACTGAATCAATCAATGTGTTCTTCAGGATTGTTCAATGAACTTCCACGGTTCAGTGACAAATCCTTTCATTTTTTCTTCAATAAACTTTGTGTATTTTAGTCTACAGTTCACATCTGAGAGCTGCTCGACTTTTATTCGCTTTAAAACTTTCTTACATGTTATTCTTTTCAATATGAAATTCAATTTTATCCTGCTCAAGACTAAATAGTGATCACTTCCAATTTCAAATCCTCTGTACACTCTAGTGTCCTGTACAAGGGAGAAAACATCACTATCAACAATAACATAGTCAATGAGACTTTTCTTATTCCTAGCCTCTTCTCTCCATGTGAATTTGTGCACATTTGTATGTCGTAAAATTGTGTTAGTAATAACCAGTCCATTTCTGAGCAGAAATCCAACAGATATTTGCCATTATTATTAGCTTTGCTCTTTTCTCCAAATATTCCCAAAATATTTTTGTATGTTTGACAATCATTTCCTACTCTGCTATTTAAATCCCCAACGAGGACTAGTTTTAGGAAAATATGGTAGGAAAAATCTCCTACAATATTTCCAAATTATCGTGCACGCCATAATTCCAAAAAGAAAACAAAAGCGGATAATATCACACTACACACTATTTTAGAGAATTCGTGAAGACTGCCACGAAAACGGAGGATCATCGCATGCTATCTGAATAGTGGTTAATATCGGACTATTTTAAACTGGCCATAATAATGCGGTGTTTCTGGAGATCATCAGATTTGGAACTCTCTAAGTTCCCAGATTTGGGAGAAATTATAACTTATTCTTTCAGGAAAACTAATTTTCTCATATAGTCTCGGACACTTAGTTCTTTATAACATCAAATTAATTATATAGGCCTGCAAAATTCTAGTCATGGAAAGTTGTCTGGAAACTATTTCTGATTTATTTGTGACCGCTGATTTCAAATATCTCTTCCGGTTTTCTCTATTTCGTAAGATTTTTCGCAAAATGGATCTCAATTGCTCTTCGCTGATAGTTTCCCAGATTTTCAGGAAAGTAGTCTAAATGAGAGTTGATAAAGTGTACTTTTAAGCTCATTGAGCATCCCAATTCCTTGAATTTCTATAGCATGTCTTCAATCATTTTATAGTTGAGGTCCTTGTGATTTCCTAAACATTTGGTCACCACCTCTTTCAAAGCTTTCCACGTTTCTTTTTCAACAGTTGCCATTTTGTGTTCAAACAGTTTATCCTTCATAAGTTTCCTGATGTCAGGACTGATAAAATACCTTCTTTTGCTGTAGATAATCCCGGAAATTTTGCTCAGATGTATTTAAAACACTCTCCTTCTTTCGACAAAGCCTTGACAAATTGCTTCATCAATCCCAGCTTTATTGAAGCGGGTGTAAAAGGATTTTTTCCCGAGCAACCAAAGTTTCGTGTAACACATTTTTACTTCCAGGTTCTAATGTGACTCTTTCTGGCCATTCCTTCTTGATCCAGTGTTGCTCTTGATGTCGGCTGCCCCACTCGCACAAAAAGAACGGGTATTTGGTGTATCCTCTTTGTTGTACCAAAGTCAAAATGTGACTTCAAGATCACCGCAAACTGTCCATCCATGATCATTGTACTTACGTTTGCTGAGAATGAAGGCTAAAGTTTCGTATCGTTCTTTCAAATGCACGGAATGTGCTACTGGTACTGAGTCATACTTCAGTACTGCAAACACATTAATTTAAATCTTCACACTAACTGAGAAAATATGCCACCTTTCAGAAATATGATAACCTTAGTAGTCAATGACTAAAGCTCAACTAAAGAATCACACAGGAAAATGTGTCTATAACAGGAAAGTCATCTATTATCTCAGCAAATCAGATTCAAAGTAGCCACCTGCACTTTTATCTGCATTCTACCTCCCTCTCTTATCTTAAGAATGAGTAGTTTCGTGGAAATTTCTTTATTTACCATAGGCATTTCAAAAAATCACTTATACGACTGATTAGCTGTAAATAAAGGAGGATGAAAATAAATACCAATGCGCTGAATTTAAATCAAAATACTACTAATAAAAACGATAAAATTAGAAATTGGATAAAATTGGTGAGTGATGGAATTTTTGTACTATTTTTTTTCGAGCTCAGCACCTAAAAATCTATAAGAAACGTTACTCGGAATTATTATCCCTATGGTGTAGTGCTCCCATATCCACGTGATTTCCCCACCCTCTAGCACGCACAGACACGCACAATACTGCTTCTTATTTTGAAATATGCTTCTATAAAAATAATATAAAATAACAAAAAAATTGATTTCGTATCTAAGCCATCCCCCATTGCCTTACTGCTTCTAATTCTACGTATAAATGATAAAATCCACTTACAGGATCACCTTTAAATTAATCCGTGTGATTTTTCACTTAACCCAATCACCGAGGAAAAATACGTCATCCAATAGGGTGCTACCGTCTCGGTCATAAACCCTGCCACGTGTCACTCAGATATATGCCAAGCACCGTCTGCTTCTTCTTCTACTTTTTTTTTTTTTTTGGCTTTAATTGCAAGACGATGGATGCATTGTCTGGCGGTTCGTTGACCATCACAGAACAATGACAGGCAATTGGAACAAGCGCTGACATCGAGGAGAAGGAAGGTGAGACGCTTTAGTGGTATGAAATATGGAGTAATAAATTGGAACATGAAGATCCTAGACTGTGATAAGGATATCAAGCGAAAGACGTCTATTTGTCATTAGGAGAATCAAGATACTTCGCCTAAAAATCGATGTCACGACCTATTTGGTGCTAATTGGCGAATAAGGCAGTTTGCTATAATGTGTGCAATACACCGTTTTTAAATCTAAACACACACACACACACACACACACACACACACACACACACACACACACACACACACACACACACACACACACACACACACACACACACACACACACACACACACACACACACACACACACAGGTGCTTTTGAAAATGACAATAAATGGATTGCCTGATGTCGTGTGTCTCCGCACAACACCATAATCATGCAGTGAATCTACTTTCCAGTTAAGATAAATCGCCTTAAAATATCGATTGTCAATCCTTCAAAGAAAACTCATCAGGAATCAATTACCGATTTAAGATATAGCTAATTAAGTCTAGGGTAACAATTTTACCTACACCTAGGTTCGTGTGATCAGGATAGTAGTCGATTAAGAATGCTAGTCTTTTGGATTTTTATCCAAAATTGGAATTATCACTAAAAAAATCGAATAGACGTATATATTTATAGAAATAAGCTAAAGTATTATTAAGTATTTTATCTTACAATAAAGATTACTGATAATTTTAGATTTCATTGATGTAACTTGAATGTTAGCTAAAAGTTGAAGAATTTTGAATCTAGATTAAATAATTTACGAGACTTAAGATTATTTAAACCAGATTAAATTAAAATCGGTACTTTGATGAGCCTGAATTAATTATATTTTACATTAATAATAATTTAATTAATCTAATTTAATATATATTCATTTTTTTCTTTCAGAATAATTAATCATGCTATTATCTATATTCTTGGCTAAGTAAACGTACGGAATAAAAGCCTCAAATAGTTTTGACATTTCAGGTTTTTACTTTTTTCTCATCCAAGAGAAAAAAATAATTTTAATTTTAATAATGCATTTTTCATTATTAGTCATCCTTGTGCTAATAATAGGATAAGACTGTGTGAACTCAACCCTGTTATATAATTAGATAGAGATATAGCGTACCTTGCGATGTAACTGAATACAGATATATCATACCCTGCTATATAACTTAGATGTATCATACTGCTCTGATACTGCCTCGATTTATACCTTATTTAAATTGGCATTACTAACTGGGTACTGGTTTCCAATTTATCTTAATTTTAAACTAATTCAGCTGTTATGACTTCCGTTACAAATTCCTTAGGTCCAAATCAATGAAAAAAAAAATAACCTCTAGAATAATCACCATTTAGTGTTGGTGCAGGTGTTCGGTACATTATGGTTATCTTTAATTCTTTCGATGTCATTTATAAAGTTTCTGTTAACAGCGTTGGTCTATCCCACTACAATAAAATTATTTTTTGATACAGTATAATGGACAATCGCTAGATTTATTTAATAATCCCGTTTGCGGGATTATTTTATTATCCTACTTCCGGTTCTGATCTTTTTTCCATAAATAGCCTTTTATTTTCCCTATTGCTTAAAAAAGGATAGATTGTTTTTTTTTTATTCCCCTAGAATAAGTTAATATGATGTTAACAATATATGGTGATTAAATTTTATTTTTAATTATTGTGATTGAAAATTGCATAACAAATTAAACGCTATACTCCGTGACAGTGATATTAGTTATTATAATGATTAAATTCCAATAATTGTTTTCTTTCTTTACAGGGGCTGGATTCCAGAAAAAAAAGTGCTAATCTCAAAGATTATTTTTCAATAACCATCATCGATGCATTGAAATTATTAAAATAAAAGTGTTGTGTTGATATTGACACATGGAATAATGTAAAACTACCCAAAAGAGCAAAACAGGAGCCAATGAAAATAATTTATTCATTCACAAGAAATATCAAATTCCAAAAATACCAATTCTTAACAATGGCTCCATTATTGAAGCTCGCTCGAATCATGAAATGACACACGATATCCGGTTAACTCAGTCAACAATGTAGCGAGACGTGTCATCCGGTGACGTCATCTCATATTGTTTTAAAGTGCAATAGACACTTCGCTCTCTATCAGAGCAATAGTGTTCTTTTTCGAAAGCGAATAGCCAGTTTATTACAGAATATTTTTCGCCAATTATTCATAAATGTCAGTGGAATTAAAACCCAAATCTGTGGGCGATCCAGAGCCAGAAGATGAAGTCACTGAGGACGCTGAAAAGCAAACTTACTCAAATTCATATGACCACATGGGAGCTGGAGTTTCTCTCTATAGCATCTACCAGAGGTTACTGAGATTTATCAGGAGGGCTTTCAGTGGAAAACAAAGTAAGCTTCATCTGAATAATTAAAAGAGTAAATACATTAGGAGTAGCGTATAGTTTATATATTTTGATGTATGCGAAATGCGTGAAGAATATATCTTATTCAGTTTTGTGTAGTTCAGAAAGAGATGATATAAATTAAATTTAAATAATAGATGTCTGGCAAATAACTCTTTCATTGTTAAGGATCATGGGACTTATGAAATAGGCGATAGTAGAACGACTTCAGTCAACAATGCAACTAGAAGTTAGCATGATCCATAAGAAAAACAATAATGACAGATTTAACTGTAATATAGAACAGCAACATATGAATGTACAACAATAAATTATAACATACGAAGTTAAAATGATGAATCAAAAGAAATAATATTTTAAATATTATTTAAAATATTTAAAAAAAAAGATTTAGTACCAAATGTCGCCGATAGGGGAAAGTTGGGCGCTAGCGGAGCCGAAAAGAATTACATTGAAGCGGATAATTACATTAAAGGCAGATAAAATGAAATAATAATATTTCCACGGTGTAAGTGACACTCATTCCAGCTGGATATGTGGCACGTTGTAATGATAATAATAATAATAATAATAATTAAACTAAAACAACAACTTGCGAGAGACACAGAAATTAATGTAGTGATTGAACTCACAGGAAATAATGTTTTATTCATCAGAATCAGGGTCCGCTGGACCACATACACGATTTTCAATGTGCTGAACTTTCTTGTGTACAACAAATTGCATCCGGTGTCCGACATGCTCTACAGCTGAGCGTAAGGAGTCGGATTGGATGTTCATAACAGCCCGTTTTATGTTCTCTTTCAAGACATGCAAGTTGGGAAAGCCACCAACATACAACGTTCCCAATCCCTTTTTAAGTGGAATTGGTGGCGCTGTTGTCACGTACGCACAGTAAAATTTGCATAATCCTTTTTTACCTGCGTTTATCGCAAATATTTGACTTCTTTCGGCTCCGCCAGCGCCAAAATTTCCCCTATCGGCGACTTTTGGTACTAAATCTTTCTTTCGCAGAAATCATCTCCCCACGCCTTCAAAAATCTCAATATAAAATTTGGTCTCATTCCGTTTATTGGTTTTAGCTACAGATGCCTCCAAAGAGGGAAAGTTATTTTATGGCAACCCTGTATTAAAAAAAATTAAAGGTGTTTTATTGGGCAAGTTTATAGAGTAAATTATATATATTTTAGCTATGAGACTACAGATGATTGAGTATTACGTAATAATTAGGATTTTATATATAATTAATCTCACGGAGGCTGCATAATATGTCAACTTGACATCTGGTGATTAATTTTTTTTTTCTTAAAATGTGACGTCAAGAATTCATTACCTAAGAGAGTGGTTAACAGTTTTCTTTTTCTAACTTAGATAAATAAATAATGAAAATATAAAAGTGACTTATATTTATTGAACAGAATTTAATATTCAAGTCACTCCAGTCCAGTGAAATATAACTACAGAATGTGACACATGTAAAAAACGAAATTTATGTAAGCGAATAATTTCACTATTGGCACGTGTTTTATGATGGATATATTTCACTTTTGGCACGATGCCAGCATTAGGATAAAACACTGCAATTGATATTGTGAGCGTCATAAATGCACATTTTCTTATTTTTCATGAGTAGTCCTAACCCAAAACGTGTTTCAAAGCATGCATAGTCATTTTTTTTTTTTTTTTTTTTTGAAGGAGGCTGATAGTTGAATTTTTTTCAATCCAACGAAAGGCAGAACGTCGATTATCCGAAGAAGATGTAGTTGATGTTCTATGAAGTCTGGAATTTTCATACATTAGTAACCTTTCGTGTGATAAACAAGAGAGAATTGTATTTTATTGTGTGCCATTCGCGAGGATTGTTTTCTCTTTTTGAAAAATGACACGCAGATGAACTTTACGACGCTGATTCGTAAAATCAAATGAGAAAGGGTGCATTCAATGAAAGAAAATATTTGATACAGTAGGGGAAATGATAAAGGGGAAAAATACACTCCTTAAGCACTTCATCGGTTGGCAAGCCTAAATATAGAAAAAAAAAATATCCACCATAACGTGCTGTGAGTAATAGGAAAGTATTCAAGCCAGTCTCAAAAGGCAGAAAAAAAAAGATGGAAAGGTATAGAGAAAGTCTCCTTGAAGAGACAAAATGATCCTCTGTGGATCGATGGAGACAAAATCCCAGGAAATGATTATAGGGTGGGCTTCCAGGTAGGAAAAGAAGATGGAGTTCGCCGTTGTAATTTTGAAATTCAGTGAATTATGAATGAAACTATTTCATTAAAATACCCAATTCGTTTCTTTTTTTAAAGAAATCAGTTGTAAGTAAACCATGTTTAACAAAAATAAATGAAAATATTAACTGAAATACATTAAAAGAGAAAATAAACAATCAATTCTTGTTTTTAAGAAGTGGTGGAATTCGTTATCGGTGATGTTGTTCTCAACGCAAGTGAAAATCTTCAGTCGGCACCGCATAACACCACAATTCAGTGTACTTAGCGGATATTTATAATGGGAAAATTATGCGATTCAAAGAAATGGATTCATTCAATCTAATACCCTTGGAGGGTAACTGATGGCACTGCTGTAGCTAATGAAGTTCTAACTGAGGCTCGGCTATTGCTGTTACCCTCCTACCATGATCAGAGCTTTAATAGTAGCTCAATAACACCTTATCCCTACACTGTCCTCTACAGATAACGGGGAAGATGAAAAGCATTCTTGCTTCGCCCCTTTAAGACAGTCCTTATAAGGACTATATAAGGACTATTCAAAGAAATGTTTAGTGAAGAAAAGGAGCTATAGGGATCCAAATAGGCATTTGAAAAAAATTATCTAGAATAGAAAATTAATAATAAAAATATAATAAAGGACAAAATAGAAATTAAAAGAATGCCAAAAGACAAAATAGAAATTAAAAGAATGCTAAATGACAAAATAGAAATTAAAAAGTACTGAAGGGCAAAATAGAAATTGAAACAATGCTAAATGACAAAATAGAAATTAAAAAGTACTGAAGGACAAAATAGAAATTAAAAAGTACTGAAGGACAAAATAGAAATTAAAAGTATTGAGGAACAAAATACAAATTAAAAGTACTGAAGGAGAAAATAGGAATTGAAACAATGCTAAATGACAAAATAGAAATTAAAAAGTACTGAAGGACAAAATAGAAATTAAAGGCTTACTAAAGGACGACACAACTAGTCAATAGTATTAATTGACAAAATAAAAAATAGTACTAAAGGACAAAGAAAATGAAAAATGACATCGGATACACCTGAAAAAAAATGACCGTTTCTAGAAATAAGGGGATGATCATTATGAAACAAGTAACATTACTGTTTTTCTTCATCAGGAGCTAAAAATTGTTGATCCGCAAGTGTTAAAAATAGGGCAAAGTCGTGATGTGTCAGAAGTTGAAGATATAGGGCTCTATAAAACACACTGACCACGTGAATTTGAAATTTCCCTGTTATAAAATGCTGACAGGATGTTTATGAAGGAAATAATTAGTTTAGTGCTTAAATTTCAATGTTGAAAAATTCAATAAAGTTGATCGTTGATCAGTATCGCTTCATGCACTTGATGGCAATGATTGTGGTTGGAATTTTTCACTAATTCATAATCTTTATATTTTGCTCGATACTTTTATACGTGACAATTTTGATCTCCTATTGAAAGCGTACAATGCGGATCATCCCAGCGATCGTGGTATATAAATAAATCTAATGTTTAAATTGATCCGTATGTTCAGTTGCTTAAAAAAATTAATCTCATAGTTGTTTAAATGTAATTATGGGTAGGCCATTTTCGACAGATATTTCTAGTTTCCTAACCTGTACGTTTCCATGTGGCAAGACGATAATGACACTCCAAAAAGAAAACGTATAAACAAATAAACTCTTTCGCCCTACCTAGACATATCATTCCGATATATTTCTTGACTGGATTCCATGTTTCTAATGACATCCGAGTGTCACAGCTCAGATGGAAGAGCCCAAAGTTTATATATATATACAGTTTCCTGCTAAGAGCCTCCCTCTCTGTATAGATACGGTATCCTTGGAAACGACACAAACAGCTGACATCCAGAAGTAACTGGCAACCTCGTCGCTCTTTTCTAGTTTGTTAGATTCCCCAACTCCATTAATGGAAGGCCGTATGATCTATCGTGATGAAACTTCCTCATCTCTCTGCACGCGACCAGTCTGATTCCTATTTTATCCTATTTATCTCGAAGATAAATCAACCCCCAAACCACAAATAATTTCTTGTTTATCAGTCTTTCTTTTTTTCCACATGAATAAGTGTATTTTTGGATACTAATAGCGTTTTATACTCGCTTGGAATCATCTCCTCTGCATGATTAACGGCATTCGCTAGCCACTAGTCATTCGTTTTAATGTGGTTTTTTTTTTTCTTCTAAATTTTCTCCATTTATTAGAAACAAGCAAATGTATCCTAGTTTGATATTACAATCATAGGTGGCGTCGTAGGCTTTGTTCGGGCTGTTTTCGCGAAATTGGTTTCCATAATATAATTGTAATATTATTTGACACCGTTTAAAAGTATTTATTACGTTTTTAAAATTTTAGACAATATCTTAAACTTTTAAAACGTTGAAATACAAATATAAAATATGTTACATTTATTTATTTTATTTCCCAGCGAAATATAATTATTTTCACTGGTATAAATCATGTAAAGCCTATGATATGCATGACGTCACAGCTTATGAAAAAGCTGCGCGATAAATTCACTATTAAACCCATAGATGGCGGTGTTTTTGAGTGATGTTTATTAATATATTTATTATTTTTTTAATTACTTCATATTATTATTATTATTTTAATTTCTATATTTTTATTATTTTATTTATTATTTAATTATTTATGACATAATTTAGTTTTTTTTAATAAAATTAATTGCACTGGTAAATCGTGTATAGCCTGTGATATGCATATCGCGCAGCTTGTAACAAAGCTGCACGATACATTCCTATTAATCCCATAGATGGCACTGTTTTTCAGTGATTTTTGCTAATATATATATTATTTTTATATTACTTTCTTTTTATTATTATATTTCTTCTATATTTTATCATTTAAATTATTTATTTGCTTTTATTATTTTCGTATATGTGTTTATTTCTTCGATCTGTGAAAACTCTATTTATTCTGTTTGTCTTTTGGCTTAATTACAGAAAAATAAATATTTTATTTTTTGTGTTTGTTAGTGTAATACTGTTTTTTTTTTGTTTTTTTAATTTCCACATATATATACACACATAAACACACACCTGTTTACTTGTATAATATTTGAATATGGATAGGATTAATCGGGTTTAAATACCAGCTATTGACCAATGAAAAAAATATTTCGATTATAAAATGAAAGACTTTGAAGTCAAATCCTGTTTTTCCACATTCTAGATTTTTCTCTGGTGCGACTAAAAGCAATTGTTACATGGAGCAAACCATTAATTGAGGAGAGGTGGGTGGAGCATAAAAAGGAGGGTTGATTATTATAAATCGCTCTGCGTCCACTTAAAGCATGCACACTCAAACTGTTTCCTGCATGATCATTGTAGACAACACAACACCGAACTAATGAACGTTTAGGACATGCTGTCACCGCATGTAAAGTTAGCATACTTTGTCAGCCATCGTGTGATTTATTTATAGCTTATCGATTTCTGGGAAAAGAGGGTAGCACACGTAAGCCTACCTTTCCAATCTCCTCCGTGTCGACCATCTGTTCTGATTCTCCATACCGTCGCCCGCTTCCTGTTGCTCTCCTGCCCGATTACGACAATTCCTGCATCATGCATGTGACTCCTCGTCTATCCCTCAACTTCACACCTGCGAAATCTCCAGTGAATCTTTCAGGGCGACTTATTGGTCTTCCTTAAGCCACTTCTCCTTCTGTGTCTAGAAGAAATGGACGTTTGCCTGCCCTTAACGTTCTTTTTAAATCCTCTTTAGTGCAACCGTTTTGCCCATAATTCCTATCGACTTCCATCCGCTTTATTTGATCGACAATCGATGCAATTTTCATAATATTCTGAAGACGGTTTACCAAGTATTGTAGAAAACTGCAAATTCTGTAAAGGCAACAGGTGAAATATAGAAAATTTTACGATCCGACCATTCGAATTCATTTTTATTCTCCTACCTACCTATTGCTATAAAACCCACTCATTTTTCGCACTTGGTCACATACCTAATTCAAAAATATTCGTTCGGTTTATTTCTTACATTTATAAATTACACTATTAAATATTTTTGCATAAATGAGTAAAAAAAACTGACAACTCTATTGATGTATTATCCAATTTT
This sequence comes from Typopeltis vanoorti, assembly GCF_054136105.1. Taxonomy (NCBI): domain Eukaryota; kingdom Metazoa; phylum Arthropoda; class Arachnida; order Uropygi; family Thelyphonidae; genus Typopeltis; species Typopeltis vanoorti. The sequence goes on along the minus strand of NC_143558.1, from coordinate 26,238,796 downwards.
GCTCATGAAAGTGTCTCGCATTCGGCAGAAGCATGAACTGCAGGGTGTGATTAACTAACATTGAAATTTACAAACAGACATTTCCTCTTATGAACACAGGAGCGTCTAGCTGTACTTTCAATGGAAAACCTTTAAATCAAGACTAGACCTGAGCTCTCCTTATATGTTGCAACAGGCATGCAAAGTATTCAGGAGGATATAAAAAGAATATGTACTCCGCAATGGTTAGAAGAATATTATTATTCAGAAAGAAAGTAATGGCAAATTTAAGCAAGATGTTTAAAGATAAAGATATTAGCCTCGCAACAAAATCAGAATCGTGAAAGCAATGGTATTATTTTCTGTGGTACTGTATGAATGTGAAAGTTAAACCCTGAGAAAGAGTGAAAGAAAGAAAATAGATTCAGTTGAATTATGGGTTTGAGACGCTTACTAAGAATACCATGGACTGCAAAGCAAACCAATAAATCAGTGATAGATAGGATAAAGCCAGATTGCTCCCTCGAAGCTATGATCATCAATCAAAAACTGTCATACTTTGGACATATTATGCGAGAAAATGACAGTCTAGAGAAGAAGATGATGATGATGATGCTTGCAAAAAGTTTATGGAAGTAGGAGAGAGGAAGACCAAGAATTAGATGGATGGATAGAGTTAAAGAAGCAAATGGAATGCGCTTGGAAATTCTGAAAGATATGGCCAGGGACAGATCTGAATGGAGAATCTATGTTCATAGAATCACCAGGAGTCGAAAACAACTCGATGGAACATAACAACAACAACAACTGCGTAATGTAATGATATTTGCTTTCCCAGTGGAATAGAGGTGACCTGTAGACCATGCATGTAATTGCTACTTGACGAAACGGGTCAAATACTAGAACTTACCACGAGACGTGTTTCTTGTTAGAAACACGTCTCGTAGTAAGGTGGTTTAGGAACTTGTGGTTTAGGAACTTGGTCAGGTGGTTTAGGAACTTGCAATGTTAGTACATTGCAAGTTCCTAAACCACCTGAGGATGGACTAGATGAAGATAACTCTACAGAATGAGCTAAATGTGTTGAGAGTGCTTCATATTCTCGTGAAACAGATCCAGATTCAGAAATGCAGCATCGTTACTGCCAATTTTCATAATTTATTGAACAATGACAGTTACGGAACTGTTTAGAAACATTCAGTTCTTTGGTCTTACTTGGATGTTATCAGTAATTAACAAATCACAATTCCATCCGAGAGTTTCTTCTATGCTTGCTGATGCTTGATCAACTAGAAATATTCTTTCGAACAGCAATGAAACATACACGGATTACCGTGCCATTGAGTATTCGCAATCAGATGCTATCGCTGCTATGGAAACACAATGTGACAGTCATAAATAAAAGACGAATAAATCTCAGGAAATATTTTATTCTAATGAAGAATCATACATTGGTTTCATCTTAGCGAGCGGCGATTGAGAAAGTTGAAATTACGGCCGAAGTAGCTATGAATCCAGAATGTTATACGTGTTGATCGAATGTGTTCTGGCCGCTTTGTCTGCGTAATGAAAAATTCTGGCTACCTGAATGAAAACTCTTGCCACTTCCGTATGAGGCCGGTTGTCTCCTTTAGATGAAAACATCTTGCCCTCTAGGAAAAGGTTACTCGAATCCTAGATGTTTTCTTATTCAGATCGTTCCGAAGGGGATCGATCTGTTCGCACGAAAAAAGAAGATAAGAGTTATATATATAATACTTGGATATGACAACCATTTATATTGTACTGTACTTCACGATCTGCCTCTGGCGATGTTTTATATTGTTACTGTAATGAAGTGATATTGGGTTGTTTCTGAGCAACTAGACATACCTTCTATTCTATTCCCTCAGCATACGGTTGGTGGGGGTAGCTATATGCTACCATACTAGAGAAGTGACTATGAGCAAAATGATTTTCCTTGCCGTACTATATCCTATGAGTGTATCCTGTATGTTTACGGGACCGGTTTGCCTGCTTGCCAGATGAAAAATCCCAGATAAACTGGTGGAAAAACCCCTGCTGTCCACGCCAAGACCGGCTAGTTTGGCTATGGCTGAGGAAGATCCTTAAGCGCCTGACGTCGCCGACGAGAATCGAACTTAGGACACTCCTTGCTCGAGCGGACTAAGCATACTAATAACACTGTTTTGGATATACGTTTTAGTGAAAAATCCGCTATTTACCTTGTCAACAATCAGAAAAGACAGCCTAAAGAAAATGTGTATACGTGTAGCTGTCCTTTCTACTTATTTGCATTCACATTACTTTATTCTAATTAATAGCACACAACCTAACGATATTTTTTCTTTTTTGGAGTACATTTTAATCCCTTTTTAAATAAGCGTGATCTTTTTTGTATTAAAAAGTAACATTTTATTCCCAGTATGAAGGGAAAAAACTAAGAGCTCCTTAATGGATGAACTTAGACATAAACAAATAAAGATCGATTTTCCCCGTAGGGCAACTGAGATAAAGCACCATACCTCGATGCTCCTTAAGTACTACCAATTAAGTTGAGTAATTGTCTTTTGAGACAAAGACAATTTGTACTAAATTTATATGACATTAAAATCAAGAAAAGTATATGCTGTAAATTCTAATGAGTTGGTAAAAAAGATTACCTTAATTCGTTTGCCCAGTTGAAATTAATGATAAAATGTGTTTTGTGGGGAACGATATCGGGTACATTCCTTGCCATTTCTAGAAAATACGATGGAAAAACTTGAAACATGATAATGAGCTCTGCAACCAGAGGGCTTCACTCCTACTTTATTGGCTGAGTGCAGCAATAAGGTACTAATTCCCACCCCAACACATGCAATAACATAGAAGCAACAAGGCTTTTATTAAGTGTGGCAGACAGTGTTATTAAACCATTACCTTTCTTAGTTTTATAAAATATAGTTTTATAAAAATTAAGTTTAATAAGCTTATAAAACATTCTTATTAGCAGAACGTGTAAACTACAGCAATATTCACCGTATTTCAATATGTCATGCACATGTTTATTACTTACTTCAATCAGTCATGATAATTGCTTGTAGTTGAACAATATGTGGGTTGTTCATCAGAACTGTAATTATTTTAATTAATGCTGGCAAAGTTTGCTTGTTTCGCATAGAAGTTCAACAGGAGTTTAAGAATATTTCGAAACTGTTCTTTTTGGAATGAATTTACACATGAATAACCCTTCAATCCTCTTGTAATTACATTTTAATTGTCTCCTAAGTAAATTCTTTATCTTTCTGATCTTTCTGTAACGTTTGAAGTTTGTAAAACAAGACTCCAGCATCGTCATATTTCAAAGTTGGCACGCTTGAGTGTTCCATTCCACTTAGTTAAATCTCGTGGATTCTGCAACACCACGCCTCCTTACAAGATTTATTTAAACTCGTATCAACGAAGGCATAAGTCCCTCAACCGAAACAAAAGCATTCATATAAATGTTTAATAGCTTAGCGTCAGTTGTCCATATTTAAATTATAAAATTAATTAGACGTGATGCGTGCCCAGCATATTTAATGCTTGTAAAGGGTAGCGAGTGCGATCTTAAATATGTAAGATATTTTTAAATGCTCTAAGATACATGAATTAGCGGCCCCTTTCTCATTACTCTTAATAGAGATTGTTATAATTTCAAATGAACATTTTGTGTCTAAAATTTCCTAAAATTTCAAGAAACGGAAGCAGATTTTAAACATTTGATTTTTCAGAATCAAATAGTTCTTTTCAAGAACTCTTGTTGCAAATTTCAAATATGTTATGCTAGGTATCTACCCTTGTACACCACGAAATGCTGAGGCGATACTATTTTCCTTTTTTTGTCCAGTCCATGTACATGAGTGCAGAAGATTAGGCCTAACTAGGACTAAACTTCGACTCTTTTCATCAGTATTAATTATATCATTTGTTTAGTTTAATTTAATTAGTTTTACATAAGCTGACGAAGCAATAATAACTTTATTATTTGCGAATATGTTATGTTAATTTCTACCATTGTACACCTCGAAATGCTGAGGCAATTCTATTTTCCTTTTTTTCCCAGTCGTCCATATACATAACTGCAGACGATTAACTGCCTAACTAAGACTAAACTTCAACTACTCTTTTCATTGATATTAATTATATCAGTTGATTTATTTTAATTAGTTTTAAATAGTTTAATAAAATTTGATTTAATTAGTTTTACATAAGTTGACGAAGCAATAATAACTTTATTATTTGCAAATATGTTATGCTAGGTGTCTACTTTTGTGCATCTCGAAATGCTGAGGCGATTCTATTTTCCTTTTTTTGTCTAGTCCATATACATAAGTGCAGACGATTAGGCCTAACTAGGACTAAACTTCGTACTCTTTTCATTAATATTAATTATGTCATTTGATTTATTTTAATTTTAATTAGTTTTACATAAGCTGACGAAGCAATAATAACTTTATTTTTAGATAACACGCGCGGAACTCTTTTTCGTATTCTCTGCTACTTACTTGCGAAAAAAGAAGAATAAATACTAATTATTTATGAGACAATAAACCAACTCGATTTCATTTGGGAACGGTGGCGCCACCAGCACATAATACCTGATTTACACAAGTATTTCGTCATTAATCGTCTGTCAAGGGAAGAGAAATTCACAATAATTCTTGTGTCGCTCTAACAAGAGGAATAAACGACTGACTTCTCTGCTTAGGTTAATACATGACGCCGTGATGTATCCGTGAAGAATCAACGCTCGAGAAAATCTCGTACGCTAAGTGCTGAGCGTAACGTTACAGAAGCTGTCAACTTGATTTCGTGAGTGTACTAAGCCTGTTACGTTATTTTAGAATTCTTTCATTCTCTGCAATTAAAATCCATAATGAATACAGTAATGGTGGAATGTATTATAACTACGATTCTTTCCTCTTTTTTTTTAATCGAGTTCAATTTTTTTTTTTTTTTTTTTTTTTTTTGTATGAGATAAAAGTGGTATTTGTACAGACGAAAATGCAAAACAAAAACGTTTGGAGAGAAGTTAAAAATAGCATGTTTTCTTTGGGAATCAGAAGCAGTAGTGTTAGCTAGGACTAATAATAAGTGCATAGGCAAGGTTTACATAAGAAAAAAAAAAGTTTGTTTTTAATTATCTTAATGGCACATACGTTTCTCGTACAAATTCGTACAAATGTTCGAGTTTATTCTCTGTAAACATCACTGGCACATTTTAATTTCCTAAAACTGAAACCTCCCAATTTCCGAAAAGGACGGGGGGGGGGGAAATGGCCAAACAAAAACAGTACATATTGCCGTTTTTTCATTGGTTCGTACTGTGTATGGGAGGGCCCCAATAGCAAGTCCTGGCTGGTTCTAATGTTATTAAAATTAAAACACATGATATTTAATTATTAATCACATGTTATAAAATGTTAAAACGTTATTAAAAAGAAATTTTATGAAAAATGTTTAGGGATATAACTGAAGTGAGAAGAAATTATAATGAAATCTTTTATTATATAAAAATATTATTTATATAAAACTGATATACAATTTTTTGCATAACATGTGACCAAAGAATTATTATTATTATTAAGAGAGACTTCCAAGGAGTCAGAGACTCATCGAGGGAGGCCACATACTATTCACACCAGCTATCATACTTATTCTTGAATTCATTCGCACTGCTTGCACTCACAACATCCAATGGCAACCCATTCCAATCACGCACCAACCTCTGAGAGAAAAATCTAGCCCTCACGTCTTTCTTGGCGGCCTTCATTCTCAGCTTCCAAGGATGCCCTCTTGTCCTTTCCCCCAACCTGCATGAACTGAAAACTTCCATCAACTGAAATCCTGTATGACCCTTTCAGAAGTTTGTCAGTCTCAATCATATCACCCCCTCTTTCTCCTGTTTGCCAGTGTCTGCAGTCTACAAATTCTCAATCTGTCTTCATAACCAGTATTCCATAATCCTGATATCATTTTTAACACTTTCCTTTGTACTCTCTCGAATATATCAGAATCGCAACAGAAACAATGAGACCAGACCTACGCACAATGAGGTCTTATCAAGCCCTTGTAAAGAGGCAAAATGTCATCCTTATCTTTACATTTTTTTTACATTTGCATATTATCTTTACTTATCACTATCAATAATATCGTTCTAATATTTTTCGATGTCATCATCATCAAATCCCTGATATATACTCTCAAGGGGTGTACAGGATATGATAGTACTACATGAAAAATTTACATCATTACTAACTTCCTATCTACAATTTTCCTTCAAATCAGTCTGTTACTTGTCAAGACTCCAACATTATCAGATCTTATATTTCTATCGTCTAAGGCACTTTGTACCGTATCAATCCACCTATATCTTGGTCTTCCTTTGGGTCATTTTCCTGCCAACCAGGTGGAGAAACTTGTTTTGCTAATCTTTCCTCACCCATTCTGTTTAAGTGACCATACCACCTAAAATTAGCTCTGCTAACGCATTCCTGGATGCCAACAATGTCAAGTTCTTTCCTAATATCCTCGTTTTTGATATGATATTGCCATCGATGCCATCTGTTCACACTCCTAATCTTTATCAGGACTCTCATATCTGCAGTCTCTAGTCTTTGGTCAAGTGTTTTACTACTGACCCAGCTCTCAGGTCCATAAGTTAAAATTGGTTTAAACACTGTCTTGTATATAGTTAATTTAGTGTTCCGACTAATTTCTCTCTTATTCCACATAAATTTATTCAGTTGAGTTCCTACCATACCGGCTTTGTTGGTTCTATTGTCTGTTTCCATATTTAATTTACCATCTTCACTAAAATTTGTGCCTAAGTATCTGAAATGTTTTTCTTGTTCTATAAGTTCTCCATTCACAATGCAATTGACGTTTTCAACAATTTTACCTATTTTCATTGTCTTTGTCTTTTTAATGCTGACCTTCATACCATATCTATTACAACAGCTATTCAATTTAGTCAGAGAATCTTGCAGACTTGTAGCGGATTTATTTTGAAGTATAACATCATCCGCATAAAGCAAAGAGCTGACATTAACATCTCCAAATTTGATATCATGTTTAATACCACATTCCTTCATAATGTGATCCATATAGATAATGAATAACAGAGGGGATAATGTACATGCTTGTCTGACACCAGATTTAACATTAAACCACCTTCCTGTACTTCCTTCAAGTCTAACTGCTGACTCACAACTCAAATAAAGACTGAGTATTGCTTGATATAATGCCCCATTGACACCATATAACTGTAGCGTATTGAATAGCTTCTCTCTTGGCATCTTGTCATATGTCTTTTCCAGATCTACAAAACTCAAACACAGATCTTTGTTATATTCCCATGGTTTCTCAACTATCTATCGTAAAGTGAAAATCTGATCCTGATAGTCTCTATTTGGTCTGAATCCAGCTTGTTTTTCACCAAGCTTCTCTTCCACAATCCTTCTCAACCGTTTCTCAAATATACTTGCATATATCTTACCAGGAACACTCAGTAAGGAAATACCTCTGTAATTCTCACATTCAGTTTCATTTCCCTTTTCATATATGGGTACTATAAGAGCTCTACTCCAATCATCCAGAATTAGCCCCTCTGCCAGGCCTTCTGAACTATGCAGTGCAGCCACTGTGAGAGTTTTATACCACCATACTTCAGCATTTCTGGTCGAATATAATCTACTCCTGCTGCCTTTCCATATTTCAAGCCTTTGATGGCCTTTTCTACTTGAAGTATGGATATGTATTCCTGACTGCATGCCTGGTCAGTGTTTTTTACCACTGTGCTATCACTGCTTGTTTCATTTAGCAATTTTTCGAATTAATTACTCCATACTTCAAGCATATCTTTTTCTCCTGTTTTCATGTCACCTTTATCATCTCTAATTCCTTTCACAGCACTCTTTCCTCCATTTCTGAGCTTCTTCAACAACCTCCAGAATATTTTGCCACCTTCTTGATATTTATTTTCTATGTTATTACCAAAGTCTTCCCATGACTTTTGTTTAGCTAGTTTTACACAGTGTTTAGCTTTCTTACATTTGTCTCTGTATTCTATAAGAGTAAAAGCTGACTTATTTGCCAGGAACTTTTGATATGCTTTCTTCTTTTCCTTCACTGCCTCTTTAACTTCCTGTGTCCACCATGGAGTTTTGATTGGTTGCAAAATTTGCAAGAAGGTAAACTTCTGCAGTTTGTTTTGGAAAAAAAATGAACGCATTGTGAATAAAATATGAAAAGAATGCCCCGTTAAAACGAAATACTGCATATTATTATTATTATTATATAAGTTATTTGTTGCACAATTATGGTAATATTCACATGCTATCTATGTCATAGGCTCCTTTAAAAGCAGGGCTGATTTAAGGTGGGCATCGACCGTGGTTGTCCAAATTTTTTCTGACCGGTAATAAAAAAATAATTGGTTGCTGTAAGACATCTATATTTCCTCCCCCGACCCTATACACCACGCCACGGAAGGCCAGAGCTGGAGAACACGGTCAAAAGGGATATCCTATGACTCGAGCTTATTGCGAAGGAGATACCTGGAAAGACGAATTCTGTAAACATGGGAGATCAGAACGGCATCACTGCAGATGGCCAAACCATACAGCGAAGTGGATGTAAGTGGTTTAACGTAGCCAAAGGATGGGGGGTTGATAACACCTCATGATTGTGGACCTGACATCTTTGTTCATCAGTCAGTAATTCGCATGTCTGGTTTTCGATGTCTGGGAGAAGAGGAAGAAGATGAATTTGAATATAAGCTCTCTAGCAAAGGCTTGGAAGGCACTATTGTTTCCGGACCGGACGGCCGAGATTGCAAAGGTTCCCACCGTCGACCACTGTCCAAGAAACGATTTAAAAAGCTAAGGTGCTACAACTGTGGAGAATTTGCCAACCACATTGCAGCTAAATGTACCATGGGACCGCAACCCAAGCGATTCCATCGCTGCAAGTCTTTGGACCTAATTTCTGATTGTCCACAGAAGGATGACAAGAAAGCACGAAACGGGGATGGTCCTATTACCAAAGATACCATTAACTGCAAACATCACGTTACAGGAGATGGAGAGAATCATCCTTCTGGCTATGAGGAATACAACAAGAAAGAAGTCTGCTAAAACTGGAGATAAATTTGTAGTTCGTGACATTTTCGAAATTATTCCGAAACTTGATGCCGAACTCTTTACCATGAATTCGTTGCAAATCACAGCGAAACTAGGTATTTGAAAATTGTTGAAATAATTGGTCAATATTACAAAAAGTAACGGTTTAAGCGGGCGAATTCTTTTTAAAGTTAAAATGGAAAAGTTATTTAAAAATTAATTTTACCACCTCTACGAAGTGCAGTTTATCTCTCGATTCTCACTTCTTCGCTTGAATCAAGTAAGTGAAACAGGTACTGAAGTATTTTATTAGATATGAATCGAAGATAAGAAATTTAATATAAAAAATAAAGTTTCTTTAACTGAAGATCGAGAATAAGATAGACATATAGTCGAACAGAAATTATAAATTGGCGAATACCCAAGCAAAGAGGATGCCAAACTCTAAGCAGAGATGAATGATAATTGCGTGATGGTTTTGGAGAAGCTATTTTATGTCTGAGATCTAATTTATTAACTAAGAACTATTTATTAACTGATTATTAATCAGTTAATACAGAATCTGTGTACTTATTTAGTAAGCATAAATATACATAAATAGAATATTATATTACCTTTTACTCTGTAATTCTAAACAGATCTTTTAACAAGTGACATATTGTAGCTTTCGTCTGCTTATGGAAAAAGCGGACTGTTCCAGCGCCCTCTAACAACCGTGTTAAAGAAATAATAATCACGCAAAATATGGTATATTTAGTTATTTATTAACAATTTCAGAGTCGCTCAACAACAAATTAGCATTTGCGGATTAGCAACAGAATAACATATGCTTAATAAGAATAACATGCTGTGACAAAACAGAAACTGAAAACAAATAAGTTTTTGATTTTAATATAAATTTACAAATATAATTATATGCATGCAAAGTGGAGAGAGTTCTGACATCTTCCTTAAAAAAGAATGCGTAACTGTGCTCAAATATTACTAGACCAAATTGACGAATCTCAACCCGATCACTGTCTATTGCATTTCGTCGCTGTAGTGAAATTCTGTACTAGTCTAAGTGAAATATTACTAGTCAGATCATAACAGGACTTTTTTTTTTTTTTTTTTGAAATCTTTGAGTTCGACTAAGTTTAACTTTCTAGAGATTATATAAAGTTTATTATTTCCACATCTGAAGTACAATGAATATTATATACAGACTTACAATAAGGGACTAATAAAAAGTGTTGGTTCATGCTAAAGAGTTTCGTATTCTTATCAAGAAAGTCAAACTAAAGCAAGGGGGCGTTACTGTTTCATTAATGGGATATTTAAAAAAAGTCTATATGACCCTTACTCAGGGAGATTCATCGTTTTGTATAGCTATACCCAAACCCCCTTTTATCCATTTTTTAAATAAATAAGAAAAAAAATAAAATTATCTCATCTCATTTTCCTTTTGCCCTCTTTTATTATTTTTTTAATTTAATTTTATTTTATTTTTTATTCACCTAATTGATACACAGTCAAAACAAGATATCATATAAACAAAATTTTGACTGGTAATACAGAACAATTCAGATTCAACCCAAGAATCTAAGAATAGTCCGTCAGGTAGCGTCGTAAAATATGGATTGTTCCAAATAATGCTGTTTTTTGTAGATTATATGAGATCATTTCGTTGATGTTTAATTGCTGTAAATAGTTGGACAGCTTCTTTGAAGTTGCACCAAGTGCACCGATAACTATTGGGATGACTTTCGTGTGTTTAATCCACAGCCGGCCAACTTCAATTGCCAGATCTCCATATTTAGTCATTTTTTCCAGTTCTTTGTAGTTAATGTTGTTATCACTGGGTGCTGCGATATCAATAATCCAAACCTGTCGATGTTCGATCATTTGTGATGTCAGGTCTATTGTGTTCCAAATGCCGATCAGTTTGTATTCGAAAGTCTCAGAGAATTTTTGCTGTTTCGTGTTCCAATACTGTCTCTATTTTATGCAGCCACCAGTTATCAGAAGTAGGAAAGCCATATTTTTTGCATACATGCCAATGAACTATTTTGGCCACTTGATCATGGCGGTATTTATAGTCGTTTGAGCTATTTTGCTGCAGGCACTGATTAGATGTTCTACAGTCTCATCTTTCTGATCGCATAATCTGCATTTGCTGTTATTATTGATATTCAAAATGTTTGCTTTGACTACATTAGTTTGTAATGCCTGTTCTTGAGCTGCTAGAATAAATTCTTCTGTTTCTTTTTTATATCCATATTGTAGCCATTACCATGTCGCGTTCACGTCAATTTTGTCCTCAGTATCCCGAAGCAATTGGCCATGCAAGGGTTTATTTTTCTAGCTCACATATCGGTTATTTTGTTGTTCCTTTTTGTAATCGGATTTGTTTCTTGTTGCTTTTAGAAAGCCCTCTTGTGTAATTGCTTGTGTAATTGCTTGTAGCATTGGCTGAGCTATTGTCGATGTAATTTCTTAAACTAATTTCTTCTTCTTCCACAGTCTGTCTCACTTGCAGCAGACTCCGTCCACCTATTCTCCTTGGTGGTACAACCGGTCAACATCACTTCGTGGATGTAATGCATGATGCATAGTCATTAGTTTTGTAGTTTTGCGGTCCAGTTTGTCCAGGTCTTCTTTTGTCCAATCTATTATGCTAGCTGTGTATCGGATCACTGGTATAGCCCAAGAATTCATTGCTCTAATTGTGTTTAATCCATTTAGTTTGGTTTTCAGAATATTTCTAATTATTTTGATGTATTTTGATGCTGCCTGTTGTTTAACTTTCGAGTGGATAATATCATTGGCCTCTAATATTCCTAGGTATTTATAGTGTTCGTCAGCTGAAATTCCTTTTATACATTTGTCTTGATCAAAATTAAAACTGCTAATGTCATTAATTTTTCCTCGTTTAATAGATAAAATTGCGCATTTATCTAAACCAAATTCCATTTTGATGTCCTGACTGAAAATACGAACTATGTTCAATAAACAGTCTATTTGCTGGGCCTATTTTCCATATAGCTTCAAGTCATCCATATACAACAGATGGGAAATTTTAATATTACATTTAGGAATTTCATATCCAAGTTTTGTTTTCTTCAGAATCATTGACAAATGTATCAAAGAAATGTTGAAGAGCAATGGTGACAAGGAATCACCTCGGAAAATTCCACATTTAATTCTGATACTCCAAATCGTTCATTATTCACTATTAATGTTGTTTTTCATGATTTCATAGTAGCAGCCAGAAACAAACATATGTTTTTGCTAATTCCAAATATGTTTAGTGATTTTAGGATACATGATTGTGGGAGGGAATCGAATGCTTGCTTGTAGTCTATCCATGCCATGTTTAAGTTAGTTTTTCGTCTTTTCGAGTTTATGAGAATCATTTTATTAATAAGGATCTGATCTTTTCTTCCTCTAGATTTTTGAAAATTGCTTTTTGTTCAATGGGATAAATCTGATTATCTGATAAGTAGTGGTATATGGAATTTGCTATGATTGCAATGAACAGCTTAAGCATAGTTGGTAGGCATGTTATTGGACGATCGTTACTTGGGTCTGTATCCTTATACTTATCTTTCATGAAGAGAAAAGTGCGCCCAGATATCATCCAGTCTTCCACTGAGCCTGACTGCAACAAATAATTAAATTGTTCTGTCATTCGATCATGTAGACTGGTTAGATGTTTTAACCAAATCCATGTAGTCCATTATTATTAATGGACTACAAATCAAAATCCACTGTCTTTCACTGTCTCAGCTACCATAATATTTCATTTTCTTGTACCATTATTTTTCTTTTTTGGTTTAAGCCAAGATACAGAAATATTTGGTTTACTAAACAAACTTAAACTGTTAGAGTGTCCTCGTTTGTTAAGTATCCAGCTAGATACCTAACGGGGTGCATCACGAGAGGGTGAGGAATGTACCAAAATCCATTATTATTATTATTATTATTATTATTATTATTATTATTATTATACATTTTCTTGTAGTATGAAGAAGAAAATACTACATATTTGAAACCCATTTGCTATTCGTTTTGGTAGCATTTTGAAGTAGCTGCATTTTTAAGGTCGTTCTACATTTTATACTAAAATGCTCCCAAAGTGAAATACGTTTTAATTCTTTTATTAACAGGTTCTAAAATAAACTATAATCTAAAATACCTGTAGTTTGAATAGGCAAATAAATCTCTCTTTTATTCCTCCAAAAAAAAATTCAATGCTTTTAGCATAGCTGCATTTTTATAGATTTTTTGGATATAATTATATCAGATAATTTAGATTTTTTTCGAAGTGTAATTATTACTAAGAAATTATGTGGCGCTGGAGTTAATTAATGTTGATAAAAAACAGTGTATCATCCTACAAAAGAAATATCGCTATTTCTGTTTGAAATATCCGCTCATAAACAAACAAAAAAAAGAAATAAGAACATTCTGACGTATATTGATCTACTACTTTGGGTTCTTTGGCTTCTGGAATTTTTCTTTTCTTTTTTTAGTACCGGTGAGCAGTCTTACTTAGTTTTAAGCCCATTGATAGAGCCGAATGATAAATTATAACAAGAATGAAAAAGGACGAGATCGTTGAAGGGTAAAAGACTAGGAGGAGACCCACTCGTAGCCTTTTAAGAATTACGGGGGAACCGACTGGGGCCTCTGACCTAATGTACATTCCTCACCCTTTCGTGATGCACCCCGTTACGTATCAACCTGGATACTGAACAAACGAGGACGCTCTAACAGTTGAATTTTCTTTAGTAAACCAAATTCTTCGGTATCTTGACTTAAATCGAAAAAGAAAATAATGGTACAAGAAAAGAAATATTATGGTAGCTGCGACAGTGAAAAGTCAGCTACTAGAACAAATTCAAACTCAATATCAGCAGTATTGAAGATAAACCATCAGCGTCATAATGATCAATGCGAAAGAAGTGGAAGTGGTAGAATAATTAAAGAAGCACCGTGTCGATATAATTGGTATTACCAGAACAGATATGATAAAGGCAGGTGACTTTGTTCTTAGTAGCAGCTACAACATGTTATATTTGGGTTATGATGGACAGTAAAAAGGAGTTGCTGTAGCATCAAACACGAACATAATCTTCTTGAAAATTTAAAATAGCATGATGTGGGCAGACATCCACAATGGACAATTGGACAATGAGGCTAATCTGTGCAAGTAGTTCTACCGAAGGTTCTCCTAAGGAAGAAGATGGATCTTCTTCTTCCTTAGGAGAGAAGGAAGCTGATATAAAGAAAAGAAAAAGCTGGTCCTTGTTAGAAGTCTAAACATCAGATAAATGAATACCAGTTTTACAGAAATGTGCTGGAAAAATTTGTAGATAATGCGAACGATGATAATAATAGTTAGTATCTGCTGGATTTCTACTCAGGACATGGAATATTCATCACCAACACCACGTTCTGACATGAAGACCATCACAAATTCAAACGAAAGAAGATACCAGTCTTATTGATGATAGCGATATCTTCATGCATTCATAATATAAGTGTATACAAGGGATTTGAAGAAGGGAGTGATGACCTTTTAGTTATGAGTAGGATAAAATTGAATATCATATTTAAAAGAAAGGTATATAAGAAAGTTAAAAAGATTCAAAGTCGAGCAGCTTTCAGGAGTGAAGTGCAGGCTCAACTATATAAATATTATTGAAGAAAAAAATGAGGGAATTTGAAAACAAGAACCAAACCTTGAAGACTCAGGCGGACTTTGATAAAAAAAAAAAGATTCATTGATTCAGCCACAGAGGCCTGTCGTAAAGTTGTCTGTATGAGAGAAAAATCAGAATTTGCTGTTACTAGTTCCTGATATTAAATATCGGAGATACCAAACTTACCTCTCTGCTTTATACCAATGATGTACTCATAAACAAATCCAGTAATAGTTTCCAGGATTTTTTAACATTAATAGCTACATCCTGTCTGAAGAACCTGTAGAATAAAACTATTTATGCCTTTTTGGTGAAGATCGAAAAATAAATATGGAAATATACAATAGAATAAACATAACTGTTACGTTGGGAAGCCAATTGAATAAATTTATATGGAATTAGAGAGAAATTAGCCAAATAACTTAAACTAGCATTATACAAGACAGTGTTAAAACCTTTTGTTTTAACCTTAAATATTCGAGAATTGGATTACAAATAATACAATTAATCAAAGACTGGAAATCACAGATGAGAATTCTGAGAAAAACTGGGGAGCGAATAGATGGTCTCAATGGCAAAATATTAAAAGTGGAGATTATCAGGAAGGAGGTGGACATCGTTAGCGGGAATGTGTAGTGTTAATCTCAGGTGGTATGGTCACTTACACAGAATAGGAGAGGGAAGATTAGCAAAATATCTGTTTGATGGTAGGAAAGAGACAAAGATGTAAACAGATTGATGCCGAAAGTCTTGCCTTAGAAGGCCAAATATCTGACGATATTGGAGTCCTGACAGATAACGGGTTAATTTGAAGAAAATTAGTCGACAAGTTGGTAATGATATAGACTTCTCATATTATACTATGAGCATCTTGTGCGCCCCTTAAGGATACAATTTGAAAATTTTGATGACGATAATTATGGGTTACTGGCAACAAAATGTCGACCAGAGAGCCTCTCATGGCATGGGATCCATACATTCCAGATCAAACATAATAATAAATGACTGTTTTTTAGAGCCATAATCAGACAACATTTCAAAAATATATACTAGAAATAACTCCGCTCTGACCTTAGTGAAATTTAAATATTCGGGATTTGCGAGGCAGTAAAAAAGTTGTCGATACGATTCAGTTTTTGATTACAATTCGGTTCATTTTAATTGCGAAAAAAAATTGGAACTGATATTAATTATTCTGCTCTTGGAGGTTAGAATTTAATCAAATTTTTTTTATTAGGATCTCAAAATTTGTCAATTTTGGGTTTCGATGTTGTAGAGGAAAAAATGGGGCAAAAAAGAACTTTTATGTGTACAGTACATAATCAAAAATAAGTTTATATTTACATGATCAAAACCATCTACCTCTGAAGGAGGATGTACATATTATACAATCATTTCTTAATATTTAGCGAAACATTTCTTCACAAGTCTGGATAATCAACCACCTGCATCTTGGGTGATGTTTCCGAAAACTTCAAAACAATATTCAGCGAAAGTAGCTTTTTCGGCGAATTATGAACACACACACACACACACACACACACACACACACACACACACACACACACACACACACACACACACACACACACACACACACACACACACAATACTAATCTTTATCCAAGTAATTTCCAAGTTACCTTTCTCCGAAAGAGATGGGAGTTTAACATAAAAGAATTTTATAGTCCTTTTATGGGAAAAAACATCCTTTTCCCCTAAACAAAAGGCAAACAACTTTGAGCACATAGTTCAGAAAGGACCATTATGGGAGTCTTGGCCTTAATAAGTGAAGGGAATCGATATACAAAATAACTTTGTTCATTTTGCAGAAGACACAGATTTGTTCATTGATTCAAGATATAAGTTATAACATCTCCCAATCTCTTGCTGTGGCATACCATATACAGTATATGTGGAAAGCATATTTTCAGATTTTTTTTTAACTTTTTAATTTTTTTCATATTTTTCATTTTTATTTTTTTTTCACACGTATTATTTCACAAGTAACTAATCTGCACTTTCATATTGCAATTTGCCTAATAGCTTAGATGCTACAAAGATTCTTCCCGGTATCTGTAATTGTTGTACTCCTTTCTTTTCTTTTAGTGTTGCACGGTGATCAGCATTCATTTTAGAAATTATGGACTTTACAACCGTGTTATGAATAACTATTTTTAATTTCCCGACGTTTCGACCTTCATATCAAGGTCATCATCTGGTGGAGTATACAAATATACAAGGAAATTGACTTACATTTCACACAGTAAGCTAAAGAAACAATGATTTAATCACCAGTCATTCTACTGGCATGACCTCTAGTGAAAAAAAAAGATACAGATAAAATTAAAAATTAATTAAATATTTAGAAACTGCATCAAAGCTAAATTCTTTCATATTGATAGTTTTCTTACAGTAACAGGGATATCCTATTTTTAACATGACAGTTGTTATATTAGATTTAAGATTCTGGATTATCTACAGTCCTGTTTATAGTTGTTCTTAGTGAGGAACCTTCCGTGGGTCGAATATATGCCTTCCATATGCTTGGGATTTTTAGACCATCATTATTGTTCAGATTGGGGTGGTTGATGAGAATCTTACAGGCTTTCTTAAATTTGCGTTCATACCATGTTTTGTTGTGATGTAAACAACTGGTGCTTTTCCAGTCAGTTCTATATAAAGTGTTCAGGGCATGGTCAGAAAGGCCAGCTTCACCATAGTCATTATATTTAATGTGTCGTTTATGTTCCTTTTGTCTGATAGGAATTGTGCGTCCTGTTTCCCCTATATGTGGTATATTACAGGCGCAATAAGTACGGTATACTCCAGGGTGGGCCAGCGGAGGGAGTGGGTCTTTGGATGAGTTAAGTAAGCTTTTTAATTTTGCAGGAGGTTTAAAGGTGGCTTTGAGGTTGTATTTCTGTAGTATTCTGTTTTTTTATCTGATGTCCCTTTAATTAATACTGATGTCCCTGTATAATTGTTGTACGTTTTCTGACTAACCTCATACATAATAATGAAAATTATAGTTCATTTTAGATTTAACATCATTAATATATTTTCTATTTTTAGCAAATTGAGTTTTTATGTATCTGGTTTAATATTATTTACGAAAATGTGGATATTGATTTTTGAATATTTACACCCGTAATTCATATTTTTGTGGTAATATTACAACAAGAAATAATATAGTCATTAAATGAGGGTATTTTTTAGTACCCATCCTCTCTTTACATAGTTGACAAAGATGTTTGTGTGTGTTTATCTTGTCCCTTCAAGGTGCTTGTCTCGGATGGAGAAGTTTGGTAGCAAGTGTCTTGAACCATGATACGATACTGCTATATACATCATCAGTTGCAGATCGCTTGCCTTCTATAGATGCAAAGCTTTTGGTGAAAATAGATACAAATCATTAGATGCAAGGGGGGAAGAGACCATTTCGAAAATCTTTGTGAATTGGCATGTGAATGCTGTGAATTCTACCCAATGAAGCTCGGGGTCAAATGACTAAATTCAATCCGTTTTCTCGGATTAAGGCATCTGCATCTTGATGTCTCCTACTGTTAGCAAAAATGATACTAAATCGAGACGTGTTTCCATAATATCATAGTCTTCCTCCATACACTTAACAACTGGCGACTGTTTTATAAAGACACTGTGTCCATAACATTGCGAACATTGGGTATGATTAACCTCACTTATGATCATAGTTTTCAATCCTACAACTAGAGCCACCTCGTGGCCACGTTAGGAAACAGACGACACAAATGCTCTTTGCCATGTTATCGAATATTTTGACACCTCTATTAAGTTTATATTTACTTTCTAAACTAATAATGACAGAAACTTAATTACTTTCTGTTACATACTCACCAGAGATATCTACCAGCTATTTCAACAATGTAGACAATTAATATTTCATTAATAGTTTCCGGTCAAGGAATTTCTTCCAAACTGTTTTTTTTTTTTTTATTTGTAAAGTACCTGATTAGTTCCCGGCTCCCCTAAAGCACTCTGAACATCATCACTCTGAACATCATCTCCTTTTTCACTCTGAACATCATCTCCTTTCTATTTCGCTCTTGCTCTCCATCTGGTTTTCTGCCATGTTGGCTTCCAAAACGTTTTCTGCTAATCATTCATCTCCTGTTTTTTTTTTTAATGAAACACCCGATATCAGAGTAGCTCTGCTTACGCATTCTTGAATATTAATAATATAAGACCATGATATTATTAAAGATTGTGTAAGGAGAGCTAATCTAATATGGCGTGCTTCCTTACAGAGAACAGGAGATGAATTATTAATACAGTTAATCACTTTAACATGGTTATAATGCTTTTAATATGATTCTTTTATCCATCCTTCCATCTAATCGCTTCCAATAATTTCATCTCAGCTCTACGATACTCGTTCATCATCTGTTTCATTTCTAATCCAACTTTTAGAAAGAGTTATAATTAGTCTGAGCACCATCTTTTATTCTGATAGCATAATCTTTTAGCTGATTTCGCTATTATTCCATATAAATTAATTCAGTTGGCTTCTCTTGTGAGAAGCCCCGCTTATTTCATTATCTGTTGCCATGACATCGGCCTGGAGTAAAAAGATGAACTTATTATTACTGGCATTCAGTTTAATATTTTCTTTCTTAATAATGTGATCCATATCGATTATAAATAACGCTGACAATAGCGTACACTGTCCTACGTATGATAAATACAAATCCACCTTCCTTTACGTCCTCCAAATCTAATTGCTTATTTGCAACTGTATAAGCCATGTATTGCTCTGTATAAAGTTCCATTTATGCTATTTAATATTATGAACTGTTTTCCTTTAATGTTTTTTTTTTGGAAATTAAAGTCACTTAAATAGAAGCACTTATTAACTGTATTCTCTATTTGTCGACAGGGTAAAATTTGACAGTGTTTGTCCTAAATCCTGCTTGTTCTACGCTAGCTTTCAGTTCCATAATTTTTCAAGCCTTTTCTCAGATATTCTTGTATAAATCTTTCTGGAAGTCATTATAAATTGGCTCTATAATTCTGTAATTTAGTTTGATTTCTCCTCTTTATTCTTACCTTGTTAAACTGACAGCCCTACTCTTATCATATGATTTTCAACCTTCTTGAATTATGGCGGCCATCGCTCTAAGTTTTATGTTACTGTGTTTAAGATTAAGGTCGAATATTATTCCATTGTTTAGTTTAATTATGATTGGATTAATTGTGTATATTCTACGGCAGGTTTAATCGTTTTTGCAGAATGAAGACCCAAATTTCTAAGCGCAAAAGCTCTTACAAATGTTTTTTTTTTTTTTTAGATGGAACACGAACTCAGATCTCTCCATCCGAAGGATATATGGTACATGCGCAGTTATCCTGAGTTCTTATCACACAGATCTGTAATTCGTAATAGCATCGCACAGACATAGAAGTCGCGTTTACCTAGCTTCAAAGTCGAGTCGATTTAAAAATAAACAAATAAATAAATAAAAGATGCTATCACCCACCCACTCATGCTGTAATATTATATTCTTTTTTGATTTAAATCTATGGAATTATGCTTTCTTTCTTGTCATTCCATCCTTTATAAAACTAGTTCCATGCTTGATATACAGGGTGTCCCAAAATTCACGCAAGAAGTAATTTTGATAGAAAACACAGGTTTTTAATTAAAATTGTAATTTCTTATTGATTCATAAAGTATACAGTATAGGGTTATGCATGGAATAGCATATCGGGTAAATGGCCTCCACGGCTTTGCTGGCACAAACGCACTCTTTTGTCGAAATTTTCCATGACCGTTTTGCATAAATGTGGCTGAATTTCGTTGATACAGCGCTCAATTTCCTCCTTCAAGGTGTGGGTGGTCGTGGGCGTGTTGGCATAAACCTTAGACCTCAAAAAAACCCAACGAAAAAAAGTCCAACGGCGTTAAGTCACATGATCTGGGCGGCCAATTCTAATCACCAAAACGGGAAATTACACGACCAGGAAATGACTCATGCAGTAATTGAATTGTTTCTCGGGCTGTATGGCATGTGGCACCATTTTGTTGAAACCACATGTCGTCCACATCCATATCTTGCAATTTAGGCACAAAAAAATGGATTATCATGTCGCGATAGCGAGCACCATTAACTGTTATTGCCTTACCAGCCGCATTTTCGAAGAAGAATAGACCGATGATGCCTCCAGCCCAAAATCCGCACCAAACAGTGACACGTTGTGGATGCATTTGTTTCTCAACAATCACTCGTGGATTTTCTGAACCCCAAATGCGACAATTTTGTCGATTAACGAAGCCATCAAGATGAAAATGAGCCTCATCGCTGAAGATGATTTTGTTCGAAAAATAAGCATCCACTTGTTGTTGTTCCATAATCCATTCAACGAACTCTCTTCGCTGTGTGTGTGGTCAGTAGGCTTCAGTTCTTGAGTCAATTGAACTTTGTAAGCATAAAGATGCAAATCTTTCGTGAAAATACGGTGTAGAGAGCTTCTCGAAATGCCCATTCAAGACCACGGTGCCGAATTGATGTTCCTGGACTCTCAGCAACACTCTCACGAACTGCTTCGATGTTTTCTGTTGAACGACTTGTTGAAGGACGGCTAGAGTGTATAAGATCACTAATTGATTCAGTTTCCTTGAATTTTTTAATTAATCTTTTCACAGTTGATGAAGTTAAATCACTATTCCGACCATATTTTGTACGAAAATTGCGAACTGTAGCTGCCAAACCTTCATTATTTTTAAAATATTGCTCAACAATGGAAATGCGTTGTTCTTTCGTGTAGCGCTCCATTTTTAATAACCCTGAACTGGCAGCTGTCACACTGTCTTTTCTTTCTCGTTGGCAACACTTTACCGCACAAATGGCGCTAAATTTAAATCTTGCGTGAATTTTGGGACACCCTGTATAAATATCTCCAAATTTTAAAATTTAAAATATGCAAATATTTAAATCCATTCTTAAGTTTCTTACTTTCTCAGTTGCTGAGTATGGTATTTTAGAATGTCCAGAACGTGTCCATTATTTATTTTTACAGTGAAAACATTCGCACATGCGCAGACACACAAAATGATGTTTCACCTACAGGAATGCAAAAAAACTCTTTATTTGAAAAATACACTAGAAATAAGCGGAGGTAGAATACTTTGTTAGAATACTTTGCACAATCGTTTTCTCTATTATCTTGGGTCGAATTTGCATAGGAAACAACATTCATCGACATTTATCAATGGACTAACATCAAAGACAGAACACATCAACAGCAGAGTTATATGATATCACCGTAGGTCATTTCCAGCGTCTGAATCAAGACTGTGATCACTCTCGGAAGCGAAACGACATCGTTTAAACACGAGAGAAGGTATATTTTCAGCACGCGAATCAACGTAAATCATCACCCGACTTTGAAGTGGTTTCAGAGGCCACGAGAATGTTTTTCTTAACGACTCACAGAACGTGCATGAATAAAAACTTCCATAAAGTTCATTGTAGAAGCACTCTCGTATCATCCATGAAAAACCTTGGTGGTTTCGAAAACGGTTAACATCAACCACCAGATGGCGTTTGCATAAGGGGTAATACTTCGGTTATTTATAGAGCAGAGCTAGAAAATCGCACGCCTTAAACTGTGTTCAGCAAACTGAATTCCGAATTTGGTGTAGTAGGAGAAGAAATTAGATACTTTTCAACGTTTTTCTTTCACTGTTTTCGAAGTAATCTGGTACATTTTGCTTATATATATATATATATATTCTCCATGCTTGCTGCGCAAGCTCATTACTTGAGAAAGAAGTAATGTTTATTTCTTAATAAATGCATGCATTTATAAGCATTTAGGCTTTTATTTTTGTAGACAGAAGACGTTTTAAGCTTGCGCAGCAATAATTGAGCTTTGCGTTGTGTATCGAAGGCCGATGCTTGTTCGTCTAGTCAAAGCTACCTTGGCTTGCTCGGTTGTAGAAGCTTCCAGGTCCTCGCAGCAGCACTGTGATTTCATGCGTGCGCATAGCCATTTCCCCGCTCCCTTCACGTCATCTTAAACACAGGTCATACGCAGTCAACGTAGCTCTAGCCAGTGAGCTTCAGCCAGCCTTTACAAGTGTGCGTGTTGCTTGGAAAAATTAAGTTAAAACCAACTTTTTATGACGATGTTATTGACCAGTTCATAAAGAACCGTAGGGTAGAATTTGTATTCAAGTAGCTAAATTGAAAACGATAGAATCTCATTTGTAAAATAAATGTTGTATTTGTATGATTAAATGTACCTAAATTTCTAAATATATAGTTTTAAATGGTCAGTAATTCATCATTCTGCTAATCAGACTTCAATCACACCTCTCACTCCCTGAATGATAACAAGAGCAAGCGTGAATTTCAAGACCAGCATTCGCCCCTGCGTGATAAAAATATAGATTTATTCCTTGTTAACCATAATACCCAGTTTACGCATGGGGATCATTATCAGCTTGTGGAGCAGAAAAATGACACGAGCTAATAGTTGCTCGCTTTCAGCGTCGTAATCACATGATCCTAAATAGTTACGATTGTTTTATGGCTAGTTTAATTATTCTTTTGAATATAAAGGGCTTTATGTAGAATATAAAAATATAAGAAGAAAACTCTTACCAACTAACAGAAATAATGCAATAAGCAGGCAGATTCTATTTCCACAAAAATAAAAGCTCAATGTCTGGAAAGGTACATGGGCGATAGCTGCTGAAGTAATTATAATAAAAAAAAAAAAAAGCAACGGAAAAGAAGCAGACGCCAGTGTCTTCATGAAATTTTCTTCGCCTTAAAATTCTGTAATGATGTTTAGAAAACATTCAAATGCATAATCAGGATAAATTAATCAGTACAAGTTACTAATTATATATTATTTATATAATGATGCGTTTCCTTGAAGCAAATTATGAAATATGTGAATAATTATAAGAATTGTGTGCATAAAAATTCATTCAGTATAACACATATTTAATTACTACGTTTATCCTCGTGCAGTTTTCTTGTCCAAAATCATTTAAAAGCGATAAAATTGGCGTTTTCATTCCTTGTTCGCTTCTGGCGTTAGACAGAACCATCCATAATTGTTGAACAAGTTTAGGGTCTCCTGTGCCACCTAGTGACAGTACAATTAATAGTCAAAGTGTTGTAAAACCCAAACAATCAATCTATGCCCTTAAAATGGCCTATTTAATTATTTGGTTCTCTGAAGTGTTAAAATCGATAGTCATTTACAATTTTTAAAATGTTGCTTCGTCACTCTACCATCTCTAACTAAGGTGATTAATTTTCTTCGCTGACACTGTATTTTTCCGTTTGTTCTGTATGCGTGTTTATTAAGCCAAGCCATTTAGTGGTTGCGTGCTAGCGAATTAGCATGTTTTATCACAACAATAACAAGAAATAAAAGCGGTCTACAATTAAAACAGTTGGAGAATTTTAGCCATCAGGTGTCGCTTTTGTCTTTGTTAATGTGCAGGCGTAAAATGAAATCTCTATCCACATTCCTTACAGTTTCTAGCTTTTGTTGAAATACTGTAATTTAATTATATCAATTAGAAAATTTTAGTCGTCAGGTGTCGCTTTTGTCTTTGTTGATGTGCAAACGAAAAATCAAATCTCTACATTCCTATCAGTTTCTAGCTTTTTTATTTATTATTTTGTTGAAATAATTCATTAAATCAATTATAAAATTTTAGTCATCAGGTGTCGCTTTTGTCTTTATTGATGCAGACGAAAAATCAAATCTCTACATTCCTATCAGTTTCTAGCTTTACTATTATTATTATTTTGTTGAAATAATTCAATTAAATCAATTATAAAATTTTAGTCATCAGGTGTCGCTTTTGTCTTTATTGATGCAGACGAAAAATCAAATCTCTACATTCCTTTCATTTTTCTTTTCGTATTAAAATAAAAACACGTTCCCTTCAAGGCTTTTTATTTTATCCACAGAATTTCGGTAAAAGAATTCGTGTTGTGATCTGTGGATAGCTCTAAATTTTCACTTTTCTTCTAAATTCATTTAATAATGAAACGTGCCCAAGTGGAAAATTAAACCGACAAGTGAAGTATCTTTGTTCATTATATTCAACGAATAAAAAAGAACGCTTTGTCGCAAAATCTCCTGAGGGACTCATGAATCTTTCGAACGCGTAAAAGATTGTGACACACTTGGCTAAAAATATAAATCAACTCTTGTACTGTGTTTTTAATAGTTTAGGGTAAATATCTCTGAGGAGAAGTCTATTCGGATTTAGCTGCTGTGACAGGAACTGTGTGCTTCCAAAGGGGCAATGTAACAATTGATTCAGGGAAAATTTCACGCAAGGTTGATGTTGGAAAGTTAAATCAATAACATAATTTATACTCTTCGAAACATTTTGTGTAGAAAAAGGGGAAATATATTATTTACATTTGTCCCTCTACCTGTTGCGTCTTGTTTTTAAATATTTTATGTATTTGGATGAAATGTAGCCCGAACTGAACAGCTTGATTTAAACAAAGTGTTATCATACAGAAGTTTTCTCTAATATGCAGCTACTTTTCCATTTATAGTAGAGAAACGGCGTTAGTGTCAAGTGCTGTTACTTTCATTTGCCTCATCTAAAACGTTTTGTTCTTCCAAATATTTTATTTCAGTTGGTTGGTAAGAGTTTTCTTCTTATTTTTTATATGCTACATAAAGTCCTTTATATTCAAAAGAATAATTAAAACTAGCCATAAAACAATCGTAACTATTTTTGTAATATAAACTTTATTTTATACAGGGAAAACTTGCGCAGCAGTTGTAAACAGCACTGTACTATTTTATACACAGAAATAATGCAAAAATAGATGACAGCGCCGAATAAAAATATATATATGAAATGTTGTGTGCCTCTGGTGTTACGATAGGTAATGTTGAAGTAATTCCTTAGTAATATATCTAATTTTGTTAGGTGATTGTTTGATGTGTTTGCGTAGACCGTTATACTGTGCCTGAGTAGAGATTCACAGATACCGTGATATAGGATGAATCGTGTCTTTTATTTGAAAGAGTTTTGCTGTGATGATGCGGAGTATAGTATGTAGGTATTCTATATGTTTTGTCCATTTAAGGTGCCAATCTAAGTAAAGGCCCAAGATATTTTGCATGTGTCACGGATTTAATTTCGGGACATTGGCAGGTATTTTTGTTGTTAATGTAGTGCGCGTACATAATTCTCGTGTTATGTATTATTAACATTTGTGTCTTGGTGTCGTTGTAAATAATAATAATTTTTAGACAATATTATATTTTATTGTATGTAATTCAGTACCGATTATAAATAATAATTTGGTTATATATGCTGTATTTACAACACATTATATTAACAATATTAACAATGATGATTATACAGATTTTTTACAATGGATAACTAATATATGTATAGATTATTATATAGATTAATAATAGTGAGTAATTGGTAATTTGCTTGCATCCTGGAAGCTTTTTTATATGGTGAATATCAGACCTATCAAACATCGGCGTACTTCCAACACAACAGTTAAACCAATTATTGTTTATTGGTTTAATTGCTGTGTGGGAAGTACGCTGATATTTGATGTCTGATATTCACCACATCCGAAGGATAAGAATTCATTGACACAAACACGCATGCCCCCACCCAACACGATAATTTGGGATGTCATGAGGCATCTCTGAACTAAAAATCCTGAACTAAATATATTGTGTTTCATTAAGTTTGTAAGGGTGGTGTAGGGTGCGCGTTATTTGTTCATAATATGTCTTTAAGACTCTTTTCAGGCTATTGTAGTTTGTAAAGTTCCTGTATTCAAAAGGTAATGTATTTAGCATATCTGCGATGTGGAAGCTTCGAGTGACCTTTCCGTAGTGATTATTATATTTATATGTGATATAATATTTTAGCATAGCTGCATAGTGTTTTGCTGTCAGTATTTTGTGTTCTGACATTGCAGTGTATATAAAGTCGGTATTGTCTCTTTGTTCACAAGAGATCAGTTTTGTCATTTTGTACTGTAGCGACATTAATCTATTTAGTTTGTAGTGTGCACAGAACGCGTACGTTGTTATAGCGTATCTTAGTATATTTTGGCGTAGTGGTTTGTATATTAGTGTTTTTATGCGTATAGGGACGATCGATGTCTTTTAACCTGTAGAGTTTGCCACTTATTGTTCGGAGTTTGTTGTGTAGATGGTTTATGTGGCTATTCCAGTTCATATCGGCATCGAAGTAAATTTCAAGGTATCGTATTTTTTCAACCTGAGTGATGGTAGTGGTTTTGCTGTTCTGCGTGCGTGCGTGCGTGCGTGTGTTGGAGAGTGGATGGTTACAAATTCGTTATTAACTGCCTAACTCAATGGATTTCTTAATATAACAGAATTTAAAATAGTTTTTGGTGAGCCAGACAGCGATCAGTCGCTGTCTCGCTCACCAATACTTGCATTATTATCTATCCATAATAATGCAAGTATTGCATTATCATGGATGGATATTATAGCTGTATTGTCTGCTATTAATGATCTTGCTTTTGACAGGTAGCTGGTTAATATCGTACAGAATTTTGGAAAAATCAGCTTTTCTGATTTTCATGCATAAGTGTGTTGAATGCTTCACTCAAGTCGATAAAGACTACCATGAGAATTTTGTTTTTATCTAAGGCGGTATTAATTACTTGTGTAAAATCTATCAAATGAAATGTTCTTCCCTTATTCTTCCGAAAATCGCTGTTTTGGGACTGTGATAATAATAATAACAAAAATAATATCTACAGTGTTTAATTTAACTTGCATTTCCTTTTATGTCAGCTACCTCAAAAAAAAAAAAAAAAAAAAAACCTTAGACATCCTTTTGGCTCAAGACACTACTTCTCACCTGTACAACTTCTAACATTGTATAAATGAAAAATTCACCCCACCCTCTCTTTCATTTCATCTTCCTACGTTCTTTGGAGGAAAATGAAAACATGACACTCTCGTGTTATAAGTTTTTCACCCTGTCGTATGTGGGTTGATACGAGAGTCAATTCAAAAATTCTGCACGTCGCTCATGCGTAGCCAGTAGTATGATGTAATAACTTCAGTCACTTTTAAGGGATATTTTGGATAAAAAAAGAACCTCTTGTTCTTGTTTTCTCTTTACGGTGTGTTCATGTTATGCGAAGTAAAGCTTCAAATAGAGGGATAATCTTACTCTAGTCAGATATCGCTCAGTGATCAATGTTTGTACGTCAAAATAGAAACCTTATGTAGAAAACCCAATTGAGTTTCACTACGCTGTGCGTGACGTTTATGTGCATGATGCAGTGCACAACATCTCGTTTTCGTGAAGGTCATGCAACCTTTAAAGATGATCCAAAAAAGTGGTGGATCATCGACAGCTATGGATGACACATCGACGGTTACTAATAACAGCTTCCGGAACATGATGAAATCGCAAATGAAGCAAATATCTCAACCACGTCTGTTTTTAGCAGTCTGAAATTTTGCAGAACCGGGAAGTTGCTGCCAAACAGGTCTCGCACTAGATGACAGAACTGATAAATTATTATGAGACTGAAAGCGAAGAGATTTCGCGAACTATTTCTATAGATGAAATACAGATATGAAATTTTGAACCGAAACTGAAAATTCAGTCATGCAATGGAAACTTCCATCCCTTCCTTGTTCAAAATATGTCAGCTTCAAACAATCGAATACTATGTGAATGGTGATAATAGCTATGACAAGAATAAAATAGTAGCAATAGACAGGTAGCACATACCTACGTGAAGCTAATGCAAAAGTTTATGGACGAAAATTCGTCCATAAACTTTCGCCCAAGAAAAATTCGCCCAAGTCGTCACTTTACATGGCTACATATTTCACATGTCGGATCTTATGAAAATGTATGAATGATGTTCTTTCTTCCCCCGGTATAGCCCATCAGACTTCGATCTCTTCACTGACTTTGAAAGAATAACTCCATCGGAAACGCTTCGCTACTATTGACGAGGATTTTTTGTTGAAGTGACCCAAATTATCAAGCACAACACAAACGAGAAAAGTTTGCTCACAGAAATTCTACTTTGGACAGTAACGACAAGGGAGAACAGAGGTTATATTGAAAACTTATAAATATATTTCGTTAAGTAAATGTTTAACAACAGGAGTAGAGAATGCAGAACTTTCGAATTGACTTTCACATATATTGAAATACTCTTTCCAAATTTTGAAGAATGTCAAAACGTGCCCACCCTTTTTTTTTGTCTTGGTTCTTGGGTTACAAACTTTTATGCATTTCATTTGAAGTACCAGTCTTTACTTCTAAATATTTTTATTAAAATTGCTTGCGCTTATGAATAAATGCAAAATTTTTGTCAAAAGTATCTGGAGAGAAGTTATTGTTTCCATGTACGATTCTCCTAATTGCATGCAGTGATATCCAATGATATCTTTCTATTGTTCAATACCTCTCTGGTCGATTCTTTTGGGAATGCAGCTGGTGTGGTGCCGCATTCCATTTTGTATCTTCGATATCTTGGAATCGTTTCCCATTCAATGCGTCTTTAAACATGGACAGAGATAGAAGTTGAAAGCTAGAAGAGCATGGTGAGTAAAGTTGACTGGTAACCATGACGAGGTGTTGCCTGGCTAAGAATTTCTGGACCCTCAATGCCTCCTATCATTTTGATATGAATTGGTTTTGTTGATGAATATTTGTTATAGTACAAAGTCCTGATGTCGGAAAGGCTTTTTTCGGACCATTTCCAATGAACTGCATTTCGAAGAAGAACAAAGCCACCACTGTGGAGTGCTTGATTCATCATTTCATATTGGAGATGGAATTCCTGGTGTACTTTGATGTATCAAAGGGTTGATCTGTGATCCTATCACGAAATCGAAATCAATACTTTTGCAAAAACAAATCTCTTAACTTCCAATACTTATTTCTTTCTAATATAGGATAAATCAATTCATGGAAAACTTGCTCAATATAAAGCAATTAGCAGTTATATTATTTCGGTTAAACCTACCATGACGTAAGTAACCCAGTATGCCTTTTAGCATATTAACCAATAATCTTGCTTCTCCGGCATGTTATTAACTCTAGAAAAGTACCTATAACACCACATAAATACAATACTGTATTCACAATGGAAAAGTCACCCAAATATGTTCCTAATTCCAAATTAGTTACACAGATTACCATCTGAAACCCACTGATGATGCAGTATGATGCAGTATGGCATCATACAAAAAGATACGCATCTTAGGTACTTTAAAAACGTAATGAGATGCAATGTATGAACGCAGGCTCACTAAAACATCATTCTATTCCTACGTATCTGTGTAGGGGAAGGCGAGTCCCATGCTACTGCAGTGGTATTCATCAGGCCACGGCAACAAAACCAATAAACTGCACCTAACGTCATTAGATGATCTTAACACACACACGCTTCGGATGCAAGCTGATACATCCCCTTGCAGGATAAGTATTAAAAATGAAATCTATTGTAAATAAAGTATGTAAATACATACGAAAAAATTAACAATTTAGTGAAAAATGTCTGAAAAGTAACATTAAGAATTGCATGTAAAATTTCATTGTACATATATATACAACATATAAAAGACACGTGCGTGCTAATGTATATGAGTATGTACATACGCATACATCTGTATAATCTAAATAGAATGTATTAATCAAATTGATTTGCTTGACTAACTCCATTATTATTATTGTTGCGTGTGCACGGACTAAATGATTGATGCGCGTATGTATTCGTTCCAGCATGGTTCCAGAAATATAGATCCAGTTAAATCGATACCTAACATGTTGCTATTGAAAGATCTTCAGATAAGCTTAACATATGCGTCTAGAATGTCTGTGGAAATATTGGTCATGCCCATTTTGGGCTTGACCAATATGGGTACGTTATCTCTTCTTCCCTTCTCAGACTAATGATGGAATTCAACCGTGATGGTATGAATTTAAGAACCTCTATATACAAGCGTCTTAGTCGTGAAGATACCGCTCAAACTTTGTTTTTACACTTGGGAAATGATGGGATTGACTCCAAATGGGAGGTACTTTCTGGATAATTCATCCGAAAAGGAAAACATGATAAAAATTGAATATTTTTTACTATGCTGTTAGAAGTTTGAAAGGCGAGAAAAAAGAACTCTGTAAAAATAAATAGGGATTTTAGTGTAGGATTCAGGATTATCTAAATCTTAGGACTGCAACGGTACTACAGTACGATAGCTTTACGTTTTTGTTACTAATATTCTGGGCCATTTCCGATTCAGTTTTGGATGTCACTATTATTACTTTTAATCCACATAAACTGGAATTATGGTCCGTAAAAGATGGGCAAATAATATCTTTAAATCTCCGAAAATAATTGAACGTGTTCAAAATGCAGTGATAGTATTTGTTGTTATGTTCCATGGAGTCGTTTCCGACTCCACGAACATACACTCTCCATTCCGATCTGTCCTTGACCATGTCTTTCAGAATTTCCAAGCGCACTCCAGTTGCTTCTTTAACTCCATCCACCAATCTAATTCTTGGGCTTCCTCTTCTCCTGCTTCCATCAACTTTAGCGAGCATCATCCTCTTCTTCAAACTGTCATTTGCTCGCATAATATGTCGGAAGTATGATAATTTTTGCTTGATGATCATAGCTTCGAGAGAGCAATCTGGCTTTATTCTGTCTGTCACTGATTTATTGGTTTGCTTTGCAGTCCGTGATGTTCTTAGTAAGCATCTCCAAACCATAATTCAAATGCATCTATCTTCCTTCTTTCACTCTTTCTCAGGGTCCAACTTTTACATCCATACACCACAGGGGATACCATTGCTTTTACGATTTTGATTTTCGCTGCGAGGCTAATATCTTTAAAGATCTTGCTTAAATTTTTCATTGCTTTCTTTCCGACTAATAGTAATAAGTGATAGTATGGAGACCTACATAGACAGAGAAACAAATATAAACCCTCTGCTAAATTTAGATGAAGTTGATACAAAACCACCAATTGTAATAGAAGAATTAAAGAAAGTCCTAAAGTGAGTAAAGAGTAATAAAAATCCTGGCGAAGATGGTATATTAGCAGAACGCATCAAATTAGGAGATGCACAGTTTCCTAAGATCGTCCTGAATATTATTAATATTACGTGCCACCTCCAGGGACTCCAAAGACCCATCGAGGGAAGACACCTACTCTAGATTTCTCTCCCTCTCTACCATTCAATCCACCAACTACACCAACGCCATCTACCGCCGCCACCAGTATTTCCACGGACAAACACAAACATCCATGCCCACGGCGGGATTCGAACCCGCAGCCTTTTAGGTGGAGAGCGGATACTCTAACCGCTCGGCCAACCAGGCCCACAATATGTTCAGTGATACTTTAACTACCGAAAAAATGGCCACAGCAGTGACATAAATTAATGAATATCTTATTATACAAAAAAGGGCAAGAGATGATATTAATAACTATAGGCCAACCACTTTGCTATCACAATTCTACAAAACTTTTATATTCATTATTCTAAATAGAATCACGAGATTCTTGGAACATGCATAGCCACATGAACACGCAAGATTCAAATGATAATTTTCTCTGTGATCTTTTTTATACATAAAAATTCTCTCAATTTTATTATATAATATTATATATAAGGGTGAATGTCGTTTATTTTTCATAATATCCTTTACGATACTTTTATATAATGGTAATATATTTTTTTTTTTGGAAATTCAGTAGGAAATCTCTCCAAGGTTGTGTCATTTATTGCAAGCTGATGTGCATCCCGTTGATGGCTCTAATTGACGTTGACTTCTCAGAGAAGTCAAGTTGGCCCTACCTTTTCGGTAACTGAAAAGTTTGCGTGATCTTATCGCAAGTTAGTCCTGTAGATAAATGAGAATATTCCAGTTTGTGGGAACACAAAGTGCCTATAGCATATCCAGATGAACTGTGCCGTGTAATAATGCCCTCTATGAAGAAAAATGAACCGCACACCGCGTATCACGACTTACCTAACTTGGTCTGAATGGTTTTAGTCACCTCCTACTGGTTTTCGCTCCTTCATATTCTGCAATTTAGAAGGTTCATTCACTATACCCTCATGGATGAAAATAGCCTCGCTGACAAAAAAAAAAGTTAAAGTAGTTGTTGGCATCGATCTATTCCAATAGAACGTCAAAAAGCTTCATTTCTTTGGCTTACTGCGCGGTTGGATGTTCTGCATTAATGTTTTAAAAAGTTGGAACTATAATCTTCGAAAGTTATAAACTGACATGTAGGGCATCACTTTTGCATTACGCTCAAAACCTGACATGTTGAATCGAATAATTGAGAAAAATAGAATACTTATAGAAAAATAATTCTGTAGAATACAGTATACACCCTCTGTCCAAAAAGAAACCGACCTTTTGGAAAATAGAAGAAACTAGTGGCGCCACCTGCTGTATCTTTTTGTTATCAAAAGCGGCAACCTTCATTAGTGTTGTGTCTACTGTTTATGACATTTGTTTCATTAGAAGCCGAGTTATAGTGCCAAGAGTGACAGTGTGTTTTGACGAACGGTGGGTCCTCACGATATTCATGCCGTACGCGATGAATTCTCGCTAACAATCGCTTCAAAACTTCGAGATAAAACTCACCATTGACCGTTTAGCCAGGCGGAACGCATTTTTTGTAGATAATTCCCTTGGAATCGTAGAAACAAATCAGCATTATCTTTACTTTTGACTTCTCCAAGCGACTTTTTTTCGGATGCCCCTCTTCTAGTGGTCCCCACTCAGCACTCTAGCGCTTCGTTTCGGGCTCATACTCAAAACACCCCTTTTCGTCACCAGTAACGATCTTTTCAAGGAGGTTTGACTCCTGACAAGGCGGTTTTAATGAGGTCCTTGCAATGTTCAATTCGATACATTTTTTGGTCGTCAGTCAACTTGTGGGGAACAAATCGCGAATTCAATTTAAGAAGGCCCAACCTCTCGGTCAAAATGTTGTGCACAGTTGATTTTGGTATCCCCAATTCATCTTCAATCAATCTCATGGACGATTTCGGGTTTTCTTTGATGACATCACGCACTTTTTGGATGTTAACTTCGCTCAGTCCAGTTTTTGGACGGCCTGGCTTTTCGTCGTTCTCAAGCGTCTCACGACCACTTTGAAATCGCTTAAACCACTCGTAAACTTGAGTACGGGATAAGCATTCATCACAGTATGCTTTTTGAAGCATTTGATGCGTTTCGGTAAAACTTTCACCAAGTTTAATATAAAAGTCAATCGCAGCTCACTGTTTGAAACTCATTTTTCGACCGTTCGTCAAAACACACTGTCATTCTTGGCACTATAACTCGGCTTCTAATGAACCAAATGTCATGAATAATCAACACTAATGAAGGTTGTCGCTTTCGAAAACAAAAAAGATCCAACAGGTGACGCCAGTAGTTTCTTCTATTTTCGAAAAGTTCGGTTTCTTTTTGGACAGAGTGTGTAATAATAATATCGTTAAATATAATGCACAAGTTTTGTAAAAACAAAACCACTGCTTAAAACCAATTAAATATTTAAATATGAGAGACTTAAGTCGAAATGTTTTTTTTAATAGGATATTCTATGCATACTAATTAACCTAACTTATATTCATAAGTATTATCTAATTCTTCGTTAGAGCTAACGGAACCCATTGTTTCTATAATCCTTTGCCCAAGGCCATTCCATATACTTCCCATCTTAATAGTAAAACGAACTCCTACAGTAGCGAACAAATTAATCCGAACACTCGCATTTTAAAGAAAAATTGTAATTTCGCAAGAAAGTAAGTATAAAAATTAAACTCAAATTTTACCTAATAATTTATATGAGCTTCTCTGTTCCTAATAAGTTCAGTAATTCGCTTAGGCATGGACTCTACCAAAGCGACATACATTTTTCTTATTTTTTCATCTCAAAAACATTATTTTATAATGGATTGTATTCGGTTATCCTCTGTATCACAATTTCCAAGTTTATTTTTCACTATGACCCACAAATGTTCTATTGGATTAATGTCCGGAGAGTTACCTGGCCACCGAAGCAATTGAATGTTGGAATGTTTGAGGACCTTCTTTCACGTTTTTTTTTTTTTTTTTTGAAGTGGTGCATTTGGAAGACGAATTCTTCGTCTTCCAACAAGATTTCAGAAACATTAATCCTATCAGAAACATTAATCCCACTAGCTGCCAAGTCTCTGTTTAAGTCGGCAGCAGACAATCTTGGGTTGATTTTGCTTTTTCTAAATAGTAAATAATCTTGGATAACTGTAGTTTTCCTTTTTCGCCCACATTTTCCTCTTCTGTCAGGAGAAAAAGTACCTGTCTCCCTAAACCTCTTTAAAATCGCATTAACAGTACCCAAATCAACACCACACTCATTGACAATTTGTCTCTGAGTCATGGATGTGTGCTGTGAAAGGGTACATATTTTTGAATGCTTTTTTGGAGACGTATCCATTTTACAGCTACACAAAATGAATAAAACACTACCAATGTCAACTTGTTCACAGTATTAAAAACGCACAACACTAAACAAACTAATAAAAATCGTAGAGACAGTCAAAACACGCAGCACTCAACCAAAATGGTATCCTGAAACCAAAACCAAAAATAGTAAACCAAAACTTGAGGAAATTTTGGCTTGTTCCGATTAATTTGTTCGCTGCGCTGGTTTTCTATGCTATACTCACACCTTATGAAGTTTAATTGAATATTCTATCTTCTAGATAAATTCAGCAATTTACATTACGTTACAATATACTGATAGCCTTCCCAGATGTATGTCACAAACGTCTGTTTATGGTATGTTTTCTAAATGGGCTATAAAATGGCTATAACAGCATTTAATATGCTGTTATAGCGGCAGTCATCCTTTAATTAAATGTCTCTAACTCTGTCCTTTAGATAATTTAAGTATAAAATTCCCCTCTTTGAATTCGAAGTAAACTTATGTTCTTAGGCCGAGAGCCCTTAAAACTATCAACGATTCTGTGGCTACATATTTCGGGTCTTCCCCTTGTTAGATTCTTCAGAGATAAAAAAAATCATAATTAAAAAAGAGGTTTACGATCAATGGCCGATTTTCCTACCATGTGGTGTCTAAATTCCGGCTTTCGCTCCATTCTCCTTTCCACTTTATTTATGTACCACTAAAGATCGCGTGATGCGATAATGGCATACATTCTTATTGCCCATCTTACTCTAGCGGCTATATTAAAATTCCTTTTCAGTAATGGATGGCTTAAGCGTAGTGATTTGGCTATGTTAAGAAGAATGATAAAGGCTCACTTCTGAGACTAAGAATCCTTAGCCATTCCTGTGACTAACAAAGTAAGACATAATTGCCTATTATCTCACCAAGACTAGCAAAGCCATTATAATTGATAGAGTAATCACGTCAGCTATTGTGCGGGAGAGAATTCTTTCTACTAGGCGATAGTTAGTGCGATAAATTATCCAGGAAATAAAATACAAGTTTTCTTTAACCATTTTTGTGCTTTGTTTATCTCTTTTTATAATAGTGAGATACGAAAACAAAAAAATTCAACAGCTATTTATGTATTAATTGTAACCATGCATGCATATAATCGTTTGGTTGTTTGTTGTTTATTTTGCGCATGCGTAGAATAGAAGTTGCACAGTTGTTGTGTTTGAGACTTCATTTCTCGCTATACCTTGCTTGCTGTCCTTGGCACGTGGCCTCTATAACGCTGCCGTTGCCTTAGTAACGGCCTAAGACATGCATTGCTTCATTTTGCTCTGGAAGAAAACCGTAAAATAACAAAAGAACAAAGGTGTGTTTAATAGCACAATCTTATCAGCTGGTTACGATAAATTTAGAGATGCTTATTTATTTTAAAAATAGTGATATTCTGAGTTTAAATTTAGATATATTTCAAAGAACATAACCATAGGGAGTGTATTTTGTGTGGCGATTAAAACTATTGCTCTTCTTCGAGTGTTTGCTGCGATATTTTCAATTTTGATACCAAACATAACTTCCGTTTTGAAGTAGTGACGTCAACCGTATGTTTTTGTTGTTTTTCAATCCAGAGCCAGTTATTGTTTCAGTTTTTCAACACCAGTGGAGCTGCATTTCTATTAAAATTAATCTATTCTATTATATTCTACGCATGCGCAAAATAAATAGCAAACGACCAAAAGATTATATGCATGCATGGTTACAATTAAAATAAATAAATGTTTACTTATTTAAATGAATAATATAATATTTATTTACTTTATTATTATTATTATTATTATTATAGAGACAGTATTGGAGCCATATTTTTTGCATATATGCCAATGAATTGTTTTGGTCACTTCATCATGGGGGTATTTATAATCAGTTTGAACTATCTTGCTGCGGGCACTGATTAGATGTTTACAGTCTCATCTTTCTATTCGCATAATATGCATTTGCTGTTATTATTGATGTTCAAAATTTTTGCTTTGGTTGCATTACTTTGTAATGCCTGTTTTGAGCTGCTAGAATACATCCTTCTGTTTCTTTTTTTAATGTATCCGTATTGTAGCCATTGCCACGTCTTGTTCCCGTCAAATTTTGTCCTCAGTATCTCGAAGCAATTGGCCATGCAAGGGTTTATTTTTCCAGCGCACATATCGGTTATTTTGTTGTTGTTGTTTTTGTAATCGGATTTGTTTCCTGTTGCTTTTAGAAGGCCCTCTTGTGTAACTGCTTGAAGCATTTGCTCAGAGCGATTGTCGATGTAACTTCTTAAACCAATTTCTTCTTCCTTCCACAGTCTGTCTCACTTGCAGCAGACTCCGTCCACCTATTCTCCTTGGTGGGTACAACCGGTCAACATCACTTCGTGGACGTAATGCATGATGCATAGTCATTAGTTTTCTAGTTTTGTAGTCCAGTTTGTCCAGGTCTTCTTTTGTCCAATCTATTATGCCAGCTGTGTATCCGATCACTGGTATAGCCCAAGAATTCATTGCTCTAATTGTGTTTAATCCATTTAGTTTTGTTTTCAGAATATTTCTTACTCTTTTGATAATGTATTCTGCTGCTGTCTGTTTTAATTATTATTATTATTATTATTATTATTATTATTATTATTATTATTATTATTATTATTATTATTATATTACTTCTTAAAAACAAATTTTTAAATAAAAATTCGCTTTTGAGGAATAAAATATGGGCCAAAGCTGCTTGTTTTCGTTACAGTAAAATAAAAATAAAAATGTCAGTGATCACTCTAAATCAAACAATAAATACAGAACCATTTTACCTCCTATAGTAATCGAAGTCAAAAATGCTTTATTAGCTTTGAATATTTTACAATTAAATGTCACTACAATCACGTGTCTAGAAGTTGCGCAGATATAATTCCAACTGCGTAGGTCAGTGAGAAGAATGGCTAGTTTTGGATACTTTATTTTATTGTATACGAAATCATGAAGGTTTCCACGCTCTTTGTGGTTTAAAACGAGTCAAGTTAGATGTTCTAATTAGAAATTGTTACACTTGCTCGCGAGCTAGCACTGCTGTGCCAGCTCGCATAGCATTCGAATGTTATTGTAGCTCGAATGCTATGCGAGCTAGCAAATTAATTGTTCATATCGTGATCACGCATTTTTTTTTTTCTTGGGGGAGGGAGGGTAGTTTAATTTCAAGAGAGCCGTTGAAGTGTAGTTTTTACATAATTTAAATTATGTAAAATTGTAGAATAAAATATTTAATATTAATGTAAATTAATATTAATATAATATATTCATAAAATAAATATAAAAATATTGTGATGATGATGATGATGATAAATAAAGATATAGCGAGATTTATAAGATAATAAAAATAATAATATAAAACTACCATTAGAATTAAAATGCAAATTGAAATAGAAACGAGACTTTTTTAGATAATAGGATCTAATATTAAAAGGAGGATATAAAAAATCAACTTTTTTGATTTATATTTTTTGCTGAAATTAGAATTAGGCGAAACCGAATTGCATACGTAGGATACCTAAGCCAAAAATGGATGGATAGGTCATAAAGACACTATAACTTTTGACACACTCGATTTTTGACTTTTACAGAGCATCGACTTTCGAGATAGAATTCTTTTTATTCGAATAACGTGAATATGTTGCAGACGTTAGGATAGTACTCACGAAAAACTATGAAAAGATGCGTCTATAGTAAGCGATGTTGAAGTAAGCTGTGGCATATAGATCTATGTGGGGCAGCAATGGACTTACAGGAGAAAGGATTTGTTGAACCATGCAATCTTTTCCGCTCAGGTTTCCAATGTTTGTTTCCTAAGTTAGTAAACAGAAATATATATCAGAACTAAAGAAGGAAAAGCCTCTTGGATGGATATCCAATGTATCCGTTATATCTGCCTGCTATATCCGCATCAGTGCATTCCAACACGGTGTGCGTTTTCCGATATGTTCTTTTTGTAGATCACCCCCGATAATACGCTGCCATTGAAACAGCTGTGGCTGGTCTCTTCGAACAACACGATTATTTTAATCATCTTTCGTTTCTCACCTCAACAAGCTGTTCCTAGCCATAGATTAGCATTGGTTGGAGGTTTTCTGGTTGATGGTATTTGTCTTAGTACGTACGAGTATGTCACGAGCTACACCCTCTGTCCAAAAAAAGAAACCGAACTTTCGAAAATAGAGGAAACTCTTGGCGTCACCTGTTGTATCATTTTGTTGTCGAAAGCGGCAACCTTCATTAGTGTTGTGTCAACTGTTTATGACATTTGTTTCGTTAGAAGCCGACTTATAGTGCCAAGAGTGACAATGTGTTTTGACGAACGGTTGGAAAATGAGTTTCAAATAGAGCTGCGATTGACTTTTATGTTAAACTTGGTAAAAGGTTTACCGAAAGGCATCAAATGCTTCAAAAAGCATACGGTGATGAATGCTTATCCCGTACTAAAGTTTACGAGTGGTTTAAGCGATTTCAAAGTGGTCGTGAGACGCTTGAGGACGACGAAAAGCCAGGCCGTCCAAAAACTGGACTCGGCAAAGTTAACATCCAAAAAGTGAGTGTTGTCATCAAAGAAAACCCGAAATCGTCCGTGAGATTGATTGAAGATGAATTGGGAATTCCAAAATCAACTGTGCACAATTTTGACCGAGAGTGTGGGCCTTCGTAAATTGAATTCGCGATTTGTTCCCCTCAAGTTGACCGACGACCAAAAAATGTATCGAATTGAACATTGCAAGGACCTCATTAAAACCGCTCGTAAGGAGTCAAAACGATCGTTACTAGTGAGGAAAAGGGGTGTTTTGAGTATGAGCCCGAAACAAAGCGCTAGAGTGCTGAGTGGAGACCACCAGAAAAGGGGAATCCGAAAACAATTCGCTTGGAAGTCAAAGATAAAGACAATGCTAATTTGTTTCTACGAATCCAAGGACATTATCCACAAAGAATTCGTTCCGCTTGGCCAAACGGTCAGTGGTGAGTTTTATCTCGAAGTTTTGAAGCGATTGATAGCGAGAATTCGTCGCGTACGGCATGAATATCGTGACGACCAACCGTTCGTCTAAACACACTGTCACTCTTGGCACTATAACTCGGCTTCTAACGAAACAAATGTCATAAACAGTAGACACAACACTAATGAAAGTTGCCGCTTTCGATAACAAAAAGATACAACAGGTGGCGCCACTAGTTTCTTCTGTTTTCGAAAAATTCGGTTT
Organism: Typopeltis vanoorti; assembly: GCF_054136105.1. Classification (NCBI taxonomy): domain Eukaryota; kingdom Metazoa; phylum Arthropoda; class Arachnida; order Uropygi; family Thelyphonidae; genus Typopeltis; species Typopeltis vanoorti. The sequence continues at coordinate 26,198,228 of NC_143558.1, read as the reverse complement.
CTTTTTGGACCGAGGGTGTATAACCAGGAATGTAGGTAGTAGCATTGCTTCTAACGAGTGGATTGCAAAGATGAATGTGCCTATTATATTGGCAACTCAGTGTATATCATATCAAAAACATTTTGATTCATCTTACATCTTTTCGTGTAACGTAAAGTGTTCGCCGACTTATTTTATATTTCTTTTGTAATGTTTTTGGATAGATAATGAAATTGAAGATCTCGAAATGACCTTTGTGCGGTCCAAACCAGAGAGGATAGATGCCTTATGTAGGAATACGAAATTCACCAGAAACGAATTAAAATTTATATACCAAGGGTTTAAACAGGTAAGTCCAATATGTTCTTGAAGCATTTTAAGGATCAAAAGTATTTTGAACATGACAAGTAAATGTACATTTTACGATTTTTTGTTTTAACAAGGCAACATTAATTCTCTAGAATTGCTGATTACTAGACGTTTATGAATTTTAAATGATGTTTAAGTGAATTATTAATTAAAAACATAATCTTTCTCATTAAAAAGGAACGAGAGAAGTAAGTAGCGATACAGTTCCAACTGGTTGCGTAATACTTGCATTTTCGATAAACCACCTTCTTAATCAAAGAAGACAGGTGATATTTATGAAGCAGAACATTGATCGCAGTTGCCCGAGTTAGTAAACAGAAATGTCAGTACTAAAGAACGAAAAGCTACCTTGGATGAATTCCATGGATAACTGAAGCCATCAGTCTGGATTAAGTAATTCTGTGAAAATGGTGTCACGAAGTTCCAAGTAATCTTCCAAAATTGAATACTGGGATTACTTTTGTCTAGAAATAACGATCTATCATTTGTGTGTAGTTAAAATCTAATAGGGTTATAATTGTCCACTTTTTATTCGAATTTTGATGGCTATTTCTATCGAAATATCTCGTGCTATTGATGTAATGATTCTGATATTTTATTTTAAGCCTTTTTGTGCATTTTGTGAAATACTGTATTGCATTTACACTTAAATAGTTTCCGCTTCTGGCGAATCTATTTCTATGTCAGCATGCTTTAAAAAAAAAAAAAAAGCTAAAAGGCAAAATTTGCTCTTCCCTTCTTTGATTCAATGATGTCGCCGGAAGTACCGTCATCTGAGTGGAAACCTTCAAAAAGAAAATGCACCAGGCGATTTAGGATGAGGTTATTCTGCCAATGACGGTTCCATAAAATTGAGCCGATCATCAAAGGTATTTGTGTATCGTAAGAACGCTGTACATATGATCGCATTCTTGTGAAATAGATAGCAGAGACAAGACATTTTTGGCTTTTTTATATCTATAGATTGAATATGATGGATTCGTTTACTATTGCCATAGAAATCGTGATACCAATTGAATAAATGATTGCCATAGCGAGAGGGACTAGCTATGGCGTTGTTCACTAATTTAAATTTTTATCACTGATATTAAAATGCCTATTAATTAAACGAAGATATTTTGACATTCACAGAGCACTGGAAAAATATTTTCTGTGATATTTTCTTTACCATTTTACGGAGAACTCAAGTAGTTATGAGGAAACTATACTTGACACCAATGCAATAATGAAAATCTTCCGGTTCAGCCATCAGTCGATAATGGCTTTCTTCATATTTGACTCGTGCATTCATACAGACCGATGCCAACGATTATAAAATTGCACACTTGCCACGTTACAGCTGCGAGGGGGCCATTTCAGAAGACGCGGCGAGCGGAAATCGATCACCTCTGACTTAAAAGTTGTGGCCAATCGACAAGAGCCATCACCCCTTTTATGCCCAACTTACTTCAATGACCATTAATCTTACGCCAAAAGAATTTCCATTTGTGCCATCAAAAGTAAATGAACGTCTTTTCCTGAAGCTTTGTCAATAAATGAGTAAGTTTTCCTTTGGAGAAAAAAAAAGGTTTAGGCTGCATTTAGAAGACTGAGAAATTATTGGATAAATATGCATCACGAGAATGCTAGTAATGCATGTCGCTCAGTGCTTAGTTTTCTATCCGTCTGTTTATTATGTCTTTATATATTTATAAGCATCGTTTTTATATATTTTAAACATCGTTCAAGGCTAATAAGCATTGAACGATGTTTCTAAAAGTGTAAACATCGTACTTTACACTAAAAGTGCATCTGTCAAATTCTTTTTGATTTGTGATCCAACGGGCATGCTTTGTTGTTACAAAATGGCTGCTCACTAGTATTATGACATAGCTATCTACGATCTGTCCGTTTGTCTATTGTTCTGTTCCTTATCTCTCCAGCTGTCCGTGATGTGACTCACTTGGATCATAGTTCATCACGAGAGTGTATAAATGAAAATCAAAATAATGATCATCCGTGGTATCATCTGGAAAAAACCAATCATAAGAGAACACTTTGGCGCTACCTTACAGTCATTACCGTCTTACATTATTTACTCGAAGTCAGTCAACCTTTTCTTTTTATTATCTGAAACTGCGTCATTTTACCCCTGAAAGCAATGTAGGTCAATCTTTGAGCTAGCAAAAATCATTCAGACAAAACATTGTTTAAGTGCTGACAATCCATGTTGTGTGTGTGTGTGTGTGTGTGTGTGTGTGTGTGTGTGTGTGTGTGTGTGTGTGTGTGTGTGTGTGTGTGTGTGTGTGTGTGTGTGTGTGTGTGTGTGTGTGTGTGTCATTCCATTCACTCCATCACATGACATCTATTTTGCTATTTGTTGCGTGTTTTACAGTATCTGTCAGAGATTTTTTAAATATAGACAAACACGTTCTTTTGAAAACTTTAACAACATAAAAAAACAGAAAAATGAAAATGTTGGCTAACTGGATTCGGATTGCCGACATGGATTCATTTCAAACTTCAACGATTTTTTTAGCAATGGGACAGTCATGAAGAAGTGGAAAGGGCATTCTTTGGATCACTACTACAGAATTTTTAACTTCCTTTCATTGCACACAATACCTTTAAAAAAATCCTGAGAAATAGTAACTTATCCAAATTGTTAAACATGTTTGTTCCAAGTTGATTAATTGTCAGCAATTCCTGCTAACAAATGTCTTAACAGTTGTAGAGTGCACTTTAATGTGATTAGGCAACCACACCATTTCACTTGCAGTTGCTTGGAATAATCCTTGTGTACCTTCCGTTTGGAATGACCTCGGTTCGAACCCATCCTACTCCATGAGGAATCTTTAAGGACTTTTGAAATGAACGCAATTTATCCAATTTCATACGGAAGTCGAAAGGTTTCACCCTCCCAGAAACTCAGAATTTGTAAGCCAGCAAAACAGGCTTTAGTTTCTTTTGCCATAGTTCCAACCAAACTAAATCACGTTAGCAAGAAGGATTTAGAATTTCGATCGGTGGCCTTTATCATTTCATATGACTACAAGTGAAGAATTTCTCTAAGATCTTCTCAGGGAAAAAATCTATCATTCAATGGGGAGCCTCTGAAATAGAATTTTAAGGAAATATATACCAGGATATAATAGGATTCAAAATCACCTGAACACAAAGCGTCAAAGCCTATACAGCTCTTCATAGTAAACTTTAACTTGGTGATATATTCCTATTTGAAAAACTATGCAGATATAAATGTAAATTGCTCCAATAGAATGCAGCAATTGCAAACAGATCATTCAAGCTATATACGTTTATCTTCTCTTGTAGGGTGCCAAGGACAATATTGTATATTACTTGAAACATTTACACTATATCGACATCACAGTACTGTATTATTTCACTGTGCATTATATTATCAAAGGAACTAAATGAAATACGACTATACTGGTTCTTATTTAAAAGACATCAAATAACCTTCCTGACTTTCTTACCAAAGACAGTTTCTCAATTCCAAAGCTTCGAATTTCATGATGGTTTGTAATTTCGTTTTTTAATGAGATGTAGATCTTTCATATATTTCATTGAATTAAATATTAGGAACATTAATTTTTCTTTCTTTTTTTTCCTTTAGGCATGCCCTACAGGGATCGTAAACGAAACGACATTCAAGGATGTCTATGCTCAGTTTTTTCCTCAAGGAGGTAAGATTATCCGGTTCAATTTCCTCTCCTTAATTCTCGAAGGAGTAAACGGTGTAATTACACCGGATGCACTTTCTGGCAATGTTTTCGATCGAATCTTAGAATAGGTTAGAGTTCGTATCAAAACACTGTGAATCAGTTATAGTGTAAAGTTTAATAATGCTTTATATAATAAAAAGCTAAATAATTAAAAAGCATTTAATAAAGTTTTAAAAAAAATCGAATAATTAAAATAAGAATCTTATTATAAATGAATTTTCTTTACAAACAGTATCTGTTCGAACCAGGAAACTTACTGATTTTAAAACAATCAAACACGTTGAAAATATATTTGTGTTAATAATTTTGATAATATGTTTATTTTTCAGATGCCAGTCAGTATGCTCACTACGTGTTTAAGGCATTTGATCATGACCACAGTGGTACTATTACCTTTCAGGTGAATGATTTTCATTGTGTTATTTCTCACTTTTATTTCATAAATATTGAATGCAGATATAAACGGAATCCTATAGAATGAATCTAAGTTGTAGATTCCTCCTAACGTGGCATAGAGGTTTGTAGAATCCCACGAGAGATTGAAAACTTATAGCACACATTTTAGCGAACTATACATGAAACTTTTCTAAGTCCCTTGAGGACTCCAGAAAACAAAATGTTGGCCGATTAAATTCATCTCTTCTATAGACATCTACAATCTATTTCATCATCTATTTCAGTAATGTGATTCAAACCAACAGACTATTGGTTATAGAACTCAATCGCTGTTCTCTCGGTGAACAAAGCCCACTTCTTGAAGAATGAAAATTGGATCTGTGTTGGAGTTTCTTCACTCTAATGGATACCTTGCATTGGTCAGTAGTACAAATTCGAATTAAACGAACAGTGACCAAATTTTCAGGTGGTATATGTTTGTATCGTAAATTGAACAAGGAACTCAGTAACTTGTATTCAAAACAAAAAAGTGCAACAAAATTTCCTTAACATTTAAGCTCTTAATTCATTTTATATTATTTTATTATCTTACACTATTTTCTATTAGTTACTCTGTGTTTCCTTTATATTAAATTAATTTCTTATTATTTTTCTATTAATATCAGTTTATTTAATATTACCTTACAAGAAAAAGGAGAAGGAAGGACTGAAGGAGACAGATGAGGTTGAATAAAATAATAATATGGCATGAAAAAAAATGTTTGGTCTTAAGGACAATTTCCCTTTAATCTTATTTAAACCCTGAGAACCATCTGCAGTTCTAGTATAGATTCTGAATCTTGGATGTACTGCTGTTTAAAACCAACTGATTTTTCTTTGTATCAACATAGTTTAGAATGTTAAAATATTTTTGAGATTCTTAAGATACTTCGTGTTGCTTCGTCAATAGGATATTGTGATAGAGATATCTCTTCTCTCCCTAATGTCATATTTTCCCGACTCCCTTCCTAATCCCTCATGTCCGAAATGTAAATCATTGAAAGATAATCTATCATTGACGCAGTAGCAGTGGCTTATATTTTATACATAACATAGGAATCTTTAACGGGCTAATGTGTTCCACTAATGTTCCTAAAAGATCGTTGGTTAGTATTCTTGCTATGTTCCAACGAAAGATGTATCCTTCGTTTTCCACGTTTAAAAAATTTTCCCCAGTAATTTAACTTAAATTGTGCTTTTTAATATAATTCGTAGTTCAAATATCAAAACTTTAGAGAGTATATTGCTAAACATATTGCACAAAACGTTGCTGTAACAAATTTGTCCAGAAATTCGTCAGCAACCTTTCTTTGTAACCCAGAAACCAAATCTAGGTTACAAAGAGAGGGAGATTACGAGCAGCGTGTAGGTTTCATTATACTTTGATATGCAAGTGTGCTCAAAAATATAATGGCTATGTATTTCCCAAAGATAAATTAAACTGTCCTCTATTAAACTCTAATTATATGATATGCATTTGTCTTCCTCAACCACGTCTCTATTTGTAGAAGACTAGCATATTATTTGTGGTAGGCCATTAATTTTTCTGTTACTCAATTTCTCAACTAATCACGGAATTAATTTTACACAAACTTCATTTTTCTTCTTTACCTTAGATGCTGTGTTATAATTTGTATTAATTAGCTAACATCTCAAAATGTTTTCTTTATAATTCAGGAGTTTGTGGTCGGACTGTCTACCATTTCCAGAGGCTCACCTACAGAGAAGCTTCAGTGGACCTTCAATCTGTATGATATTAACGGTGACGGATGCATCACAAGGGAAGAAATGTTTGACATCATCAACTCCATTTATAGCCTGTTAGGGAGATTTGCAGAGCCCACCGTAAATGAGGAAACCACACGCGATCATGCAAACAGGGTCTTCGATGTAAGCATAAGAAATCAAGTTTTATAATATGGCATTTAATTTTAGAGTTTCTTTTTATATACCTATTTTAAAGACCCCTATACAAATTATTGAATTCAAATCTGTGAGATGGGAAGCTTTCTCTGGATTTCTCTCGGGAATTTCTACCCATAATTTAGGCTTGTCTTTCATACCGAACTGAATTATGAGAATCTGGTTACCGTAACCGCTTTCCACCCAACAAGCTGCAATTTCGAATCTCTCAGTGGCCATGGATATTTGTGATTATCTTTAGGTGGGAGATGAATTCGAAATGGCTTGAAAAGTTCAGTTTTTGGTGTCTAGAGCTGGATTACGGGACTAGGTAAAATTAATTTAAAACAAATTAAAAAAAAATAGAAGCGTTTACACCCTTTTTTTTGGATAGGAATCACATAACAAAAAAGAAGTCAGCCCTCGGTGAAAATTCTAAACAATCAATCCAACTCTATAAAATTTAATATTCTGGATGCACAAAAATGTTTCAAAATTCCGTCATTTATAATTTTTAAACTAATCTTTTTCATACTTTAACTTCCATCAGTGCATTCCGTATTATTTCAATGCAAATTGCATGTTTTTGACTTTAAGCCATTTGCCTTTCATTTGACCTAGAACTTTGTAATGGCTCCAAAAAGTAAATTAGATTACAACAGGATACTAAAAGGAAGTTTACCACATCTTAAAAAGAATTATTGCCCCATTTTCTACGAAGCCAAGAGAAAAAAGAAAAATAATAATTAGTTTAGAAACTCGAAAGGATGTGTTTTAGTGAAGTTAAATGCAACACTTAGCATACACTCGTTTAAATTCTCTTATGTAACATATAATATATCTAAAGACACAAATTTAAACCTTTCGCAATTTGATAGACTTCAATTTCCCGCAAAGTGCTGTTCATATATTATTTATGAGTTTTTATAAAAGGCTAAATAAATATAGTTTTCATTAAAGTAAGCAAGCGTAATGGCTCAGGTGTCGCTGTTGTCCGCTGGAATGACGTAATGTTATTTACCTCGTTACTTATGGCAACGATATTTTGCAATTTTTAGGTGTCTTTTGGACTTCATTTTCAAGATTTATATGTGTTTATTATAAATTGTGATTTAAATGAAGTGAAAAACGTGTGTTTAATTAAAAAAAATTAAGAGCATTCCATATACGGCTTGTTTATGTTAATTATACAGTAATTACTTATATTAATTCATTGTAGTTCTAATTTCACTTATTTGATTTTTTTTTTTCTTTAACAGAAACTTGATCTCAATAAAGATGGTGTTGTTACCTTCGATGAATTTCTGGAAACATGTCTACAGGTAAAAATTAAACAAACAAAACATTATTATAAATAATTATTTTTGATAGATCTAGTAAACTGACGGTACATTACTTTATGAATTATCGCAAACGTAATTCTGAATAATGTTGAATTTAAAACGTCCTTCGGTTACATGTATTTTTAGAATCAAATAATTATTATGTTTCATGTTAATTTTGTTAGCGCATGGAATGCCTGTTTGATGGTATACCAGAGCTTAGTCAATTTTGATTATCTTTTTAATTCTGCTTTTTCTTAGTCATTTTAAATTAAAAATAAATAAATAAATTCATTATTTCAATTATTTATTTAACTTGTTAACTAAATTTGATTCTTTCAATTATTTATTTAATTTCAATGTATAATTTTTATTTGTAGGATGACAACATCATCAAGTCGCTCAATTTGCTAGACACTGTTCTCTAACTTGATCCCATTCCGATGAAGGAGATGAGGATGAGTCTTTTTCCAAAAATTTAAAAAAAAAAAAAAAAAAAAATCGGTGGATGGAAGGATAGTTATGTTTCCTTCGTAACCTGCCGGAGTTGAGCTGAGCTTCGTTACCAGTTGGCCAATGATCTTTATTCAACGAAAAATAAAAATAAAAATAAAACATTTATATGGGGGCTGCATTCCTATCCAACCAGCAGACCCAACTTCCATAAATACACTTTTTGCTGTTCCAAATATTGAATGAGCTTCCATGGTTAGTTTTTACATAGCTGTATTGTAGTTGTTTTATTTCTGATTTCCAATTTTCGCCGTCCATAAGTTTAACAGTTAAATTTGGGATTTAAAAAACAAATTAAAATAAACACTGTACAGAAATAGTTTCTTTAGTTTAGGATTAGCAAATGTCGCTCCAAATGCGCATTATCAGTCGTCCATAGTTATTTGAAATAGTTATTTTATCGTTTAGAATTGCATGCTTCATTCTATATCCCCTTTATAGATTTATTTCGAAACTTTAGAGAGGCCTACTTCAAGTAGAAGTCCTTAGCCTTCCTGTTAACCCCCTCCCACTATTATCTTAGGGTGGGGTCCCATTCAAAAGTGATCTCTAGGATAGAGCATGCTATACTTCCAAATAGCCGATAAAAAAACAAAATAAAAACCTTTGTAACCCTGATATTGTCCTATTTTTATATCGTCAATGGGAGTTTTGTGCCCATTTTAATTGGTGAAAAGTGCCAATGGTTTACCAGTTCGCTAAGTGGAAGTTTATCAAAGGATCACATGTTTTGCGCATGCGTTTTTCGGTTATATGTCTGTTTGTATCGCATCTTACTGAAGCTCTCGAATTATTTTAATTTTCATTGATTCTTGATATCAGTTATAAGCATGTATATATCATTATTTGGTGTATATTCCATTTCTGTTTTATTTTGGACCTTTACCAGTTGTTTCCCAAGAGATTTGTACTATATTTCTGTACCTTTTCAGCTTCAGTGTTCTTAGCAGGGTTATGAAATGTCTCGTGACATTGATTCTACATTGTGATTTAAATAAAGAATAAAATATAACACTTTTTGTCTCTAATGATTTTTTCTTCTGAGATCATCTTCATGCATATAATAGACAAATATTTCAACAAACAATTATTCAAGAAACTCATTAAAATGGATCAGAAATTTGACCATTACTTGACTATCTGGTCCGCTTCACCTTATTGGAAATAATGTATTTATTAATTAATTATATAAATGAAATTATTACAATTCTCTCAAGGTAAGAGTGTTGACAACAGTGTAGGAATATGCCTACTAGTTGATGAGAAGGAAATGATTCTCAAAATGATTGTGGTTGAAAATTACAGGCATAAGAGTTTATGTAGAATAAAACTTATCTTAAGAGACCAACAGCTCCTTGTAAAAGTGATTTGCTAAACTTGTCTCATAAAATTACGACAATGAAGTTGAGTTCAAAACATTAATCACAGCATATTGACAACTGTAAAGTCAGTTAAAATATATCAAGCAAATAATCAGATGAATCTAGGAAGGACTTTTCCAAGGATTCCAAAGTATAATTATCACTAATAGAATCAACAATATTAATAAATGGTTCTATATTATTATTAAGGAAACTTATTATTATTATTGACTTAATTAAACTTTATTACTATTATTAACTTAACTATTATTTATAGTTTATTATAAAATAAAGAGTACATTAATAATGAGATGCAATGCGATTAAATGCAATATTAGGCTTAACCATACTTTGTCTTATATATAGGATTAAATATGATAATAGATCTTTAAGAAATAAAGGAACACGTGATCCACGATTAGAATGTAAATCAGATAATCAGTAAAAGACAGAGAGAAAGAAAGAGAGAGAGAGAAACACGAATGAACTGAAAATTTAGGTCAAGAAACTTTGAAGTAATTTATAAGACAATTATCGATAAATAAAAGTGGAGTGGTTATTTTTGAATTTACTATTGTCATTAATAGCTCCTACATATCTAGTTCATTATCTGCAAAGAAACACAAAAATATTGGATTGCAAGTCCAAAATTAACCAATGCTAAAGAGAATGATTCTTTGGATGGCTTTCGTGCATTATGTTACGTTTTTGTTGTTGTGTTTCAATTTCAGTATTTTTATTTTCACCAAATAATGGTCGATATTATGTTGATAACACACTTTTAAGCCATTCCCAGTTAAAATGAGAAAGAATGCGAGAAGAGCGTCATCTCTAAAATTAGCTTTGTAAGCATTAGTACTTTATTTCATGTAATAGTGCAGCATTATAACAGATGTATGATGAAAAATGATATTTTTCAGGTTCATAATTTAGATGATTTTTTTTCGATTTTATTCTGGGAATTAAGTTTAAAAATTGCACATCTGTAATAGTCGTTTTTAATTTCGGATATTATTTTTTCCTTTTATATTTTAGTCAACGAGTCCTAAGGGCCTGATTAGCTTTAAGTCTAACTGAAATTTAAATTCCTATCAAGCAGATAGGAAAGAGATAATTTTTTTTATAAATAAAAAAAAAACTTGAGATATTAAGTTAAATGTTCGGACATACAAAATACTAAGAAATTTAAAGTTCGTGCTTAACCTTTAAAAGTTCTGAAAACACAATTCTCACCAAGGAATTTTTTTTATAAAAACTTAAAGGGGAAAAAAAAGGCGTCGAATGTAACAAAAAAAAAACAAAATTCTGTCACACAGATAGGAAAGACTATTTGGGAAGCTTGATAAAGTCCATCATCTGTCTTAGAGTGGCGATAACGGGTACAAAAAATGTTGAGAGGGTCATCAAAATGCACGTTATGGTAATTCTTCCACACCCAAAGTGGAAAATGCGTGGCGCAGAATGAGAAGTAGGAAAAATGTCTTTTGCCAAATCAAAGGTGGGAGTACATCTGAATATTCAGCCGGTAATGGAAGTGGAAAACGTTCTCACAGCTCTGAATACACAAACAAATGGCGTGGAACACATTTTAGGTCTTACCCGATGCCGCTTGTTCCAATTTAAGAAACGTTCTTTTTTTTTTTTTTAAACTGTATCGAAGCAAGATTTTCCTATTTACAAAATAGTCCGGTTTAGAAGGAATAAAACAGAAATGGACTGTGTTTCTTGTGTCTGATAATCCGAAAAAAGAAAATCATGTAGCGATTGCAAACTATACTTTAATTCCGATTAGATAAAAAAAAAAAAATAGAATATTTTAATTTGTTCTTAGACGCTCTTTTTTCTTTTCCTTTCTTTCTTTTTTTTTTTTAGCGATTATCAACCTAAACTATTTTCCCAACTTCGTTTTTCCCAAGAACACGCAGAAAATATGTAAAGAAATGCGAAATATTTTTTTATTTTTCAATTTGAAGCACAAACTTAATTCCATCGAAAGAAACTAAAAGTTAATTATTGAACAGATGAGAAAATTCAGACTAGTTCACCAAAAAATAGAAGTTCTTTAGTAGAAAATTGACAAGAAACTTGTAATCCTAAAGGCGATTTTTTTTCTTTCATCAGACGATGTTACTTTTAAGTAAAGAAAGGTGCGTAGAAAGGTTGTTTTATGTCACCAGACGAGTAATAAAAAATGCATTAATTATGTTGCTTAAGGGAAGTTTTTTTTAAAGTGTTAGAAACAAGGCAAATTGCGTTTAAGAATTCTTTGCCTTTTTATTTTGCTTATAATTACCTAAATTGGGATTCTCATAAAATTAAAACCATGAAACAGTGCTGAAACAATTTTAAGACTTAAATATTCTGATAAAAATGCGAATTTCTCCCTCTCTAAACCTAAAAACGAATTTCCGTTCTGTGTTGCCATAGTAACGCATTTAAAGCATAACAATTAACTCTGTAAATTCCATTTCCGTTGAGTTCCAAACGACTAGTTTTGCAAATCGAATAAAAGACAAAATCAAGAAAAATACATACCAAAATAAATACATATTTTTGTTCCAAATGAATGCAATTTATTGTCAAAATAAACGGCGTATAATAATAATAATGTAAGAAACCAAAACGAATCTGAAAATAAAGCAATAGTGGTTTAATTGATTGACTTTTAATTATCGAATACCGCACGTGTAATATTTCTTAGCATGAAAACAGGTGACTCAACAGCACGTTTTCCAGTCACGCACGCTATTGGTATTTAATTTACTATAAAGAACTAAAAACTAATTAATTAGTCCTTATACTAGTGTGGTTTGCAATGTGTCATTGTACCCGAAGCAATAAATTCCTTCTTCAAGATTAATTAACTCCAGGACGTTCTTTACAGTGATTATACTTGATGCATTCTTTCCATTACCGCCAAGCCACGAAATTACACCAAAGCATTTTGATTTCTCATTACTCTGACACCCCATTTATAAAGAAAACACATTAGCTTTCGTTGTAACAAACATTATTCTAAATCAAATGTAGGCAATAGTCACAGCGCTCCCAGCCTTAATAAAGCACCGTACAAAATTAAAAATTATTGCGCTACTTTTATTATCTTTCGTTTCGTAGATAAAACTTATCCAAATTCCAAAATTCTCCTTTTAATTTTATTTCGTTCTTTATGTAACGAATTTAAACTATTGTTTTAAAGTTCTTCGAATATATTTATCGCTTTGTAGAAATAGTGAGAAGGGAATGTAACGGAAGCAACGAAAAATAGGATTCAAATACTTCTTAAAGCGGTATCGTTTCAAAGCGACATCAGTAAGGCATTCAAGACACATTTGCGACTTCAACGGACTGCACGCGGAGGTGATAACAAAAATGATTTTGCTTGCAATGCTCTGTAGGTGGTCTGGAATATGAAAGTCGATCGGATTTTTTTTTTGTTTGTTTGTTATTTCTTTCATCGATGCCTGATTGCAATGGAATCTCGACACTTCTTCCTCAGTAATGGAAAAATTCCTTTGATTTTCCACTCAGAGATCTCAGATAGCATTGACTTTTCTCTCTCTTGGTAAACCCTTTGCGTCAAAAAGCCATCAGTGATGTCTGTCCAAATACCTCATTTCAATAAATAGGATTCCATTCACAAACGGAGAAACGATAAATGAATACAAGCTACACAATAATGCTAGGAATTTGCAAATCTGTTGGCGAAGGAGAAGCAAAACGTGTTGGTATACGTCACCGAACTGCGTCACAAAAATCGGAATATTCAAATATTAAACACAATGCATGCCAACAATTTCTAGATAGTACAGAATGCCTGCTATTATAGTAAAATTGCAAGCTATTGCTTTATATTTAATTAATACATTTCTGTGCCAGAAATATAAGTTAATGGAAATAAAATAACCTTGAGAATTATAATGATTCATTGCTTTATTTGTTTTGAAGGATTATATATAATAAAAATATGATATAGTCGCATTTATAATCTCACAGTATTTCTTATCTGTAATAGATTTGTTATTTATACTTCACTATAACCATTACCAGCAGTTCGAAGGTGGAATGATTCATTCAATCCAATACCCTTGGAGGGTAATGAATGGCAATGCTGTAGCCAATGAAGTTCTAACTGAGGTCTGCTATTGCTGTTACCCTCCTGCCATGATCAGAGCTTTAATAGCTCAATAACACCTTATCCCTACACTGTCCTCTACAGATAACGGGGAAGATGAAAAGCATTCTTGCTTCGCCCCTTTAAGCCAGTCCTTATATAAGGACTACCAGCAGTTCGATCTAGACTCAATCGACCGTGAGATGCGGTGATTGATTCATTCAATCCAATACCCTTGGAGGGTAATGGATGGCAATGTTGAGCTAATGAAGTTCTAACTGAGGCTCGGTTATTGCTGTTACCCTCCTGCCATGATCAGAGCTTTAATAGCTCAATAACACCATACACTCTCCTCTACAGATAACGGGGAAGATGAAAAGCAGTCTTGCTTCGCCCCTTTAAGCCAGTCCTTATAAGGACTATAAGGACCAGCAGTTCAAGTGATGAGGAAAAAAATGGAGGAAAAAAGTCCTTTTTAGGACTTCCAGGGTAACGAATGGCAATGCTGTAGCCAATGAAGTTTTAACTGAGGCCCGGCTATTGCCGTTACCCAGCTATGACTAGAGCTTTTTAGCTCAATAACAACCCAACCACACATATTTTCTTCATTCAGATGACGGGATAAAGAGTCAAGGACTCAGTCCATCGCCCAGTTCTTTTAAGAACTACCAGCAGTTCAAGCTATTGTCTTTTTTTTCTAGCCTACAGCTGGGAGACGTAAGTTTCATTTGTAATATTTCTGAAACAAACTAAACACCCTAGTTATATAAATGAAAGTAATACATACAACAAAAATTATAATCGACTATAGACTGTAACAGAAAACGAAATAATTTCTACAAACACATAAATATATTTTTTAAATGCGTAATAAGATTAAGGTGCGTGATGGTTTAAATAAATATAAAGAACATCTAATAGATTTAAGTATAGAAATGTCTTTTTTAATTAACTTTTTTTTCAGTGTTTTGTTAAAAATTGAAAACGATGTTTCTAATTGTTTCTTGTTAAACTAATTTTTACCTAGCAAATTATAAAACAAGATCTACTCAGATAACAGCAGAGTTCTAGTTCACATAACTGAAACATACCATTCGAAAAAAAAAATCTCCGTTAATTAACGTCTGCCCTGTCCTGTCAAGTGTCATCTCCAACCTTAAGGTTTGGCTGTTATGGATCTCCACCTGAGATCCATCATGTGCAGTAGAAAAATAAAATGGCGAGGCTCTAATCTCTTCCATCTCGCAGATAGTATTCTGTGTTCGTACATGTGTGTGTGTGTGTGTTTAGGGGTGTGTGTTTTTTTTTCGCTTTTCCGGAAAAAAAAAACTGCACTGAAAAGGCCAGATAACGATTCTTCGTATCATAGACGATTCAAGTCCAGGTATGTCCAATGTAAAAAATCATGCATTATTTCTTATAAATAAACAGAAGAGTAGGAATTATCATACGAATCAATTAACGCATTATTGCAGAAATTATTTATGCACACTACGTTAATTGGTAATGCATATTTATGTCTAATTAACATAAAATGCATATACATAAACCATTTACATTTATGTATAAAACCATATACAATACCATATGTATGTATGAAAACAATTTGCACATTCCCCTTTGTCTGTAAAGGAAGCACTTTGAATGGAATATTTCTGAGCTAGCTCACCCTTATAAGGACTAGCTTAAAGGGGCGAAGCAAGAATGCTTTTCATCTTCCCCGTTATCTGTAGAGGGCAGTGTAGGGATAAGGTGTTATTGAGCTATTAAAGCTCTGATCATGGCAGGAGGGTAACAGCAATAGCCAAGCCTCAGTTAGAATTTCATTGGCTACAGTATTGCCATCCATTACCCTCCAAGAGTATTAATAACCGTATATGTGTAAGTAAAGCCGTCTCTAAAAATTCGGACGATCCCTAGACCACTCAATAGTGGGCGAAAGACCGTCCATCTCAGCGTTGGCTCTACTCAGTGATGGCCTTCCACCCACCACCACCGAGCAGAACCGCTCATATTCCGAAGAAAAGCATTTAGCGACAAAGCCCCTCACCGGGCCGTGCCGGAAAACACTTTCCCCGGAGACTCAAATTGCTCCCTGAAGGCAAAACCTTAAGAGAGCGTACTCATATTGGCAATATTAACAATAGCCGAGCCTCAGTTAAAACTTCATTGGCTACAGCATTGCCATCCATTACCCTCCAAGGGTATTAATCACCGCATCTCACGGTCGATTCTCATGTTCTTCCGCTAGCTCACCCCCCCCCTACCGTGAAGGTTAATTAATATATTTCCATACATAAAGAAAAATGGTGTATAATGAGAAATTCTAATTAAACTCTAAAATAAAGAGAATCTTGAAAAAATTTTCATTATTTCGTAGTTTATTACAACTTACAAAATTGTGCCAACTATAGAAAACGTTCCTAAATAACGAGTGAGATCATGCACGCTCTATGCATGTATTGTACGCACTCTCTGCTTTGTTTAATATAATTGGAATCGGTTTGTTATAGTTTATATATATATATATATATATATATATATATATATATATATATATAATTTCCTAAATATAAATATGGTGGCATGCTAAACAGAATTACTTGAAGTTCTGGATATGGTCCAGGATGGTAATATAGTTTAAACCTTTCTCTAACCAGTTCTTGTGGTGGCGCGCAAGTCTCAGGGACAATTCAGTGAATATCTGTTGCATGTCCTAAGAGTGAAAATTGATTATCAGTCTTTTTAACGAGAACTTATTACATGCGACATACTTTTGTTGTGAATGCCGTCAGAGACTTGACACACTACATGGACCACGTGGGTATTGTGAGGTTTAAAAATGGGATTCGCTGTCAACAGCAAGCAATCATGGCTCCTTTTGAACTCGGTAAATTAAGCTTGTCTGTGCATCTATAATGTGGATGGCAGTTAATGCCAATTATGTTGATGCATAATAAGACTGTCGTATGCCAGATAAGCGGGTATTTGCTTGACGTTAACCATTATCTAGATGGAAATACCAATCTTCGGAGATCACCGCTAATAGCTTCTTGACGGACATATCTAGTTTAAAAAAAAAGTGTCATAGACATTCTTTATGACCAAACCTTTTGGATACTCTGGTTAAAGGACAAAGCATCGTCATGGAGAAATTCAAAGCCCATAGATGGCGCTACTATCGAGAATTATTGATTTATCGGCATACACACCCAAAATAATGGTCGCTCTTTCGAGCTACAAATAAGTAATTTATTTTGCTGTGGTATCAAAGTAAAATAAATTACTAATTTGTATAATTAATGGAGAGAAAGTCCCTTAAATATTAGAAATATAATTGAACTATGTTTTACGAAGATCATAGCGTATTAGAGTAAACCTAGTCAGCCACAGTTTTATGTCACACCGTTGTTACATTGTAGATCGCACAGAGATACCAACAGTACCCCTTGTAAACACTGCTTTAGTGTAGACTTTCAAGTCCATCAATCTGACACCATAAATACCCTTCACCGTATCGTGTAGATATTATATCAAATAATATATAAATATTTTTGATACGTAATTTTTATATGCAAAACCAAAAAAAAAAGTTTATTGTAAACTTATAGGACCGTGGACAGACTAAGGATTGTGTTTTATCTTTATTATTATTATTAATGATGATTTTTTGTATTTTGCTGAACATGGACCTCCAGTGAGATGCTCTGGCCTCACACTAGACAATGAATTTCGTCTCTACCTAAAGCGGATATGCTAACTCATGACCAACCAGGTCGGCTAAGATCGAAACATCAGAATTATTAACTCATGCTGAAGCATAGTGTTTATTAGGAGATGAAAGAAGTAAAAAATGGACTGCAGATTCATTTTAGATCAACACTAAATACAGCTTGTTATGGTTAAGAGTTCGTCGGACATTTCTGGTGTTGCCACATATTGTAATTAGAATTCTCTCTCTCTCTCTCTCTCTCTCTCTCCTCCTCCAAGAATTACTAAAAACCAGGTTGGGAATGCGTTGGGTAGATAAATATTGTAAAAAAAAGGATTCATCTCTAGGATTTTCTCGAAGGAAATTTTTCTCATAACCGCAGAAAAAGTGGAAGATGCCCTAAGAAGGGATCATCGACCAAACAGCAAGCGTCTTCTCATTTTTCACAGTGTCAACAATCGGCTCTTTAAGTGCTCTTGAGGCATATCGTACATTTTTTTTCCTACCCTGCAATATGATCGATAGCTACAGTAGTATTTTCAATCAACTTTTCCATCTTTCAAGGCAGTAATGGAAATAGCAACGAGAGAAGTATAAGCAGGACGTGGAGTAAAAGTTAAAAATAACTAGTGGAACAATTTTTTTTTTTAAATTTCAATATTGAAATTGGCGCAGCGAGAAATTCATTTAAATTAGGTTCACGTATTTGATAAAGAGTCCAAATTGCTATGAAAATGTTCAGTAATACGTATTCGAGTAATAGCGAAAATAACAGGAAAAGGTCGGTTGTCTAAATCGGCTATTATCTGGTAAACTATTTAATATGACGTCATAATTTTAAACCCTTCGTTACGCTAAAGTCATTTTTTTATATCAAGAAATAAACGAACTTTTACAAGAATGAAGATACCTCAATTATATTCCTCTCATTAGAATTATTTGTATTCATTACTTTAATAATTATTATCATTTTAGTTATAAAAGGATAGTAATTATATTATTATCCTTTATAAAATATAAAAGATAAAAAACGCTTAAAATATGTTAAAAAATAGTCATAGCTATGATGAAGATATTTTTCAATTTTATCTAAAAACTTCAAATTTCATGAGAAGTACTAGAGAAGACGGTGTAATATAACTAATAGATAGATAGAAAATTTTAATTTCAAATGTATATTTATTATATTTATTTACCTCTTCGAAATGAGCGCGTTTTTCTTGCATAATATTACTAAACATTCTA
Organism: Typopeltis vanoorti; assembly: GCF_054136105.1. Lineage (NCBI taxonomy): Eukaryota > Metazoa > Arthropoda > Arachnida > Uropygi > Thelyphonidae > Typopeltis > Typopeltis vanoorti. The sequence goes on along the minus strand of NC_143558.1, from coordinate 26,179,551 downwards.
ACTTTAAACATGGTTACGTAATCGTAAAACGATATTGCGCTTGTTACGCCACCAAACGGTAAAAAAAATTCTTTTTAATAATCCATAATAGTTGAAATAAACACTGGCAATAATGATTTTGAAATCTTTTGGCAAATCAAATTTTAAATAAATACCAAGAAATATTTCTTTTGTAGCGCCCTCAAACAGCAAGAAAGAAAACTACTTCTCAATGATTCGAAATAGATAACAGTACAATGAACTATGTTGCTCTTTATTTTGCATCATTTGTAGAATATTTACAAATGTCACCAGACGACACTGCTGAAGGTCAAACCTTCAATAGTTTTCTGTTCTTTTTTTTTTTTTTTTTACAAAACTAAATCCAGTTTGGGAAACATAAAACAGTACCTCAGTAGGAAAAAAATATGAATCTTAGCTTCTTTTTTTTTTCTCCCTAGAGAATTTTGTAGACGCAATCCGAGCAAACTACAACATCATCTCCCCCTGCCCCTAACTCACCTGCTATCATATAACAACATCCTGTCTCTGTCGCACTTTTACCATGATCCGATCACAGGTGGAAAGAGAGTAGAAACCATTTTTATATTCTTCAAAGCACGAGCACTCAGCTACACACCAAAGGAATACCAATGGAGTCTTGGAAGGGACCAAGCGTTAGAGAGATGACAGAAAAAGATAAACGTAGCATTCTTGTAAGTACTCACACGAGTCTACTGTCTTAAATTGTCTACTGGTTGGCAAGTTGAGTAAGTGGTCTTTTACTTTCTCAAGCCATATAATAAACTACGTAAGAAAACTACAAAACAAAAAAATATTAAGAAATTCTCAATATCTGTAAGCATGGGAGCTTTTATCAGTAATTCATAGTTAAATTATTTGTTGATAAAATTCAATTCGTCCTCTTTCTACAGTATTATAATTGATCTGTTATATTTCTTAATTCGAGGAATTTGATAGATCTGTAAGGTCGTAAATTAGCATTTAAATTATAAAAATATAACATTAGATGAGTTAGGAAATAGATGGTATTTTTTTATGTGGCTCCCAACTACGAATTTTTTATACACTGGTACCTTGGGTGGGCTAAGAATTTTTTTAAATATTTTATTAATGTTTTTGTATTTTTTAAATTTATATATTAATACATTATTATATTATTACTTTATTATTAATTTATTTATATTATTAATATATATATATATATATATATATATATATATATATATATATATATATATATATATATATATATATATATATATATATATATATATATTAATGTGTGTGTGTGTGTGATCTATATGATGATGTATGATATACTACACATACAGTATATCATCCTTATATGATAACAGGCACTATACATAGATTATAAGACGGTATTAAATTTGTTATATATTTCTTTTGAATTTCTTATATTAATATTATAAATATTTATTATATTTATATAATATATAAATATTAAATAATTGTAATATAATAGAATTTATATATTTTTAAAAAACTTAAAAAACATAACACACCTTATTAAATTTACTATATATTGAATATATTAAGAACAGAACAGCTTAACGTCAGCTTCGGGAGAGTAGTTCTGGATTCATTCAATCCAATACCCTTGGAAGGTAATAGATGGCAATGCTGTAGCTAGTGAAGTTCTAACTGAGGCTCGGCTATATTGCTGTTACCCTCCTGCCATGATCAGAGCTTTAATAAAATAATAGCTCAATAACCTTATCCCTACACTGTCCGCTACAGATAACGGGGAATATGAAAAGCATTCTTGCTTCGCCCCTTTAAGCCAGTCCTTATAAGGACGTCAGCTTCGGAGGGTAATGGATGGCAATACTGTAGCCAATGAAGTTCTAACTGAGGCTCGGCTGTTGCTGTTACCCTCCTGCCATGATCAGAGCTTTAATAGCCCAATAACACCTTATCCCTACACTGTCCTCTACAGATAACGGGGAAGATGAAAAGCATTCTTGCTTCGCCCCTTTAAGCCAATCCTTATAAGGACGTCGGCTTCGACAGGGGCTTAAATAGCAACAGGGAATCAAAAACGTAATAAGAAGAAAGCACCCGTAACTAAGAATGCAGAAACGACCAGCAAAGAAAGAACAGAGGAAGAAGAAACAGCCAAGGATCAAGCCACCACCACAGAAACCGCAGTGGAAGAAATAAAGGAACGCAACCAACAGGAAACTACCACTTTAGATACAGAGAAGGAAAACGAAGCAGAGGAAGAATGCGAAACGGAGGAAGAAATGGAAACTACTAAAGAAGAAGGTACACAAAAGCGGTCACGAAGCTCTGAAGAAGGAAACATTAAAAAATCAAAACCAGGTAACACAACCTCATCGGAAGAATCCGAAGCTGATGAAATGGAGACCAAAACAACAACACAGGAAGAGGCTGAAGAATTTTCTGTAGAAGAAATCAAACTAGTTATGGGTGAAAGTATGTTTAAAAATGGGACTGCAATAATAAATAAATGGAGAGGACCCATCGAATCCGCAGACAGTGTATTCTTAACAATGTGCAAAGAAGATGGGCCAACGTTCCTCCTTCGGAAAGGAATTATAAGTATGCAATGGAAAGATATCTATATCGAGGACATAGCCACGGCCGTGCCCAACCAGGTAACGGATCATCTGGGCATAACAGAGTTACGACAGCTAGGAAAGTTGAGTTAGTTCACGCAGGAGGGGGTTAAAAAAAAATTCGCTTGCCCCAACAGGTTTATGATTATTAGTCCACAAAGGAGGGGGGTAGACCTGAGAACCCGAGCTGCGAAGGCGTACATCGAGGCGGTGCATCTCCTTGTGGGCTGCATCACTCGGGCCGAGTTCTTCCCCCAACGCTCGGTTCTCTGGTGGATAAAGTCCACCTCAATACGTATCCCGCTATCGCAGTTATTTCTTCAGTTGTAAGGCATACTTTAAGAATAATCTAAGTTCCAAATTTTAACAAACATTTTTCTCCTTTTAGGGGTTACGAGATGACGTCTCCAGACACCTGGATTAATGTAATCTAAAGTTATGTTTTTCGGGTAAAGTGAAGTGTAAATTTTAAGTTTTTTTTTTTAGAACAGGTGTAAGGAGATTATGTTTTACAGACCTTTTAGCTACAAATTCTGGGTTATACAGCTAAACAGGTTGACTGAGGTCTCTTTTACCTCCTACTATCCTACTCTACCTTTCTTTACCTTTCCCTATCACTACCTGCTGACCCTCAGCAATCTTTATACTCCAAAGGTCGATGATGAAAGACATGAACTCCCATTCTACCCTTGGAGGTTAATGGATAACAATGCTGTAACCAATGAAGTTTAACTGAGGTTCGGCTGTTGCTGTTACCCCCCCCCCCCTGTGGCGCTGAGATTCGAGAGTTTTAAGTTCGCTCTCTTAAGGTTTTTGCCTTAAGGGAGCAATTTGAGTCTCCGGGGAAAGTGTTCTCCGCCACGGCCCGCTGAGGGGCTTTGTCGGTGAATGCTTTTCCTCGGCATTTGAGCGGTTCTGCTCGGTGGTGGCGTGTGGGTGGAAGGCCATCACTAAGTGGAGCCCAACGGTGAGATGGACGGTCTTTCGCCCACGATTGAGTGGCCTAGGGATCGTCCGAATTTTTATAGACGGCTTTACCTTTAAATATGGCAATGCTGTAGCCAATGAAGTTATAACTGAGGTTCGGCTATTGCTGTTACTCTCCTGCCATGATCAGAGCTTTAATAGCTCAATAACATTAAAAGCTCAACAGATAACGGGGAAGATGAAAAGCATTCTTGCTTCGCCCTTTAAGCCAGTCCTTATAAGGACTATAAGAACATGAATTTCAAAATAATATTAGTCATTCAAATACAGAAAGCTGAATTGTTTTTCTGATTAGTTATTGTAAAAGTAAAGTTCTTTAGAAGAAAATATGAATATCACAATATTTCTCAGTCAGTGCTTAACCAGATCACGTGATGAATGACCTTTTCTCTGTTTAATGATTCGTGAAATTTAACAAATAGCAACGAAAATTACAAGATCTTTTTGTCCTCTCTAATTATTTTCCTGGTAATAATAGTCACCTAGTTGGTGCATCTCCTGATTTATTTTGCATAATCACATTCTGCGATGATGCACCAGACTTTGGGATGTTTCTCATTATACCTTTTCCGCGGGATTCGCTCTTCTCATTACACCTACTCAGAACTAAGCTACGCGAGTTGTTTTCAGTGGAACGAGGAAAAGGCATTTGCTAAATCTGATCTCACTTTAAAATAATGATCCCTTCTCTCGTTATAATTATCTCAGTCTATTGTTCTCGCTAGCGCCAAGGGAATCGTACTCGAAAAGAATTTATTGTAAAGCTTCCGACATCATTCTAGACTTTCTTATAAGTTGAGAAAGTAGTTAGGCCTAACAGCATTGTATAATGAAAGGAATATTAAATTTTAAACTACAGATGGCGTCACTTAAATGTGTGCCTGTTAACGCTAATTCATTAAAGTGGTTGTCTTTTACGAGTTTCGTTGTCTCGCGTGCTGCGAAACGATGAAGAATGTTAAAAGTTTAATCAAATTTAGAAAGGACCGATTGTTAGAGTCATGTTTTCTTTATTTTTCAATATGTGATTCTACGAAACAGTTTCAGAACTTTCCTATTGTTTAATTGTTAGAATTATTTGTTAGTTTTATACACGTGCAGACACTTAAAATTCGAAATCGTCAGTAAGCACGGCCTGGCAACTTCTATATGAAATATTCAACAGCAATGAGAGTTCATGATCGCTTCGTCGTTTGTCGCTATTTAAAATATTATTAACGTGAGATACTAAAGATATTTTGATGAACATCAAACGTTTACTTTCCATGGAATGAGAAAGAATTAAAAATTGTGACAGCGATATTAGACATTGATGGTAATGATTCAAAGATGTCAACTTCACTTAAAAAACAGAGGTGTGTGTGTGTGTGTGTGTGTGTGTGTGTGTGTGTGTGTGTGTGTGTGTGTGTGTGTGTGTGTGTGTGTGTGTGTGTGTGTGTTTGGAAATTTACATAAAAAAGGACCACTGTTTATAGCATTACTGTTAAGGAAAAAATTCGTATTATCTATACTAGGTAGTAGATAGGGATTAACAATTTGAAAATCCCACTATAAATATTAAAATACAGCATCCTTAAAATCACTATAGACCTGAAAGAAACAAAGTGGTGATCTCAGGCGAAAATATGAAAATCATCACTTACCTAAAAACACCAAAAACAGGTTCATATAATGCTTGTATTATTATGCTGAGTTATTCCGGTAGGTGTAGATGAAGTCGAATGTGCCTGCTTGTTCACCATTGATTTCAAAATTGTAAGTCGTGACAAAAACTCACATAGTTTTCTGTAGAAGTTAAGAATCAATGACTTCGAGGACATATTAAAACACGGCTAGAGAGGTTTTGTAAAATAAAAAATAAAAATATATGAAAATAAATCAAATGCATGTAGTAAGCCTTGATTGTACTACATGAATCACGAGAATCCATTTTAATTAAAATTTTAATAATATAATATATAATGCATTTCTTCAGGATGGTTGGGATGGATAGCATTATCGATCCTTCGTGTACAAATGAAGTGGAAAACCACGGCAACATTATATTACAATATTTATTAAAGTAGATACAAGACTAATATTAATATTATAAATTTTTGTTTCTGTTATTAATTTGACGAAAACTGACTGAAAATGAAAATCATATTGATGCATGACACACTGTTACTTCCTCCCCCCCAATACTGTTTATATCATAAGTGTTAATATACATAATTTTAAAATTATAAAATGCGGTATTTTCTTTTTATTTCTCTAATTCCAATTTTAGGGGGGGGGTATTTTAAGTTTTGGTTTTTGATTTCATTTAGTTTTAATTTTTTTTTCATTGCGTTTATTTTAATTCGCTTTTTATTTCTTTTATTTCGAGTTAGGTTTTATTTTAATTTTAGAATTTTATTTCATTTGTTTAATTTTACTTGTTTTATTGTTTGTTTGTTTCTTTCTTTTTAAGATTATTCTTGTTTATTCTTAATGAAATATGAACAGACAAACCGGCTCCATGAACACACACTAATTTACAGTGATAAAATATATATATACCTAATCCCTCATTAGAAAGGCTCAACCTGCCCCCCCCCCACAGAGACGGGGGAGAATGGGGGAAAATCCCATACTAATGAATAAATAAATTTATGTTGTAATGAAAAAGCTAATGAAATTTTGTAATTCGCCAATTGCCGGTTGCATCTGCACATCTTGTTCCGTAATGACTAATGTTTATTATTGTCGTAAATTCAAAAGTTACAATGTCCACGTATGATCAGAAATGAACCCTTTCAACACTGATTTTTGTTTTTTTGGGGAGACGAAGAAAGATCTGGGCTATCAGAAGAAAGTGGAAACTCCGCATTCAACTCGCGGATGCAAACGACTTGCATTTATTGAGGCTAACGATGGGGTATTTAAGACCTTATTATAAAGATGAATTGAAAAGTATTGAATAAACTCTTTACAAGGGACGTGTTTGTTAGTTCCTTTTTATTGCTGAAAACTTTAGTCATAGCTCTGTAAAATTTACCACTTACTAAAATTTCGAAAAAAAAAATTATTACATATTTTTTATTCATGACGACTTTTGCTATAAGCTCCTGAAGCGATACACATTTTTTCTTAAAACCCACTCTTTGTGAATTTCCTATAAGTCTACTTTACTACAAAGCAGGCCTGTCATGCGGGAAAGTCGGTTTTACAGGGATTGGTGATATCCAGCTATCAGATCATAGTGAAGGTCATGCCATTTTATTGACTCTCTCTCTCTCTCTCTCTCCCTTAAAATTTCTACTTAATACTGCAGGATTCCAACTATTTCTATTTGCTTTCATCTCTCTCTTCACTTGAACAGAATGTAAAATCCCAATATGACATTCTTTGTAATAATGAGAAACTGCAGAGGTTTTAGTCTTCTCCATTAGTATGGAGAAGACTAAAACCTTCTCCATACTAATGCCCTGAGGTGATGGCACGATTTAAGCTAGCTGCTATCCTTCCTAAATGTCTTCCTTCTGAAAAACGAATTTGCATTACGTATCTCTAGCGAATTTTTTTTCTTCGATGTAATTCAAATAAAAATTCACTAAAAATGGATTTCGTAGAGAAAGCGATGGAAATATGATAAAAATAGTTTTCATTAAGTGTTCAGATGGGAAGAATAAATTATTGAGAGATGGAAATTGAACTTCAAGTAAATTAAATTGGGAATGAGAGTGCCAAGATGGTATTTCTAAAAATTCAATAGAAGCTAGAGAAACTAGATGTCAAAAATAATATATTAAATTTCTGGTAATGCTATTCTTTTTCAATCTTTCAATTTCTTCTTAAAGTGCAATAAAAAATATTTTAAATGTATAAAATTGAGCAAAGTGTTTTATTCTTAAAATAAAAATAATAATGGAAGTTAATAATTACTTTAAAAATTTTTGTAAAATTATAAAAATATCTAAAAGAATTATTCGAAATCAAAATTTTAATTTTAACACCATCTTTTTCTTTCAATAAAAAAATTATTTATAATACACATTTTTTATTCTCATCACAGCCGTGTGAATTACTCACAGCCATGTGAATTAATAATTGTTAATAATAATTATTATTATTATTAACAAAAAAATACACAGCATAGAAAAAAGAATATTATTATTAACAAAAGAATAGACAGCATAGAAAAAAGAATAATTTTATTCTAATCACAGCCGTGTGAATTAACAAAAAAATACGCAGCATAGAAAAAAGAATATTATTATTATTAACAAAAGAATAGACAGCATAGAAAAAAGAATAATATACAGGCATTACTCATTGCTAATAAAAGGAACAAAATAAGCATTTCTTAAAAACAAAAGTAAAAATAAAATATTAAAATTAACACATAAAAAACTGTATATGTAATAGGATGTAAAAAATCATATTTTTAGTTAAAATCAAGAATAATTTAAAATGAGCTCAATATTACAATGTAAAGCTTAATTTCATTTTTAAATTTAAATGTAAAACATTTCAACTTCTGAAATATTCAATATAAGGAAGTCAAAACTTAAACACCTAATGGACTTTCTTATTTAAATATTTTATTTGTACTTCTAAGTTACATTTCTGATAATGGGAGAGATTCCAGGGTAACGAATGGCAATGAATTTTAAATGAGGCTCGGCTATTTCCGTTACCCAGCCAGAGTTGACCAGAGTTAAATAACACCACATCCACACATTTTCTTCAATCAGATGAAGGGATAAAGAATCAAGGACTCAGTCCATCTCCCAAAAAAATTTCTGATAATCCTTTATTACTTCGTAATACATTGTTGCTTCTAAGCACATAATGTTGTTATCAAGTCTAAGAATTACTTGGCGAACTAAAAAAACAAACATAAATGAAGAGCAAAAAATTAAAACAAAATTATGCTTCCGTTGTCAGCAAAGATATATTGTTTAAATACAAGCTCGTTAATAATCCGCTTATCTTTGTTTTTGTAACCATGGTAACAAAAAACAGGCGCCTTTGTGATACTGATTTTTTTTTATTATGTGCATGCTTAAACTGGGAGATTATTTTTTTTAGTTTGTATCCGTCAAATTATAATATTTTTTATTTATTTTAGATAAAAAATTATAAACAGTTAATAATTACTTTTTAAATATAATTATTTTGAAAATATTTATAAATAATAAATGTTTATAGGTTTAAAAATGAAATAAATTAATATTTATCTTATACACCAGTAATATATTATCATCATTTGGAGTTATTTAATTATTTAATAATCTTAAAGTCGCCCAGAGATTTAGGATGGAGACAAAAAAAGTCCTTTTTAGGACTCCCAGGGTAACAAATAGCAATGCTGAACCGAGGAAGTAAACTGAGGTTCGGCTGTTGCTGTTATCCTGGGTGTGAGTTTTTTGAGTTCGCTCCCTTAGGGTTTTTGCCTTAAGGGAGCACCTTGAGTCTCCGGGGAAGGTGTTCTCCGGCAGGGCCCGCTGAGGGGTTCTTGTCGGTGAATTATTTTCCTCGGAATTTGAGCGGTTCTGCTCAGGAGTCGGGGAGCCCATCGGGGTGCTAGGATGGGGCGGCCGACACTGAGTGGAACCAACGCTGAGCGGTTCTGCTTAAACGGGGAGCCCGTCGGGGTGCTGGGACGGGGCGGCCGTCAATGAGTGGAACCAACGCTGAGACATGGACGGTCTTTCGCCCACTATGGAGTGGCCTAGAGATCGTCCGATTTTTTGAGATTTTACCCTTTACTTACTAATCAGGACTCCCAGGGTAACAAATAGCAATGCTGAACCGAGGAAGTAAACTGAGGTTCGGCTGTTGCTGTTATCCTGGGTGTGAGTTTTTGAGTTCGCTCCCTTAGGGTTTTTACCTTAAGGGAGCACCTTGAGTCTCCGGGGAAGGTGTTCTCCGGCAGGGCCCGCTGAGGGGTTCTTGTCGGTGAATTATTTTCCTCGGAATTTGAGCGGTTCTGCTCAGGAGTCGGGGAGCCCGTTGGGGTGCTTGAACGGGGCGGCCGACACTGAGTGGAACCAACGCTGAGCGGTTCTGCTTAAACGGGGAGCCCGTCGGGGTGCTTGGACGGGGCGGCCGTCAATGAGTGGAACCAACGCTGAGACATGGACGGTCTTTCGCCCACTATGGAGTGGCCTAGAGATAGAGATCGTCCGATTTTTTGAGATTTTACCCTTTACTTACTAATCAGGACTCCCAGGGTAACAAATAGCAATGCTGAACCGAGGAAGTAAACTGAGGTTCGGCTGTTGCTGTTATCCTGGGTGTGAGTTTTTAAGTTTGCTCCCTTAGGGTTTTTGCCTTAAGGGAGCACCTTGAGTCTTCGGGGAAGGGATTCTCCGGCAGGGCCCGCTGAGGGGTTCTTGTCGGTGAATTATTTTCCTTGGAATTTGAGCGGTTCTGCTCAGGAGTCGGGGAGCCCATCAGGGTGCTAGGATGGGGCGGCCGACACTGAGTGGAACCAACGCTGAGCGGTTCTGCTTAAACGGGGAGCCCGTCGGGGTGCTAGGACGGGGCGGCCGTCACTAAGTGGAACCAACGCTGAGACATGGACGGACTTTCGCCCACTATGGAGTGGTCTAGAGATCGTCCGATTTTTTGAGATTTTACCCTTTACTTACTAATCAGGGTAACAAATAGCAATGCTGAACCGAGGAAGTAAACTGAGGTTCGGCTGTTGCTGTTATCCTGAGTGTGAGTTTTTGAGTTCGCTCCCTTAGGGTTTTTGCCTTTAGGGAGCACCTTGAGTCTCCGGGGAAGGTGTTCTCCGGCACGGCCCGCTGAGGGGTTCTTGTCGGTGAATTATTTTCCTCGGAATTTGAGCGGTTCTGCTCAGTGGTCGGGGAGCCCGTCACTGAGTGGAACCAACGCTGAGATATGGACGGTCTTTCGCCCACTAAGAAGTGGCCTAGAGATCGTCCGATTTTTTGAGATTTTACCCTTTACTTACTGACCAGGACTCCCAGGGTAACAATTAGCAATGCTGAACCGAGGAAGTAAACTGAGGTTCGGCTGTTGCTGTTATCCTGGGTGATGAGTTTTTGAGTTCGCTCTCTTAAGTTTTTTGCCTTAAGGGAGCACTTTGAGTCTCCGGGGAAGGTGTTCTCCGGTACGGCCCGCTGAGGGGTTCTTGCCGGTGAATTATTTTCCTCGGAATTTGAGCGGTTCTGCTCAGTGGTTGGGGAGCCCGTCACTGAGTGGAACCAACGCTGAGATATGGACGGTCTTTCGCCCACTATGGAGTGGCCTAGAGATCGTCCGATTTTTTGAGATTTTACCCTTTACTTACTAATCAGGGTAACAAATAGCAATGCTGAACCGAGGAAGTAAACTGAGGTTCGGCTGTTGCTGTTATCCTGGGTGTGAGTTTTTGAATTCGCTCCCTTAGGGTTTTTGCCTTAAGGGAGCACCTTGAGTCTCCGGGGAAGGTGTTCTCCGGCAGGGCCCGCTGAGGGGTTCTTGTCGGTGAATTATTTTCCTCGGAATTTGAGCGGTTCTGCTCAGGAGTCGGGGAGCCCGTTGGGGTGCTTGAACGGGGCGGCCGACACTGAGTGGAACCAACGCTGAGCGGTTCTGCTTAAACGGGGAGCCCGTCCGGGTGCTAGGACGGGGCGGCCGTCAATGAGTGGAACCAACGCTGAGACATGGACGGTCTTTCGCCCACTATGGTGTGGCCTGGAGATCGTCCGATTTTTTGAGATTTTACCCTTTACTTACTAATCAGGGTAACAATTAGCAATGCTGAACCAAGGAAGTTAACTGAGTTTCGGCTGTTGCTGTTATCCTGGGTGATGAGTTTTTGAGTTCGCTCCCTTAGGGTTTTTGCCTTAACGGAGCACTTTGAGTCTCCGGGGAAGGTGTTCTCCGCCACGGCCCGCTGAGGGGTTCTTGTCGGTGAATTATTTTCCTCGGAATTTGAGCGGTTCTGCTCAGTAGTAGGGGTGCTAGGACGGGGCGGCCGACACTGCGTGGAACCAACGCTGAGATATGGACGGTCTTTCGCCCACTATGGAGTGGCCTAGAGATCGTCCGATTTTTTGAAATTTTACCCATTACTTACTAACCAGGGTAACAAATGGCAATGCTGTACCAATGAAGTTTTAACTGAGGCTCGGCTATTGTCGTTACCCACCCATGACTAGAGCTTTTTAGCTCAATAATACTCCATCCACACAGATTTTCTTCATTCAGATGACGGGATAAAGAGTCACGGACTCAGTCCATCGCCCAGTTCTTTTAAGAACTTAAGGTCACCCAGTATATATATATATATATATTTATTTATAGATAAGCGGATTATTTCTTTACCGTATATATGTATATATAGTTAAGCGGATTATTTTTTACCGTATATATGTATATACATATATATAAATAACACCACATCCACACATTTTCTTCAATCAGATGAAGGGATAAAGAATCAAGGACTCAGTCCATCTCCCAAAAAAATTTCTGATGATCCTTTATTACTTCGTAATACATTGTTCATATATACATCCAACAAATTGGATGTATATATGTATATATATATATACATCCAATTTATATATATATATATAAAATAACCAAGCATATAAAATTGCTTGGTTATCCTAATATATATATATACATATATATATATACACGGGAGAGGTTTCTGAATAACAGGTCCTTTTTAGGAATTCCAGGGTAACGAATGGCAATGCTGTAGCCAATGAAGTTTTAACTGAGGCTCGGCTATTGCGTTACCTAGCCATGACTAGAGCTTTTAGCTGGATAACACTCCATCCGCATAGATTTTCTTCATTCAGATGACGGGATAAAGAGTCGAGGACTCAGTCCATCACCCAGTTCTTTTAAGAACCCAGTATTTGTATTTTTAACATGCAGCTTCATGGTAAATGTTAAATAAATATTTTATATTGTCTCAACATGAATTGTTCTTTATAATCAGATCATCGATTTCATTCTCAAATTGGGGTAACTGAAAGCGGCTTGTTTGATCAACATGCACAGAATGTTTCTTCACAGATGTTAAACACCAGATATTTTTATATCGTAAAAGAATTCCACGTGTTCTTCACTGCCAACTAACGAATGATCTGAAATAATAAACATACTTATTAAATGTATTCCCAACTCTTAGAATGGAACAAATTGGACGGTACTAGTCCGTGCAAAATATAATTACTCTCTCTCTCTCTCTCTCTCTGGATCAAAGCCAACAACTGAATGCATTCTCCATCTAAAGAAAAATCAATCAAGTTTAAGATTTTTTACGTAAGATTTATACTTTATCCTTTTTTACAGTATGTTACAGATTTAATAACCTCTTATGTATTGTGAAATATCCAAATCTAATAGGAAATGAAGACAAGTGATATTATTCAGAACTTAATGTACAGTAACGTCAGCAGTTAAAATGCAAGTGAAAAAAAATTTAATGAAAGACTTTGGAAATTTTTAATATGGTTAGGATTTCCAGAAAAATTCCCTAACTCTTGGAAAAAAAGCATTGGTAATCCCAATCCATAAAAAAGGAAATTAAGGCGATTGTAATAACTATAGGAGAATTAGCCTGCTAAATACAGGATATAAAATATGTCCAGAAATATTAAAAGAGAAGCTAAATAGTATTGTAGAGGACAAACTACTGGAAGAAAAGACTGATTCTGCATAGATTTAATTTTTCCTCTAAAATTATTAATAGAAAAGAGAAAAGAATCCTTTATTGATTATGAAAAAGCTTTTGACAAAATTAGTTGACAAAAATTGTTTAAAATATTAACCGATTTAAACATACCAAACCAACTTTTACAATCCATTCAAGAAATATATACAGGAAATAAAATAGCAGTTAAATTAGAACATATCTCAGAATGGAAAGATATATCAAGAGGAGTACGACAAGGATGTACCCTCTCACCTCTGCTTTTCAATATATATATATAAATAAAATTATAACAATCTGGAAACAGTATAACTCATTTGGTATACAAATGACCCCGCAAATGAAGATAGATACACTACTATTTGTATTAGACGATCAAATAGTATTAGCTACATCATAAGATGATTTACAATGATCATTAAAATCATTAAATAATATATCAAAACAATATAATATGACACTATCTAAAGGGAAAAAAAAACAAAAATAATGGCATTCAAAGGAGAAAACCCAATAAGAAGTAAAATCGTGATAGATAATAAAATACTAGAACAAGTAAACACTTTCAGATACTTGGGATGTGATCTATCATATGAAGAAGAAAAAGACATAGACACTAAATTGTCAAACTTTGTGTAAGTCAATGGCATAATAAATAATATTTTAAACCATCCGTATTACAAAAATACACTAGAATCAGACTATATAATGTCTTCTCAAAACTAACTCTACTATAGGGAAGCGAAACATGGACCAAGAAAAGGAAAGATGAAAAACGAATTCAAGTAGCAGAAATGAAGTTTCTCAGAAAAATAGATGGATATACCAAGTAGGACCATAAAACAAATGAAGACATCCTACAATCCCTGTAAATAAAACCAATTATTTACTACATAAGACAGTATAAACAAAACTGGATAGAACATTTAAATCGAATGGACAACAGCAGACTACCAAAAATATTATACAGATACAAAATAAGTGGAAAAAGAAGAATTGGAAGACCAAGAAAGAGATGGCATGAGAACGAAACAGGCCACCCAGCCTAAAATCCACATTAGGAAGAAGATGTATAGTAACGTTGTGGAATGATAGTGTACATTAAATATTGTATTATTTTAATAGGATAAAAGGGATTTTTTTTCAACCAAGATTCTGTTAATCTCAGTGACAATTAAGGATTTTAGTTCCCTAAATGCATCGGAATTTTTCTCCGATACAAATAAATTAATCACTCAAAACACGCAAATGCATCATAGGTAGTGTTACAACCCTTTCCCTAACGTTTTCTCTAGTACTATAGATAAATACGACAGGCAGAAACAAGAAATATATTAACATTAGCGTTGAATAACTGTGAGTTGTAAAGGATATTTGAATATAATTGAAAAAAATAATGAAGGTTAGTAATTCAACAGTATGAGTTATAATATAATTAAATGTTTATTTAATAACTTTAATTAACAGACATATATTGTTTATTAACTGCGTATGTTCTTTTGACCGGTTTGTTGTTTTGCAGAATGAAAAATTCGTTTCTGGGAGGGGAACCCCCTCCCCCCATCCCGTATGAGACCAGCTCACATAATCAGCTGAAAGTCTTTAGAAAGATGTTTCACATTGTAGACAGGATTCGAACCCAGATCTTTCTAGCCAAAGGAGAACATATGTAAATATAGTGACAGATAAAGTTGAATAAAATCATCTTTCAGATTCAGGATGGTTTATACATTGTTAGAATAGGGATTTTTGGTCTTCTAATCTACACTTTCCCATACTTCTGAAAGTTACATGTAAAATTAAAGTCTATTTTTTATGTAGGATTGCTTCGAGTTCTTCAAGGAAGGCATGTAGGTCTGGAGTAATAATTTTTCATACGCCATTTAATTTTAAACCTGGGTTTAATCGTATAAGGGCTTTGAACCGATCAATTCACCACAGATTCGTTGCTCAACGAGTGAATTCTGCTGTGCTGTATGACAGGAGCAAATGTCTTACTGGAACAATCAGTAATAATAATAATAAGTAATTTATAATAATAAATTAAGTAAAGCACATTAGTATCATCACTAAAACACGTCGGAAACAGCTCCTGTGGCTGAGCCACATAGCTACATCAGAAAGCTTAGCTAAAATAGCACCAGAGGGCTTGACTTCTGCTTAAAAAAAAATTAAAAAAATTAAAAAAAATGACGGCGACCTAGAATCACCTGGATAGATAATAATAGAAAATGGACTAATTCTTTATTCTCCACCTTGTTAAGGAGATCCCAAGACAGAAACAAGTCGAGAGTTTACATCACTATAAAGCTGATCTAAAGGTCAACATGACTATGGGTAAAGCAGAAGACAATTGTTTAGATTAAATGAACCATTACATTTCACTGCAATAATTGACCTCTTCAGTAATATCAATGGTCCCTCTGTAGTTCTGATCCTATTGTTATAATAAAAGTCCTGTTTTCTTAGTTATGAGCAAGGGTGGCTCGTGTATAGGCACTGCGGGACGGCAACACCCTGAATTTTTCTCGAGATTATTATTATCTGAGACCTCCAGAGAGTCAAGGACTCATCGAGGGAGATTGTAAACTACCTAATCCAGCTATCATACCTTCCCTTAAATTCATTTACACTAGATGCACTCATTACCCCTAAGGGCAAATTATTGAACTCACTCACTGCTCTCTGAGAGAAAAACTTAACTCTTACCCCTTTCTTCACTGAGAACAACCTTAACTTCCATGGATGCCCCCATGTTCTCTCCCTGCCTTCCATATAACGAAATATTTCATCATTTGAAATGCTATAACACCCATTCAAAAGTTTGTAGACCTCTATCATATCACCCCTCTTTCTCCTGTTAACCAGAGTCTGTAATCCACATACTCGCAATCCGTCCTCATAATCTAAATCCCATAATCCGGATATAATTTTTGTAACTCTTCTTTGCATTCTTTCCACGGCTTCTTTATCCCCTTGGAACTCGGGGGACCAAATCTGAGCACAGTGATTCAAGTGTGCTCTTATCAAAGCCTTATAAAGAAGCCAAACGACTTCCTTATCCTTACATGTCAAGGTTCGCTTCAGCATAGAAATTATCCTCTGAGTTGTATTTGCAACTTTTGCTATGTGACCTTTGAACTTTAAATTCTTATCCACCAATACACTAAGATCCCTTGCCTCTTCAGTTTCTTGTAGCATATCCCCGCTAATATAATATGCCACTGGAACTCTAATCACGCCAAAGTGCATAACTTTACACTTACTGACATTAAACTGACAGCCATTTTACTGACAGTCTATTCAAATCATTTTATAACTGTTGAATATCAGTAGCATCCCTGATTGCCCTGCCTACATTTGCATCATCAGCAAACAATTGCAAATCTGATGATAGACCCTGCTTAAAGTCATTAATGTATAGATTGAACAATAATGGTCCAAGGCCCGAACCCTGAGGTACACCACTGGTTACCTTAAATCTGGCAGATTCACACCCACTGTATACCACTTTTTGATATCTGCCTGTTAACCATCCCCTGATCCAAGTCAATAGATTATGTTCCAATCCTATATTCTCCAGTTTATGCAACAGTCTCTCGTGTAGTATCCTATCAAATGCTTTCGAAAAATCCAACATTGTCATAGTGTATCCATTTCCTTTATCCAACTCGGCCGTAACATTGTTATAAAAAATGAGCAATTTGCTAAAACATGACCTTCCTTTAGTAAACCCATGCTATATAAATATATTCATATAATCAATTTATTTATATTTGCTTCTAATATTTAATTTTATCATCAACAATCCTATACAATTCTCTTATTTTGTATAAAAAATAATAAAAGTCCATCTTGTAGCACTTAGGAGGGCGGAGGACGCTAGCAGCACTGTGTTTACCACAGTGTCATATTGCTACGCGCGCAAGCATATGCACGTCATAGTGAGATGCGAGCTATTAGCGTAATGCGGCACTGTCCGTCGTGCAGTTCCACTGTTATTTATATGCGGTTTGTGCCAGTGGTAGAGTGTTCGTAGTGCTTATCGTGTTTACTTCGTCTCTTTAAATATTTGGACATTACAATCAAAGGATTTAAATGTAATGGCAGATAATAAACAATATTTTTTCATGAAACAAAAAAGAAGAATATATTTTATTTTTTAAGTAATTTTGATTTATATCAAACTGTATAATTTTACGATAATAAACAATATTTTTTCATGTTTATTTTTTTTTAATTTTTACCATAATTTTGATATTTTATTCAAACACGTATACACCGTACTTACAGTGAGTATGTATATTTCGAAAGTTGCAGCACCCCCACAATTTCAAGCCACGATCCCCCCCCCACACACACACACTGGTTACGAGACTATTCTAGTCGTGGAGATATTCAACAGCCAACACCATGAGGACATTTTGGGAACAGCCTATTGCCTTGTTTTTGTAAATGTAATTGCATATTATTAGTCACAATATTTATAACGGTTTGTGAAGTTAGTAACCTCTCTAGTAAAATTTCCATTGCAAGACTTTCATAGAAATTTTACTAGTCTCTGCTAATTTTTGCGAGTTAGTAAAATCTTTATTCTGTACGTTTGATCAAATCCCACTCAGATACTCGTGCAAAAGACTAGGCGATAATGATATTCATCATCATCATCATCATCATCATCATCATCAAATTCCTGCCATGTACCCTCAAGGGGTGTACAGGATATGACAGTACTACATGAAAAAATTACATCATTACTAACTTCCTATCTACAATTTTCCTCCAAATCAGTCTGTTACTTGTCAAGACTCCAACATTATCAGATCTTATATTTCTATCGTCTAAGGCACTTTGTACCGTATCAATCTACCTATATCTTGGTCTTCCTCTGGGTCGTTTTCCTGCCAACCTGGCAGAGAACACTTGTTTTGCTAATCTTTCCTCTCCCATTCTATTTAAGTGGCCATACTATCTGAGATTAGCTCTGCTAACGCATTCCTGGATGCTGACAATGTCAAGTTCTTTCCTAATATCCTCATTTTTAATATGATATTGCCATTGATGCCATCTGTTCACGCCTCTAATCTTTCTCAGGACTCTCATATCTGCGGTCTCTAGTCTTTGGTCAAGTGTTTTACTTCTGACCCAGCTCTCAGATCCATAAGTTAAAATTGGTTTGAACACAGTCTTGTATACAGCTAATTTAGTGTTCCGACTAATTTCTTTCTTATTCCATATGAATTTAGGGGGTGCTTAAGGGTCAAAGCTGTATAACTGAGAGGAGACCTCCACATAGCCTTTAAAGGAATGCGGAGAACCGACCAGGGCTTCTGACCTAATGTCCAATCCTCACCTTCTCGTGGTGCACCCTGTTGGGTATCTACTTTGATACTGAACGAACGAGGATGGGCTGGCAATTTGGGATTTAGCCGACCAAATTGTATTCTTATTGGTTAAACCAAAATAAAAAATGATGGTACAACATAATGATATTCATCACCTGGGATTCCTCACCACTACGTTTTCTACGTTTGAAGTGGAATAAAAACGCAGTGTCTAGTCTCTAGGACAATATTTCTAGTTTCATGATATTAACGGACTTAAATTTGCATCGTTTTTTCTATAATTATCAAAAAATAAAATAATGATAATAATTTAAGTAAAACATATTAGTATTTGCCATTAAATAAAAATATAAAAATTCTCTAATGGTAGTGGACAGGAACTCTTTTAACCCTAACTTTTGAATATAGGTATATAACTGTTATCCACACTTGATAGTCACCGATATCCGAGCTCATAATTATCGGATTTTAAAGACATCGAAGCGAGAGTACCTAGACAGCTACTACCGCATCATCTTAAACCCTAACTCATTATTGTCTGAAATACCCAGTACTCCAGATGATTTTTATGAGATACACGATTAGATACCTCTGTTTCTGGGGAAGAAGTTGCACTGCCTGAAGAAAGATTCCCTAACTCGGGAACCAGCTAAAAAAAAAAGGCTTAGGAAGAATTCCTCTAGTTGGAACTCTTCTCTCAATCTAACCTCTCGAAATTTAATATTCGAACCTACGTTAGTATTAACTTCCTAAACATCGATAGGCAGTCGGTCTTCGCCCTTAATGATCACGGATAGCTGAGCACATTGCCCATCAGTGATTTCATTGGCATTAAGGGGAGAGAGTGTGGTAGACACGTGCTGCCATCTCGTGGCCATTAATCCTAACAGGTTTGGTTGTCTGAAACAGTCTGAGTTCTGCTGTGGAGTTTCGTTTAGTTGTTGAGTTCAAAACAATAAATTCCAGTATAAAAATTCAACCTATCTGTGTCAAGATAAACTAACTTGAAAACTAGCTGAAATAAGGTTTAGAAAAAGCTTTCAGTGTAGATATAACTGATCGACGGAACCACATACAGAGGGAAGAACAAATACACAGGCATTACTTATTTATAACAAAAGAAACAAAATAAAAATTTTAAATGCCGACACTTTTTGAAAACAAAGTAGAAATAAAATAGAAAAATTAGAAATAAAATAGAAAAATTAGAATCTAAATCGAATGTAAATATTTATATTTTTTATATTTTTAAGTAAAGAATAATTTAAAATTTGCTTAACATTATAAGTTAAAACTTAATTTAACTTTCATTTCCAAATTTAAAATATTTTAACTTCTAAAATATTTAATATAATGCAGTTAGAACTTAAACACCTAAATAAATTTAACAGTGAAATATTATAAATAAATATATATATATAAATCCTATCGCTTTTTATTTTTATTTCTCTGTAGAGGGCGAGTTACTCCTATTTAGTATAATCTGTATGAAATCGATAATATTTCTTAGAGAAAAATGTTATTCCATAATAAATTAATGTAATGTTTGATCACTATTTTTTTCTCAGCAAGAAGTTCAATTTCGTATTATTTGCCATCCATCCCATCTTCGATGCATTTGTGATAATCCTTATCTCTTCATTCTGTTGCTGTTAAAAATTAGAGTTAATAACAAGCCTGTACATTACTTTTATTTGCTATTGAAAACTAAGAAACAAAACAAAAAAAAAATAATAATAAAGAATAAAAAAAAATAAAAATTATGCTTCCGGTTAGTCAATGAAGATATATTGTGTGAACATTACCTCATTAATGCATTCCCCTAGCTTTGATTTTGTAGCCATGGTAACAAAAAACGTGCACCTTTGTGATACTGATCTTTTTACTTTTGTGTCCATGATTAAACTTAAAGAAGATTATTTTGTTTATTTTTTATTCTGAACAATGAAGTTTTACAAAATAAAAGAATAAGATATGCTTAAAGAATGTATTTTGTTACTTACATGAATTTGCGAATAATTTACTTTATACGCGTTTGCTATTATTCATGGTAAATTTACATGCCAAATTATAAATTTTTATTTATCTTGATTATAAAAATAATTTTTGTTATAAATAATTAAGAATTATTTTTTAAATATAATTAACTTAAAATAAATATTCCAATTTTAATAATTTAAAAAAATATAAATCTAAAAATTAACTAATCATTTATACACCTATAAAATTTTATTATCATTTGGAATTATCATAAAAACTTGCAGGTTGCTGATTGGTTCTTATATCTATAATGGTGGAATATGAATATATTGCATGTTTCTTTAATGCACGAATTTCCTAAGGTTTATTTATTTCTACAGACTTTCCTTAGATGCGCTTATACAGCAGCAAAAGAATTAATAGCGCCAAACTAGCAATGCTCTGAAATTATACTTACGGAGTTTATTCACACCTTAGAATGGAACTAATTGGAAGGCACTAAGTACAAAATATAACTCTCTCTCTCTCGCTGGATCAAGGCCAACCTTCGAATACCTTCTTCAAAAAAATCAATCAAATTCCACGATTTTTCCCTTGTATGATGATTTATACTTATTTATTTTATCATTTTACAGTATGGTGCAGATTTAACATTTCCTTGAGTACTGAATGACAAAAATCTCATAGGGAATGAGGAATCGCGGGATTATTAAATTATAAAATTCGCATCACAGAGGGTACACATACATTAGGTATTTTCCATTTTAATCGGATTAAAGAGATTCATATTTTTCCGCCATTTTCTGTATCAGAGAGAGAGACAGAACTAGGGATTTTGTATCCTAGCGCATCTGGCTTTTATGCCACAAATGAAGCACACATACAGATGCATTATGGGTAGCATCCTAACCCTAAACCGTTAGTACTGGGAATAAGTACGATATCAGGAAGAAACAAAAAAAAAAAAAAATCACCACTGGCGTTGTTAGCTCTGGATTGTAAAGGATACTTTAACAGAACTAAAGAAACGCAGCTAACAGACATATGATTATGTCTGTTTTCTGTGTGTATTCTTTTGACCGGTTTGTTGTTTTGTGGAATGAAAAAAACTCCAATTTCCGGGAAGTGAACCTTTTCACCACCGCACGCGACCAGTTAACTCATCTTAAGTTGAAAAGATTTTATTTTTTTCGAATCATAGACAGAATGTGAATCTAGGGCTTTCTAACTAAAAGTCAAAACTGAGTATAATCCTCCCCGAGTCGATGTGCAGACGGTGCAAGCAGATATGTCGGTGAAAGGAGGTCAAACATGCTACTAGTAGGTACTCATAATGTTTTGGCTCATGGAATTTACACGAGCGAACACCCACAGACACGCAGAAAATAAAGGAAATGGCGCAAGTATACTGGAATCCTTTCTGTTCCCCTATGCTAGTGCACAATGACTATTTCAATTACAATAGTACTACTTATATCGGATTTCTCCGCCATCTATTTATACACTGCTTGGAAAGAAATCAAAGAACACCCCATGGGCAAGGCATCGAGCCGTCTATGGAGTCCCGTGTTTTAACCGGAAAGGATTATGATGTCCAAAGTCAGTGCAACTGTGTCTGGATAAAACGATTTCAATAGGGGACTTGATGGAGTTTGAAAGAGGCGTTGTGATAGTATGCCATATTGCAGGCCTATATGTTCGACAAACTGTTGACAAAATGGAACATCCCAGGTCAATAATCAGGTGATAATACGAAGATGGAAGCGTGGAGAGTCAACTGCAAGTGCTTCCCTCAGTGGACGACTCACCAAAAGTGATCATAGGGTGCTACGAAGGATAATATGTAAAAACTGCCATTCGTTGTTCGACGTGTTGAATGTGGAGTTCCGGGCATCGACTAGAACACGAATCTGCACACAAAACATTCAGAACCAAGGCTCAGAACATGAGTTTCCATGGTAGGACTACAATATGTAAGCCCCACATTGCTCGAACCAACATGCAACATCGACTTCAGTGGTGCAGAGAGAGTACAGTGCGAGGTGGAAACTTGGAAGCCTGCGTTATGGTGCGACGATTCACGTTACACCCTCTACAGAGCAGATGAATGGGTGTAGATGAGATGGAAACTCGATGAACGCCTCTTACCAAAGTGTTACCCCAAAATATGAAAATCGGAGGTGGAGGTACGGTCCTATTTTTTCTGGTTTGGCCTCGGACCTCTGTTTGTGTTTCCATGAATATTGAACTCAGAGAGGTATCTGAAGATTCTGCACAATGTAATGTTTTCGATTTTGTGGCGTTTGTATGGAAATGACTATTGTCTCTTTCAGCGGGTCCAAAGATTGCTGTTGTAAATGCGTGGCTTGTGGAGATGAACTTCAGCATAACGTGATCCATAGAGTCACCTGTGGGATAAACTGGTGGGTCAGATCAAGGAACGTCCCCCAAACAGTCCAGGACCTCATTACATGCCTATAAGAAGAATGGTCCAAAATTCCTATTGATTGCTGTCGTACGCTTGTGCAAATTACATCCCTTAGGATTACTGCAGTCATCGCAGCGAAAGAAGGTCCTACATCTTATTAAAGTGGACATGTGACTGTGTTTTTCTCACACTATGGTGTCCATATATATATATATATATATATATATATATATATGATTAAAATTCATAAGGCATAACACCGGAATAAGTGGATAACCTTTATTTACTTAGTAACACGATGTTTCATCCCAATTTCACAGGATTTCTCCAGGTGTAAACAAACTAGTAAACAAAACAGTAAGGACTAACAAAGGTGACACTGTTATGCAGTTATACAAAAAGAGACTGAGTTGTTTTTTTTTAAAAAAAAGTATTTCTAATTGTTCCGAACATTCTGTGTGTTTACGCATTCACGTGAACGTTCTTGATTAATTAAGGCTAGGATGTATTCAGACAAGTTAATACTTTGATTATTATTTAAATGTTTAGGATCTAATGCTATTTCTAAAGATTCCCATATTTTTATTTTTTTCGTATAATATCGACGGTGTAATAGTTCCGATTTATTCCATAAAACTGGATGTCTCATTTGCGAAGCTTCTTGTGGATCAGCTGAAGAGAACCCATGCGACGACAAAGCTGAGGCTTCAATTCTGTGGTACTCAATATCTCGGGCGTGTTCTTCAATACGTTGTTCAATTGATTTTTCTATCTGTCCATAATAAGATGACCGGCAATTGCACCAAGCAGATGAACACATGGATAATGTGTTCTATGTCGTGGACTATGTCGAGGCTTTGCGGATCTCAGTAGTGATCTCATCTTGATAAAGGGGGTAAATACTACTTTGATTTTATATACCTTAAATACTTTTGCTAGTTTTATGGAAACAGAGCTAACATATGGGAGCGTGATGAGTCCTCTGTTTTCTTCTTCATTAGAAATTTCTCTGGTCTCATGTCGATTGAGTAGTCTGCAGATGATGTGCTCACTATAGCCATTTTGAAGAAAAAGTGTTTCTTAAATGTTGAAGTTCTTTGGCTAGTTCGTCCTAGCCAAAATCTCCAGAGGAATATGGAATCAGATTGACTGAAATATGGAATTAAATTGACCATCTCATTTACGTTACTACAACGTAATTTATGAGCTAGCCATTAGCAGCTTGTGAATTTGGTTACGAAATTTAATTCGATCTCTGAATATCTGAGGTCAGTACTGATTGTGGAGTTATTACTGTTACACATAATTATGCTGGTTTTGAACACGAACGTCACCACACTTTACTGGCCTCCACAGACCCCTGATATCAACTCCATTGAACATCTGTGGGGTGAACTGGAGAGGCAGGTGAGTTGTCTATTTTACCTTGTGTGTTTGGCTCAAAAATCTGTCACGTCCAAGTCTGTAAACTGAGGGTGACCTGGTCGGTTTTTCCAATTTTTGAGATGAATAACCAGTTGGAAGAAAAATCTTTCCACCTCCGTACGAGACCGGTTAACCCACCTTCACTTGAACTGATAACGGTTCTTCGCGACCTAAACAGCATTTGAAAAAGATGATTGAAACCGACAGAGTTATGGACGATATCAAGGGAAAAAAAAGTGTAAAATAATACATTTTGTCTTTTTTTTACTACTGCATCACGTGTCAATGTAGAAATTTGTGTTACTTTAATATTTTACATTAATATTTGTGTTACATTAATTTTTATTTTACTATATAAGCTTATCGTTCTTTGGATAAAATGGACTTTGCTTGTAACGGATTTTTTTTGACCAACTTCCCACTCGATAGAATATGAAAAAAATTATAAGATGGTTTCTAAAAACAAAATAAATCCCAATCGTTTAAAATGACCATCCAAAGTTCTGATTTTTTTACAGTCTTGGTTTAAGTCGCTGAGAAAAGTAATTGGCACTGAAAACCAAACATAAAGACACCATAAAGTAGAAACATTTTGAAATTTCTATAAGTAGAAATCTTAATTACAAACATTTATTGACACTTGGAAAAAACTACACTCATAAAAGTACATTCGACCATTTCCCAAATACATTTCTTCAGACTGCCACAAACACGTCTCCATTTTCGTGCTATCTCTCATCTACAGTTTAATTCCCAACAGCCAAACGCGCGTGTTGTATCCATCTTGATAATATATCGTACGATATGACCACGCATCTTACTCGTTTTAGAGAACGCCATTTCCGCTTTAACATTTGCGAGGACCATCAGGTCAAGACAATCTGGAAACAGCTACCTTCATCTAAGCATCCTTTATATACGGAACTCATAAAACACAATATATATCCAGGACATTCTTTCGTTCGTTCTTTCTATTCTCAAGCAGGCACTCACAAATCAAAGTTATGTCGGTTTCTATATTCCAGAGTGTGCTTTAGTGCTATTACTTCACGTCATAAGATGAGGAACCGCGTATAAAGTTCAGAGAGGAACATCGCAGTAGAGTGTGCTCCCATTTACTAAAATACCATCTTTTGCGTTTGTTTTAGGATAAAAATACTATAGTGGTATTTTTTTTATAGTCCAGTTTCTTCAATCAAAAATACCCTTGCGATTTCGACTATTCTAACAATTTACTTACAATACGTGAAGGAGGATCATTTTACATTCTAAATCCGCCCTTAGGAAACAATGGGGGGTAACAAAGCCGTAAAAGGATAAATAGATTTCTCGATGTTAGTCGTATAGAGACTATCCATATATCGATGAGACTTGCGAGAAGGCTGACCAAATATAAACAAAAATAATAATAAAATAATCGGCAGGTAGAGCAGAATTTGTATCTGCTAAGAAGAAACTGAAGAAAGAGTGGGGAAGATAGATAGAGAGAAATAAAAAGGACGAAAGAAGAAGACCAAAAATATAAAAAGAAAATATAAAGAAAGGAAAGAACAAGATAGAAAGAAAAGAGAAATATGAAGAAAATAAGAAAAGGATAGAAAGAAAAGAGAAATATAAAGAAAATAAGAAAAAGATTCAAATGAACAAATACCAATAGAATGGAATACAAGCATATTAATACCTATATTTATAAAAGGGGATTAACAAAACCTGCTAATTACAGAGGTATTAGTTTATTGAATACATGTTACAAAATATATAGCAGAATACGTAATGAAAA
This sequence comes from Typopeltis vanoorti, assembly GCF_054136105.1. Lineage (NCBI taxonomy): Eukaryota > Metazoa > Arthropoda > Arachnida > Uropygi > Thelyphonidae > Typopeltis > Typopeltis vanoorti. The sequence goes on along the minus strand of NC_143558.1, from coordinate 26,153,351 downwards.
ACTGAAAATATACAGTGAAAAAATATTATTAGAATGTCAAAATGGATTTAGAAAAGAACGCTTTACAATGGATGGAGCATTCTATTTAAAACTACTTAGAAAAAAGAAGAGAATTTAATTTGGAAATTCATCTTTTGTTTATAGATTATGAAAAAGCATTTGATAAAATGAAAAGATATATACTGTTTGATATATTACAAAGAATAAATATATCTAATATTTTACTACATGCAATATTGAATATATATAACAATAATGAAATAAAAATAAAAATAAATGTTGTCTGAAAAAAACAATCTCTAAACGAAGGAGTAAGACAAGGATGCCCTCTGTCCCCAACACCTTTTCAATATTTACATTAATGAAATATTAATATAGTGGAACATCGTAAAGTGGAACATCGTAAACAATCCAAGTGGATTGATTTTCCATCCAATACCCTTGGAGGGTAATGGATAGCAATGCTGTAGCCAATGAAGTTCTAACTGAGGCTCGGCTATTGCTGTTACCCTCCTGCCATGATCAGAGCTTTAATTAATAGCTCAATAACACCTTATCCCTACACTGTCCTCTACAGATAACGGGGAATATGAAAAGCATTCTTGCTTCGCCCCTTTAAGCCAGTCCTTATAAGGATAAGGAACAATCCAAGTGAAGGGGATCAATCGACTGTGAGATGCGGTGATTGATTCATTCAATCCAATGCTCTTGGGGGGTAACGGAGGCAATGCTGTAGCCAATGAAGTTCTAACTGAGGCTCGGCTATTGCTGTTACCCTCCTGCCATGATCAGAGCTTTAATAGCTCGATAACACCTTATCCCTACACTGTCCTCTACAGATAACGGGGAATATGAAAAGCATTCTTGCTTCGCCCCTTTAAGCCAGTCCTTATAAGGACTATAAAATAAAACAATCCAAGTATAGAAATTTCCGGGAATAACAAAATAAATACGCTATTATTTGCAGATGATCAGGTAATAATATCAGATAAGGAAGCCAATTTACAAAGAGCAATATATAATTTAAACATTATAGTAGAACAGTTTGGAATGAAAATGTCCATAGATAAAACTAAAACGATGGCATTTTGTGGACAAACTCCAGTTAGAAGCAAAATAGTTATTAATAATAAAATAATAGAACAGATAAATACTTTCAGTTATCTTGAACGTGAAATATCATATGAAGGAGAAAAACACATAAAATTAAACATTTCAAACTTTTTACAGATTATAGGCCTGATAAATAGAACACTCAACCCAAATATAGTACAAAAAGAAACACGCTTGAAAATATACAATACTTTAGTAGTGTCCACATTATTATTATATGGCAGTGAAATTTGGGCAATAAACAAACAAGATAAACAAAGAATAAAAACAAGTGAAACGAGATTTATGAAAAGAATTGCACAATATACGACATTAGATCAAAAAAAGGAACGAAGACATTTTAAAAGAACTAAAAACAAAATGAATAGAAGAAAAACGAAACAATTATAAACAAGAATGGATAGAACGTGTAAGCTAAATGGCCAACACCCGACTTCTTAAACAAATTCTGAAATATAAGCCAATTGGAAAGAGAAAGCAGGGGTAGACCTCAAAAAAGGATATTGGATGGATAATGAGACGGGAACAGACCAATATGGTCTTGCCCGTAATTAGTTTTATAATGATGATGAGAAAAAGATAGAAAGAAGAAATAAATATAAAGAAAATAAGAAAAGACAGAAAGAAAAAATAAATATAAAGAAAATAAGAAAACGATAGAAAAAAGAAATATAAAGGAAATAAGAAAAAGATAGCAAGAAAAAAGATAGAACGAAAGAAAGAGGAAATCTTCTGTAGAATGACAAAAGTAGACATTTTTCATTCATTAATGGTAATATTTACCATTCATCTACTCCTCATCTGTTAAATGTGTGCCAGCTCTCTCTTGCCTCTTATTACAGCAAGGTGTACTCGCATTTTTTCACGGTCAGTGAATTAGATGCTTATTGGTACCTCACTGATGACGTCACACAACATATAGCACATGTTAGTTCTCATATGTTTTCGACACAGCATAAACGGGCTGGAGAGCTAATGGAAAAAACTGGTTGCTTATGTATGAACCGCTCTCTCTCTCTCTCTCTCTCTCTCTCTCTCTCTCTCTCTCTCTCTCTCTCTCTCTCTCTCTCTCTCTCTCTCTCTCTCTCTCTCTCTCTCTCTCTCTCCACACAATCCTTCGAATAGCCAGTCCTGCACCATCTCCTCTTAAATTACCTCATTTTTACAAAGATGCTCTACAGCGATGGAAAAACACAGGACTTCATCACACACTTAAAGGATCAACAGCGACAGCTGTACTTACAGAACCACTATTTTCGAACAGAAACATCACAATTCTCACAACCGGCCAGCCTTTTCGTTTCCCTACATGGAACTGGGCAGGAATAAGAGTCATAGGGGACCTCCTAATCCACACCCTAAAATGGAAAGCATTCACAAGCCTACCAATGATGAACCCAAAAACTGAAAAGCAATATCAACAGATGCAAGCCTACATTATAAAAGCCTATCCAAATATCGCTACACCTCAAGAAATCCGTATTCCTTCTGAAAATGCTTGGGGCCGATATTTCATCTTGTACAATCTGAAGCCTCACTTCCAATTCTTCCCTCCAACTACAAGAAAATATACCACTTCTTCATGTCAGTGTCTCCAACCTCGCCCTTCTTATATTCATTCTAAACCCACTCATCTACAAGGCTGCACATGACACCCGGTTTTCAGTGGGATCTTCCATATAAAACGAGATGTGCCAAACCAGATTCAGACATACAGAGGAGACTATGGTATAACATCTTGCCAACTCCTTCTAAGCGCTACAAATTTCCGCTAAGAGAAACGGATCTGTGTCTATTCTGTTACGTTTCAGGTACCTCGGATCATACATATCTAAGCTGTCCCACAAACAAAGTGATAATCACCTATGCCCTGAATACTGCCTCCAGCACCTGTAACTACGCCCACACCCAAGAAGACTACTGGAATTTAGTCTATACAGAAGAAAACAGACACAGAACATGCAATTTCCTCTTCATCTGCGCTAAGGCCGTCATCTACAGCCTCTACCTAAAACAGACAAGAAGTAACCAGCACCCATCCATGACTGAAACTGGACAAACCCTCATGCATATCCTCCTTCGGAAACTAAAAAGCAGGCGTTTATTGGAACTTGAATACTTCAAAGAAACAAGAACTGTCGCGAAATTCATAGAGGAGTGGAATCCAACTGGTACCCACTTCTGGATTGACGACGACAATACGTTTGATCTGAAAGATAACTCAGACTGAAACTGAACTGTAAATTTTGAATTCATTTATTGCATTCTCTATTGTACACCCGAAAGGAAAATGTTTCTTTCTCTGTAATATATATACTTATAGTATGTAAATAGTCCTTGTTATCTATCGTCTAATTTATATTTTAACAAGTTAAATTAAAAAATATAAAAAAAATCTATCTTTTCTATTAATGCATTTTTCTATTACTTTCCCCTCGGAGCTTTCTCCGTAGCATTCCCAATCATCTTGTTCGCAAAGACATTACCTGACTTTCTGCTTGATCAATTAATTCCTTAACATTTCGATAATAACTTCTGCCGATCGTTCCATTCAACTTTCAGAAAACTTATACTTTTTTTTTTTTTTTTTTTAGTTTCTTTCAGAAAACAACCTGGAGAAACTGTTCGGGCAACGGAAACTTGTTTTGGCAGTGAAGCAAAGTGTGAAATCGCTCATTCAGACATAAAAGGTTTCGAAAGAGGACATACAAAGAAAACATCAATCACTGGCTCTTCTTTTCAGTTTAGTGTCGATGGCAAATGATGCGGTCTTTTCCCTACATCTTGTTTCTGTCAAGTGCATTTCCCTGAGCCTTCAATGGGTGTTTCTACTGGATGCTGGCATCGTCTATCACTTCCTCTACATCCCTTTGACACACACACACACACACACGCGCGCGCGCGCACACACACACTAACATCCACTGTATTCTCACTCGAACACATCAGAATGGTTTACCGGCAAAAAGAATTCCATCACTATCCAGTGTTTTGGATTATTGATGTGATGCTTCAAGAGTGGGAAGCATACGGTAGTGAGCAAAAGTCTCCAACAGATGCGTTTATTATAAACCACTTGAACAATGATTAAAACTTCATAAAGAAAAAGAGAGGAAAGAAAAAATAATGTAAGAATAAGATAAAATAATAAAGAAAAACTAAATTACTAGTTTTAAATAAAAAAAAGTAATCAAACAGTAAATAAAAGAATATATAAAATAAATTTATTTATATTTCTAATTGACTATCAGAACAAACTTGGAGGGTAATGGATGGCAATGCTGTAGCCAATGAAGTTCTAACTGAGATTCGGCTATTGCTGTTACCCTCCTGCCATGATCAGAGCTTTAATCGCTCAATAACACCTTATCCCTACACTGTCCTCTACAGATAACGGGGAAGATAAAAAGCATTCTTGCTTCGCCCCTTTAAGCCAGTCCTTATAAGGACTATTTTTTTAAATCAGAACAAAAATGACTGAAAATAACAATTTATGAATAAAAAAAAATTGACATTTTTTATACCAGTAACTAAACGACAGAAACGTACATCGACATTAAAATAACAGAAAATTTATGGAATCAAAGTAAGCAATCATAAATCTGAATAAAACCAAACATCTACAAAAGAAAAAACAAGAAAGCAAAGTATAATTTGAATGGGAATTTTCATAATTTTTACTTCTTTGCTCATACAGATGCCAGTTATTAAATTTAAAAAACAAAAATAATGATTTTGGTTCCGAGGAATATATACAGTGCTATGAAATGCCCTTGCAAGATAGAGAGTAGAACGGGCCATGTTTTTCCAAGTACTTAATTGTCTAAAAAAGTAAAATAAATAAATTAATAAGGAAAACATAAACTGATTTATTTTTAAATAAATAATTTAATAAACAGCTATTTAGAAAACAAAATAAAAAAAATAATAATAATAAAAGTGCTAAGTTATTTTTATTATTCAAAAAAAAAAAATCCAATAAATAATAACCAACTGGTGTCATCCTCAGATAAGCTTACATATAAGCTTCGAGGACGAAAGCAGAGAAATTAGTTCTCATCCAAGATGTATCAAATATGTTACCAAATGCATGTAATGTACGTATCACATGTAAACCAATATGTAATGTAAGTATCAAATGTATGTAATAACTGTAACAAAAGTATGCAATATAGAGTGATTATATCCATTGATATTGTATATATAGAGTGTAAAATTGCAAAGAAACATCTGTAATAATCATCATTATGAATATTATAATAATATACGTTGTAAACAGTAATTGTTATTATTATTATTTTAAAAAAAACTTTATGTACGAGAAAGTATTTGTTATGCATAATTTTCTTCATATAATGTATGTCATTTATCTGAGAAATAATAATTTAAAACATTTTTTTAATTATTATTAGATATCAAAAAAACTGAAGTTTGCAACCCATTTGCAGAATCAGAACAGACTGTATTATGGAAGATTATTTATAAGGTCTTTGCTCTGGGTGACCAATTGTGTTCTGATTGTGATAGTCAAGCATTAGACAACCTTGAGTGAATGGCTTACGAACTTTTATACAGCCTCTCTTCTCTCTGATCACAGAAACATTTTCATTGGAATTTCGTTAGACTACCTTCAACTAAAACGGGACACCATTCCATGCGATGGCAGTAAAATGGATGAAAAAAGAGAAAAAACGATTGTGAAAGTTTGAATTTGAATTGAATAGTTGCGGGTTATTATCGATCTCATTTCTGATGAACGATTTCCGTGGAAGTCTCTGTAGAAAATATCAACAGAAGGTGTGTGAAAGAGAGTGGGGTGAACTGATTAATGAGAGATAGGGGTCATTAATCAACCTAATTGTTTACTGGCCTGACAGCTGTTTCAAACTGGTTGGTTTTCGTCAGAGCTCGATGTTTAAGTAAAGGACCTTTCTAAAATTTAGGTGATCCCCCGAACCACTCCCTACGAGTGACCGAAAGATCGTCCAACTCAGCGTTGGTTCCACTCAGTGACAGGCTCCCCCTACTACTGAGCAAAACCGCTCATATTCTAGGGAAAAGCATCCCACACGAGCCACGCCGGCAAACACTCCCACCGGAAACTCAAGTTGCTCTTTCAAAGCAAACTCCCCGAAATTCCAAGGTTCCCCCCCCCCATCGGGAGCGAAATTCAGGAAGAAACCTGAAGAGAGAAAAAAACTCTCCGTAGCAGTTAAACCAAAAACCACAAAGAGATCTTGCAACTTCAGAAAAGGAAATTGGCCTAAATACACACAACTACTAGAAACGTATTGCATTGCTACACCCACTAGTAAAGGTGTATTTTTCATAAGCGAACTCTCAGTAGGTGCGTAAAAGTATTTACTAAAATAAAGAATTAAAGGCTTAATGCGGCGATGCAGAAATTATAAAAATCAATTAGATATTAAATCCAGCATTATTTCAAAGCTGAATACAGAAACTATGAAAGTTTCGTATGAAATTTGAGCAGAGTGTTTACGGGAATACATTCGCTGATGTTTACGAATTGCCCTAGTTAGACCTTATAAGGAGACATGCCCGCTATGACAGCATCCATATATTCGCCTTCTATTGGTCCATTTTGATAAAGTTTCACTGGCCTGACAGCTTTTACAAACAACTGTCTGGTCAAATTTCATATGAAACTTTTATAGTTTCTGTATTTGGCTTTGAAATAATGCTGGATTTAATATCCACTTGATTTTTTATAATTTTTTGCATCGCTGAAATCTTTTGGCTCTTTATTTTAGTAAATAATTTGGAGAGTCTTGTCTGTGGAGATGCCAAACACACCGCTAAGTAGATTGTAAAAATGTGCATAATAAATGAATATAGAGATGTTCTAATGAGTCTTCGACGTTTGCTTTCATGGTAACTAACACGTTTTGTATCTCGGGGCGACTAAAAATGCATAAAGAAAAATGGAAACCTGAAGTTTATTATATAAGGATACTCATAAATAAATGTCACTTTACAAAAAAATTATAAATCAAATTATGCAGTCTAGACTTGGATTAATTTCAGTAATTGGTTTAGGTAGAGTCCATCTACCAAAGTTCCTGAATTTCAACAAGCCTTCGTTGTTATCGGATTTAGTGAAACAAAATAAAATAAATAAATAAATAAAAAATCAAATGGCTGTTGGTCATCTAGCGTTGACTCTTCAATGGAAAAAAACATGAATTAAAAATATCAACTGTAGGTCCAAAATAGGCATCTGTTTTATGGAATTAGCTCACGTATTCACTCTTGAATCTGAATCCAAACATGGTCAAGAACTATTAAAACGAATTCAAATCGATAAAATGTAGCTACTAATATGTCTTTGCTGTCGTTATCTGCATACATCGGCCCTTTTCAAGGTTTTATCAGACTAAACAATCCACAGGTCGTAACAGACACTACAGTACTATATTAAGTGGTAGTATGATGTCGTCATAAATAATCTCATTTTCCTTTTATAACCCACAATAAAAGTATCTATTTATAAGGTCTCTAAAGGCAAGTGACCAACACTCTGTTATCTGTCTGAAACCGCATTTAGTTTCCTACAGTTTCTATTATTAAAAAGACGCTCGAAGTCTTTTAATAATAGAAACTTATAGTTCGGATAAAAATGTCTTCTTTTTTTTTTATTATTCTTTTATCTGAAACCAAAAGACATAAAAATAAACTGCTTTCCAGTTTATCTTGTTTTTGGATAGACGAGACTGGGTTTATGAATAAAGGACACGGTGATATTATTAGATTTCTAGTTTGTCAACTGTGTTGTGGTTGTTCAAAACACCATCGTAGCGCCCCCTAACTGGAACGATCTAAATTGACGCATTCGCTTTTTTTCGTTAAGAACATACAGTCTCAATAAAAACGAACCAAGCGAGAAAATGGATAGATTGCCTTTTTCCGAAATGGATTTGATAAAGACAAGGAAACCCCGGAGACTGTTTTATGGAATAAAAAGAGGATTAATATGATTTTGTCATAATACCTTAGAACCTACAAATAGCTAAAACCGAATAGTGGTGGCACATTGATGGTGTTAAAGAAAATGTTGTTCAAAGGATCTGCTTGAACTAATCAAAAACTGTGAAAAAAAAAAAAAATGTTATTCTTGGTACATCCCTTGCACAAAAATTTCATACCTGGTGAAAACGACTTTTTTTTTTTTTAACTATGAACTTTTTTTTTTACTTCCGGTCAATACTCGTTAATATCACGTGATACCTGCTAGTATATTTCAATGCTATCAAATTCGTTTGCTGTTTTAATTAATCGAAACTTTTGCTAGGCTAGGATTTTTGAACCACTTAAAATTCCAATGCTCCTATTGACTATTTTAAGAAGTGTTCAAAAGACCGTCGACATGTATTAGATTCGTCGTTCTGTCCATCAACCCACCTGGAACAACTCAAGAACAAATGAACCAATTTTGATAAAAAATTAATAAAATTTTGAGAAAAAATAGAGTACAATGTACTTTTAATATTATTATTATTATTATTATTATTATTCATGACACCTCCAAGGAGTCCGAAGACTCATCGCGGTAGGACACCCACTATACAACTGTCTCCACCACTACACCGAACCTCTACTACCAATCAACGCCATCTACCGCCCACCACCAACACAATTGGTATTTTTTGTCTGCAAATTGCGTGTGTTCTGAAGGGCCGATTTGTCTGTATGCGGTTAACGAGGGTATGAAGCGCCTGCGGCAAATGTCTAACTTGCGCCCCCCCAACTCAAAAATGACAAAAAGTTTGAAAATTTTAAATCTAACAAGTTAAATTTTACTAAATGCAATACGTTAAATTACTATTAACTCCATCAAAATGAGTTGCAGTGTGTTGCAGAATTTGTATGTCTAAAGCAGCGTATTGCCGAAATTCAAAAATACAATATAAAATAGCCGACTTTTATATCTATTTATTTATTTTTATTTTTTTACGTTTTGCGCCCTAAACCTAGTTGCGCCCGTGGTGGGCGCTTCTTCCGCCACGTCTTTGTTACGGTACTGATGCGGGATGAAAAATCCGAGTTTTCGGGAGAAAAAAAAAACCCTGCTACCTCCGTATGAGATCGACTAATCACTTTCGATTGAAAAAGATTCCACATAAATATTTCTCCCGTCACTGCGAGAATCGAACTTAGGTTAAAGTTCAGGAGAGGGGGGGGGGGAAGTTAGCTTAAAATTTAATGAAAAAATCATCATTCTGGAAATTTCTGATAGACTCCTATATGTTAATTATTGTCTCCATACATTCGATTCATTTTAGGTCAGCGATTAAGAAAATATAGGTCATAATAACCTGACCAAACATAATCGGGAAGTACACACATTTCTTCTTAATTCGTTTTCTTCTTGAAAAGAAGTTGACGCTCGTATGGATAACAAATTATATGACTGAGAGCAATATTTGTTTCTTCAATAGTTTGTGATTCCTGTGTAATTCTGGTGATTTTTATCTGTTAAACATCAGACTAACGATGTAAGCTTCATAAATAAAAAAGAACTAATGACACGAAACACGTGCGCATAAATGCTAACGATTCAAAAAGAAATACTAATGCTAATCATCGATTCTCCAAGGTGTTACTCAGATGAAGAACTGAGATATTTGCATTCATCGATCATGAGTGTCACCATTTTTTTTATTATTTATCAGTATGATAATGCTACATCAAGTAGAGAAAAAAGAAGAATATCGCATGCAGAATTTATAAAAATTTAATACAAGGTTTTGTATTCATATATGAACAAACGGTGAAACAACATGCAATGGAAATAAATACAGACTTAGGGGTTTTGCCGCATATAACATAACTTAAAAATTACTAATACTTTTTTTCAAGCATACAGATTGCCATTCACTTGGGAAACAAGAAACCTAAAAAAACGTAGAATAGACTACATAATAGCTAATATGATACTAGATAGCCGAGTATTGAAAATTAAGAATACACCCGAGATGGTTTAAAATCAGTGGCGGCTCGTGGCTTGAAACCGTGGAGGTGCTGAAACTTTCGAAATATATATACACACTGTAAGTACGGTGTATACGTGTTGGGATAATATATCAAAATTACGGTAAAAATTTAAAAAAAAAATTAAACATGAAAAAATATTTATTATCGATAAAATTATACAGTTTAGTATAATTCAAAATGACTTAAAAATAAAATCCATTCCTTTAATTGTAATTAAAGGAATGTATTTACAATTTTTAGACATTACAATTAAATCCTTTAATTGTAATGCCCAAATATTTAAAGAGACAGAGTAAACACGATAAGCACTACCAACACTCTGCTACTGGCGCAAACTGCATATAAACAACAGTGGAACTGCTCGACGGACAGTGCCGCATTACGCTAATAGCTCGCATCTCACTATGACGTGCATATGCTTGCGCGCGTAGCAATATGACACTGTGGTAAACACAGTGCTGCTAGCGCCCTCCTACGTGCTACAAGATAGATTTTTATTATTTTTTATACAAAATAAGAGAATTGTATACGATTGTTGATAATAAAATTAATTATTACAAACAAATATAAATAAATTAATAAATATATTTATATATTGAGAAAAATTTGGGGTGCTGCAGTTCCGCAATGCTTATGCACGAGCCACCCCTGTTTAAAATTAACCAAATCAATGCTTAAGAAAAACCATCGGGAATCTTTTTTTGAGTTCAATTCTTGGATGATAAAAGCTATTCTATTCGCAAAGAATAAGTGGAAAACTTAACATTAAGATTTTTAATGTAAACGCTGAGTCAATGCACGATCATCCTTTTGGGAAGCCATTTTATTCTTTGGAAAAATCTTAGAAAGTTGGAATAAGGCAATTATCATCCCAATATATAAAAAAGGCGATAAGTGAAAACTACAGAGGAATAAGTCTTTTAAATGCTGGCTATAAGTTATATGCATGAATATCAACTTCAAAATCATATGTATAAGATAACCTTTGCGAAGAATAGAATGGCTTCCTAAAAGGATGATCGTGCATTAACTCAGCTTTTACATTAAAAATCTTAATGGAAAAACATTACGAACACAACATAGAAACGCACATATTTGTAGACTACCAGAAAGCCTTTGACAGAGTCTTAAGAAACAAACTGTGGACCGTACTCAAGAATCTAAACATTCCAAATCAGCTGCTTGCTGCAGTAACTGGCATGTATCGAAACAACCAAATAGTTGTAAGAATTAATGAAAACGATACAGAATGGAAATTGGTAAACAAAACAGTCCATCAAGGATGCCCAATGTAACTACTCTTATTTAATATCTATATAGATGAATTAGTAAAGAAATTGAAGGAAAATATAAAACCAGCATTTAAACTGGATCGTGGAACTATACTGAATATCCTTTTTTTTTTTGCAAATGACCAGATAATCATAGCAATAACCGAAGATGAATTGCAAAGATCAATATACTCTTTAAGCTCAATTGCTGAAAAAATTGGATTGCAAATATCAACAGACTAAACAAAATCCATAACTTTTAAAGGACCATCTTCAGTCAGAAGTAATATCATGATTGAAAATAAAATTTTAGAACAAATTAACTGCTTTAAATACCTTGGATGTTCTGTATCATGTACAACAGAAGCTGACATTGACATCAAAATTTCAACTTTTCTAAAGATAACGGGAATGATCAATAAAATTTTCAAACCTAACCAGTTTAAAAGCAAAGAAGAATAAGAGTTTATAAAGTTTTGACAAGATCTTCTCTACTGTACGGAAGTGAATTATAGACCATAAAAACTGCAGAAGGAAAAAAAAAAGAATAGAAACCGGAGAAATGAAATTTCTGTGAAGGACAGCAGGCTATACTATCTGGGACAAAAGAAGCACATAAATACGTAAAGAACTAAAAATAGACTCAGTAATGCTAATGTTCGCCGGGACAAACCTATATATCTTCTTAAATTTATAGAATATGTTCTTTGACAAAAAAAAATAAAATAAATAAAATCTTCTCTTTTCAAAACAAAATACATTTTGTAGGATTGATGTTTGGATGCTATTTGTATAAATATCGCACAACAATGCACATTGGGTTGCCACCAACCTTTATACCGAATTCTAGAATCTTAATAGAATTCATATACTGTAGGATCTGGCAAATGCCAAGATCCTATATTATATGAAAAAAATTATGAAAAACTTCGTATGGTCGATTGGTAGAACCTCTGCTGTTAATCGCTCGCAAAAACTTAAGCAAGTTTGAGCGCGGTTAGAAGTTAGATGGGGTTCAATCGTTCGATGGTGTAGGCACACTCTCTCTCGATGTGTCCATGGAGGTGTCACATAATAATAATAATAAATACATACAAATTTTACGTACAAAATTTTAGTTTCCGAAATGGTTACTATTTCCACTATTTTGTTAATAAGTGAAACGTGATAGTCCTAAAGGACCGACAGTTCTTTTAGTCGTTAAATTAAATAATTAGTGTTATAAAATGTGTGTGTGTGTGTGTGTGTGTGTGTGTGTGTGTGTGTGTGTGTGTGTGTGTGTGTGTGTGTGTGTGTGTGTGTGTGTGTGTGTGTGTGTGTGTGTGTGTGTGTGTGTGTGTGTGTGTGTGTGTGTGTGTGTGTGTGTGTGTGTGTTCTGAAGTTAAATTTACTGAGTTATGATTTAAAAAACCTTGCCTGCGTCAAAGATTAACACATTCTGGAATTGGTTGGAAAAGATCTATAAAATGTCCGTTCAAATAATTCAAGGTTGAAATATGTTATGCTAACGTTAATGTACATCCATTAATGATGAAAGGATCGAATAATCGAAATCCATTTCTCTATTAGATTCGAAATCGTAATTATATTTTATCCTTAACATAAGTTTTGCAAATATTAAAATCTCAGTTATAATTAATATACCAATAACGATTCAAATTTAATCAACAATTTCATCACAGCATAATTATCGTTGAATGGTTTTTCAATCGATATTCTTCAAATATTTTCCATTTAATTTGAAGCCCAAGCAGCAATGGTTATTTCAGAGCAAATGTTTTTTTTCACTCCTGACTAATGTAATATTCTACTCCTCAGCGAAAAAATTTCCAGGCCCTTATACGTTCATAAAGCCTCTTCGCTATGGGAGATCTAATTTCAATACTGCACGCAACGCACCACTAATCCAATATATTAACTCTCAAACATGGTCTCTAAGTTTAACGCTAATTAAGTTCCTTTAGTCATAATTTAGCTCCTTTTCGAATATATAAATAATAACAATCTCTAATACTTTGCAGTCGACAGTTCGTGACCTGTTAATATATACTAGCATTGCCCTAAATTTCCGATAATATCTTGGCCAAGTAGTTGTAAATCCCTTCTAATAATCTCTTTGACAGTAACAGTATATTTATAAGCAGTTCTCTTACGTTATCTGCATTATTCCCTGAAGCTTTTACCAAAGGGATGTTATATATGAGCCATCAAAAGCGTTCTCACATCGCTATAGGACTAAATGTATTCTGAAGATAGATAGACAGAGAAAATACTACCTTCTGGAACTCGTAGAATGACGACCATTTAAAAATGAGTTCGTTAGGCCACCTGCCAGTTTCATGTGAACTTTGGCGAGAGTAATATCTGATTTAATTTAGCTCTCGCTTCATAAACTCGCAGAGTTATTACGAATTTGGCTGGTTAACTAGAACCAGAATTGATTGCACAGAAAATCTGCAATCTCAATTTGCGCCACAAATTAAAACTGGTAATGAGATGTTTGATACTTCAGTTGGTTTAATATATGTATCACAATTAAGTTTGGATAGCTCAGCTCTATCCTCCTATTTATTTCTATTTTAATATTTTTTTGTTTTCAAAGATGGAAAAACTTAACGGTTTTTTTAAGTAACTTTTAAAGTTTGTTCTAGTTATTTGTTATTAAAACCAAATTTGCATATTTGATGTATTCCGAAAATCTAATTCTGTGTTGATTAATTATATGCATACTTTTTAATGAGAAGTTATCTCAGTTTTGTTTTAGGAATAACCTATAAATATTTGTAAAACTGAAGACTCCTATTGACACACGGATTTTCACCGGTAAACAGTTTCTAATATTAATCGCTTTGGTAAGATTGGTGTGACTATTTCGAAACCTAGGTAAAATATTCATGATTAGGATTTCACATTATCGATTAAACTAATGCATACAACCCTGAACTAAAGTTTCTTCCGGTACACCTTAAAGTAATGAAGTTAGATAATTAAAAGCGTAATGCGTAGATTAATTATCAACAAATTCAGGAAGAGAGCAAGCTATAATTAGTTATTTGGTGCTCAAATTTCCTGTGCATTTTCTGTGACACTTTCACATTAAATGATCTTCAAAATTGGTGGCTATTTTTATGTGGTTTTCATTACAGTTAATATTTATTATAAAATGACGTCGTGTTATTGAAGCAACAGCAGAGGACGCTCCCATCGCAAACTTTCCATGTTTCTTGTCGTCTGCGTAAAAAATTCAGAAGCGCTTAAAGCCATTATTCCGCTATAGGTAAGGGATATTAATCTTTTTTTAAAACTTATGAACATATTCAGGAAGAATACTGAAGAAGAATTATGAACAAATTCAGGAAGAGAGCAAGCTATAATTAGTTATTTGGTGCGCAAATTTCCTCTGCATTTCTGTGACACTTTTACATTAAATGTTCTTCAAAATTGGAGGCTATTTTATATGGTTTTCATTACCGTTATTATAAAATGACGTCAGCGTTATTGAAGCAACAGCAGAGGACGCTCCCATCGCAAACTTTTCACGTTTATTGTCGTCTGTGTAAAAAATTCAGAAACGTTTGAAGTCATTATTCCGATATAGGTAAGGGATACTAATATTTTTTTTAAAACTTATGAACATATATCAAGCACTGATTAATTATTAAAATTAGAATGATTTCCTTACGGAATAATGCACCAGAAAGCGGGCGAATGTAACCAGTCATCCTTAGTTAATGCCTTTGATTACGTGCGTTTATTTCGCTCTACCGATTACCATATGACCTTTGTCATGGAAATTAAAGCAATCATTTGCTTCACTGAACACTTATGTATTTGCCTATTGTATATTCCCAGTTGTTGACAACGATTAGTTAGTAAAAGTATTTAAAAGCAGTAGACAAGAAAATTACTGTTAAAAGTCTTTAAAATAATTTAATGCATCTAGACAGGTGTAAAATTTTGTCGCTTGGCGTTCTATCAGGAATTCGATACTCAAAATAGAAAATCACTTTGTATGTATTTGTTAAACGTTGAAATTATACAGTTAAAAAAATCGTTTCATAGAATGATTGATACACTAGTCTATTTTTATTATTATTATTATTACCTAGACTGGATATTTATATTTTTCTTTGTCTTACTGACCTAACTTTTTCGGGAAAATGGAAATTTGAAATATGGGCAGCGTAAAGTAGATGCAAGACCTAAATCTTATTCAAACTGCTAGTCTTGAATTATTGCTCCAGAAATTCAACATGTACCGTGTTTTTTTTTGTTTGTTTTTTTTAATTCTTGAAGTACTGTTCTGAAGCTGTCGACTTTATCGAAGTAAAAAAAAGACCACAGAAGTATAGAAAATTCTTCGAAGTAAGATAACATTGAGTCTATCGCGAAATAATCTTGTGGGTAAACGAGGTTGTTCCATTCTTTGTCAAGTGTGAGATATGGATACACCTATATGCAAATTACATTCTTTATTGAAAAATTCAAATCTTTCATATATTTAAGATATTCTTCCTGTCGTGGAAGTACAGCCTTGCGAATAATAATTTTATATACTGCATTTAAATTCTTCAAAATTCTAGAAACTATTTCATAAAGTAAGTTTGATGTTTGCTGAAACATACATAATGTTTGATTAACCTCTCCAAAGATTAATAATCTGCAAACATTCTACAGTTTCATCAATATAGTATCGCATCCCCAGGAAATATTCGCTGGTTATTAATGACGGCTAAACTATGAGAACAAGTAATCAATATTGAATGCTGACTCAGCTTTTGACACAACAATTTAACACGGATTTGTTTGCAGTTATTACCTTGTGTCTCCAGTGTGGTTTCGGAGGGTTATTCTTTCACCAGCACGCACGCAACTCATGCGCTCGTTCACACACACACACACACACACACAACAAATGCTTGCTATGCAGATGCCACAGATGGTTCCGCATTGACAGTATAACATAAATTTATTCTCGGAAATGTTTGATAAGAAGCCAGACAAGAAAAAGAAATTTACGCATTAAGAATGATAAGTATGTAATCCATGTTAGTGAAATATTAAAAGAAATCGAGCGGGAAAAAAAAAATTCATAGAAAAAACTGCATTTGCACAGCTGAAGTTATTCTTGTTACTTTTTTGTGATTAAACCTAATATTTATTTTTGCTGTTAAGTTTTATTTTGCGTCGCTTTGGTTTGTAATTTTTCCTTTGTGAAAGCTGAATACTAAAGCATAAGGGTTTGGCAAGGATCATTAGAGCAGCATTTTTTTGTTTCCTTTAAAAACATCCCAATGTTTGAAATATGAAAAATCATAAAACATTTTACGATGCAACTTCTTTATTTTTAGCTGAACATCTGGCCAATTCACATACAAAAGAACACAGTGAAGTCTAGATTATATGACACTATTGATTTTCTGGCAAAGGAGAAAAATCGGTAAAAGTTCACATCTCTCTTTCTGCTTGATAAACTTGGAAAGCTTTTATGGATGAGACAAATGAGATTTAAACCTCGATTACTAACAAGTGGAGACAAAGACTAAGGAAATCTTTTGATATTTTTTGTGTTTCGTTCGAGGAACCTCTTGATAAATGTTTGAAACCACAAAGCATATAAGTCTGGGATATTGAAATGGAAAGATTCTTAGGATCCCTAAAATACTTTGAAATGCATAGTTTTTAAACATTTAATAAAACTGAGACGCGCGATGCAGTTAGTATGCGGTATTGCTTGATATAATGAATTAGTGCATGTAATAACGTGTTGAGTAATGACTTACAGCGACCCCAGTGACAACATCGGACATCGTTCATGTTCTCGATAAACATATTGTTGTGACATCCTCAGGACAAGAAAGCAACCAGAAAAATATGTTTCGCCTAACTTTGTTTTTTCGTCTAACTTCGTTTACTCTAAAAGTCTTTTTCATCGTAAAAACACCTTTGTTTCGTAGTCAATGAAAGAAGGTAAAAGCGATAAAAAGAAAGGTGTCTGAATTTGACAGTCCTCTCTCTGGAATTTTGACAACTCCAACAAAAGTTGAGGCTGATATCGACCAGTCTGCACGATGTTGTTGAAGTGAAATATGATGTTCCATCCCTCTGTTGGTCGTTTAAGCATTGTCTGTCTAACGACATTAAGTAAGATTTATGATAGTAGAATACTTGAAAGAACTACGCTGTAATTCTCTATAAAGTTTGCTTTAATAATTCTACATTTTGCTATTTATTTTTGAATAATTAAAATCGGTTATAATGTTATTGTTTAGGAATGAAATATAAATATATAATTAACCTTATTACGGCTCTTTTTCTTCTGATCTTGGCTTTCCATTGCATGCCTGTCTTCTTTCATTCATTGTACATGGCTTTACCAGTTTTTTTTTCTTATATCAACTCCACACACGTTGAATTGCAAAGCGCGAATTCAATAAGCACTTAAAATGAAAACTAATAATTACCTAAGTTGTTATCTATCACTATCCGCATCATTATAATAATAAATGCTTTTGGAAACCTTCCCAGAAGAATCAGTAGGTTCGACACTTTCACCAAAATTTTATTCCTCAATTTTCAACTCTACAATGCGACAGTATATGTTCTCATTTAAGGACATATCTAAAAGGATACATAAGAATAGATCTAAACAGTGTAGCTATTAATCTTACTGGCCTTTGTTGTGATTTTCCTAATCTTAGATAACTTAGATTATTTTAATCTTAGATTACTTTTATCTGGTAAATCGTTTGCTACAGACAGGGACAAAGTAATTGCTGTTGCTTTGACCAAGACAGGACAACAGGTAAATTGAAGAGATAAATTAATATCAGGGAAGAGACGTTGAAATGTTTAAGTGGACGTGACGGGAATAATTTATTAGACATTTTTAAGGTTTCTTATGTTAAAAATAATCGACTTAAATTTTTCACTAATAGCATAATTTCAGATTTTTATTAAAGTGAAGCATATATAGAGAATTTTTTTTATTAAATTAAGGTATTCAAAAATATATAGAGAGAGATAAGTTTTGATTTTGTTATATATTATTAGCTCAGATTTCTTGGGCAGTTACTTCTTCTCTTAAATCAGAAAATAACTTCATTCAAAGTTTTCTTTATAAATAATTATAATTATTTACAAAGAAAACTTTATAATTATTATTTTGTATATATTTTTAAAATGCTTAAAATGAAAAATGTATTTTTATTTTAGTATAAATGATTGGCTGCTGACACGTAAACACAGGCTCCTCGTGTTCGGTTTCTTTACTTACCCTCTAGACCAGGGGTGGGCAACCTTTTTTAAGTGTGCGTGCCAAAATCGCCAAATCTTTGATGCAAAAATTTTCTCACTTGCCAACCGAAATTTTGGTGAACATATTATTATTTAGTGTCTTTTAGGTATTGGGAGAACCATTTCAAATAATCAAAAATCAAACTAGAGTGCTAAAATCAAAGAATATTGTAAGAGTGATTATTGTAAGTCATGTAAGATTGAATGAATATAACAATTAGTGACGAAATCTTTACTTAAAAGTTCTTCTACCCCGGTGATAGCGTGGATATATTTTATTTGCCTTTAAGTGTAATTCTAGTTGCCAACAGTCACAAAATTTAAAGACACAATTTTTAACATCAGCAAAAGAGTAAACAATAGTTCTGAATTTTTCGTTTTTGTTTTTTAATAAAGATCAATCAGACATACGTTTTTTTTTTAAGTTTTACCGGGCACAATCTCATAATTGTTTTACTTGACTAAAGCACAATAAAAGAAAAGAAAATTTCTTTTATATATAAAATTTATATATTTTATTAATTCTTAATCTCTCACTATCTACATCCATCCATCTTAAAAACTCCTAGTTTCATTTTAGATGCCTTTATGTCATCAAACATAACATAAGGAGTCTTACCAGAGCCGTGTAGTTTAAGATTCAAATAATTTAAATTTCGCAAAAATCTGTAAAAAAAAAAAAAAAAAAAAAAAAAAAAAAAAAAAAAAAAAACAGTTTACAAACGCACACAATGTCATACATTTCTTTATAAGACATTTGTTGATTAGTGAAAAAAAGATTTATCTCATCCAGGCAATCAACAAATCGTTGCAGAACAAGAACTCGACTAAGCCAATGAACATTGTTGTACATTATTAATCCTTTGTACACCGAATCCACCTCATTCAATATATTCTGAAATTGTCTTTTATTTAAAGCACGCGCTAGTTAACAACCTCGGTTACTGTTTGCATCACTTCTTGAAATTCCTTTAGGTTAAGGAATGTTGGATATTGGATATGTATTTATTTATTTAATTATTTTTAAGATGACCTGGGTTGCGTGCCGTAAAAAAAGTTGTTGAACGCGTACCAAGGGTTCCTCACCCCTGGTCTCTAGACTGATCCGCTGTTTATATAAATGTTGAACAGGGGTGTGGAAAGACTGCAACAATCTTTACATCTTCCTGAAGTAGCAGTTATATTACTTATTTCTTAAGGCTATCGATTGCACCTGTTGTTATCGGTGTGATGAATTAGTTTAAATTGTATAATAATATAAATCCTTCTATCCATCCATCCACCTTCGTAAAGTATGTTTATAGGCACCGAATCCAACTTCACTCTGAAGTTTAACTTATAGCCTTTTAGTTTCACAGCAAAGGACACATTGTGCTGATGTTCCTCTTAGCCTTCCGGTTTCTTTTTCCTCTAAAATGTCTTCGTACTGTTTACTTAATTTATCAAAAATCTTGCCTCTGTAATTTTTACAGTCAGTTCTTCAACCATCTTAAAAATCACTGTTACTATTTCATGATGTCTGATTAGGTAGATATTTACCTTGAGAAAATTTCATTACGATATAAAAGCTTGCTTTAGGTTAATACAGCATATTTGATTAAGTCAATATTTATCTACCTCCTTCGTTTTTTTGTTTTCTAGTTTATTTTCGCTTCATGCGCGCACCATTTCTTTAAAATGGTACGCAGAGAGATAGAATATTATTCCTAATTTCAGTCTACTCACTCTTTACTCTTAACTGCTTCATTTTTGCGTCGTTTTTAACATGTCACGTTGTTGTGGGCAGGAAAACCATGTCACATGTCAATTAAAAATAGGCTTCTTTTAGTCTCAGTGATATCTCCGACATAAAGCTATATAAACGCTACATGCTATTGAGAGAAGTCGCTAAAGTTCTGACCGAATTTATCCTCAATAAGGTTCATATATTTTACGAACCTGTGTAACCAGCAAAAATGAACGTAATTAATATGCACAGTTAATAAAGTAAGTTAATGATCATAGTGTAATAGCGATCTACAGAATACCAAAGACCATAACTTTAAAGCAAGTTCTCCTATAATAGCAAAAACACAGCAAGAGACTTTTATTTTGTGTTTCTTCCGCCTTTGCCACCAAAATGTCAACCTTAACTAGTCTCCAGACAGTTTTTGACACATGAACGATATTTTTATTGCTTGGCCTCTATTCGAAGAACGTAATCCTGTTTCCTCTTTTTTTTATGACATTTTCTTGCTGGGAGTTAACAATTTACCGAAACCGTTCTTCATTTAGCCTGTCAATATTGCGGGACGAGGCAGGATACGCCACGACGCAACTAAAGGAACGCATTTAATATCTCTGTTCCTGGAGTGCTGCAGTGGGATATTTTTAGCAAATACAAAATTTAATAACTTTGTTTCAGCGAGGGAAAAGACTCGTGTTCTGCCACAGACAAATCAAATTATGTCCTCGTTAACAGTGCTATAAATCACCATACACCCATGGAGATCTAGCGACGAGATTAATTAACAATCGAAGTAATTATAATTCCTAAATCTTTAAAGTTAATTAACACGCATTTTCCCTTTGCCTAAGTCGGTTACTTTTCTATTAATTCTTTATTTTATTTTTTACATTGATCTATCTCGAGTCTGGATCCACTTGCCGAAGACTGCCGTTTGCCAGTTTTATTAATTTTTTTTTCTGTCTATTTTCGTCCTAAATGGCTATTCAGAATTGAAAGCATTACCAATTGTCGTTTTGAAGAGAAATAGTGTTGCTCTTGGCAACGTGTTCATTTCTATATTTTCATTACTCTTAAACTATGAAAAGAATGGTAAAATACGTAAAAAAAAAACAGTCACCATGACAACCGCTCACTTCTATATTTTCGTTGCATTTCCACATAAAACCTTATTATTTATGGTTATATATAGAAATATTTTCATTCGTAAGCAACGTCACATTTATCTTATAATAGCAACGCTAGTCATTGTTACTCTAGTGGCAATGCTCTGTATCAAAGTACAATTAAATACCGTTACCATAGCAACGGTTTGATTTTTGTATCAGAGTTTCCGCATACGACATTAAAGCATTTCGTTTCTGTTATGTCTGCAGAATTCATACAGTTTACGGACATATACCTTATTTCGTCGGAAGTAATTCCAAATACCATCTCATCAATTTCTCTTCAAATTAACAGTTGTTTTTGAATTGACTCGACAAGATGAATTCCCTATTGATAACTCTTATCATTATTCATCTTTATGTTAAATATGTTAGAGGATGAGATGCTGTAAAATTTGTCTCTTGTAATTCTAGAGATTACTCTCCTGTTGTTCGTACAACTGGTGTTAACACTGATCATGTACCTACTTACCTTGATGAGTCTATTTAAAAATAACTGCTAAATTGACGATGATGACAACGTTGTGAGAACCCATTCTACATATTTTGACACATCCCCCAACCCCTGAAAACAGATGTGAACGGTGAAATGGCTGAAATTTTATTTACGTGGTATTTTGAATACCGAAAATGCGTCGATCCATCCCAGTTTTGTCTTGATAGCTCCATTTTCAGAATCAAAAATCGAAAAAATATATATTACAATAATTATGTCTGGAGAGAATTTAATAAAATCTATATTTAGGATATATGTTAGAATAAGCTCGCTTACTTCAACTTACTTCCTGTATTCCATTCCATATCATCCATTTTTGGTCTATTTTCGACACATCATGTCCCTCACTAACCAATTACTTTCTTACTCCCAATTTCATTGTAAATTCTACCGATATCTTCCTTTTTCCTCAATTTCGTTCTACTGTACGCCCACAGATGCGAGACCTTTCGACACTTCTGCGCATGTCAGAAGAAGGAGAATCCATTCCGATAATAGGGTAATCAATCCATCTTGTGGGATGAGTTGTTTATTATTACACGTCGAAAAATTAACTTTTCTTTCATGAACATTGACGTTTTTAAAATTGCAACTATTTTGCTCTTGTGTAACAGTTGGAAAAATTTTACGTATAAAGCACGTGATTTCGCGTGTTTGGTAACGAATTCGTACATCGCCTTATTCCTTTCTCCCCTTCAACATGAATTGACTCTTCTTGGCACATTGCCAGCCGGGGTTCTCAGATCTGTGGTCGGACAGTATGATCTAGTTTAATCAAGTCCTCGTTTACTACCACGTTTTCCTTAAATTTGTCAGACAATAAATAATTTTACTAAAATTAACTAACAGGAAATGTTAAGGAAATGTCGAAATTATAAAAAAGTCACATAAAAATAAGTTTCTTCTATTTAATCTTACGAATGAGTACAATTTCAGAGCACTTCAAACCCAATTCACAGTAAAATAAGATTTAAAGTATTTTATCGTGTTTTTACGGAAGATGATTTCGTGTCTTTTAATTTCATAACAGATACAGATTGGGGGGGAATTCTGTGTGTGGGGGGGGTTGACAAAGCGCACTCACGTAAACACGATGTTCGGGTCCTGCTTACGTATGGAAATTACAATGCTCTTGTCTGTATTGACATTCGTGATGTGCTCGTCCCGAGCATGGATCGATACGTAACAGCTGTTCAATTTCCCATACAAATCTCAATCATTATCATAAGGGTGTCTCCAGCATCTTCCTCTCTTCTTTTCTGCATATTCCCTTTTTAGATTTCTGATTCCTCTTGCACTTTTATACCTCAAACTCACAATACTCTTCGGTCTCTGACACTCCTGGTTTTCTCTTTCTTTATCTCACCATTTCATCGTCGTCCTTTCTCCCTACTTTTCTCCTTCAGTTTTCTGTTATTTCCCACTTTCTTCTTCTACCTTCTTTCTTTTCTTTCTTTCTTAATCCCGCTTCTATGAGATTTTAATTTTTTTCTCTCGCCATGTCCATCTTCTCTTTCTATCTTATTCTTTCGCCTTTATCTTGTTTTCTCTTTCCAACTTTTATACGTTTTAAATCACAAATTGAAATACCCTTTCGTCAAACAGTGTGAATTTACAATAATATGAGCCATTTATAAAAATAAAAAAATATTTCGTTCGCATTATAGCCAAACTATTATCCGGTCATACTTATATCGAAGGCTATTTAATAAATACATTAAGTATATATTCCCGCCGGGACGTATATGTGAATATATTTACTTATCTAACTGCCCATATCTCAAATGAACGCAGGCAATTCAGAGCGTTTGGTCTCGTGAATTATTAGTCGTCATCCCGAATCATACGCTGATCGGAAATTGTGGCCATTAAAATGTGAAAGGATAGTTGGTTGGAATTAAGGGAATGAGAGGAACGAAATCAGACTCTTCCTTAACGTTTATATGAAAGACTTATCTGTAATCGAGTACGATTGCATAAGGCTGGAGCTCTCCAGTTTTTCATAAACATGATTGGTGCACCGGTTTTCAGGCTGATGTTATGTTTAGATACAGGAAGCATGGAATTCAAAAATTCTATCAGGTAGTTTACTGCGTCATCCTTATTTGTAACACTGTCAAGAGATTTGTAGACCATTTGTCATGCATTAATGACACCAGGCAGGATCTAACATCAGATGTGCAATTGTTTGCCGATGATGCGAAGATAGGCACGGCAATCTGGGATGCTGCTGATATTCAGCACTTTCACAATGATTTGAATTGGCTGGATGGGCATACGAAAATGGCTATCAGTTTAATGTAAGTGTAAAGTTATGCACTTTGGCGTGATTAGAGTTCCAGCGGCATATTATATTAGCAGGATTATGCTAATAAACTGAAGAAGCAAGGAATCTTGGCGTATTGGTGGATAAGTAAATATATTCACATATACGAAAAATACATATATGAAATTTTTCGTTATATGGAAGGCGGGGAAAGAACACGTGGCCATCCGTGTTAAGTTTGTTTACAGTCAACAAAGGGGTAGGAGTTAGATTTTTCTACCAGAGCGCAGTAAGTGAGTGAGTGGAATAATTTGTCCTTACAGGTAGTGAGTGCATCTGGTGTGAATGTATTTAAGGGAAGGTATGATATCTGAGTAGTATGGGTGCTATTTCTATCACGATCAAGATAAGGAATCGTGACGTGATTGGTTGTTGAGATGATGACGTCATTGTGTGTGTGACGTCATGAGTTTGGAATGTTAGGAATTTTTCTGGGGACCTTTGTGTGTGTGTGTGACGTCACATTGTTTTGTTTTGTTCGCGTATGGAATTATGGGTGATGATTAGAGATAAGATTCGTGTCGTGATTGGTGGGACATTTTTGAACAAGATCAAGATAAGATAAGGAATCGTGTCGTGAATGTTTGTTATTGTCAGATGTAGATAAGTGACGTAATTTGTTAGTTGTAAATAAGTGACGTTATTGTTTTGAATGGAAAAGGAAGATATTAGTGGATAAGGATTCGTGTCGTGATTGGTGGGATACTATGAACAAAATAGGGGTAGGTTGAATGGGGGGGAAGCGACGTCAGTGTCTTGGATGTGTGTTGTTATGAGTTGTAGATAAGTAAATGGTTTGTGTATGGCATTATGGGTGATGGATAGTGATAAGATAAATTTTGGAATGTTTGGAATTCCCCCCTCTTCTGTCAGGGACATCACGTGGTGTGTTTGGTTCGCATAATGCATTGTGGGTTTATTTAGAGATAAGAAATCGTGACGTTATGTGTTTGGAAATTTCTGGGGAACATGTCTCTGTGACATCACGTGTTTTATTTTGGTTTGCCTATGGAATTGTGGGCAATGTTTTTGAGATAAGATATCTTGGAATTTTCCCAGAGTGACAAACATCCGTCTTTGTCCTCATGTTTTGTCTTTGGTTGTCTATAGATGGCTGTAATAATTTTCCAATACATTTTGGGGTACTTCTTTCCTGTTAAAGGGTGGGAATTCTTAGAGTATTGTAGAGTCTAGTGGCGGCAGCGTTTAGGCTTTTCTGAATAATTTAATTGTATGGTGGTGTCCCTCAAAAACACAATTTTGTTTTCCATAGCTCATCCATATTTTATTCTGTATTCATATTCTAATTCATATTTTATTCATAATTCATCCGAATATTTTGATTTTTCTATAATTAAGATCTTAAAGTTCAATAAATAAATAAATAAACAAATCGTGTATGAATTCACTGTGATTTTAAAAGTGATCTTACTTAAACATGCATAACACATCAACGACACTATTTGTTCTTTTAAGTTTACACATTTATTTCACAGATATTATTTACAATGCAATATGCAGAAATAGGAATTTACAGATATCACAAATGCAAATGGTATTTTTTTTTTGTCGTAACATTTCTTTGATGAGGCATGTTTGATTGCCTGATTTTTATACTGCTTCCCAGATGAGTATGCCAATTTCAACGTACACCAATATTAGCATCACTGCTATAAAAGCAAGTATCTGCCGCTTTTACGATGGTTCTCGATTTTCACCTGCAAAGAAAAAACTTATTGTTAGGGGTGGAGAAGTTAGTAGATTACTGTAATCTTAATACAGTAGTTAGTTTTGGAAGTATCAAAGCTTTACAGAAACACAAATTTTCCACATGAAATCGTGAAAAGTTGGTTAGTAACGCAGCCTACTTATTCAAATTGGTTTATGTGAGACATAAACCCATTTGAAGAAAGTTTAAACGCAATCAAATCAAAGTCCCGACACTTTTACACACTTTGCAATGTTATTTGGCAGTCATCCCATGCAAAAGAGAATGGGTGTGTGTGTTTCCTCCTTATATGCATTGATTGTTTTTCCCGATTTGCGTGGGTTCGAACACTGAAGAAGAAATCAGCAGACGCTGTTGTTAATGCTTTCGAGTCTATTTTTAAAGAAGTGCCATGTTACATAAACACAGATCAAGGAAAATAGTTTTGCAACAAGAAAGTTCATGCATTGTTTAAGAACCACATTATTTATTTCTACACGACCAGGAGCGAAATAAAAGCACCCATTGCAGAAAGATTTATCAGAACATTGAAAACAAAGATCTACAAATGGATGACGTTTACTAAAAGAAATTATACGAATGTTTTGCCGACCCTTGTACATACTTATAACCTCACACCACACCGCACTATCGGCATGGCTCCTTCAGAAGTTAACCTTCACAACGAGGATCGTGTTTGGAAATATTTGTAACCAAGACCCCAAGAGGAGACTACCAAACTACAATTTCAAGTAGGTGATAGTGTGGTTTTAAGTGATGATACCTACAAATTTAGAAAAGGGTTTTGGGATAACTGGACACGAGAATTGTTCACTATTGCTCAGGTTATTAATAGAAACCCTGTAGTATATAGAGTTCGCGGTCGGGACGGAGAGATAGTGGAGGGAACTTTCTATGAACCTCAACTTCAAAAGGCTGATATACCCAATGAACTTCCGGAAGACGTGTATCTAATCGAACAAGTACTTAAAAAACGCAAACAGAAAGGAAAGCTTCAGTATTTTGTTAAGTGGCTCGGTTATCCCTTATCGTATAATTCTTGGGTTCGTAGCGAAGATGTTTTACTTAACCCTTCCCAGTAACGCCAGTATGAAAATGTTTCCTTCTAACACGCAAACGACATTTCAAGTGGAATTACCACATGAGATCAGACTTAAAGGTAAATGGGAAATTTCTCTTGCCAAAATTCATCTTCCGGGAGAATTTAATAACATCGATTCCGGTTACGATGAGTTTCATATGATACGTGGAGTTGGAGGAGGAGTCAACACTATTGACAACAACAACATCACAGGAAATAAAGTTTTCGAAAAGTCTAAAGAAGGATTTTACAAAGTGTACAAGATTCCCCATGGCAGTTGCAATTCACCCTCTGAACTTCTTCAAGCAGTGGTTGATGTGAGTTCTGTTTACTGGAAAACAGAACCCAAACTACACCATTTCTCTGACAGTCCCAAAAGATTACAACCTGTTGTTTCCCAAGGAGGCCTCGGATTTGGGCCTTCTATGGGTTTTAATCAGATTGGTGTTAAACTGAAAGGTACAATCACTGGGAAATATCCAGTTGATATAAAGGGGGTGTAGCCCCATATTTTGTTTATTCTGATTTAATCCAAGAACAGATAGTTGGTGATACATGTGCACCATTGTTACGAGTTGTTCAGTGCAGCACCAAGTGGTCTTTCGTTTTTGCTCACCCTGATTATTATCCGTTACGAAAACAAACATTTCAGTCAATTAGCATTGAAATTCATTCTGACAGTTGTTCGTTGCGAGTTGTTCCACTTTCGTGGCGGCAAGACAATAGTTAAATTACAGTTCCGACAAGTGAAGGATGACTGATTATCTCAGATATTACACAATGCAGGTAGGTGGGGCTCAAATGTTTACGGGGCACCCAATACAGCGTGGGTACGGATTGGGTAGCATTTTCAGAAGTGCCTTCTCCTTTCTAAGTCCACTTTTAAAACTTGCAGCTCAATTTGTCGGTCGTCAAGCCTTAAAAGCCGGTCAGCATATGATAGAAGATGTATTGGAAGGGGGTACCTGTATGTCGAGCCTTTATAAACAGAGCATCAGATGCTGGGAAAACCATTGGTGAAAAGGCTCAGAGCTTTTCAGCAATGAATATTACTTCATTATTACTTCAGATAGATCAAGGAAGCAAGAAGAAGACGATTATTAAAAACGCAAGCGAGATGACATCTTTTGCTGAGGATATGATATCAGAGTTAGATCTGTTTTCCCACCCTCGTGTCAACGTGTGTGGAAAGAAGTTCTTATGTCACCTACCAACCAATATTCAGTACTGACAGTGGAAGTCCTGTGGAATTTTGCATATCAGGTACATCTGAAGAATACTTGGATTTGGGAAAATCATACCTACGCGTTCGCGTGCGTATCACTGACAATGATGGTAAACCTATCGAAGATTCTTCAGTTGGTGTTGTGAATAATTTTTTCCATTCCCTGTTCAGTCAAACTGACTTTTTTCTCCAAGATAAACTAGTGAATGTGGCATCAGACACGTATCCTTATAGGGCTTATATTGAAAACCTACTAAATTATGACAGAGATGCTAAAAACAGTCAACTGACAAATGAACTATTTGTTAAAGATGATGTGGCTAATGTTAGTGATATGTTTACCAAGATCGAATTAACCAATCGAAAAGTATCGAGATGCTTAGGCGAATACACGCTGACATCATGCATCAAGACCAATACTTGATCAACAACGTTTCTGTTCGTGTTCGTATGGTTCGCAGTTCTCCCGAATTTTGTTTACTGACTGCAAGTACTGATGCTAAAGTGCAAATTGAAGAGGCTACACTTTTTGTCCGCAAAGGCAAAATAAACCCAAAGATTCAACTGGCTCACCTGTCTGTGTTAGACAAGCCAAACATGGTATATCCCATCAATCGTGTGCAAGTGTCTTATTTTTCGATTCCCAAAGGTATGTCAGATGCCACACGAGACAATCTCTATCTACGTGAAATACCATCTAGATTAATTATTGGACTGGTCGCTAGTGATGGATTTAATGGCACTTTCAACAGAAATCCATTTAATTTTCATCATTTCAATCTGAATTTTCTTGTAGTGACAGCTGACGGTATTCAGTATCCCTCACAACCTTTGACTCCAAACTTCAAAGAAAGACATTACAGCAGATGTTACATGTCACTGTTCACATCGCTAGGCAAATGGAACAGAGACTATGGTAATAACATTTCTTATGAGGAATACGTAAAGGGAAACGTTCTCTAATGATTTGACTTATCGCCAGATCAAAATGCCGTTGCCCCCCCCCCCCATGTCAGCCTGTTAAGAAGAGGAAGTGTGCGACTCGAAGTTAAATTTGCTCAGTCTCTTCCTGAAAACATCACAGTGGTTCTTTATGCAGAATTTGAGTGTACGTTATCCGTAACAAAGGATCGTTCTGTGTTACTGGACTTGGAACACTGAACAATTAGTAAGCATACTAGAGTTAGAACCTACCACAAGAAAAGTGGGTTTAGGAGTTTGTGCTCGTGATGAATTGCCACAACATCCGATCAGACAACAACAGTCGATGTTCGTCGTGAACACAGATCTGACCTGGTTGCCAGGACAACATTGGCAAGCTATCTATATTAAAGACAAACAAGGCGATTTTTTCGATAGCTTCGGTCGTCCACCCGAAAGCGATATTGTTAACTTTCTGAATATCAACACTAATAAATGGCATTATAATACTGTAGCTGTACAAGCTAAGGAATCTGTCGCGTGTGGTTTGTACTGTGTGTATTTTTTAATATTGAGATGTCGTGGTCTTTCGGTGCAAAATATTATTAGCAAATGTTATTCTAAGGATTTGTGGTTAAATGATATTGTAGTAACTTATGCTGTTACAGATCATTTACTGAAAATAA
The DNA here is from genome assembly GCF_054136105.1 of Typopeltis vanoorti. Classification (NCBI taxonomy): domain Eukaryota; kingdom Metazoa; phylum Arthropoda; class Arachnida; order Uropygi; family Thelyphonidae; genus Typopeltis; species Typopeltis vanoorti. The sequence continues at coordinate 26,123,303 of NC_143558.1, read as the reverse complement.
AAATTAATTTCAAAAAAAATGTTTTTTTCACTTACCATTTTTTCTACACCAGTTTCTTATTCCCACGCAGCTTTCGGGGAGATAAAAAGACGAACTTGGTATTGGTTCTTCGAGCTCTCCTGCGGGCAGGGAGTGGACTGGAAGCATTTTCCTCACTGGGGCTGGCTGACGTTGATGGTTGACGGGAATGGTTCTGGGTATTTGGTTTGTTCAGTGTAGGTCTGGATATGGCAGACTATGTTCCAGTTGCTCTCCTTCTGTGTGAGCCAATTGGTTTTTCAACCCTAAATACTTTTACAGAACATTTAAATATGCTTTTACTTTTTCATCTGCATGTTTATTTCTTATTTTTAAAATGGCACTCATTTCATCATCTAGTGCACTGGTTGCGAACCTTTTTATGTGCACGTGCCAAAAGTTTACAAATCGAGTTGCTGACGTACCGTGAAGTTTTTAATAGGGGAAAAATTAATACAAAATTAATTGCAGAATTTTATTGAAACAAGTTTAAAAATTAACATAGAATTTCATACAAATGAACTCATAATTTGGCATACACATTGTCGTATACAAATCAATATCAAACTATTATCAATTTATCAGTATCAGTTATTAATGATATTTTTGCTGTTGTACATTAGATGCCAAATGCTTTATATCAGGTTCATATTTTGTCACTTTTAGTAACACAATGATAATTCATCAGTCATTCTATTTCTTAAACTGCTTTTATAAAATTCATTTCGAAAAATAATGACTCACAAGCATATGTAGAGGAGAAAATTGATAATATAGCCATCGCTAGTTTTTTTTAAACAACAAAAGGTTTCAGGAATGGCACTTCTGCATTCTTTTTAATTTCCCCCAATAATCGATCATTTTACATTATTTCCAAGTCATTTCTCAATTCGAAAACCTTTGTTTCCATATAGAACTAGATTGAAAATCGATTAGTTGCATTTCTATATCTTCCAAATTCAGCCACTCGAAAATCTCCAAATTGAGTTTATCTGCTGATGTTGTGTCTGGATGCAAAATAAATTTTGATGTCTCTGCAAATTGCGTGAACTGCGTATGTAAACCTGCCAATGAATAATACAATGAAAACCCAGAACTAAATGTCCAATACGTTTGGTAAATAAATTGACAAACCCATTTTCCTCTCCAGTCATACTGCGAGCATCATCGGTAGTTACTGATGGTGCTCGCACCATCGTTAGTTACTGATACAATTTTGGAAGGACCTATATCTCTTTCAGCAAGTGCATTTACAACTGCGTTGCAAATATCTATTCCTTTTGTTGCTAATGATGTTAAACTTATCAATTCTTCTTTGATATTATTCCCAATAGAATAACGAATAAAAATTGCTAAACGAGCTGATCAAGTTATGTCAGTACTCTCATCAAGACAAAGAGAAATTAAACCAGAAGATTTTATATCTATTTTTTGCTGATGAGTTATATTTTTAGCCATTTCTATGATTCTATCTTTCACCGTGTTTCTAGCCAAAGGCATATCTTTTATTCTTTGAATAATTTTTTCCTTGTTTTCAAAATCTTCAAAGAGAACTGGTGCGCATTTTAATCATGCTTCTTTTATATATTAAAGGCTTCCCGTGTTTGGCAATTACATTTGAAGCAAAAAAAATAGCAGCAGTTATATTTGAACGACTGCCGATAAATTTCATTAGGGTTGTTGACTGGATATTCCTATTTTTAATTGCCCGAGCAATAAATTCTTTCTGTTCGTCCTGGCTTTTCTCAAGGAGCGATTTATGGTTTGTCTCATAAGGCCGTTTTACTGCCGATGTTCTGCACACAACTGTCCCGGAACATAAAACGCATATTGCTTTATTGTCTTTGTTAATCATGGCCTACTCTTCAGTCCACCAGCTTTGGAACTCTCTGCTGCTTGACTGTGATAATTTTCGTTTTCTATTTTCGCCAGCCATGTTCAGTAGAACTGTAACAAAATAACTCAAAACTTAAATCAAATGCATTTTTTATAGTTTTCAAAAAACATCAACATTTTGTTATATTGCCTAAATTAAATTATCTTTATAATTCCCATTTACAGTAGCAAAAACAAAGCAGTGTACATACAAAAAACTTTTCTAATCGCACGTGAACGCACGTGCGATTAGAAAAGGGAAAAAGTCAGGAAATCCTAAGGATCAGTCGTTCTCAATTCTTTTTTCTATAAGACTGTATTTTTACTGTATTTATATTTATTCTTACTGTATTAGAGGGCCCAGTCCCAACAAAGTTACTCGTAAATAACGTTCCCATTTCTTTAAACGTTCATACATTAAACTAACGTTTAATGTTGGATTTAATATCCACTTCATTTATATAATTTTGTATCGCCGATGTGAAACCTTTTGGCTATTTATTTTAGTAAATAAGTATTAATAATTAATTATGGAATAATCATAAAGAGTATTAGTGCACTTATGTATACGGTGTACCATGTTGAGAAATATAAAAGTACGCATTTAAATTAGTTATCAATCACAGGACTAATGCTACAATATTGTAGTTTCCTCAGGCCAACATCATTAAATTAACTTGTGGTAAGTTTCACTGACATATCCCATTCTGATCACCAAAAATGTATAATATTATTCAGTATAAAATCGATTATTGTATTATTAAATTGATTTTAATGATGTTGGTTTGAAAAACAAAAAAAAACCGGTAGTGAGAAAAATATTTATGCATTGTAACTCACCAGAAGTCAGCAGAGCAGGGGAAGCAGCAGAAGGATGTCACCTTGTCTGAACGCTTACCGTCGAATATAACTTGCCCTCGCGTATAACTGGAACCCCTGATTTCACTTTAGAAAAAAGACATTAAGACGTTTTGCATATATACCTCGCACACAAAAACAACACGCGTTCCCCAACAGCCATTATATACTGTAGATGCAAGAAGGAAAAAAAAGTTTTGTTGTATCTCTGAATAAGGTACAGAGGCTTTTGCAGTTTGTGTAATATATTTCTCAACAAATAGTGCAATTAGAGACAGCTGGAATAAAAACGACGCTAACTAATGAATCACATGTACCCCTCTCACAGAAACTATGGTGTATAGATCCAAGCAAAACCATATATTGCACCGGAAACACGGTATCTAACTAAAACTCTTGTCTAATTTTTCAATTACATGAAATAAGTGTTTGTTTGATTGCATTTGAAATTGTCGATGTCATTATGACAGATCACAAAGGCTTACTTCAAATAAAATTCTACCACGAATCAGGGCCGACCATCTCGGGGGTGCAGTGGGTGCAGTGTACCCGGGCCCCACGATCGAGTGGGCAGTCGGTACTCATTTTTGGAAACTATTATATTTCGAATGTGTTTTTTTTTTTGTTTTCCTGTGCCAAAATCATTTGCAGGTAAGAGGTTTTACAGTACGTTTATTTCGAATCCTTTAATTTTTACCTTTGAAAAATATTTTAGGGCCCCAAAAGGTTTTTTGCACCCGGGTCCCTTTATAGAGAAGGCCGGTCCTGCCACGAATTGAAACATGCCATATAATGCTTGTGTGAGTTCCTCTTCCAGCTCAAATGCAAACAAGGCAATAAAAACCAATCATGGGTTGAAACTTTGTGTGAGTTGAGCCCGCCGGTAATGAGAAGTTCTGTCGGAACGATAAACGACACCCCGTCGTATATGTCTTAAAACTAAGAAATATATAGTGAATGTTGTTATGACAGATGCTATGGAATTCGGTTGAAGAGAGTTGGCATTTCAACTCAAAAATTGTCGGTTCCATTTGTCTTTATAGGGTCGCATGATCTTTTGTTAATACCACACCAATAGATTTCATGTCATCATAGATGCTCTTTCCTGTAAAACAAAATTTAACTTGTACGTAGTGTAGCAATTAAAAAAAAAGGTTGAATAATTTATAAGCGTATAAAAGGATACCATATGTAAATCGTTGACGTCCAGCAAAATTCTCGGGCTTGCCACCTCTGACACGCATGCCATAGGTTCGCCACACATGATCTAGTGGGTACAAGTTCACGCTCCTCTAGTGATTGGAGTAGCGTAAATTTTTAAAACATACTAATTTTCTAATAAGTGAACTCAATAAAAGAACAATGATACTTCCTAATATTGGGAACAGTGCTCTCCCCCCCCCCCCCCGTGCTGTAAAACCAGTTTTCTTCTAGTAATGAAGGGAAGCGATTTGTTACTTAGTGCTGTTATAATTTTTTTTCCTTCATAGGCGTGACTTCTGGTTATGTTTTAGTGGAATATTTCCAGATAAAACATTTTTGCAGATTACGATTTTGAGATTGCAGATTTTGCGAGGTAAAATCATCATCATCATCATACGTATCAAGGATTTAGGCTTAGTATGGCCTGTTCCGGCCTTAGAAGTCATCGTTGAATCGTTTAAGAGGACGTCCTGGTTTTCTTTTTCCTAATGGCTTGTACTTTAAGGCTTGTTTTGGTAATCTTTCTATTTTCATTCTTTGAACGTGCTCCATCCATCCATGTTTATATTTTTTAATTTTTTCAATTACTGGTTCTTACAATTCTTTCATAATATCTTCATTTCTTTTGTGATCAAATAGGGTATACTTTGCAATTTTTCTCATAAACTTCATTTCTGCTGTTGTTAATCTTTGTTTGTCTTTTTGTTTTATTGTCCAGATTTCGCTTCCATACATTAAGACCGGTAAGGCTAATGTATTGTATACTTTTAGCCTGGTTTGTTTTTGAACTAGGTTTGGTTTAAATATAGAGTTAATTACACCTGTTATTTTTAAGTATTTTGCAATTTCGAAGTTTATATCTTTTTCATTTTCATAAGTGATCATACATCCTAGGTAGTAAATGAATTCACCTGTTCTAAGATCTTGTTATCTATTACTATTTTAGTTCTTGCTGGATCTTGTCCTTTAAAGGCCATAGTTTTTGATTTTTCCGTTGATATTATCATACCATAATCTTTGGATATCTCATTTAGATCTAAAATAGCTTACTGTAAGTTATCTTCAGAATTTGTAATTATTATTTGGTCGTCTGCAAAGAGGAGAGTGTTTAAGTTAACTGTAGGTGAAAGTTTAATTCCTTGATGTAAAATTTACTCCATTTTATTATTTCATTTAAGTAGATATTAAAATGAGTTGCTGAGAGGGGACATCCCTGTCGGACCCCTTGGTTTATCTCTCTCGTATATGATAGCTCGTGATTTAATCTTATTTGTATTTGATTATTTTCATATATACTTGTGATAGCTTTTTGGATATTACTTGGTATTTGTCTTTCTTTTAGTATGTTAAATAATATGTTTCTCTTAACTTTGTCAAATGCTTTTTCAAAGTCAATAAATGCAATATGTGTTTCTAAATTATATTCTCTTCTTTTCTCTATTATTAATTTTAGGCAAAAGACTGGGTCTATACATGATCGTCCTTTTCTAAATCCATTTTGTACCTCTAGAATAAAGTTTTCGGAATATTTCATTAGTTTAATATTTAAGATTCTGCTGTATATTTTGTAACATGAATTTAGTATACTGATACCTCTATGGTTTTTAGGGTCATCTCTATTACCTTTCTTAAAGATAGGAATCACAATTGCTTTTTTCCATTCTATTGGGGGGATACCAGTTGAGTAAATTTTATTTAAAAATAATAAGAGTCTTCCTTTGAATCTTGTTCCTGCATATTTATATAGTTCTGAACCTAATTTATCTTCTCTAGGTGATTTTCCGTTTCTTGTTTCTTTCAGGCTGATTTCTAATTCTTCTTCAGTTATTTCCTTTTCATTTTCATTAATTGTTTGCCAGTTGTCTTTTTTAAAATATTTGTCTGTCCACAGTTCTGTGTAGTAATTTAGAAATTCTAATTTCAATTCAGTGTTTAATTTTATGATTTCTTTGGTATCTGCATTTAGGTGTTTCAAAATCTTATATACATTGGGTGTTATTTCATATAAATCATGTTCTAAATTAGAAACAAATTTATTCCATGATTCTCTGTCTTTTTCTGACTTCTCTTTTAGCTATGGCTCTTATTCTTTTATAGTCTATTTCATCTTCTAATCTTTTACTGCTTAACCATTTGTGATAGGCTTCTTTTTTCTTTTTGATTATTTCTTTGATTGTATCATCCCAGATCTTCAGTTTTTTTCTTTTATTGAATTTTTTGGTCTTTCCTAAGCTTTCATTTGCTGCTGCATTTAGTATCGTTTTATATTAAGCTATTCTATTTCTATTTCTTCATTTTGTTTTATTTTATCTAGATACTGGTTAATTCTTTGTTCATATAGCTGTTGTACATTTGTGTCATTCAATAGTCTAGTTTTATAAACAAATGTTTCAATTTTTCTTTCTGTTCTTGTTACTTGTAGCCATTTAGGTGGTAATCTTAATTTTATTTTAACAAGGAAGTGGTCACTGCTTATTTCATATGCGAGGTAAAATGGGATCTGGAATATTAAGAGCAGCAATAAAGTTTTTCAAGGCTGTGTTTTCAGAAATTTCTGTATTAAATTGATATTCCCAAATTGAGATCCCATCGAATCCTTTGCTACGAAAATAGTTTTCGCGATTCTTTGTTTGCTCAAAAAGGGTGATAATGTTTGTATTTCTATATGGTTGGTAAGTATTTGCTTTATAACATTCCTGACATCCATGGTGTAGCGACCGTAGTATTCATATAAAAAGCTTCCACATTTCCCATTGACAAAATAAGGTCCAATGCGGACTTCCCCCCCACAGAATGTGTATGTTGTATGGTTATGTGGTTCTGTTGTTCTTGCCATTTGAGCCAAGCCAAAGCTTTTCGACTTTGCACATTTTCCCCCCTGTAACCCTGAGCAGGAAGTATGGCCAAAGTGTTAGATTTTAAAAAGTTCTGGAGAAATACTCTCAAACATACTCCTGCAATTGTAATGTCATGGAGAAAAGGATCAATCTGGGTGAGCTGTATGAAGAGAGTGCAAAAAGTGTTGCAACTGTCACGCAAAACACGCACGTCATCCTTGGTGGAAGCCAAAAGTTCCATTTTCAAACAGTATTCACTGTCTAGCCGATTTTTATACCAAGTCTCGAACTCTGTACGAGTTTCTTTGTTCATAAATTCTGGCTGGAAATATGATTTTTCAGGGATGATTCCACGATAATCCAGAGTGTGAAACTTATGAGGAAAGAAACCATTACGAACTTCTGGGAGATCGAACATGGCTGGTAATTTTCTTAGAGAGACACTAATGCAGGAAAAACTATCAAGACATACGATGTTTAAAGGGTCATAATAGATAGCAAGTATCTTTGATCCATCAAACACCACATGGGGTTGGAAATTTTTTTGTAAAAAGGTATTTCAAAATAAAGTACCTGTCAAAACCACGAAAATTAACAAAAACACGAACATTTTCGTATTTTGGTTTGACAGTCCGAAGGATCCTACCATATCGATCCCTTTTCATGATATTCTTGACAGAAAACAACTCATCTAGTAACTGACCCACACAGTTTTCACCCCAGAACTCACATTCGTGACTACCAAAATCAGCTATACATAAAACAGGAACATGACCATGATTTTTAGCAATAGTTTCTGTCAAAAAAAATCATAGAAACCTGCTTATTTGAGACCTCTGATTTCTGCACAAAACACATCTATTTTGGGTGAACTAACTTGCAGTGGCCGCAGAAATTTTCAGGTGGACACACGTGTTTTATCTGTAGAGAAAGTAGCCAAACACTGTCCGCAACGATGGAGTTTTGAACAAATATTATTTTGTATGTGCAAATTCAGACAATTGTTGGCATAAAAAATCTATTGCATGACTCACACAAAAGAAGGTTCTGCACACTATGATTGCGTTTGTGTGGCAGCGGGTACACACATTTTTACATTTATGCATTTGGAATTTGATACAGGGCTGTATGTCCGAAAGCAACTAGTGCAATAATAGTTATTCCCAAACAGAGCCGTGACACTATGCACAAAATCATAATGAGAGTTGTGGTATAAAAGACAGATCTGTTTACTTGCATTTGACCCCCGAAAAACCACAGAAAAATCAGCATCTGCCGAAAACATTATGATTTGGTATTTCGAAGTTAAATGCTTTTGAAAGAGACCTGCTTCTGGAATACCACAAGAAATGAGCAGAACCCCTGCAATTTTGTGGAGAGTTAAAGCACTCTTTGTTTGTAAATTTTTACAATCTAATCGCACTTGTCTGTATGTTTTGGCATCAACGTGTGATGAAACACCCAGAACAAGTGCTTGGGCCATGCAAAGATTGTCTTTGTTGGTAATTTCCACAATAGCTTTTTTTATTTTCATAAATTCATCCAGGCTAAGCAGCGTTCTTCTTTTAAAATTGGTTCTGCCACCACCACCATTGTTACTGATACTGATAAGTATGACATCGATAATCAGATCATTTGCCAAAAGAAACGTGAGTTCCTTTTGGCAAATCCATCCAGTTCAGAAATTTAGTGCATCCAGTTCAGAAAGCAACATGAATGGTAAGTTAATATTGCTTTCTAAACTGGATGCACTAACTCCCAACCAAACATGAGAAAAAGTTCCTAAACTCGATAAACGCTGAATGATCTCATTAAGCATATCTTGAAACATTTCAAAAAACACTGGTGGTAAGAGTTCAAGATCATGAAATCGAATTTGACACTCCATTTGACGATTTTGATATTTGATAGAATTACGTGATCAGCCCACCAAAACAGTATAAAAATCCCTGTAGAGTGAGGGGGTCAGTAGTGGTAGAAGATCTTTTGGTTTCACATTCAGAATGTAAAAATTGTGGGCGTTACGAGAGCTTCCAGCCACACCAGCGAGAGAAACACATGGATTAACGCCATGACCTGTGTGTTGTTGTTCATTTTCACTTACAGGTGAATCTGTTAAATCAACTTCAACAATGACTGGTGCATGAGTATGCACAATGCCACCACTAACAAACCGAATGACTGATGATCGCTATAAAAAAATTACTTTCTTGATTCAGAAATCTCTTTTATAAATAAATGTTAATCATCATAAAGTGATTTTGCAATTTCGACACTAAGCGATCTTTCACTAACACAATTTATTAAACATCAACCCTCAAAAACACACATTAAAAAAATTACTTTCTAGATTTCAGATAAATATTACTCATCATAATGTGTTTTTGTAATTTCGACACTACGTGATGCTTTCACTAACACAATATTACTAAATAACCACCCTGAAATCCCAATCAGTAACAAGCAAAAAAAATGTGTGTATATATATATTCGACCGGTTCCCGAGTTAGTCGATCTCTGGCACAGGCAAGCGGGTTTTTCCTCCCGGAAACTCGGGTTTTTCGTCCCGTAAACTCAAGGAAATCGACCGTAGAACCCACATTATTTCAGACATTAAATATATTGTGTTAGGGTTAGGGACCACGAGATGGCGGCACATTTGAGCCGTCTCTCTTCACTGTGTACCGCTTAATTAGTGATAGCCTTGGGCCATCTATCTCTGATTGGTACCAGTGGAGATTGAACTGCCCACTCAGTCTCCAAAAGTTAGATAGGGCTAAATGGCCTCGCCTACTCCCGTATACGGGAATAAAAAGGCGTTAGCTGATATATATATATATATATATATAATGACTTATGGGATTTCACTTAACACAAAACAGATTGAAAATCATGAACAAGATTTTTAATTTTCCATTCCAAAAACCACCTTATAACTTTATAGACAAAATTCGCTAATAAGTCTAAAAAAAGAAAAAAAATTCAAATAATGTTAATATTTTGTAATGACATTGCCATAAAAATGATATAAAATGAACTTTCATTTTCTCCAGAGAAACTCATTTTGGAACTGCGAGCTTCTGAATGCATACAGATATTCCAAATAACAGAAAGACAACGGGAAGCACCGAGCCCATTAGTCTATTTATAAAAAATCAGAACCAATGGAAAACTAATAACAACAACATGTGACATCGAATAACTTAGTTCTCATTGATCACAGAAGGTCAAATTGCAAACCTTTGCTACCTAACACTAGTGTAAACATTTAGTCAGTTCTCATTGATCACAGAAGGTCAAATTGCAAACCTTTGCTACCTAACACTAGTGTAAACATTTAGTCACATCAGAAATCATGAGTAATGCACAGCCCTGGGAAATTTTACCTTTGAAGAAACCGCGATACATCTATGAAAGGAAGTGATTATTTATTACAAATGTCTAAATAATGTTCCCAAGATCTGAATGAGATCTGACCGGATATGAGTCACTCAGTTATCTACAAACAAGTCTAATGAAAATTAACAGTGGGAAAATAATTCACACACAGTTTATTTCTTTATTTTACTCAGTTATTCTGGTTATAATATGTAGTTAACTGAATTTTAAAAGTAAGATAGAAAATAACCAATCATTTGAAAAAAAAAGTACCATATCAAAAAAAAGTTTGAGGTTACACTCACCACCTTGGGAATAAAAACATAGTATGACCCAATGCTAAGGAATTAATGGTGTGCCAAACGGACAGAAAATCTAAGGAACAAAAGTCAAATAGCTTTTCAGATTATTACAGTAATTTCATTCGTTCAAGATTGTATTTTTGTGTGTTGTGGTGTGGATAAAAATTCAACTATTTTGGAACATCTATTTGCATTAAGAAGAATCATTCTGGAAAGAGTGCAAGTAAATTTAAATTATCATTACAATGTCTAGACTACATACAAAAAAAATTATTGTAAGCTTTTAAGTCTCCATTTATTTTTAATTTATTTTTTTTTAAATGCCATTTGGTTTTTTCTCTTCATGTAAATTAAAAAAAACACCATTACCCAAACATTTGTAAACAAGATAACGTTAATTCGAAAAAGAAGTTGTCATCAATAATCTTTTAGTGATGTCACCTCCAACTGATAGTGATAACACCCACAATGTATACACGAACCAAACACACCACGTGATGTCCCTGACAAAAGAAGGGGGCCCCAGCAAAATTCCAAACATTCCAAAATTTATCTTATCACTATCCATCACCCATAATACCATATGCAAACCATTTATTTATCTACAACTCATTACAATACACATTCAAGACACTGACATCGCTTCCCCCATTCAACATACCCCTATTTTGTTCATAGTATCCTACCAATCACGACACGAATCCTTATCCACTAATAATATCTTCCTTTTCCATTCACAACATTAACGTCACTTATTTACAACTAACAAATTACGTCACTTATCTACATCTGATAATAAGAAATATTCACGACACGATTCCTTATCTTATCTTGATCTTGTTCAAAGTGTCCCACCAATCACAACATGAATCTTATCTCTAATCATCACCCATAATTCCATACGCGAACAAAACAAACAAAATGACGTCACACACACACAGAGATGGTCCTCAGAAAAATTCCTAACATTCCAAACCCATGATGTCACACACAATGACGTCATAATCTCAACAACCAGTCACGTCACTATTCCTTATCTTATCTTGATCTTGATCTTCTCAGAAGTGGTAACCATACTACTTAGCTGGCTTGGGCGATTTATAACCTCCCTCGATGAGTCCTTGACTCTCTGAAGGTCTCAGATAATAATAATAATAATAATAATAATAATAATAATAATAATAATAATAATAATTTCCTGAGCTTCAAATCTACTTATACAGTGTTATTGATCATTTGTGCCTTGGCGTTCTTGGGATTCAGTGTATACCGCTCACAAGAGTTCAGTTAATTCGCAATATCAGAAAACTGGAAAAAAACACAATGGAATGACAGACGAAATAACCAAGTAGAGTCTGAGACACATCAAAGACTATCCTAAACACATCCCAAAATTTCATCAATATTATTGCGGCCATTTCTGCTTGATTCCCGAACAAGCAGACATCATTTCAACTTTATTTAAAGAGATTACTCTGGCTTTGAGCTTTAGCCATTTCTTGATATTTCTGGATTCTCACTAGTTTTCCGATTGATGAGGAGAGTAATGTCCACAACGGCTGTCACATCAATAAAACCCTCGCGGCGTTTAAAATTATACGATAGTATCATTGAGTATCGTAAAGGTAGGCCCAGGTCACATGAAAATAATAGGCTTCAACTTCACAAGCTGTGCAATACAGTAATTCGACGGTAGTAAATGCATAATAGGTTTATGATCTTTCATAAGTTAGGATTCACAAAGAAAAGAGAATAAATCATTTTAAAGGAAAGAAAATTCTAGTAACTTGTGAAGTAACTCTTTACAGTTTTGCGAAGAATGATGGGAACGTAGATCGTATGACCCACCTATCTCGATTGGTAGGCTATATAATCTACATTTTTTGAGTATCTACAAATGTAGTTTTTTATATGCTGACTCCACCCACAAAAACTAGAACGTTAGTACGTTCGGTGGACTGAGCTGTTTTTTTTTATTATTTATATATATTTTTTTTCACATTATCTGAGAACCTAGCTCTGTTTCTTTCTGTTTTGCTGTGAGTCTTGCTTAAACGATATAATAAAGGAACCAAAATTTCTTGAAGAAAATTACGCAATTTAGTCTTTCGAACTCGGTAATTGTATTCTGTGCGAAAGAAACCATAAGAATAGGTCAGCTGAACACGTTTAAAAAATATCAGTTATTAAAGTCGTCTGCTGCTAGCAGCTGCAACATATCAGAAAGAAAATTGACTAAATTACAGCGATTTAACGGGAGCGAACCATTGTTACAATGAACAAATCTTTCACAGGATGCTGGATGTGTTATGACGTACGCGTTGCCTAGGTAACCAGGTCATCGACACTCGCACATGTATTCATTCATTAGCAACAACAATTATAGGCAAACAATTACCGCTTTGGTGCTTCTCTCCGTCTCGACTTTCCCAGCGAAGTCATTTCTGTTGAGAAATGTTGGTAAAATGTATAGCATGTGTTTGATTCTCAGTGCGAATTCATACCCACCATGTTTCTGTTGGTAATCTGTATTTCCAATACTTTAACGAACTTAATCTTCCAGTCTAAACATGCAGATAAAATTATTGGATAAAGCAGTTAAGAAATTAAAAATTATATATTTTTAACTTAGCATGGAAAATAAATGGTTTCCTAGTGAAAGCGAAGTGTTCGATTTTCGCATTAAGGTTCATATTCACAGAAACAAGATTGACAGTCGAAAGAATGTTGGCGCTTAAATACACTGCCTGACAAAATTAAGTAAACAGTTGGGAAATGTGGTGTAACTGGTGCAGTTTGCGATGATGCAGTACAGGATTCGGTTTGGTGATGTGCAGGGGCGGCTCGTGCATAGGTACTACGGAACTGCAGCACCCCAATTTTGCTCGATATATAAATATATTTATTAATTTATTTATATTTGCTTGTAGTATTTAATTTTATCATCAACAATCCTATACAGTTCTCTTATTTTGTATAAAAAATAATAAAAATCCATCTTATTGCACTTAGGACGGCGAAGGACGCTAGCAGCACTGTGTTTACCACAGTGCCATATTGCTACGCGCGCAAGCATATGCACGTCAGAGTGAGATGCGAGCTATTAGCGTAATGCGGCACTGTCCGTCGCGCAGTTCCACTGTTGTTTATATGCAGTTTGCGCCAGTAGTAGAGTGTTCGTAGTGTTTATCGTGTTTACTTCGTCTCTTTAAATATTTGGACATTACAATTAAAGACATAACATTTGTTATAGTTTTTATTTTAGAACATTATTGGGGTTATGATAATGGATTTTATTTTTTAAGTAATTTTGTACTATACTGAACTATAATTTTATCGATAATAAACAATATTTTTTCATGAAACAAAACAAGAAGAATATATTTTATTTTTAAGTAATTTTGAATTATACCAAACTATAATTTTATCGATAATAAACAATATTTTTTCGTGTATTTTTTTTTTTAATTTTTACCATAATTTTGATATTTTATGCAAACACGTATACACTGTACTTACAGTGTGTATATATATATTCCGAAAGTTGCAGCACCCCCACGATTTCAAGCCACGAGCCGCCACTGGTGGTGTGTGTACAGCAGTAGATCATGTTCTCAGGCCTGCTGTCTCTGTGCATTTAAGGTTTCCCTGTCAAAAAACATGAAGATGGGGTGCAGCTGTTGATCCTTATTCCGCTCCACACGAGAATTACCTTCACTGGATCTCTTTTCTGTTGGAGGGTATTCCTTATTCTGTCCAGATCAGACATCTAGAATTCATTTGTGAGCTAAAATGGTCAGAGAAAGGAATACTGTATACCTCATTTCTCAAGAATCCAAATCACTTGTTCATGAGACCGGCTTCGACGAACTCTGCTGTGGTTTGTAGTTAATGTGATGCAGACCATGAGCCTTCTTAACACAGTCAGATAGTAAATGTTTTCGCTTGTAAACGCAGCGACCTCAAGAGACAGTTGGTAATTGGACATCGTCGGATTCTGTCTTGTTATCAGTACCAGATAGAGGTCTTCTGGTTAACGTAGCTCTCAGGCGACCGTGGCCAACTCTCCTTGTAATACTTCCTATCTCCTCATACCGTAGTCCATAATACCGAGACGACACTTCTTGACACATTACCTCCAACGCGCCGTCTTCCCCTTTGATTGCCAGTCTTCAACTCGTCCAACGGCTTTGCCATTTCAAAGAATCATCTAACGATGATGACTCGTCATCCCGAAGATATTATGATGTAGCTTACCCACTTAGCAAGCAAACAAATTAACTAATTAAATAAATAAAATAAAATACAACAGTTGTAACTCATTTTTATAGGCCTGAGTGATCTGCATTGTGTGCGGACCTGTTGAGTGGCAGACAGATATTTGGTATTTGCATGCCAGAATGCCTGTTGTATCAAATATTTGTCTTCGAAGACACTGTTTGAAATAGAATATTCGCGAAAAACATTTTTTTCCTCTTAATTTTGTCGATTAGACGTAGACGTTCTGCAGGCATAAACTATGACACCGAAACACGAAATAAGATGAAAAATTCAGCAGATATAAACTTCTCACCCAGACCATTATATTCATTTAAATGCATCTTTAGAAATAATGGGAAAGAAAAATTAATATCAAAGACAATCGAAAAGCTAAATCTGAATTGGACTGAATCACGCAGTCAATACTTCTAGTTAGAGATTTTTGTCTTAAACATAAAAGAAGCGAACGCTTCTCACTCTACCATTCCAACTATTAGACTAAAGGCTATCCAGAAACCGAACTACTCATAAGTTTAACCTTGAACTTAGAAAGATTTTCCCCTAAAATAGTCTGACTCAGAAAAATATATCGCTCCCTAACTACTCAAATAATCTGACTGGCCTACTCAATTCAGTGTCATGTAAACAAATGCCGAGAAAGCAGAGACAGTTTAATATTTTGGCCTGGCACATGAAGGTACAGTGGCATTGGATCAACTGCTTGGTTGCTTGAGCAAAACACGTACTCGAAAGTGGGCAATGAATCATCTATTTAGCTGGTGGAAGACTTCCATTGCTCATTAGAATACCGCTATCCTTCTTGAGGATTGAAGTAGCTTGGAAAGTACCATGTTTGGTGTATATAGTACTTATGTTTACAACTTTTAATAGGATAATTGTTTTGAGATGCATTTAATTTTCATGAATTCAGTCAAAATAAATGTTTACGAAAGTGATACAAAAATTTACTGATCGAATCTTCTGCCCTTGCAGGATTATCTATTCAATTTTCTTTGGGATGTTGTCGCGGTCTTTGTCACTTATGAAATCTTAATTTATCTTTTACAAATTAAGACCTGTTAACAAAGATCCAATATGGGTAAGTTTAAAATCAATGTCGTTTGTAACAGAATATGACTGTAATGCGAAGAATATTAGATTATCTTAGAGTAGGGCAATCAAGTTTATTTAATTGAGAAGAGAAAATTCCATTAGTGTTTCATGAAGGAGACCTAATTATTTTGCGTTCTCTATCAAAATTGGTCTCAATTTATTCACTATAATACCCGTTTGCAAAACCAATTTATCTAGCTATAATTAGTATTGTCCCTTTTGTGTGACTAATCGACTTACTGACGAAGACAATAGGTACTAGAATTTTATGGAAACTTATCTTGAACCTATTGTATGTTTTGATTGGCCTGGACAATTTTGAAAGGAAGCTACCAACTTTACTTCATTTAGAAGCACTGAATTTGATATATCAAGCAATTTGTTTACCCTTGTTCATCAGAAATTAGTGACTTAAAGTAAATAATAATTCATTTACCAATAGGCGATCTTTGAATCTTTAGGCGTGATTGGATATATAGTAGTTCTATGCATAAAATGCGACGATGATGACCTATTTATAGCATTTGATAAGATTGCATTTATTTAAACTACGAAATCAAACGTATGTTTAGTGATAATTTTAGCGTCAACGGATATTTCATATTTCATAAGTAATTTAGTTTCTAGTTTCTACCAGAAGCTTTGCAAGATTGAAACACATTCCAGATTATTTGTTGCCTAGACGCCATATATTATTAGTAATTTACCCTTAATTTATATAATGCAGTTTTATAATATATACTTTGGTAAAATGCAGTACATGAATGAAAAAATCAAAAAAATCAGATAACGCCTTTTTATTCCCGTATAGGGAGTAGACGGGGCCATTTAGCCCTATCTAACTTTTGGAGACTGAGTGGGCAGTTCAATTTCCACTGGTACCAATCAGAGATAGCTGATCCAAGGCTATCACTAATTAAGCTGCACGCAGTGAAGAGAATGGCTCAACAAGTGCCGCCATCTTGGTCCCTGATCCTAACACAATATATTTAATGCCTGAAATAGCGTGGATTCTACGGTCGATTTTCTTGAGTTCACTGGACGAAAAACCTGAATTTCAGGGAGAAAAATTTCGCTTGCCCGTTCCAGAGATCGACTAACTCGGGAACTGTTCGAAAAAAAGCTTAGAAAAATTTCCGCTAGTCGCTGACTAGACTCGAAACCAAGTCTTCCTTCATGCTGTCAAGCACCATCCATTGAGCTACACAGGCTCGCTACATTGATGAATAGATATAATTTTCCTGAGCATTCTAAAAACAGCGATAAAAATAATATTAATTGGAAATGCAGAAATAAAAGATCCTCTTGATGACTTCCATGACGCTAATAAGTCTGGGTAAAAAAGAAAAACTTGCTGATCTAAGTGTAGTCAGTTATATACTAACCGAAGTCGAAGTTACCATTACTGTAAACCAGGATTATCGAAGTTTTAATACTCGGCAAAATAAACTACATAAGATTTTGATGGTAGACGGCTTACATATTACCTAAATCTTGAAAAGATAGAAATAAATAACGTATCAAATTTTAGAAATTATTTATTAATAACTGGAAGGATAATTTTCATTTCAGAATACTTCATTCTATCTAGATCACACCCTCCTTAAACAACAAAAGGGCTAATTACTCTTCTTGAGACTAATAATTCTCAGGATCAAAATGTAACTCATAAATGCTCTTCTTGATCGAATTCATCCTCATGGAAACATTTCGAGTTCAGTTCTTAAAAAGTACACTTAAGTAGTGACCCATCCATAAGTTCATCCATCCATTGGACATCCGCAGATGCAGTATGGTCACTTCCTCCTTGATGATGTGCCACACTAATCCTCGCCGGGTGGTCCTGTTGTATGCTTTTCTGTAGGTTTCAACTCTCTGAACACCAGTCACTTCAGACAACACCATCCATCCATTTCATGGAGATTCTATCTCTTCCTCTTTTTTCAGGGGCTTCGCCTTCTATTACTGTTTTGAGAGGTACTTCGGAAGTGCATGAACTCAAAAGGGGACATTTTGAAGATTGGGTGCCGCTATGTGCTCGTTATACCATGTGGTTTGTATGTGCTGACAGCTCTAAATGATTTACTGGTATATTAAAGGCTCATGCACTGTTCAAGTTGTAACAGTATTTGTGGTACATTAGGTATACGACTTGCTTAGCTGCGTGTGTTGATTATACAGTTTGCCTATTTTGTAGGGGAAATAGTTAAAAAATTAGTTACTTGCTGTAAAAGATACGTGCTATTTCTATTGAAGATCAATTGTGCTATTTATCCTGCCTTGAAAAAGTCCTAATAAAACGATGTTATATAAGTTAAACTTGGCCAGCATCAGACCACCGCTCTGCTTATTGGAGGACTGAAGTGGGCTGATAAATACCGTGTTTGGTCTCCAGAACAGAATTTCCGAATATCTCTTAATTCATCGAGGTGCTAACGTTCCAGGTTAACTTTTAGCGTGGTGGATTGCCATAAAAATAAAACTGAAAAAACTCCACAGCCTGGGTTAGGAAAAAAATTATTCCAACATATTTGCGGTTGAAAAATAACAAGATTGTTACATTAGGAATAAAACAAGAAATATAATAAACAGAATAATAATTGGTTGGTCTAACCCAGGTAGGCATTTCTTCCTTTTCTTATAAACTTCTTTGATATTTTTAGTCATAATAACCTTCATACTTTTCGAGACATTCATCTTTTCGACACCATACGAATGTTAAGATCATCAGCAGTGCCCTATGATTTTCACACGCCTGCTGCTTTCAATAGCGATATGCACTCCAGCAGTGTCGTGAGAATTGATTGAACGTCTTGGCTTCGCTGACATCGTTTTGTCCTGTTTAAACTCCTACTACCAGTTTATTGTCCAGCGTGATAAACACTTCTGGTATAAAAGTGCCTTCTGCAGGTAAAACTGCCTTCATGGAAAAAATTCGATCGATTTTTGCAGTAATAAAAGAACTACTAAAGTTGTCCGGCCTCATACGGAGGTGGCAAGATTTATCCTCATTCATAAGCAACCCAAAAAACCTACCTGCGATTAGATAGTAGTAATTATCACCATTCTGTTGTGTCTTCTCTTCAGCTATCTCAAATCTTATCCATAGTTTGCTGATGACTGGTATATAAACGTCCGAGATACACTCAAAAAATATTTTTTTCATTGGAAAATTGTCACCAACAGATGAGTTGGTGAACTCATCTGTTGTCATAAATGAGTTCACCAACTCATCTATGACAACAGATAGTGGAAACATTATAGAGGATTACGATGAAATCCTCCTTTGTAGTACTGGAAGGTACATAGTAATATATACAAAGCTAACTCAACATCCATCGATGGCACCAGTAAAATCCTCCCTAATGTGAAAAGACTCCCACCCTCGATGCAGCATACAACAGAGCTTTACACCATGCGACACGATTTGACAAAAACCCTTCTGTACCTGAAGATAAATCTCTCAGAATAGACGGGCTTACTATTGGGATTTACGAATCATTCTGGGAGCAGCTTGGACTTATTCACCATAGAATATATGTCAAAGCAGCTACTAACGGTTTCCTGCCCAGTATGACATCTGTCATTAAGCTTATCCC
The DNA here is from genome assembly GCF_054136105.1 of Typopeltis vanoorti. NCBI lineage: Eukaryota > Metazoa > Arthropoda > Arachnida > Uropygi > Thelyphonidae > Typopeltis > Typopeltis vanoorti. Next base: position 26,103,860 of record NC_143558.1, on the reverse strand, counting down.
AAAGAAAGGCGACCTTACAAGACTAGGAAACTGGCACTCAAACACCGACTGTAAGATAATATCAAAAGCTACTCAAGCTCTCTCTGAACGAAATATTGGACAAGCACCAAATCTATTCTGTTCCAGGACGAACCATCCATGAAACCTACTTTTCATAAAGGATGTGTTAAGTATTGCTAACAAACGTAGGTTAACCCCGAGCCTTGTAACGCTTGACCAAGAAAAAGCTTTCGACCGCATTGAACATCGCTAAGTATTCAGCTGCTTGAAGTTTTCTCTTTTGGCAAGGTACTGTATTATTCGAGCCATTAAGATATTATATGTTAATGCTCATTTCTGTATGTAGATAAACAACAGGCTCGCTATATCTATACTACGCAGCAAAAGAATTAAACAAGGCTGTATTCTTTCTGTTGTCCTTCACATAATTGCCATAGAACCCTTTCTGTGTCGAGTGAACATGTTGCTTGGGCCAGTCCTTCCTAATGTGTCTTCCCAAGCTATAACCCTGACAGCACAGGTTGATGATATTATTGTTATAGCCGGCCATGAGTCAGATATCTCTAGCACAGAAATAGCATACCCAGAATATCAAGCAGCCTTAGGAGCCAAACTAAATACAAATAAAGTTACAACACTGGGTTGCGGCAAATGAATCCGATTCCTATAGTTATGAAAAAATAGAGGGAAAAAAATACTTGGGAATTTACTTAGGAAACACCCTCTTATGTAGAAAGAACTGGAAACGTTTCAAGCAAGTACTAGCAATGTGAGCCGTAACATGAGCATCTGTTGCTGTAAGAGGGATAGCAATGATTATCACTCAAATGTCTGACAGTGTCCTTTGGCATGCATTAAAGATTCTCACCCTGCCATTGTAACTTATCAAACAAATACGGTCAACCATCTATCGATTCACATGGAATCAAACAAACTAGGTTTCCTACTCCAAGATCCAAGATGAGTTGTTGTTTTAAAGAAGGAAGGCCAAAACTTGATATCCATTGACCAGGATAACAACATTTCCTACTCACGTTTTCCGTAGTACTCTACAACAGGAAACGACACACAGATGTACCATCGTAGTATATGTCTTCTGTTCTGCCACTAGAGGTCTTTCTCTCTCTCTCTCTCTCTCTCTCTTCCCACAACGCGAAGAATGATAACAGTCCATGTGCCAATAAATCTGAAAGAAAATGAAAGAACTTAAATCTACAACACAAGCTTACCTTTCACAGCTGGAGAAGCGTAAGTCTTGGGTGACAGGTACTTTCGAAAATCACTCAGAAATTTGGAATTCTACAGTCAGGCCGAGCAGATAGATACCGTGAAATCTGCATTACAGGCTTCCATGCTTGATAGTATGATTCCGCCCCCCCCCCCATGACAGAAGATCGATTGCCCATCTTTTCGATAAAAAAAAATAGGCAATGCATGGGTGAGATTCGCACTTTCCAGTGTAAATAAGATCTATAGCACCTTAATAAACAGTCCCAGCAAAATATTTCATCGGATAATCCCTATCATCCCAACAAACAGCATTAAAATTTTCGTTAGAAGCGGTCCATAAAAATTCATTTTTGTTAGCCTAAAACAATTTTTTGGCGACTATTTCATCTTCCATATCTCTTTCCCAGTTTTCCCGACTTCTAAACATCAAGTGTCTCTTTTCCAACTTCTAAACATCAACAGCATTCTCTACATTCACGAAGTGCACACCGTACAGTATAGAGTTTGAAATTCGATCTAATTATCCATTTTTGTTCTAGAAGCTTTCCATGTAAAGTATTGAAGCAATTCTATTAACGTGTCTGCATCATTGCATGGACGCCTTTGTAGCTCAATTGATATAGCCGTTTGATTGGAAAGAAATGTCGTTTTCAGTCAAATCGTGAGTAAACCGGTCTCGTATGGAGATGGAGGATTTTTTACTTTCCACAAAACAGAAAAACCGTCCCAGTGAATATATGTACAGACATAGGATACTAAATGGAGGGGATTCAGAGCCTCACCATCTTATCATTCTAATGCATATTATGGATATCAGTTAGCGATCCATAATAGCCAACCTCCTGGATTGAGACGACACTTGATAGGACAGCACCATTGCATGAGCTACAACAGCAACGTTGTGTGTGGGGGGGGGGGGGGGGGGGCTAGAAAGCACCAGCTTGGCGCTCCGTACTTACTGAATAATTGTTATATATTATTATTCTACAAACATTTATTCGTGCATTTTTTTAAGAATATATGTCACCAACAAAGGATGGGAATGGAGATTAAGTGAGGGTGAAATGGGGGAAAAAGACATGTGTCGCCACGGCTTGCACTACTTGTTAGTCAAAAAATTACTCAATGCTGTAACTTAAAAATTCCTACTGGCCTAAATATACTAATACAATTTTCAAGGATAAAACCACTAGAGACTTTCTGTCCTTGATCATGCCATTACCATAATGAACTTTTAATTCGTTAATTGTAATGCCATTAACAAATTAACCGAGTTGTAACCTTTGAGACCATTTCCCTTGTAAACTATTTTACTTGGAACTTTCTATTTCATTTATTTATTATTGAAAATATTTGCCATACAGCAATCTCTCGATTAATGTACCTAATACGATCTTTAAAACAGGCGTATTAATCGAAAACGCACTAATCGAATATAATAACCATTGGGGAAAAGTATAATTCGTTTTAAATTTCTTTTTTGACCCTTATTTTTTAATACAAGAATGGTATATCTCAGGGCCTAGTTAAAGGAAAACTATGAAGCTGAAAGACAATAAAACATATTCAGAATATAAATTTATTATTCTACTTCTTAACGAAGATTTGAGCTAACGTAGATTGGCGGTCATTCTGTTTCTTTTTTTTTTTTTTTTTTCATACAACTGACGGTATGGTATGGCCCTATGCAATTTTACTGCTTTTTTCTTCATCAGGGTCAGCCTCTAGGAATTGCTGCTTAAAAACTTCGATTGCACGAAAAATATTTTCAAGGTGTTTCTGTGAAATCTCTTTTGGCTGACTATCAGTGGTTAAATTTTCTTCATATTCTTCGGTCTTCCCGCTGGGCATCTAAATTTAGCAGGTCGGAATCACCCAATTCCTCAGAATGAGATTTAATTAACTTAGATTCATTTGAAAAGCCTCTAAAATCATTTGCAGTAATTTTATTCGACTTTATTTATAACCCAGGCTGAGATTTCTTTGAGATTTGACCAGAAAAGTCTTGGAAGGCATTCGCTTCCTAAAATAGCCGGTTTCATCGACATTAAATATTTCTTGATTACAATAGCCCCCCCCCCCCCTTATCTGCACTTGCAGCTTGGCCTGTGATTAGAACATTATGCAGACCAGTTCTCTTTTTGAAATGCTCAAAACCACTCAGAACTAGCGTGGAATTCTTATTTTCCACAGTTAATAGCCCTTTCTTTCAAGGTTGCAAAGAGACTTAATGATTTTGATTTAATAAGGTCAGTGCTTAGCGAGATCCGTTTTTAGTTACAATCTTCGATCCATGTAGAAAGAAGTCTCTCTGTTTCAATGATTATAATACTTTGATTTCGAGTGGTCTGAATGCATGATGAACTCGATGCATCATTACCTTTCCCTTTGTATTCAGCAACTTTGCTTAGAATTGCTCTTATAGTTGATTCACCCATTTTTGTGTTCTTGTCCTATATTTGCTCTGGACTTGCCTTGTTCATTTTTCTTTATTATTTCAAGTTGTTTTTCTTCCAGTGAGATTATTTTTCGAATCATTTTCACACTTCCACTTTTTTTTGCTCACTAATTCTTTTAGTCATCATTAAAATTTGGGAAAATAAAAATAAAATAAATGAATAAAATAAAATAAATAAAATAAATATAAATAAATAAAATAAAATAAAAAAAGTAAGGAAAACAATCGCAAACGAAGAACGAGATATCATCATTAAAATGCTATGTAATTAGCAGACGACATAGATTTTGGCGGTAAATTTGGAACTGAAAATAGGGTAGTACTGTATGCCATTAAAAATAATTTTGTAAAATGTTTCAAATCGGTAACTAAAGGATTTCATCCTAGTAAGTGATTTATTAAAATAGTTAGCCATAAAAATGTATAGATAGAAAATTTTTAAAATCTGTAACATTTATTTTTAAGATGTATATAGGCGCACTAATCGAATTTGGGTATCGAAAAAAAATGACTCACTAATCGAATACGCACTAATCGGGGGCGCATTAATCGAGGGATTGCTGTATTTGCTTCTTAAATTTGTACAATGGAATAATATAAATACATCAGAATTGCTAGAATGGTTATCGGCCAGAAGTATTTAACTTTTGCACGTTGTATTTGTTCGATAGCAGCCTTAAATGCATTTTAGTTTTCGCTGTCAGCCAATATCACTCTATAAGTATTACTTATTTGCAGAATGGCAAGACACATGACGACACTGTTTATTTATTAGCTTTCTCTTGGAGTGGAGTTGCTCTGCTAATAGCGTGCTTAAAAGCATGCCACCGATTGCCTGTCAATACGTGACATGTTAAGAAACATAATTGCTATTGGCGTTTCATAGATCATTGTCACTTATCCTTTTGAGAATTCGTCTACTTTTCTTACTTGGGTATGGACGTTTTGGCCAACTCCTCTTCAGCTTCTTAAGCCTCAGGGGGGATTTAATTATTTGAATTCAATAGGAAACAGGTATTTCTATTTTTTTCTTTTTTTTTTTTCTGTGTGTGTATGTGTGTGTTCATATACGAACCCATTTCTCTATAGAGTCAGTTGCCTGCAGTAGAACACGTCATGTAGTTTACCGAAGTTTATCTTCATGTCACAAACGGCTGACGACCCTTTTGTTCAAGACTTGCTCCTCCCCGTAGCTTCAGAATGAGCATCAATTTGAGACCCACTAGATGTTTATCCATGTGACAACACGATCCATCGAACTGGAATGCGATTACTGCTCGAGTTTAACAGTTCAGCTTAATTACTTAGTAAGCTAGCATTGATTTGCTTCGCGCGGGCTACCGATTAGTATTTACCGTAGGTAGAACAGTTAACTTGACAATATATTTGCATCGGGTATACAATAAATTCACTTCGTTAAATTGCATGCCATATAATTGCTTACATGCTATATAATTACCTTAGCACGCGTTCAAAATTTACTAAACAATATAATGATAAATTATAGTGTTTTTTTTTCCCATTGTTAGGAAGTAAAAAAAAATCGTTTAGAATTATTTATAATGGTCTATTTTCTATTTAGATTTTCTTTTCGATTTACCATAATTTTCGTTGAAAAATTGCTAAAATGTTTCCTTTTTTGTGATTTTCACACTTCTGCACAGTATAACCTCACTTTTTTTAAGATAGTGTATAAACGGGATAAAGATGCGTCGTGTTATCAGCACGCCACATTCAGATGCGAAGAATTAATGGGAAACACAACGAAAAGAGCGTTATTGTTTACAAAATTCTTCAAGCAGTTATGAAGCTTTTCTTTTTATCTTAACAGGCCATCAATGTCTAAGAAGAAGATAAATGGGACTATTACAACGGATCAATACCTTCCATTATTCAACATTAATGTTGTCGATTTGTCATTAGGAAGGCTGAAAAATAGACTGTGTTCGATCAATACGCAGAATGTGGATATTTTGTTTCTTCCATGTTTACATCTTCCCATCAGCGTTTTATTGCCGTTGCATCCCTCTTACTACACGATTATTATCTGTAGAAAGATCGTAATTTTCACAAATTTTCTCTTCGTCAGCAAATACGAAATCGCTGAATTATGAAAACACCCCCTGACACAGCAGTTTTTTAACGTCATTTCTAGTAAACTAAGTGTGACTAACATTCTTCAACATCCCAACGAATTGCTTATTTTACTGTTTTTTTTTTATTGAAATTATTAATAAATTGAATATACTTTGTCATAATATCATACCGTGAATATAAATGTGTCGTCGAAAAATTAAAAATAAATTATAAATAAAAAGTAAATTGCAAATATAAGTAATAATTTTACTAATGGAATATTTCCCCCCAAATTTTTAAATACTAGAAAGACCGGGGCGGCTCGTGCGTAGCCATTGAGGAATGCAGCACCCCCCAATTTTTCTCGATATATAAATTTATTTATTAATTTATTTATATTTGCTTGTGATATTTAATTTTATCATCAACAATCCTATACAATTCTCTTATTTTGTATTAAAATAATATTGCCATATTGCAATAATGTCATATTGCTACGCGCGCAAGCATATGCACGTCATAGTGAGATGCGAGCTATTAGCGTAATGCGGCACTGTTCGGCGCGTAGTTCCACTGTTGTTTATATGCAGTTTGCGCCACTAGTAGAGTGTTCGTAGTGCTTATCGTGTTTACTCTGTCTCTTTAAATATTTGGACATTACAATTAAAGACATAACGTGTTATATTTTTATTTTAGAACATTATTGGGGTTATGATAATGGCTTTTATTTTTAAGTAATCTTGAATTATACTAAACTGTATAATTTTATCGATAATAAACAATATTTTTTCATGAAACAAAACAATTGAGTTCCTGTATTGCAAGATAATACGACATTATTGGGTTTAATTTAAATACTTTTATGTTTGTTCGTTCTTGCACCAAAATCCTAACGTTTAAAAGTACTAGTTGCTAACATTTAACTTGATCGGGAGTTAGAAACGTACAGCATTGTCTATGGCTTCACCAGCTGCTAGGATATGTCAGCTATTGCTTCACACATTAATATAATCTCCACGAGTTGCGTGTCCGGGTCTCTCACTATAATGCAGTTTCTCTGTTTCCATTTGGCTGATCTGTACCTGCAAGACAGGTGTGTGCCTGTGCGTGTCTCGTAGGATTATTTTGGTGATAAGCATTACGGCATGATATTACATCACCCAGCCAGATAATTAGTACAACACTATCGGGTATATGGAATTACCAAAGGCATACTCTAGTGAGAAAGTTGTGAAGATTACAGTCCAAACATCAATACAACTAAACGGTCTGAGCGCCAATATTTCTAATCCGCTTTGACTAGAAAAGCCAAGTACACACTATAAATTCAGATCCTGTATGTGCGGAGAGGACATACATTTGTAATTGTTTCATAAACTTTAGTGAAGCATATTTTTGGAAATTTAACCTTTGAAGTAATTTTAGAACATTCTTCTATTCTAGATCGAGCAGTAAATTATTTTTTTTTATAAATTATTATTATTATTTAACAACATGTAAATTAATACTATATTATTATGCTAATATTAGTAAGTTTATTATTATGTAATTATTATTATAATATTTTAATAATATATTATTATAATAATAGAGAGAGAAAAATCCTGCATGGCGGGCGATATTTAACTTGGAAATATAACGCACGAAATCCTACTAGACTTCTAAGAATTTAAATCCAACTTTATTTAGTTAATTGCATCATCCTGCTTCATGTCAATATTCGAAGTATTAAGAAGCTAAACTTCTAGGCCTGCTTCCACAATATTACTGAACATGTGGATATTTTAATCCTCACGGAAATCGTTCGCTCAAAATGGGATTCAACTACTCAATGAGGTATTACCAGCGGTATGCTTACAACAGAACAACAAAAAAAACAGGAGGAGGAGGAATACATATCTACGTTACACCAAAGGAACTGTTCCATTTAAAGTAGCAACAACAGTATCTAAACTTTTTTAAAAGAACAATGATGTCAGAGAACGTTCACTTTACTAGTATTATGTTCTCCTTTAGACAAAACTATGAGAAATTTCCTTCGCGAAATAGAAGATGGCTACGCAATTATCACCTTAAAACACAATAATCAAGTCGTTATGATTAGAGATATGAACATTAATACTATGAAACAAGACAAAAGTCAAAAGATTTAGATCTACTGTCAACTACAACCTGTGTAAATGCCATAACAGATGTCAATAGAAAACAAATTATGGACAATTGCCTGGTTCGTTCATGCATCGATCACGTCAATGCATTCACCCCAGACAGTGTGCACCACACCAACAGCATTAAAAGAAAATTGGCTGATCATTACTTTATAGCATTAAGCATGAAGTTTACTAAGAGAAGCGAAATCTGCACTGGAATTCATGCAGATCAGAGCTTAATGTGTGAAAACTATCCACAAGGAATATGCGATGCTATCCGCTAAATATTTCCGGAAGTAACCAGGAGACCATGAATCAAAAGAAAGTATTCATCCTATATTAACAATGAAAATTTTCTCTTAATTTAACTAAAAGAGTGTGGAATTCAGCAACAAGCAAGAAAAACCAAGCGACTCTATCACAACACCTATGCCCAATCATAGTGTTGTGATAGAGTCGCTTAATATGCCCATTGTAGGGCGATATTAAGAAAACGTATCAGAGAATGAACAGACTAATAAGTAATTAAAGGAAGAATCCCCACGAATTACCGTTTAAACTTCATAAAAATATTTATTAGTAACATCACAAAACTAATACAAAAGCAACCCATGTGGGCAAGATGGCTTCCCATAGCGATAAAACTGTTTCCTTCAGCCACATTGGAAGAACAGAGTTGACAATGCAAATGTTCAAATAAAATTATATTATTATTATCATCGGATTTCCACCAAATTTAAATTATTGGAGAATGGATCTTAATATTCAATACTTAATGATAGATAATACTTAATACTTATTCCATACTCGATGCTTAGTACTTAACAAGTTCTTACCAATGAATTGTAATGTTTAGTAGAAAGATAAGATGGTGAGGCTCTTCTCAGTCAGTATCCTATGTCTGTAGATGCGTGTGTTCACGGGCTGGTTTGTCAGTTTTGAGGGACTAAAATCGTTTCAGAGAGAAAAATACTTCCACCTCCGTATGAGACTGGAAAACTCAATATTGGATTGGAAGCACTTGATAAAGGTCTCTCAAGTCATAGACGGGACTCGAACTTGAGTCATTGCAATCGAAGGGCTTGTTTCTACTAACTGAGCTAAGGAGAGATAAAATGGTAAGTCTCCCACTTACAAATGGTACCTACTACCAATTGTGCTCAAGGTCGGGTTTAATCCTTGTACTCGTCGATATTTTGCTTATGTAAGTAAAAGTTTTCCCCTGAAGTAAATTCAAGACGTTATAATTATAGTAAACAAGAATATTATTTTTTTAAAGTATAATTTAAACTACAGTGAAACCTCGGTTGTCGAATGACTCTCATCTCGAACAAATCGGTTCCCGAACAGAGATTCTGTGGGGAAGAGCGTCAGTTACGCCGTAGCCTACGCTCAGCGTAGACACCTGCTGGAATTTCTGGAAAATTAATTAATTTAAGACACCTATTGTATATTATTATTATTATTATTATTATTATTATTATTATTATTATTATTATTATTAAGGTGCCTCCATGGAGTCAAAAGACTCATCTCGGGAAACCCTACCTTGACACACTAACCATTATTCACACAATACCTGTCATACTTCCCCTTAAACTCATTCGCATTCTTCTTTTCTTGATTTTCTTTGTGTTTTATATGTTTTATTTTTATAAATTAATTTTAAATAAGCCACCATGTGGCCGAAGAAGGATAGTGATAGGAGCAAAGCGAAAAGAAAAGTTGTTAGAAAACGATAGAGGTGAAAAAAGAAATCACATCCAAACATGAAAATGGCGTTCGTGTCTTGAATCTTGCTATGCAGTTCGGTAGGGCGATATCAATGATCTGTACAATACTCAAAAATAAAGAGGCAATCAATTTTCGTCTATATTTTATCTATTTATTGTGTTTATTCTTTTTGAGTAAGATTTTTATGCATTTTCATTGTTTTGTATACGATTTTATGCATGAAGTACTGTTACAAAGGTTTAAATAAGCAATCATCTGGGGTTTCGGGAACGAATTAATCCATTTTACATTAATTCTGGATAAATGGTTTCAGTTTTCAAACAAATCGGTTCCCGAACAGCCTTCAGGAACGAATTATGTTCGACAACCGAGGTTCCACTGTAAATGTAATTCGTTCAACGAGTACATGTTGGTTGAAGCTTATGAAACTTGCCTCACGGCCTGACCTTCCTCAGCACTAATTCTAAATAACCCAAATAACGTAATTGTGTTGATCAAAACGCTTTCTAGAATGAATATAACATTATCACCATCAGCGTGTTTCTCCTCACTGATTAAGTGATGGAAAGAGAGAGAGGGAGAGAGAGAGAAAAGATGGAGCTATCAGATCAGGAAAATATGATCATCTACTTGATAATGTTGCATCGTCGCAGTAGAAGGTAAATAAATGTAATGAATAGTCTCGTGTTTAAGCTTTCTAAAAAAACGTTAGCAGACCAGAAATCAAAGAATGCCACCTTTTTTTTATGTTCATATGATTATGAACAATGATGTCAGAGAACCAAAGGAAGTCCATATAGGTTCAAGTGTAGCCACGGACTAGAGGACAACAAAAGACACGTTTTTAATCCCCAGCTTAAAATAAAATAACACTATTTCGAATTAATATGTACCTACTGAGGTTAGGACCACAAGAGTGTAGCACTGCTTTGCTATAATCTCTCCCCTGAAAGCCTTAGTTTCGTTGATAACTTCGAGCTCATTATCAGTGATAGCTGAAAGTTGGAGACGACTGCCGACAAGTTAGGACTAGAAGACCTGCGCTTACTCCCATTAGGAATAAAAGGAAATAACCTAAAAAGGGTTCTACTAATGCTGTACTAATGAATGCCATCGTATAGAAAAATTACATGCACTTTTCATGAGTGTTTCCGATTGCTTCCTTACTTATTTATATTAATGTCCTTTTATATGTTATCTTTCGCATGTTTATTTTGCTACTTCATCGGAAATAGTCATAATAACACAGAAATAGACAGAGAAGAATAGGGAGAAATCTATCTCACTTAAGTCTGAGGTTATCAGAGAATCCTTACAAAAAGAACTGCGGCTTTAACCATCGAAAAGAGTTCACAGTTAGCAAGGAATTAAATACTTCATACTGACAGCCTTTTAGAGTTAAAAATCTCCCTGTGTCTCTAAATTTCCATTACTTGTTCTTATACGCATTCTGTGCATCGTGTCAACAATGTTCTGTTAACGACAGTGATACATCATCATCAACCACCACTATAGCACGTAATGTGTGTGTGTGTGTGTGTGTGTGTTCTCTTACCTGCTGTTCTCCCCCCGTCTGCTTCCAAATCACCTGCCAAGCGTTACAATACTCCTTCAGGATCCATTGGCCGTTAAGTAAAGAGGCAATCAGTAAATGGCTTAGACATTTCACTTGAAGTATTGCCCGTAAAGCACAGAAGATGTCAGAATGGCTTTAGAAATACAGTGGCAATAGGATAAGCGCCATTCATTTCTCGAGGGGAATTTTGATAGTGGTGTACAAGATAGCGTGCGTGCACAATAGATAACGCCAATAATTTTAGACTAATAAGCTTTATTGATGAAATAAATAAAACTGTATATTGTTGTATAATTTCGTATTCTATCTACATGCATGTTGGTATAGTTCGCCCACTGTTTGTAGATCTCTCCTTGGCATTTTGCCAAGAATAGTCGATTCATGCTGAAGGGGAGAAAGAAATGAAGGAGGTACGAATTGGTCGCCAACATGCGAAATCACGTGCATTCTTGTCTGTCGCTATACTAGTACTAATTTGATTTTTGTTGTCGCTTTTTTGCATTATTTTTTTATTATTAATTTGTATGATGGATCCAGTACAGTCAACAAGTTCTATTGTTAAACGTTTCAGTAGCTCTTGCAAAAGAATATTGAATAATGTGCTGACATTCTGTGAAAAAGAATCGTCTCCTTGTTCCCCTTACTCAAGTCATAAAACGTGCAAGTGCAATTGCGGGCGTATCGGGGTCGACTGTTAAAAGAATTCGTAGAGAATCAAAAGGTGAAGACAAGCCAAAATTTAAATCTCCTAAAAAAAAAAAGTGCCAGAGTAAAGAAAACTATCGAAACCGTAGCTTTGAATGATTTTGATGTAGACGTTATAAGAAGAACTATTCACGAATTTTACGTGGTCGAGAAAAGAGTGCCAACTGTTCCCAAATTGATTCCTCTGCTTAAAGAAAAAAATTATTTTCCTTGGAAAAGCGAAACTTTAAGGAAAATACTTCATGAAATCGGATTTTGTTTTAAAAAGTCCCAGAATAAAAGGAAACTTATCATGGAACGAAGTGACATTGTTTTATCTAGAACGCAGTATTTGAGAGCAATAAGACGTTTCAGGGAGGAAAAAAAAAACGATTGTGTATCTAGATGAAACTTGGATTGGTAGTAATTTAACTTATGGAAAATGTTGGCAGTCTAAAGAAGAATGTGGAGTGCTACAAACCGGAACTGTCTCGCGGCGCATAATAATTTTGTGTGCGGGTGGAGAAATGGTTTTTTTTTTTTTTTTTTTTACCGAATTCAAACTTACTATACAAAGCCATTTACCATGGGCAAATGAATTCTACGATCTTCGAAAAGTGGGCAAAAGAAAAAACTGATTCCAAATTCCGACTTCCTAAAAATGCTGTTGTTATAATTGATAACGCTTCATATCACTTTATTCGATCAAACAAAGTTCCAAATTGGTCTAATAAGAAGCAAGTTCTTATGGATTGGCTCTCTGCAAATAACATTTCTTATTCCCCAGATATGCGAAAAATTGAATTGCTTTATTTGGTCAAACGAAACTCGCCCACAACTAAACTATTTAAATTCGACACGATGCTCAAAGAGCATGGATTTCTAGCTTTGAGGCTACCACCATATCATTGCGATATTAATGCTATTGAGTATGTTTGGGCAGAAGTGAAAAGTTTCATTCGCCATCGCAACGTAACTGGGGATATTGACATGTAGAAACTTTTTAAGCTTTCAGAACAGGCGATTGAAATATTACAGTTCAAAACTGGGGAAAATATTGCTCTCATGTCACCTGATTGGAAAATATGTATTGGGACAGAGACGGAATTATCGAAGAATTTCGATACTTTCGTCTTTTAAGTGAAAGTGATGGCGATTCGGACACCGATTCAGATGACTATGAAGATTTAAAGGATTTGATAATGGCATTTTTTTCCAACGTTTTTTTTTTGCATGGGTTTGTTAAAAGAGTCACAACAAGTCATAAATAATTAATTGGTTTAGGACATTTAAGTGTCTCAGTTCTCTCAACTGTAAGTTTAGAATATCTAAGTTCATTTGAAAAAATTTCTGTTTTTCTCTATAATTATTTTTATTTTATAGAAAACTTTCTTAAAAATAAACTTAGTTAAATTTTTGTTTTATGCTATACCTTTTTTAATTTTGTTAATACTCTACGTACATTTTTCCAACTGTTATACAAGCAAAATTGTTACACTTTAAAAACAACAATGTTCGTAAAAGAAAAGCTAAATTTTCCGCCCTGTAATAATAAACAAACTCATCCCAGTGGACAGATTGATTACCCTATTATCGGAATGGATTCTCCTTTTTCTGACATGCGCAGAAGTGTTGAGGAACCTCTAATCGGTGGGCAAACTATATATCATTAGCTTTATATTTTTGATGAAGATATTGTTTGAACTTTTGTTTGTTGAATTTATGTTGACGAAAGTTGACATTTAAGTGAATCGATCGTAAATGTCAATTTTCCCCCATCGCTGTTTCTGTTCTTTGTATCCAATGACGTAGAGTACCGACACCTAAATTTATTACAAAATCGTTGTAATCGGCTGTGAATTTCAGTAGTACTCATGCGTCAAACATTCGATTTACTATGCAATGTTTGACATGCTTCGATAAACGTGTAAAAAACTCGTCCATTGTGTACTCGATACGAAATACAATTTACGAAAGTGGTCAAGTCATTCTATCAAGCAGTTCGTGTTATACAGCTGTCTGAAGCAAGAATGTTGTCTGTATCCCTTGAAATGGATAAAATGGAGTATCGTGCGGTTATAAAATTATTTGTAAAAGAAGGTTTAACAGCAAAAGAAATTCATTCAAAGTTCATAAAAGTTTATGGGGACCCTTCGTTTTCGATAATTAAGAAATGGGCTACCAAGTTTAAACTTGGCCGTACCAGACTTGAAGATGATCCACGTGAAGGACATCGAAAAAGTGTAACAACACCAGAAATCGTTGATCAAGTGCACGATATATTATTGGATGACCGGCGAGTCAAAGTGCGTGAAATTGCTGAGACTATAGGCATTTCAAAAGAACGTGTAGGATATATTTTGCACGAAGAATTGCAAATGAAAAGGCTTTGCGCAAGATGGGTGCCCGCGCTTGTTCACAGCAGATCAAAAACGCACTCGCATCAAAATCTCTGAACAGTGCTTGGAGCTTTTTAACAAATATAAAACTGATTTTGTGCGTCGATTTATTACTATGGATGAGACTTGGATTCACCCTAACACACCAGAATCCAAACAGCGGTCAAAACAGTGGACAGAAGCCAGTTGTTCAGCGCCAAAGAACACAAAGTCGGTTCCGTCAACAGGAAAGGTCATGTCATCGGTGTTTTGGGATGCTAAAGCCATTTTGTTTATTAATTATCTTGAAAAGGGTAAAACAATAACCGGGGAATATTATTCCGATCTTTTAACCAAACTAGACGAAACAATTCATGAGAAAAGACCCGATTTGCAGAAGAAAAAAATCATCTTTCATCAGCACAATGCACCTGCACACAAAGGTGTTTCTGCAATGGGAAAATTAAGGAATCTGCACTATGAATTATAGGAACGTCCATCCTATTCCCCAAGATTTGGCTGCCTCTGACTTCTATCTCTTCCCAAAACTAAAACTCTTCCTCGCTGGTCAGCGTTTTACTTCGAATCAAGAGGTGATTGCAGTTGTAGAGGGGTATTTTGCAGATCTTACTGAGAACCACTACAGGGACGAGATAATAACGCTATAGCATCGCTGGAATCATCATGCGTATCAAGGATTTAGGCCTAGCATGGCCTGTTCCGGCCTTAGAAGTCATCGTTGAATCGTTTAAGAGGACGTCCTGGTTTTCTTTTTCCTATTGGCTTGTACTTTAAGGCTTGTTTTGGTAATCTTTCTGTTTTCATTCTTTGAGCGTGTTCCATCCATTTATGTTTATATTTTTTAATTTTTTCTATTACTGGTTCTATTTTCTATTCTTGGTTTAATTCTTTCATAATATCTTCATTTCTTTTGTGATCAAATAGGGTATACTTTGCAGTTTTTCTCATAAACTTCATTTCTGCTGTTGTTAATCTTTGTTTGTGTTTTTGTTTTATTGTCCAGATTTCGCTTCCATACATTAAGACCGGTAGGGCTAATGTATTATATACTTTTAGCCTGGTTTGTTTTTGAACTAGGTTTGGTTTAAATATAGAGTTAATTACTCCTGTTATTTTTAAATATGTTGCAATTTTTACTTTTATATCTTTTTCATTTTCATATTAATTTTATTTTCATATTAAGTTAAATGAAAATAATTCATTTTCATTTAACTACCTAGGATGTATGTGATCATACATCCTAGGTAGTTAAATGAATTCACCTGTTCCAAGATCTTGTTATCTAGTACTATTTTAGTTCGTGCTGGATCTTGTCCTTTAAAGGCCATAGTTTTTGATTTTTCCGTTGATATTATCATACCATAATCTTTGGATATCTCATTTAGATTTAAAATAGCTTTCTGTAGTTTATCTTCAGAATTTGTAATTATTATTTGTTCGTCGGCAAAGAGGAGAGTGTTTAAGTTTACTGTAGGAGAAAGTTTAATTCCTTGATGTAAATTTTTATTCCATTTTATTATTATTTCATTTAACTAGATATTAAAAAGTGTTGCTGAGAGGGGACATCCCTGTCGGACCCCTTGGTTTATCTCTCTTGTATATGATAGCTCGTGATTTAATCTTATTTGCATTTGATTATTTTCATATATACTTGTGACAGCTTTTAGGATATTATTTAGTATTTGTCTTTCTTTTAATATGTTAAATAATATGTTTCTTTTAACTTTGTCAAATGCTTTTTCAAAGTCAATAAATACAATATGTGTTTCTAAATTGTATTATCTTCTTTTCTCTATTATTAATTTTAGGCAAAAGGCCGGGTCTATACATGATCATCCTTTTCTAAATCCATTCTGTATTTCTAAAATAAAGTTTTCGGAATATTTCATTAGTTTTTTATTTAAGAAGATTCTGCTATATATTTTGTAACAGGGATTTAGTATACTGATACCTCTATAGTTTTTAGGGTCATCTCTATTACCTTTTTTAAAGATAGGAATCACAATTGCTTTTTCCATTCTATTGGGGGGAGGGGGGGTGACAGTTGGATAAATTTTATTTTAAAATAATAAGTCTTTCTTTGAATCTTGTTCCTGCGTATTTATATAGTTCTGAACCTAACTTATCTTCTCCAGGTGATTTTCCGTTTCTTGTTTCTTTCAGGCTGATTTCTAATTCTTCTTTAGTTATTTCCTTTTCATTTTCGTTAATGTTTGTCAGTTGTCTTTTTTAAAATATTTGTCTGTCCACAATTCTGTGTAGTAATTTAGAAATTCTTCTCATTTCAATTCAGTGTTTAATTTTATGTTTTCTTTGGTATCTGCATTTAAGTGTTTCAAAATCTTATATACATTGAGTCTTATTTTATATAAATCATGTTCTAAATTAGAAACAAATTTGTTCCATGATTCTCTATGTCTTTTTCTGACTTCTCTTTTAGCTATGGCTCTTATTCTTTTATATTCGCTGGAATAAATGTATTAATCTTCAGGAAGATTATGTTGAAAAATAAAAATAATTTTGAAATTATAAATTGGTTTTTAACCACCCTCGTATATCGCACGCTAACTGTTTACATCACATACGAGACTTGTTTCAAGACCACGCTCCAAGATCTGTGTACAAGCGCAGGAATTACCCTTAGTAGCCTTTGTCACAAGTCAAGTCAAGTCAAGGATCGCATCTAACGCTACATTGAGGACAAATCCAGTAGTTCATCGAGCTAATTAAAAGACAATATATGTTTTTTTCTTTAAGTATTTAAAAAAAATAGCCAAATTATAAATTTAAACTTCTGTTATGGTGCACACTTCTCCACCCATTCCTTTTACCCGCGTTGTTGACGATCCCCGAGTGTAGGAGACTAAACTGATCCTAAGTGGGTATCATGAACTGTTATTGTATTCTGAAAGGGCTGATGACTGCGCACAGCAGGGAGTGAGGATTGATTTGTCCACAAAGAGCTTAATATTCAGCGGGGGGCAGGGTTACAGATGATAGCCTATTGTTTTTCATACCAGACAGTAGACAAGAATTTACTTCTTTGTAAACAATCAGAAGAGGATTCATCCATCATTACTAAATGACTTGGAGGGCCCTTTTCTTGGTTTTTAGGTAATTTGTAAGCGCCTATAAAATTTGTTTGTTCATCTGTCTGCTCGTAAGCTATTCTTTGGGTTTTGACTGGATTTTATTGAAATGTAGGACACGAAACTTTGTAAAACTTCGGAGAGCGATCTCAATTTTCGTTTCAGTGAATCCATTTGCAAAATGTCTGGGAAATTATTCAAAGCAATAAATCTGCTCTTGTCGACAGGAATTAAATAAAATTAACCGTTTGAGCTCCGAATAAAATATGTTCATTCAATAAATTAACTTTATCTCGTTTTCATTATACTCAAATTGAAAAGTGAAATGTGCGGGTCTGCATTGTATTTTTTTTTTTTTTAATCTCATATATCTCTTCTTCGAATTGCATTTGAACTAAAGAAATGTTAGCCTTCCATTAAGTTGATATTTGAGATTCAGTCAAAAACAGGTCAGGTCTCAATAAGCAGAGTGGTACACCGACAGTGGAAGCCATCTAATTATCTAGTTGGTCTAGATTGCTTTTTCTCTAATGAAGGTATCCCACTTGCAGCAGAAATAATCATTGAATTCACTAGAGACCTCTTGTGCTAAACCGCCCGAAGATAGACTTAAGTCAAGGTCTAGTCGCCGACTGGAACTTATTCTAAACCGTTCTTCGACCGGTTCTCGAGTTAGTCGATCTCTTGCACAGTCAAGCGGGTTTTTTCCTTCCACATAAACTCAAGAAAATCGACAGTAGAACACACACTATTTTTTAGACAGTAAAACATCATGTTAAGGTTAGGTACCAAGAGATGGCTGCACTTGTTTGTCCTTCTGTTCATCGGTTGCCGGCTATAATTAGTGATAGTGATGGGCCAGCTATATCTCATTGGCTACCGGTGGAGATTGAACTGCCCACTCAGTCTCCAAAAGAGAGATAGGGTTTAAAGCCTCGCCTACTCCCTATACCGGAACAAAAGGCGTTAGCTAATAATAATAATAATAATAATGCATGTTTAATGTTGCAAGAAGTTCGAACCCTTTTAATACACCACTGGTATTTACTTAAATCGTATTTATTTAAATTTCCTAATTAGAATTCTATTCTATATTAAAAAGTTTTCATCCGATTTCATTTTGAAATCTATGGAAAATTTAAAAGTAATACATTAAAATTCGAATAATAAATCATAAAAACGATAGAGCTTGTTTATTTAGGGATTTGATGCATCGCATTAATCCGTAGAAGCAGAAATTTTATATTATAAATTGCCAACAATACTACGTTCGACATCCTAAAAATATCGGCAAAATACTATCACTTCAACGCCCTCTGCCACATTATTATTACCTTTTTATAAAAGGGATGATAATAAATTATTAAAATGGTTTCACTTCTAATAATTATAATACACATATCGTATAATATACATCCCTTCATTCTCTATCCAGTATATGCTTATCAGTTCTAATTAAATCGCGACCAGTGTTCCAACTCCATGATGCTTTTGTTGGACATCGATATGTATGCGTGTTCAATACAGCTTATTTGACCGGATATAAGTAATCTCTTCAAACCGCCATGATCAAATAACCCTTAAATTTAAGTCTCAATCATCGGTAAATACGTTGGCAGGCCAGCTGCGTAATCCCACAAGGGCAAACAGAACTTAACGAACAGACATGGTCAACGAGTTATATCTTGACGCTTGAGTTTGATTAATTACAGCCTGATGACACGGGCTGCTTCGATAATTAGTCTAGCGAGTATTAGTGCTTATTAGAACATAATGACAAAGTAAAGGGAATCATGAGACATACGTGAAAGTTTTCGCAAAACTTAAACGACATATCGGTGTATTTTCCTAACACAATTTCACATACGTCAAGTGTAGATTCTTTTTATTGCTTCCACTTAACAGTGTTATCATTCAGTTGACAACACAGATAGGGGGCGCTGCTAAGTGAATAAAAAACAAACAAAAAAGAGATGATATTAGTATACACGATTTTATAATTACATAATTTTGCATAATTATACACCCTCTGTATAAAAAAAAAAAAACGAACTTTTCGAAAATAGAAGAAACTAGTGGTGCCACCTGTTGTTTCTTTTTGTTGTCGAAAACGCAACCTTCATTAGTTGTATTAATTGTTTATGACATTTGTTTCATTAGAAGCTGAGTTATAGTGCCAAGAGTGACAGCGTGATTTGACGAACGGTGGGAAAAAGAGTTTCAAACGGTGAGCTGCGATTGACTTTTGTGTTGAACTTGGTAAAAGTTTTACCGAAACTCATCAAATGCTTCAAAAAGCTTAAGGCGATGAATGCTTATTCGCACTCAAGTTTACGAGTGGTTTAAGCGATTTCAAAGTGGTCGTGAGACGCTTGAGGACGACGAAAAGCCGGGCCGTTCAAAAACTGGACAGAGCGAAGTTAACATCTAAAACGTGCATGATTTCATCAAAGAAAACCCGAAATCGTCCGTGAGA
Organism: Typopeltis vanoorti; assembly: GCF_054136105.1. Lineage (NCBI taxonomy): Eukaryota > Metazoa > Arthropoda > Arachnida > Uropygi > Thelyphonidae > Typopeltis > Typopeltis vanoorti. The sequence goes on along the minus strand of NC_143558.1, from coordinate 26,083,988 downwards.
GTGATCGAAGATAAATTAGGGATTCCAAAATCAACTGTGCACAACATTTTGACCGAGAGTTTGGGCCTTCGTAAATTGAATTCGCGATTTGTTCCCCACAAGTTGACCGACGACCAAAAAATGTATCGAATTGAACACTGAACTCAATTGAGCTCATCAAACTTCCTTGAAGCGATCGTTACTGGTGACGAAACATGGTGTTTTGAGTATGAGCTCGAAACAAAGCACCAGGTGCTGAGTCGAGACCACCAGAAGAGGGGCATCCGATAAAAATCGCTTGGAGAAGTCAAAAGTAAAGACAATGCTGATTTGTTTTTTACGATTCCAAGGGCATTATCCACAAAAAACGGTCAACAGTGAGTTTTTTCTCTAAGTTTTGAAGCGATTGATAACGAGAATTCGTCGCGTACTGCGTGAATATCGTGACGACCGACAGTTCGTCAAAACACACTGTCACCCTTGGCACTATAACTCGGCTTCTAATGAATCAAATGTCATAAACAGTTGACACAACACTAATGAAGGTTGCCGCTTTCGACAACAAAAAGATACAACAGATGGCGCAACTAGTTTCTTCTATTTTCGAAAAGTTCGGTTTCTTTTTGGACAGAGGGTGTATAAATGCACACGTTGATAAGGAATTTACATTATAAATAACGTAGATAGCAGTATAATAATAATAATTATTATTATTATTGTTATTATTATTATCATCTGAGACCTCCAGGGAGTCAAGGACTCATCAATGGAGGCTGTACATTACCCAACCCAGCTATCATACCTTCCCTTAAATTCGTTTACACTAGATGCACTCATTACCCCTAAGGGCAAATTATTCCACTCATTCACTGCTCTCTGAGAGAAAAACTTAACTCTTACCCCTTTCTTGACTGAGAACAACCTTAACTTCCATGGATGCCCCCCCCCGTGTTCTTTCCCGCCTTCCATATAACGAAAAATGTCATCATTTGAAATGCTATAACACCCATTCAAAAGTTTGTAGACCTCTATTATATCATCCCTCTTTCTCCTGTTAACCAGACTGTAATCCACATTCTCGCAATCTGTCCTCATAATCTAAATCCCATAATCCGGATATAATCTTTGTAACTCTTCTTTGTACCCTTTCCACAGCTTCTTTATCCCCTTGGAATCCAGGAGACCAAATCTGTGCACAGTAATCCAAGTGTGGTCTTATCAAAGTCTTATAAAGAAGCAAAATTACTTCCTTATCCTTACATGTCAAGGTTCGCTTCAGCATAGAAATTATCCTCTGAATTGTATTTGCAAATTTTGCTATGTGACCTTTGAACTTTAAATTCTTATTCACCAATACACCAAGATCCTTTACCTCTGCAGTTTCTTGTAGCATAATCCCGCTAATATAATATGCCGCTGGATCTCTAATAACGCCAAAGTGCATAACTTTACACTTACTAACATCAAACTGAGAGCCATTTTCGTTTGCCCAGATTTCCAATCTATTCAAATCATTTTGTGATAGCTGTATATCAGTGGCATCTCTGATTGCCATGCCTATCTTCGCATCATTAGCAAACAATTGCAAATCTGATGATAGACCCTGCTTGAAATCGTTAATGTATAGATTGAACAATAATGGTCCAAGGCCCGAACCCTGAGGTACACCACTGGTTACCTTAAATCTGGCAGATTCACACCCACTGTATACCACTTTTTGATATCTGTCTGTCAACCATCCCCTGATCCAAGTCAATAGATTATGTTCCAATCCCATATTCTCCAGTTTACGCAACAGCCTGTCCTGTGGTATCCTATCAAATGCCTTAGAAAAATCCAACATTCCCATAGTGTATCCATTTCCTTTATCCAACTCAGCCGTAACATTGTTATAAAATATGGGAAAATTGCTAAAACATGAACTTCCTTTAGTAAACCCATGCTGTTCCCTGCAGAGTATAGAATGATTGTCTACCCATTTCTGTATGCGAGTTCTTACTAACGTCTCTAAAAGCTTCACTACCACATCAGAAATACTGATAGGTCGGTAGTTAGACACATCAGTTTTTGCACCACCCTTGTGCAATGGAACTGTATTACATTCCTTCCATTCCTGTGGTATCATTCGTGAGCTGAGACTCAAGTTACACAAATGTGTAAAAGGCCTAGCCAATTCAACTGAACATTCCTTTAACAAACGGGCAGATATTCCATCTGTCCCTATTGACAAATTCTTATCCAGGTTATGCAAAAGCTCTTCAACCTCTTTTTCCTGAACCTCTAACTCTTCATCCAACGTAGCAGTAGCACTGTGCACCATACTACATACACCTGGTTGATATATCTTAGCAAAGTGAGCACTCATTAACTGAACAATCTCCTTAGCTTCCGACACTCATGTACCTTCTGCATTCAATAAAGTTAATCTTCCACATTCATTCTTTCTTTTGCTTGCGGCATAACGATAAAATTCTTTGGGATTGCCTTTAGCTTGCATGGCCAATTTCCGTTTTAGCTTTTCTCGCAATACTCGTTACTTTCCTGGCCTGAGTTTTATATTTTTCATAACTCCTCTCACTCTTATTCTCACGATACTCTTTCCACATCATCTTCTTCTTGTGGATTTCTAGATTAATAAGGCTGCACATCCATTTCACTCCCAACCTATTTATTCTTCGAACACTAGGGATACATTCAGATACCGCCTCATTCAAGCACTTTCTCAAAGATTCCCATGCATTGCTGACATTTTTTCCATTCTATAACTGATACCATAGGACCAAAGATAATATTCTTCTAAGTCGATCATAATTTCCAGCTTTGTAATTCAGCTTGTAGCCTGATTTAATCGTAGTTTCAATACAAGTAGATACTTCCCAAGAAAGAACAGCATGATCACTGTCACTAATCGGTGGTAAAATAGCCATATTCTTGACAAAGATCCCTTCTGATGCTGTGATCAAATCCAACACTCTTTGACCTCGAGTTCCTTCTTTCACATGCTGCTTCAGAAAGTTATCCCGCAACAATTCAATGAATTCCTGTTCTTTCTGATCACGAGATTTCTCTTCTACCCAATCAGTGTTTGGAAAATTAAAGTCACCCATAATGATCATTCGCTTTGTACCCATAAGGCTAAATTGGCGATGCATTTCTTCGTCCCCTACAACTGAGCTGCCAGGTCTGTAGCAACACCCCACCATATATTTCATTCTGTTAACCTCCACTTCAAACCACATAGACTCAAACTCATCGCCACATGGGACATTATTACCATCATTGTTTTCTTGTATTTGTACCCTAACTGGACTTAAGTCATCTGATATCATTAGTAGCACTCCTCCTCCTCTCCTATCTCTTCTGTCATTCCTAAAAATAGTATATCCGTTACACTCGATCCCACTTACCATATTTGATTCTGATAGCCAGGTTTCACTAATGCCAACAATCTTAGGCCACATCGTATTCAATAAAGCAACAAACTCAATCCCTTTGTTTCTAATGCTCCTAGCATTTGTGTATAGACATAATAAATTACGATCTAGCCTATTCTTATAATTAGGTAAGCAATGTATTTGGTCTTGTTCTAGAATTTTCTCTTTTCCCTCCCCAGACATACTTAAAAGGTCCGAACCCAAAGCATATTTTTCCACTTCTACGCCACATACATAACCATGTTCAGAGGCATTTATATCTTTATCACGTTTGTATACCATAGCTGAACTTTCACACATATTTTTCCCATTCTTCCCTTGATGATCTAGTTTCCCTGACTCTCTGCATTAAGTCTCATACCAAGAAGTAATTTCTCCAGGCTTCTGATGCCAAAATATATCATATCAAATAAATAATATATCATTATTTATATTATTGAAATTTAGGAAAGACTTTTTAATTTGAGATATTTTTAATTTGAAGTATTAGTCACCAATGATACTTATTTACGCTGGGTTTGTTTGACTTTCCTCTATAAGTCGCAATACTTTTAAGTGAAGCAAACACCCCACTACTTTATAGTTTGGAAAAGAGTCAAACATGCGCAATTCGAAGTTTTAAAAATTGAAACTCTCCCGTTGAAAACACTACCTAAATGTCTGAGGAATTAAAACTGACTCAGAAAGAGTGAAAGAATGAATGAAAAAAACAAGAAACATTTCCAAAGTTTACGATCTTGTGTTTTTCTCTTTTGCTAAAAGAACTTTTTCGTTCACTTCGATTCTCTAACAAAGCTCCATAACATAAACGCCAAACCTGAAATACACTCGAGAATAAGCCTAGGTACCAGACTTCTATGTAATGACTATCAAAAGCTTTTTATGAGTGAACCGGAGAACATCAAGGAGCATTTTCGATGCGTTTGTGTTGGGCTTACCAACTCTTGTCAAATAAAAGTAAGGAAAAGATGAAGTGTTGATAACTTGAAAGTGAAAGCAATTCTCAATTCAGGTTGCCAACAACTATTTAAACCGTTCTTGGTGTAAAGAGAGAAACGGAGAGAGAGAAAGTGCAAACAGTTTGTTTCGGATAAAAACAACTATTAGGTAATTGGAAAACCGAAAGTTGTTGAATGTTTTCTTGAAAGAAGGATCCAAACTGTTGAATCAATATAAAAGAGCAATATAAAACTTTGGAAAGTATCTCAATAAATAAATCTTGCAGTTGTCATTAAATGTTAAACTTCTCTTTTTCCCTTTGGGAGTGGAGGAGATGAGGGCATACTGGAAGAAGCTGTAACTTTAAAAATTAAAGAGTTTCCTAATGAAATGCATTTCTTCTGGGATAATAAAAATGTTGTAATGATGAAATTTTATTATTATTATTATTTTACACCACACACCACTGCGATCTACACATACCGACCACTAAATTAAAGACTTTTATGCAGATTTACGTAAACGTCAAGAATGCTGCTGATCAGTAATCGCCAATAGTATTGATCACAATGGGAAAAACGAAGGATTTTTCGGAGTTCGATAAAGGGTCTTACTGTGGGTGTCCTGGCTGGAGCCATGATTTTGAAAACAGAACTGACTGTTTTTCTCAAAAGATAAGATTCCTGAGTGTTTAATCAGTGGAAAAATAACCCACATGGATTGTCTAACCAGCGTAACTGTGGTCCTAAGACAGTGTCAAAAACAAGATCGCTGTCGTCTAAGAAGGCATGTACGAACAAATAGAACTGCTTGTGTGCAGTAATTGACCGAAGCATTTGTTGACTTTTTATCGAGCAGGTGACAGTCACATGCCTATACGGAAACCGCTGATTTCTGTGAAGAACCGGAAGTTTCGTCTATAGTGGTATCAGGAACACCGTGACTGGACACTGGAAGATACTCCGACGAGTTACAATATACTGTGTTCTATACCGACGGTAGGCAGAGAGTTTGGTGAGAGCCCATGGCCTTGTAAACTCAACTCAAAGCTCTGGAGGTGGTGTGATTGTGTACGGCATGTTCTATTAGTACGGAACAGGGGTCCCTGATATTGCTGGCAGGTCGGACGCTCTCCAAGGAATATCTAAACATTGTTGCTGATCAAGTCCATCCTGCAATGTTCACTTTTTATCTAGCGGGTGCCAATTGTTTCATGGACTACAATGTTACTGCCCATCGCGCAAGAATTGTTCAGGAGTAGTTCAGTGACCATGACAGCGACTTCCACCATCTTCCTGGCCACTGCAAAGCCCGAATCTGAACTCCATTGAGTATGGGACATGTTAGAAAAACAGATCCTGGAGCAAAGTCTTCTTCTGTCAAATCTGAGCCATTTAAAGGACTGTGGTGAACGCCTGGTATGTTGTAGACATAGATGCAATCCAACATCTTGTGGAATATATTCCAAACGGCATCTGTGATGTCATTCGAGCTATATGAAGTTCAAGACGGTATTAAATTAAAGTTTATAATTCAGTGACTGGTATAATAATAATAATAATAATCGTATGATGATACACGGCCGTGAGACCCCTTTACAGGCAGGTACGGCACTATCTCAGCCCCCCCCCCCAAATTTTATCCCGGCTCCGGAACCGGCTTAGCTGACGAATCAGACCTATGGCTGGGTAGTGACTGGTATGTATATTATCTACACTGCACTATCTACCAACCACTACATACAATGTTTTGTCTGTTAATTGCGTGTTCTTCTGGTCAATTAGTCTATTTTACCTGCGTGAGATTGGTTAACTTGCCTTCAATGAAAAAGTCCACATAAAAGTTCCTCTCGTCTGAGAAGAATCGAGCTCAGGTCTTTTCCAATCGAAGGGTGCATGCGACGTCTTTTGTCAATTGTACTATCTCTGCAAAGACAGGACTTGAATTTCACGGGAGTGGAACATTTTGTGTTAAACCTGAGAAATTAACACAAAGTAATCATAAAAGAGACATACGTGTCGTATGCTAGATACATCCTTAATGCAGTCCGAAATATGACACGTTTATTTCGCAGATTATTATTATTATTTGTCATCTCCAGGGAGTCCAAAGACTCATTGAGGGAGGGCACCTACTCTACAACTCGGTTTCCACCACTCACAATCCACCAACTGACCGCAACTACACCTACACCATCTATCGCCGACCACTACCACTGGTATTTCCACAGACAATCACAAACATCCACAGCGAGATTCGAACCAGCAGCCTTTTGCCTGGAAAGCGGATACGCTGACCACTCGGCCAGCCAGGCTGACACGTGTCATATATAAATATGACGCGTTTATTTGACAGCAACACCTGGATTTGAACATGAACATACGGTAGAAGGTAGTATTTGAAAATAAAGACTTCAAACAATTTTTTTTTTTATTTCTCTGACGTATATCTTTTGGGTTGGGGATCTAATACAAAAAGAGGAATTTATCTCGTAACGGCCCTTGTAATGCTTACCTACTTTGGATCCATTCATTCATGATTGAATAAAGTTATCACGCTTTCGAATTTGTAGCTAGATTTTCGCCTGTAATTTCATTAAACCACCTGATGAGTTTTTAGCTTGTTATGCTTGTGCACTTTTAGAATGGGATGAGGTTATGCTTATATCTTGCAGAAATCAGCTCCAAATACGAAAAACATTTATTATCAACAATTCATAATCCCAAGTACGAAACCATTGTTACTAAAAATGGGCGTTTATTTCTTGGGATAAAATATATGTAAAGATGAAGGGTTTTTTTTTTTTTTTTTTTTTTCATTTTTAAATAGTGCGTGTCAACCATTCTAAAATAATATGTATCTGTTCATTTCACATTAAGTCACTTTAAGAATTCAATACTATTTAACTGTATATCTTTACATGGTTGTTCTAAAGGGATCTTAGTAAGTGGCTTCTACATAATGCCTCAAAGCTATCTAATATTCAACGCAAATAAACGTGGGCGATGTTGATCGTCTGTTCCCCAAACTTGCTCCGGATGCATTCTTAAAATTATCTTCACCAACAATAACGTAGTTTTTCCAACCGAAGTGCAAATATTGCGTCTTCTTCGATGCTGCAAACGAAGGTTGCTCCAAGGAGAGAAGAATAATGTAATACTCCAATCTCTTCAAAAAAATCCACACCCAGTTTCTCATAACAAAATATCATTGCACCTGCTCTTACCTTTGATAACACTAGGTCTTCAAACCAGAATGGATTTTTCCTTCTTGTAATAACGATAACATCCAAACACGTCACTCATATATATAGCTAACTCAACCTTCAAAAAACCTCTTCTCTAAGCTTACTCTTCATCTGAATCCGTTTTGATCCCAGTTATACCTGGCTAAGAGAAGTAACTAACCTTCATACAGTTCACCAAGGAGAGAAAAATCTAATGAACCATTAGGTCATGAAAGTAATTATAATATGAACTGGAATTTACATTTTTGAAAACAGTGGACGTTTTATTTTTCAATTTTTATGTACTTATTTTCTTTACTTTATGTGTGTTCTTGTATACACAGCACAGATACAACAAACAATTCCATGAGCACTTTCACGTCTCGCCATCTATCGAGCATCTAGTACACCAATACATTTTCCGATATAGAAAATTAAAAATTTAAGTAAAGATTGAGTGCGCTTGAATTTGGAAAAGTGAGAATGATTACTAAAACGTGTGAAATATAAAATAACTAAGAACACATAGTTATTTTATAGTTAAAGTAGAGTTAGGAACAACTAGAACACTGTTACGTTTCCTTTAGATCCAATCTAAGTCTTTAAAATATAGAAAAAAATCCTTAATAATAAACTCTTTCATTATTTTATTTTATGTTATTTTTTACGGGTTAAGTACTCTTGAGATATTAAGAGTACATGCACAATTAAGACAAAAACATATTTGTGAATGGACTGTGTAGTAGAGTGGCATCCTGCAATGAGTATTGAGATTCCATGGAGGAGCCATGTAGATGCAAATTATTATTATTTTATACACAGAACTTTTCGAGCCAATGAAAATATCTGTGGAAATAGCATTGCTTCATAGCGCTAGACCACCACAGGAAAGGCTGATATAAGTTCGACTACGAGGAAGTTTTTCTAGCATTTTGTATCCAGGACAATAGATAGTCGATTTGGAGCACAGGCAAAAAGTTTTTTTTTTTTTTTGTCGTGAAATTTTTAGTTTTAATCTTGCAATTCAAGATAAAGAGGCCAACGGACCTAAATAAAAAAATATATAATATATATATATATAATTAGCTGCTGTTATAATCCAAGGGGTATACGGGATAATGTGGATAATACGCACCAGCAAATTAGCGCATGATGAGTACAGCTGGAAATAATTATTATGGGGGATTTCAACTATGGGGACATTGATTGGGAATAAGATTGATCATAAGCAGGGAAGGAAATAAAATTTACACAGCTGCTGAGAGATAATTACCTGATGTAACATGTAATGGAGGGGACACAAGGTTCAAGATTGGTAGATCTGATCATTGCATCAAAGATCTTACCACCAACCAACCTGACTACACTGCCTCTACTTGGAGAAGGTGATTATGTGTCTTGACCTGGGATATTGCGAGATGTGCAGAATTTTCACTCAAAAAGGGATACATGCGGAACTACAAAGCAGGTGATTATGACAAGCCGATAAGACAGCTTTAAGCAGAGCAATAGCATAAGAATTTGGAGTGCAGAGATGTTGGTGAATGAGAGGTGGTCAAAGGGAGCTTGAAGAAAGCGGTATCTGAATGTACACCTAGAGTCAGAAGGGTAAATCAGATACGAGTTACATGGATGAATAGTTTCATTAAGCCTGAGTTGTACACAAAGAAATTGTGGAGGGATTATAAAGAAAAAAACTGGCTGGTATAGTAAAGAAGACTAAAATGAATTATGAGAGAAAGCTAGCTGAATGCAGCCAAAAGAAACCCTAAGGAATTGTTTCTATGTGGTAAGTAAAAGTAGGAATGAATATGGAAGGATGACTATTAAAAGTGCTGATGGTGGGGAGCAGGGGCAGTTCACACATAGGCACTGCATCGCCCCCAATTTTTCTCGATATATAAATATATTTATTTTTTATTAATTTATTTATATTTGCTTGTAATATTTCATTTTATCATCAACAATCGTATACAATTCTCTAATTTTGTATAAAAAATAATAAAAATCCATCTTGTAGCACTTAAGAGGGCGAAGTACACTAGCAACCCTGTCTTTATCACAGTGTCATATTGCTACGCGCGCAAGCATATGCACGTCATAGTGAGATGCGAGCTATTAGCCTAATCCAGCACTGTCCGTCGCGCAGTTCCACTGTTGTTTGTATGTAGTTTGCGTCAGTAGCAGAGTGTTCGTAGTGCTTATCGTGTTTACTCCGTCTCTTTAAATATTTGGACATTACAATCAAAGACATAACATTTGTTATAATTTTTATTTTAGAAGATTATTGGGGTTATGATAATGGGTTTTATTTTTAAGTAATTTTGAATTATACTAAACTGTATAATTTTATCGATAATAAACAATATTTTTTCATGTTTATTATTATTTTTTTGTATATTTCGAAAGTTGTAGCACCCCCACGATTTCAAGACACGAGTCGTCACTGGTGGGGAGTTAACAGAATTGAACCAAATAGTTGAATTAATGAGTGAGCATTTTGAAGGGGCATACCATCTAGAGAATGACATTGCAATACCAAATGTGACACCAACTGATAGCAGAATAGAGGTTAAAGAAATGAGGTGCTTAAAATATTGCAAAACTGCAATACGAACACAGTAATGGAATTAAAAGACATATTTGACCAAGCTGCTTAATTTAAGCCTCAGTAGTGGAAAGGTATCAATGGAATGGAAAGAGGGCAAAATAGGCCCATTGCTTAAAGAAGGCTCTAAGACAGAAGTAACAAATTATAGGCCAATGGAATCTCAGGAGTGGTGACAAAGGAAGGTATTGGAGAAAGACAGAATTCAGGATTGGATGGATAGGAATATAATACCCTATAAAGGACAATATGAAGGATTTTTTTTGAAGGGTGGATCTTGCCTTAGTGATTTACTTTTTTATATATATAATCAAGTGATAATAGAGTTGGATAAGGGAAATGGCTAATCAGTGATATTGCCAGACTTCGCAAAAGCATTTTATTATTATTATTACATGACACCTCCAGGGAGTCCAAAGACTCATCGAAGGGGGGGGGGGGCGCACCAAGTCTACAACTCTCTATCTCCACCAACCTCAACTACCATCATCATCTACACCAACGCTCTCAACTGCCCACCACCACTAGATTTTCACAATCACAGACATCCATGCCCATGGTGTGATTCGAACACACAGCAGTTTGGCTGGAAAGCAGATCCACTCAGCCAATCAAGCTGTCATTTGATGATTCCACATAGAACTCATCTTCAAATTCCTGACATATACCATGAGGAGTGTACAGGATATTATGATATTACTACATTAAAAGTTACATCTTTCTATCAATAGTTTTCCTCCTGATTAGCCTGTTATCAGACAACATTCCAACATTATTAGATCTTATATTTCTTTCTTCTAAAACACTTTTTCGTATATCAATCCACCTATATCTTGGTCTTCCTCTGGGTCTTTTTCCTGCCAGTCTCACAGAGAACCCTTGTTCTGCCAATCTTTCCTCGCCCATTCTGTTTAAGTGATCTTACCACCTGAGATTAGCTCTGTTAACACATTCCTAGATGCTAACAATGTCATCATTTTAATATGATATTGCCATTGATGCAATCTATTCATGAACCTAATCTTTCTCAGACTCTCGTATCTGCAGTCTCTAGGCTTTGGTCAAGTGTTTTATTTCTAACCCAGCTCTCAGATCCATAAGTTAAAATTGGTTTCAACACTGTCTTGTATACAGCTAATTTCTGTTGACTAATTTCTCTCTTATTTCATATGAATTTATTCAATTGACTTCCTGCCGCACCAGCTTTGTTGATTATGTTGTCTATTTCCATATTTAATTTACCATCTTCATTAAAAATCATGCCTAAGTAGCTGAAATGTTTTACTTGTTCTATAGGTTTTCCATTCACAATGCCATTCATATTTTCGATGCTTCTGCCTATTTTAATTGTCTTTGCAGACCTTCATACCATATCTATTACATCAGTTATTCAGGGAATCTTGCACACTTGTAGCGGATTTATTTAGAAGTATAACATCGTCTGCATAAAGTAAAGAGCGAGATTAACATCTCCAATTTTGATATCAGGATTAATACATACCACTTTCCTTCATAATGTGATCCATATTATTATTATTACTATTAAGAGAGACCTCCAGGGAGTCAGAGACTCATCGAGGGAGGCCACATACTATACCACACACACCAGCTATCATACTTATTCCTGAATTCATTCACACTGCTTGCACTCACAATACCCAATGGTAATCCATTCCAATCACACACCACCCCTCTGAGAGAAAAATCTAGCCCTCATCCCATCTTAGCGGCCTTCATTTTCAGCTTCCAAGGATGCCCTCTTGATCTTCCCCACCCTTCATAATTTGAAAAATTCCATCACCTGAAATCCTGTATGACTCTTTCAGAAGTTTGTAAGTCTCAATCATATCACTCCTCTTTCTCCTGTTTGCCAGTGTCTGCAGTCTACAGTTTCTCAATCTGTCTTCATAATCAGTATTCCACAATCCTGATATCATTTTTAACCAACTCCTTTGTATTCTCTCCAATATATCAGAATCACAACGGGAAACCAAACCTGCACACAATAGTCCAAGTGAGGTCTTAACAAGGTCTTCAGTGGGAACCAGACCCAGAGGTGATACCAAGGTTGAAGCAATGCAGAAGTCATATTTACCTACTGAAGAGACCTCAATAAAGGTCGAATCTGGTCTGGGTAGTGATTCTTTCCATAATGCATAGCATTAAAAATGTCCCCAAGAAGATGTTCTTTGCATCATGTGATACTAAGGCAAGTGATGAGAGCTTGGTCAACCTTTACCGTGAGTTGCCTCAGTCCTGAAGATACTTCAAGCACAAACTTTGTTTGCTTACACTTGGATAAAGGATTAAACTAAATATATAATTTATAGTCTAACCAAGTGAAAAAAACTTCCGACATGTTGCAAAATATTTGTGATCAGTGGCACACTCAGGATTTAATCTTGGAGGAGGCCGAGTACTCAAGATTTAATCTCCCCCCCCCCATGGGGGGAGAGGAGCACTCATAATTTAATCTTTGGGGGGAGGTGAGTTGAGTAGACAGTTTGAGAATACACATGACCTATGACTGAGCATCTGAAGTGATCACCAATACATGATACCCATGATCTCTGGCCTGGCTCGGGCAAACAAAGTATTGCCCAAGCACTGCTTCATTTGCCTTGCATTCACAATGGCCGTGATTCCCGAGAGTATTCCCACCTTATGTGACCGCTAATTCATAAGTGGTATAGATATGGAAGACACGAAATAACATAAATAAAATAATTAATTAGAAAAAGATTTTGGAAAATTTTGTAGTCTTTTTTTTCCTTTTCTTTTTTGTGGGGCCATGGCCACTTGGCCCACTCCCTGGGTGCAGCAATGCTTGTGATGATAGAATTTTTTCGAATAAATAAAGCTGGAGTAAAATGGATAAGTGAGCAAATTTGGGAAAGTCCTGCAGGATAAATTGTTGTAGAGAGGATTATAAAATGCAGGCTAGAAAAGTAACAAGCAAGAAAGAGAAAGTGCAATATTGGGAAGGGGGGGGGGGTCCATCCAGTCAGACCTAAGAAAATTCTGTTATGCAGTAAGCAAGAGAAAAAACAAAAGTAGTATTGGTAGACAGTTATGGTAGTGATGTCATGGAATTATTTAATGTTTTAGGTTTTAAGTATTAAAAAGCTCATATTCTTAGCATTGTGAGCAAAAAATGCAAGCAAGTTTAAGGTCAAGAGACTCATCATACGGGTCCCATTCTCACATGCACAGCTCAACATACCTTGACTTAAATGCATTCGTTGTGTCTGCACTCACCACACTTTCAGGTAATGCATTCCAATCATCCACCACTCACATGTTCCTCCTTTTCATTCAATCTACTAGGCTCTGCAATTTGCATTCTCTCAATTTGTCCTCATACTCCCCATTCCAAAAATAAACTTAGTCAATTGTCTCTGAACCCTCTCCAACAACTCATCATCCTTTTGAAACTCAGATGACCAAATCTTGCAGGAATCCATATGTAGTCTGATCAATGAATTGTATAATGTAATCATATCATCCTTACTTCTACATGCAGGTGTTCTCCACATTTGCTGTGCTGTCCTCACAATTTTAGCAAAATGTCCCTGAAATTTCAGGTCCCTATCCCCTATCCAAAAGGAATCTAAGATATCCCTTATTCTTTGTTTCCCAGATTTTAGAACCTTACACTTTGAACTGAAATCCCCATGCACTTGTCAATTCATCACATTAGATATGTTGTTGGCTGAGTGAGGTCTCTCATAATCGTAACAAACCTCTATGAGGTTTGTTACGATAAAATTATCATAAATTTTGTCCACTATGTGACGTTTTATAGCAACTCTATATAGGACTTCAGTTCTTATTTTCATAATACTCTCCATACAACAAAACAGATTTTATCACAGATCCTTTCTTTAATGTTCAGTTAAAGGAATTAAAAATCTTACTTTATGCTGTGTGTGCTTGTAATCTCACCAGTGATGATATATTTTCTTTATAGTTTTCATCTCTGCTTTAAACTAATAATTTAAGTTTTTATTATGTGATTTTTAATAATTTTAAGGTGTTTTAGTTTTTTAGATTTAAATGAGTGCAAGTAACTGAGTACATTTTTTTTTTATTTTCTGATGATAACAGAATAAATCAAAATTAACTCTTTGTAGGCTTATCATTATTTAGTAGAACATTAATAACACAAGGGTCAATACATGATTATCATGTTCGCATTTTAAGTAATACAGTAATCACATTTTTTTATGAATCCATTTTATGAAATGGATAACTTGCAACAAATTGTTTATTATAAAATTTTTACCCAAGAATCAAGAGTATCCTCAGTATGAAATGTGTTGCCTTAATTTGCTTGTGCCTGTATAGTTCGCCCACCGATTAGAGATCCTTCGACACTTCTGTGCATCTCAGAAAAAGGAAAATCCATTCCGATAATAGGGTAATCAGCCCGTATAGTGGGATGAGTTGTTTATTATTACCAGTCGGAAAATTAACTTCTCTTTTATGATTATTGTAGTTAACTATGTTGCTTGTATAACAGTTGGAAAATTTTACCTATAAAGCATGTGATTTCGCGTGTTGGCGATCAATTCGGACGTCCTTCATTTCTTTCTCCCCTTCAGCATGAATCGACTATTCTTGGAAAGACGCGAAGCAGGGACCTACAAACGGTGGGCGAAATATATTCTGTCTTATTCAAATTAAGGATGCCCTTGATATTCTGAATGAAAATGTTATAATAAACAATTTGTTATGTAAGTTTATTCTTTTCATAAAAATTTCCAGTTACGTTTCCATTTATCAAAACGCAATATGTATCTATGAATATATGTACATTTGCCAGAAGTTTTTCCACTTGGTTATGCTACAAATTAAAGATACCAAGAAATTATGTACTTGGTTTAATCCTTTATCCAAGTGTAAGCAAACAAAGTTTGCACCTGAAGCATTTCCAGGACTGGGGCAAGTCATATATAAAAGCTAATGGCTTCATATCACTTGCCTTAGTATCCCATAATGCAAAGCACATATCCTTGCAGACATGTATAATGCTATGCATTATGGGAAGAGTCACTACCCAAACCAGTTTCAACCTTTATTGAGGTCTCATACTTCAGGCGCAAACTTTGTTTTTTTTACACTTGGATAAAGGATTAAACCAAGTACATAATTTCTTGGTATCTTTAATTTGTAGCATATTCCTTGGTATCTTTAATTTATAGTATAACCAAGTGGAAAAACTTCCAACAACTTTCTCTAATCCAGTGTTTTAATAATAAGGTGTGACACCTTTTGACTACTCATACATGAAAATATGACTTCTGCATTACTTCAACCTTAGTATCATCTCTGGATCTGACTCCCACTGATGATACCTCAAAAATAGTGACCCTTCCCATAATGCATACTATTATACATGTCCATAAGGATATGTGCTTTGCATTATGGGATACTAAGGCAAGTGATGTGAAATCATGAGTTTTTATATACAAGTTGCCCCACTCCTGAAAATACTTCAGGTATATAATTATTAATAAACCAAGTATATAATTTCTTGATATCTTTAATTTATACAGTATGTACATTTGTGTTTATTAAAATACATTATGCATATACAGTGCATTCATTCTGAATATAAGCCATTATATAAAAATAAAAACTTTGGTATTAGTTATAATAAATATGTGATTAGAGTAAAATCACTCTTAAAATAATTTCTGTTGGGCTTTTGCACAGCATAATTGACTACAATAATACATACAGTATGTACATAAAGACTACACATCTTGTGGAGATCCATTTATACAAAATATACACAAAACAGTAAAGCTGAACTGACATTTACCAGAACTAAAGGAAGAAAATAATCTTCTGAGATAAGAAAATATCATCATTTTTATTGAAATTAGGAAACAGTCTCTCAAAAGCAACACCATGTTGCTTTTTCTCCTCTTTGCATTTAATTTAGTGTTGTTGTTGACAATCTACAAACTTGATATGAAGAGATAAACATGAAAATATTGAAGTGGTCAACACAGTTAGAACATCTGTGGGATATATCAACATACAGAACTTGGGCACAGCCAAGATGAGGACCTCTTTAATGGTGATATGACTTTTAAGTAGGATAGTATTCATAATTTTTTTTCCTTGCAAGATCTTCTAATGATGTTAATTATATATAGACTATCAACAGTATATTAAAATAAACTGCTCATATTTCCAATATATATATATATTCAAGCACATGAGGTGTTTTCCTTAAAATCTCCTTGCAATCCAAGTTCATATTTTATCAGACATGCCATGATCAACATAGCACTCAGCAATTTCTATGATGTCTTGAAGCCTAAAAAACAATATATAAATATATAAGACAAAAAAAAATACAAATAGTACTAATTATTAAAGTATTAAAGCTAGATCTCCAAACTTAATTTTTAAAATTCTAATATTAAAACCAAAATATAAATTTTAAGTAATTTATCATAACTTTAATAGCACTTGTGTTTTGGCATTTTCTTAAGTAAGTTATTTATTAATAGTATTGATTAGATACACTCCACATTCACTAAATCAGATTCATAGGTATGAAGAATATTTTGTAATCACAGATGGGAAGTTTTTCATAGCAAGTTATCCTTAGAATAGCACTGAAGCATTCCTAATCCTAATCCTGTGTCTTTGTCTCTTTGAGAGGATTGCAACTGATTACTAGGGAGATAATGATACAAGGTAGTTTCCCATTGCCTTCCTTGCCGTAAGTGTTTCTGACTATTGTGTGTGTGTGTGTGTGTGTTCACGGGATTGGTTTGTCTGTTTTGAGGGATGAAACACCTGAGTTACCGGGAGAAAAAGTCCTCCACCTCCATATAAGATCGGTAAACTTGCCTTTAATTGAAAGAAACCAAATAAAGGTTCCTCACATCATGGACAGGAATCAAATCCAGGTCTTTCTGACCAAAGGGCTTTGTCTATACCCACTGAGCTAGGGAGGCTCCACTAATGCATTATCTGATCAAAAATATCCTGACATCCCTTCGTGGCAGTAGATATGGCTATAAACATCACAATCTTGGCTCATACAGGTATAAAAGGAAGCACACCATCCTGCATTCTTCATAGATAAACATTAACAGCAAAGGTATAAAAGGAAGCACACCATCCTGCATTCTTCATAGATAAACATTAACAGCAAAATGGGCTGTACTGAAAAGCTTAGTGACTTTCAGCGTGGTACCATCACAGGATGCCACCTTTACAACAACTTGGTTCAAGAAATTTCTGCCTTGTTGCAGCTGTCCCTGATCAACTGTCAGTGATGTAATTGTGAAGTAGAAACACTAGGAGCAACACAAGTTCAATTTCATGTGGAAGGCCACATGAAATTGAACAACAGGTCCTGAGTGCTGAAACACATGCTGCAAAAAAATTACCCACCCTGGGTTGACGCACTACTACTACTACTACTGAGTTCTGAAATGCCCTCTATAAGCAATGCCAGCACCATAACTGTTCATTGGGACTGAAGAATGTGGGTTTCCATGGCTGTGCAACCAACCTAACAATCTTTTACCCTGGGGTGCACCGGCCATATGTGCAATGTGTGAGACGCACACAGGTGCCAGGATAGTAAAGGCGCCAAAGAGGAGGAAATACTTTAAAAAAACGTTTTTTTAAAGTGATTTTTTTTATTGGAAGGGGGGGGATAGGGGTGCCAACTAAAGTTCTGCACAACAGGTGCCAGACACTACTGGCGTGCTACTGGGTATAGGGCGCCAACTAAAGTTTTGCACACAGGCGCCGGACACTACTGGCACACCCCTGCTTTTACCTGTCCACTGTGCGGTTTTGTGGAGGAGGCATTATGATCTGGGACTGTTTTTCATGATTCAAGTTAAGATCCCTAGTTCCAGTGATAAGGAATCTTAACACTGCAACCTGTAATGACATTCCAGACAATTCTTTGTTTCCAACATTATAGCAAGAGTTCTGTGAAGGCCCATTCATATCAAAACAACGTTTCCACAAAGTGAGGTCTGTGCAGGAATGGTTTGATGAGATGGATGTTGAAGAACTTCACTGCCTGTAAAGTTCTGATCTCAATCCTGTTGAACACCTGTGGGATGAACTGGAATGCCAACTGTGTACCAGGCCCAAATGGAATAATGGAAAGAAATTACTGCAACAACATACCAGAAATCAAGGAAGTCTTCCCAAAAGATAGATGGCTTTTATAGCAGGAAAGGGTAGACCAACTCCATATTAATACCTTTCATATTACATTAAGAGTTGGAATAAGTGCAGATATTTTTGATCAGATAGTGTATTATGAGCTTGCTAAGACCTTTCAAGTGGTCTTAGTCAAAACTTATTTTTTTGAATAGCATGATACTAAACTCCCTCTCCCATTATAACCAAGCTATTCAAATTTAAGTACTGAATGAAAATAAAGTTTTTTTACAGATCATATTCTTCATGGTTCTGATAAGCTAAACTACTAACCTGTTTATCTCATGGCGTCCTCTATTCTTTGCTTTTCTGGATGTTCGTATCTTTTGATGCATACTTTTTAAAGAGTGAACTTTTTTCAATGCAGCCCAGTTTATTTCCTGTATTAAAAAACACAAAATATTGGATATTCAAATAACTACATATAAAACTACACGATATTGAAAGTTTTTTATTATTATTTCAAGACGAGCAGTATAACTTCAGGTGTAATTCTATATTACAAATTAGAAGTTTCTTAAAGCACCATGTGTTTAAATAAATGGAAAACTAGTAGTTTTAATTTTCATTAAAATCTTAGCTCTTTTAATTTTTATTATTTTTGCATCGTTAGGTTACTGCCTCTTAAATATGTTAAAAAAGTTTTTCAATTATTGAGACCAACTCATTCACTTATAAAAACAGCAAAATTACTGATGATTTTATCTGAAAAGCTTTACATTCAGATATAATCATCTGAAACCAATCTAAAACTCAATAATAAATATTCAAATCATTTGTCAAGGCAATTGGATGTGAGTGAACTTGGATTCAAAGCAATGAGTAATTTAGGTGTCAATAAGGCTCTCAGATTAGAGAAGATTTTGCCACATTTTAAGAAAACGTGAATATCATTGAATAAGTTAGTGAATGAAAATTATAAAGCCTATGTAGCTCATTCTGTATAGATGAAGCCCTTTGGTGGGAAAGACCTGGGTTCAATTCCCATCTAGGATGTGAGGAACCTTTATCTGGTCTCATTTGACTAATGAATTAGTTGGTCTCAGATGGTGGTAGAGGTTTTTTTCACCCTGAAACTTGGGTTTTTATCTCTCAAAACAGGCAAACAAGCCCTGAGAAACGCACAGATTTGCAGTCATAAAATATACCTAATACCTCATTACGAGGGCTCAACCTGCCCTCCCAAAGGGATGGGGAAGAAAACCATATGAATAAATAAATATAAGTTGTGCCATTGGGAAATTCCAGTGAAGTGAAAGACCAACCACTGAAAATTACAAGCTAATTTGCATTTCTATAGTGGTAATTAAGTTTTTGGAGAATTACTTATGATTAGGATATAGGATTAGATGGTTGAAAATATGGCTCTCTTCTATTATGGCCAGTGCAAGCTTGTTAAGGTTTAAGTCATATATTAGTTATTTTATAAATCAGTTAGTAGTTATATTTTATAATAAAAATTTCATTCCCATTAATATTTTTATATTCTTTACTTCAAGAAATACACATTGTGAAGCATAAGAATAAACAGCTTCCTGTTAGTTTTCACTCAAGCAATATCTCTTATTAACATTTGTGGGATTTGCAAAACAAAACTGAAAGAAAATAAAATTATTTATTTAGTAAATTAAGGCAAGCCTTTTGCTATCATTCCCCCTATTTCAAAAAAACTGATATGTTTGTAAGTATAATCAAATAGCTGCTACTATCATCATAAACTAGCTACCATAATTTACATGGGGTAACAATACCATTCTTGGACAAGCAGCATGCAATATGTTATTAATGCATGCTGCTTGAGAAAGGTGATGGCACAAGTCCCTGTTAGTCACACAAATATGGTTTCCATTGATTGCACAAAGATGCGAACTTTTATTTTCATTTTTTATGGGCACTGTTTCTGGGTAAATAGTAAGTCATGATGTTTTAAAAAAACTAGGTTTTTTGAAATATTTTATGGAAAATTGAGGTGTTCATGAAGAAGGAATCGATTTGGGGTGCAAATGATTGAAATATATCCAGGATTTGTGCAGTGATATTGAAATTGCCTAGCATAAAAATATAAATAAAAAAAGACAGATTATTACTGTAGTTAAGGACAAAAAAAAAAAAAAAAAAAAACTAGTAATAATCATAAAAACAAGTTTCATATTGTGCAATCCTAGTGTCTGTAATCATTTGTAATGAAATTGTGAACCAATACTGTGCAATTTTTTTCCCTGTAAATGAATACAAAATATGCGTAAATCTATTATTCTATTCATTATCTAATCTCCAGTACTGACAGTACAGCATGACTTACTCAATTTATCAATTCTGCACTTTTCTTTTTTGTTTCATGTGACTCCCACCGATGAATGATTGTAAGCCTACAGAACATTAGTACCATGGGTGGGTTATGAATTTTATTTTGTTATTTTTTTTTTTGTATTTTTTAATTAATTTTTTTATCTGGTCCAGAAACCATGCTCTAGAGATCAAACCTAGACTTTTTTCAAGTCACTTCAGGCCTCTCCATTTATTCTGATAATATACAAACCAGGAGTTGTGGCGGTTTCTTTTAATCCAGCTGCTTGAACTGGATGATGGTTTGAGAACTGGAATCCTGTTTTGCAATGCTCATGTGTCGATTGTATCTCCGAAACTAAGCAGTATGGTGACTTTGAGGGAGCTCAGAGTTACCAGGTTGACTAACAAGAAGCGAACCAACCCAGGGTGGAAATGCAGCAGGCAAAAGCTTCCGAGTTGTGCAGTAGTGGGATCGCATCTTTGAATAGATGTTGAGTGACAGCCAGTTCAATAAAATCGAACCCAGTTCTTTTTTTTGTGAGGAGTGGTTGAACCTTGGAATGCATTGCCTGATAGAGTAGTGAAAGCAAGAAAGGTCAATGAGTGGTATGATAGATTTTATGTTTCCTAGGAAGGACCTCCCACAATGAGTCTTTTGACTCTGTGGAGACCTAAATAATAATAATAATAATAATAAAACAGCAATATACAGACAACTATGAAAATAAGCAGGACAATGAAAACAACTGAATCCTAAATGGAGAACCTATAGAACAAATAAAACTGTTTCATCTAGTGTGGGTGGGCAACTAAATATGGAAATAGACAGTAGAATAAACCTCACTGGTTTGGAGGGGAGACAAATCACGTTATATAGAATAAGAAAGAAATTAGCCAAAAGATTAGACTATCAATACAAAATAGGATTAAAGCCAATAAAACTGGGTTGAAAATAAAACAGATAACTGAAGACTGCAGAACTAAATATGAGAGTTCTGAGGAGAGTAAACAGATGTCAAGAATGGCAGAATCCTATTAAAAATGAAGATATTATTATTATTACAGAACACCTCCAGGGAGTCCAAAGACTCATCGAGGGAGGACACCTACTCCACAACTCTCCGTTTCACACGACTCCACCAACCGCAACTACCTTCATCATCTACGCCAATGCCATCTATCGCCAACCATGACCACTAGTACTTCACAGACAAACATCCATGCCCACAGCAGGATTCGAACCCGCAGCCTTTTGGCTGGATAGCGGATATGCTAACCACTCGGCCAACCAGGCCAAAAGGAACTTGATATCGTTACCATTTAAAATTGTGTGAGCAGGGGTAATTAAAGAGCATGAATAATTAAACATAACTGCGGAGTAAATATTAGCAAAAGAAATATTTGATTTCATTTCAAATAAAAAATACACAGAAGTCAGTAGAACCTACAGATTTGGGGGTACATATCTTAAAATAATGAAGATAAAGATAATTTATAATAACCCTGTCTGCTGATACTGTTTGAAAGACATCTCCATATAAATGCATAGAGAAAGAGGATTATCTTTAGTTGACCATGAGTAGTTCAAGTTAGTATGTATCAATATTCATTTCCATATCATGAATATCAATATTCAGAGAATGAAGTATAAAATTTGTATTGTTTGTTGCATCATACTTTTAGTTGTTTTTTCAAAGAGCTTTAAAATAAATCTTTTTTTTTTTTTTGCTTACTCAAAAGTTGGACTCTATAATTATTGAAATCAGGGTATTAATATAATAACAAACAAGTAACCATGACAGTTTGATATTTGAGATAAATTTTGGGAGAAAAAATGTAATAACAAATCTGAATATCATGAAACATACTTTGAAAAATGGATGAAATTTAATTCCTTCATTCTGAAACTGTACACGTTCCAATTTCTTTTTGTTAAGAAGCCTTGCTATTAAATCAGAAGCATCTGCTGATAATTCTGATGGGATTTTTAGTTCACCTTTTATTGTTTCTCTGCAAAATGGAAAAAATACATGAAGTTACAAAAAAAAAAAAATAAATAAATAAAGTATTCTAATTTTAAACTAAGTCCTCATTTTGTACAAATAAGATTTTTGCAATGAATAAAAAATATACATATAAAGCTTTCATCAAAGCTATATTACACTGTTGTTTATAATGCTGACTGCAATATCAGCATATTAACTTTTGACACAATCTAATTCATTTGTTCAATCCAGGAGATAATCTACTCAGCAACTACTATCAAAAACACAATGCTATTTTAAATTAGTGTGTTTATGGAAATTTGAGTGGAGACAACTGTAATTGGATGGCTAGTATTATCTGATTGTTTACCACATGCTATTTTTCTCTTTATCTTTCCATATCAATGCAGGAGTGCATCAAGGCTCCATACTTTACCTAACCTTTTCCTCCTATACATAACTGACTTCACTAACTTCAGTCCTACCCACAGTCTTGCTGTAATCTCAATCTTTCTCCTCGTTCAACCTTGTAGTGTTCAAATATTCCAAGCTTCAGATTTTCTACAACTTTAAGTTCTATCTTCATGCTATTAGGTTCTTAAGCTCTATGGGACAATGTGTCTTAAGGCAATGTCTTTAACTCTATCTCCATGCTATTCTTCAACAGACAAGCACAACCAAATAAATATTAGCACTACCAAATTATGCATTTTGTCTTCTTTTTTTACTTAGTAAAAAAAAAAAAAAAAAATCTCATCTCACTTATATTTGAGAATATCCATCTTCCCAGACAAGAACAAATTTCTAGTCATGAGCTGGGCGACACCACTAGTCTTTCCCAAACACATATCCATCACTCTGCCTCAAAAACTGTATGATTTCTTGCTCAAGAAGTTTCTTCTTATATGTGCAGCTGTTAACCGTGTATAAATCATAAATTCATCTAACCTTAAAATAACATTCTTACTCTTTGGGTGGTGAAAAAGACTATTCTCTAAAATTCTTCATGCTGTCCAAAAAAGGAGAAATCAGTTACTTGATTAACACATCTCTCAAAGACTCACTTTAACTGCTTCTCAAAAATAAACTATTTCTGCATTATCGCTTTCCTTTTCTCAGATGAGAATACAAGTACATCCAGTGGTTCTGTTCTACAGAAATGACACATGCATCATTTCTTTAAATCCAGAAGAATTTACGTGCAGCTGGGGAACATCCATTTACAGTCCTACTACAAACACACTGAACCAGCTCCTCCTCCTCCTCTTTCATGTCAATGACCTCCATTCTCTAGAACAGAGTGTGGGTTGCGACCCCATTTGGGATCACATAACCAAATGTGGGGGTTGCGAAGAATTTCGCAACAGTAAAAGGTTTCTGAATGCTAACAATTCAGGTTGAGGTGATATAGGGTCACCAAATAAGATGAGATTTTACTTGGAGATGTATAGTCAAGAAATTAGGAATATAAGAATGAGCTGTATTTTTGTAAATCAACGCGTAATGAATCCGAGGTGTTTCTGGCAGCGCTCTCTCATCTTGCATCGTGCGACTTGGTTCTGAACAAGCAACATGCAAACTTTGCACTGAGCATGCCATCACACCACGCAACAAATGCTGCCAGAAACACCTCGACTATTACTGTAACTGTAATTCTTTATGTAAATAGTAAAATTATATGTATACTAAAGAATTGTTTTAAAATAAATTTGTTTATGATTTATTATCAATAAATGTTTGATTTGTATACCTATTTTTATACCAGTATACCCAGGGTTGCGTACAAATTTCTCAGGCAAAATGGGGTTGCGAAAAAATTTCTCCAGCGAAAAGGGGTCATGAGTGGGAAAAGTTTAAGCTCTGCTCTAGAACAAACTATAAAATTTAATGTGGTAAATTTTATGAAAAATTTCCTACATCGATTTTACAGAGGTTGCAAATCATGTGAAAGGAACAAAATTGTACATTACTGTATATTAACAGTGAAATACTGATTGTAAACTTGTAAAGGTAACTAGCTAAAGAATGAAATAGAATTGTTTATAAATTATAAAATATTGTAAAGGTTAGAATTATACATTAAGTTGATTTAATATTAAGTTCTGATGTGAAGTTGTAAGGGTAAAAGAATATAAAAGTATCTCTGCCCCAAGTTAAGAGGATTAGACAAGATTATGTTGGTGACTTGATAGTGAACAAAGGTATTGAAGGTCATTCAGATGTGGAGATTTTGCGGCCAAAACTGAAGGTCAAGACAACAGTGGCATCAGTTATTTACATAAGATTCGGGGGTCTCCGACCCTAAAACAAGGAACCTCGGAATTGTGTAAAAGAGGTAATGAGAACCTCTGAAAAAGGAGCTCTGGAGTTTTTCGTTTTGCTGCAGTCCAATGGCCCGCTCGGACTTCTGAGATTTCATTAGATTGTGATCCCTAGGCACAGGGAAAAAACCAGGAGGCAGATTATTCTACGGAGATTTATTTTCAGTAGCAGAATGTGTCACGTGTGACCAGATATGTGTTGACAACAGTAGATCCAGAACCAACGGTGAGCTATGCTACAAATCCCGGAAGAGGACTACACCAGGATGACATCTTTCTTTATTATTTTTATATGTACAGCTAAATTCTAAAATTAAATATTTTGTTACTTACTTAACATCTTTAAATGGCCATTCGTGTGCCAAGAGCTCATATGCTATAATACCATAGCTCCACCAGTCAGCATCCTGAAAAGTAGCAAACAGAATATCAGGAAATTCTTAAAACTAATTTTTTACACTTCAACTAAGACAGTTGAAATAAGTTCTAACCAAAACATTCAATTAAATATAGCAAATTATAGTTCATCTTTCACTTTCATTTAATGCTTTCCCATTTCTTAAATAGCAGGTACACACACACAGAACTCTTGTTTTCTAAAACAATAGGTACTAGTATGCATCCATTGCTGGCAGGAAAAGTTCTAAATTAAACTATTTTGCATTCGTATGTCTTGTGTCACTGTTAATAAAGGTGTTAGTATGCTGTACTGTCTCAAAAAAAAAAAAAAGAAAAGAAAAACACGATGTGCATATGTTCATGTGTGTGTGTGTGTGTGTGTGTGTGTGTGTATATATATATATATATATATATAGTGCTATTTTTATAATATAAAAAAAAAATTAGCTGTATACAAGACAGTGTTCAAACCAGTTTTAACTTATGGATCTGAGAGCTGGGTCAGAAGTAAAACACATGACCAAAGACTAGAGACCACAGATATGAGAGTCCTGAGAAAGATTAGAGCCATGAACAGATGGCATCAATGGCAATATCATATTAAAAATGAGGATATTAGGAAAGAACTTGACATTGTCAGCATCCAGGAATGCGTTAGCAGAGCTAATCTCAAGTGGTATGATCACTTGAGATTAGATCAAAAACTACCTTGGGAAGTCATCTCTGGCCCTTTCAAACATCTCTTCATCTTTTTGAAAACCAGGTGACCAAATCTGCACACAAAGGTCCATCTGTAGCCTAATCAAAGCCTTATACAAAATAATAAGAATCTCCTTACTTTTACAACAGAATGGACGAAGAAAGATTAGCAAAACAAGTGTTCTCTGTGAGGTTGGCAACAAAACAACCCAGAGGAAGACCAAGATGTAGGTGGATTGATACAGTACAAAGTGCCTTAGATGGTAGAAATATAAGATCTGATAATGTTGGAGTCTTGACAAGTAACAGACTGATTTGGAGGAAAATTGTAGATAGGAGGTTAGTAATGATGTAATTTTTTTCATGTAGTACTATCATATCCTGTACACCTCTTGAGGGTATATGGCAGGAATTTGATGATGATGATGATGAAAAAAAAAAAAAGGTGCCAGTACTCATTCTTTGCTAACAGGAAAAAATTAAAAGAAAATGAAACTAAAAAAATAATAATTATATCAATTGTTACTTCATAGCATGAAGATTTTTTTTTTTGAATAAGAAGAACAAATTAAATATTTAGTACACAGTTTACTAGGTATTAAATTATTCTATTAGTATAGAATAATTTAATATGCCAATTTTCTTATAAAAATTGTCACAAAGAATTCTGGGAATGATGCTGAAGCCACTGTCTTGTAAAAGTAAGGAGATTCTTATTATTTTGTATAAGGCTTTGATTAGGCTACAGATGGACCTTTGTGTGCAGATTTGGTCACCTGGTTTTCAAAAAGATGAAGAGATGTTTGAAAGGGCCAGAGATGACTTCCCAAGGTAGTTTTTGATCTCTGGAATGTCGAATATGAGGACAGGTTGAGATGATGCAATTTACATAGTCTAGTGGATAGGAGGAAGAGGGATGATATGATAGAAGACCTACAAGTTAGTAAGGGGTTGTTATAGGATCGATGTTGGAGAGGTTTTACAGCAAACAGTGGAAGATCAGAGGAGAACTAGAGGACAGCCCTGAAAGCTGTATAAGGAGGGCGTGAGCAGGGGAGTGAGAAGCAGGTTTTTTGCATGCAGATTTGTGAATGATTGGACTGTCTTCCTTAATGTGGTGTCTGCAGAGAATTTGAGTGTGTTTAAGGTGCATGATGAGCTGTGTGTATGACAAAAGGACCTCCTAGATGAGTCTTTGACTCCATGGGGTCTTGGGATAATAATAATAATAATTACACATTTTTAAAATTCTCCTCCTGCACAATATGCCAACTTCTTTCCATACTATTACTTGAATGCAATTTTCTAAGCAGCCATTAAGTGACATATTTTGCTAGATTCAACTTGTACAAGCATGAACATGCTAATATATAAACATGAAAGTAATTTAAAATTCTAAAAAATGATTATAAGTATTTATATAGCAAATCCAACAACAAACAGTGAAAATGCAAACTCCATTAAATAACTAAGTTTATTACTGCATATCATCACAAAAAAAGGTGCTGGATATAGGAGGTGTGGCTATTAAATAACGAGACTGGTTGCAAAAATGTGGTTTATTATTACAATTGTACAACTTAATTGTTATTCAACATACTCCCCTCCTCTATCTATACCAATGCATACGAATTTTCCATTGTTGGAAGCAGTGCTGCAAGTCATCAGGTGTTGTTTGCTTCGGTAGAGCTGCCATTTTCTACTTTACCTCAACCACTGACTGAAAATGGGTGCCCTTCAATATGGATTTCAACTTTGGAAAAAAGTAAAAGTCCTATGGAGCTAAGTCTGGCAAGTAAGGTGGATGGTCCAACACTGGGATCTTCTTATCAGCCAGATACTGCTTTACAGACAGTGCACTGTGGGCTGGAGCATTGTCCTGATGGAGAATCCAAGCATTGTTCTTCCACAGATCGGGTCTCTTCTTCCTCACTCGTTCTCTCAGCTTGGCCAGAACCTCAAGGTAAAAATGTTGGTTAACTGTCTGACCCTCTGGTGCCCATTCAACCATTACCACGCCATTGATATAAAAAAAGATCAGCATTGCCTTCAGTTTTGACTAGCTCATTCTTGCTTTTTTCATTCTCGGTGACGTGGGAGATTTCCAGTGAATCGATTGTCTCTTGTTTCTGGATCGTACTGGAAAAGCCACATCCTATCACATGTAATGATCTTGAAATCCGCATTGAAGGGCATCCATTTTCACTCAGTGGATGAGGTAAAGGAAAAAATGTCA
The DNA here is from genome assembly GCF_054136105.1 of Typopeltis vanoorti. NCBI lineage: Eukaryota > Metazoa > Arthropoda > Arachnida > Uropygi > Thelyphonidae > Typopeltis > Typopeltis vanoorti. Next base: position 26,055,659 of record NC_143558.1, on the reverse strand, counting down.
GGCTACTGAAGCAGATAACACCTGATGACTTGCAGCAGCACTGCTTTCAACAATGGAAAATGCATATGCAACGTATATGGTGTATAGATAGAGGAGGAGAGTATGTTGAAGGTGATAACAATTAAGTTGTACAATTGTAATAATAAACCACATTTTTGCAACCAGCCTCATTATTTAATAGTGACACCTCATGTATATACACACACTCGGGTCTCTTTTTATGCGGATTTGAAGTTATGCGGTATAGTACGCCCACAGATACGAGACATTTCGACACTTCTGTGCATGTCAACAGAAGGAGAATCCATTCTAATAATAGGTAATCCAGCAGTTCCCAAACTTTTCCTATGATGGAACACTTCACAAATACTGAAATTTTCATTGAACACCTTGGTTATTTTGTAATGTATCAATTAATAATTAATTTAGCTTATTTTTTATTATTAATTCATAATTGATCATTAATTATTAATTAATTAAACATAAACATCATTAAATCAATTTGTGCTGATTTTCATTGACATATCCCATTCTGATCACCAAAAATTTATATTATTATAAGTACTTATGAATGAATGCAGACTTTTTCTCTTGTGTGCTGATAGTTTTCCCCTCCTTTTGTACATCCTGGAGATTGCTATATAGGCTGGAGGTGGATGAATCACTATCTGTTGCATCACAAACACCTTCAATAAGAAATTTCTTAACACCAAAATTAAACAAAGTCCCTTGTCTCTTATTCATATTCAAACTTAAATCTGTAGGCCTATTACTTTTAAAAAATTATGGCACTACAGTTTCGAAACAAGAGCTTTCACCCAACAATACAAACTTGTGAAGAAAGTATTCATTATTACATTATTACTAGATCTTACAACCGGATACAGGCTACCTTGATCTTCAATTTCAGTGGAAAAGTTTTTTTTATACTTCCTTGCTGATTGGTCAATAACATTTGCAACACAGATGTTATTTCGTTCAGTTTTGAGAACAGAGGATACGCCGCACATTGTTGTAATCGGCTTGCAGGCAATTTTTATGACCAGTCATAAACAAGGTATTCCCTTTCCCAAATGTTGAAAGGTTACAATGTGTGAAAATTAACGATAATTCATGAATACTTCCACGTTTAAAAATACATACACGGCTTGGTTATCACTAACATTTGCTACAGATGTTATTTAGACATTCTGGGTCTGAGCTTTTCGACATATTCACGAATATTATTCTCCTCAGAATATTTCCACTATAACATATTTATTCATGAAAAATGCTTAGAATACTAAAATGACGAGCTCCACGAGACTTCTCACTGAACACTTATTCACCTTCTGTGGAACACAGTTTGGGAAACCCTGGGGTAATCAATCCGTACTGTTTATTATTACATTCTCTTTTATGATCGTTGTGGTTTTTAAAGTGGTAACTATTTTGCTTGTATAATATAACAGTTGGAAAATTTTACCTAAAAATCACGTGATTGCGTGTGTCGTTGACCATTTGTTCATCACCATTGTACATAATGAACAGCGTGTTGCAGCACATTTTGCGTAACGTGATAACATGTAAGCAGTGAGTGTTCATGAAATTTAATTTTGCATGTAAGTGTTTGTCTTTTTATTATCAAAAGTCTAAATTTTGCTAATTGTTATTTTAAAGATTTAATTTGGCCCAATGGAGAAAAAAAGCAATTTCTTTGGAAATTAAAATTGCAATTTTAGATCGCAAAAGGAGAGGGACCTACGGTGATTGGTAAACATTTTAATTTAGGTGAATCTACTATACGAGCAATTAAAAAGAATGGAGTTACAATAAGAAAATCTGTCATTTCTGGCACAAAACTAAGTACCAAATTATCATCATACTCAAGAGATGCTTTAATAGAAAACACGGACCGAGCTCTCGTAATTTGGATTGAAGAATTAACTCAAAGAAGAATTCCTATAAGTGGTTATTTAATTAAACAAAAAGCTCTTCGGTTTTATGAACAGATGAAGCAATTGGTGCCATCTGCTTCTGCTTCCCAGGCTGATAAAGAATTTTTGGCTAGCAAAGGATGGTTAACCGGGGTTTTTAAAAAGGAATGCACTTCATAACGTGAAGATTACAGGCAAGGTTGCAGCAGCAGATGAAGAAGCAGTCAAAATTATTAAAGATAGTGGTTATCCCAATCAAGTATTTAACGATGATGAAACAGGATTGTTTTGGAAGAAAATGCCTAGTTGAACTTACATTGCAAAGTCTGAGAAAAAAGCAAGTGGGTTTAAAGCAAGCAAAGATCAAGTGATGCTGTTACTTTGTAGCAATGAATCAGGGAATCAAATGTTGAAACCCCTCCTAGTAAATCGATTTCTAAGAACACGTGCTCTAAAAGGCAGAGATCTAAAACAACTACCGGTATGTTGGATGGCTAATACAAAGGCCTGGGTAACAACTGCTGTATTTACTGAATGGTTCAGTAATTGCTTTGTACCAGAAGTGGAAACATATATGAAGCAAAAAGCTCTAAATTTTAAAGTTTTATTAATTGTTGACAATGCACCAAGTCATCTACATTTAGAACATCCAAATGTGCAGGTAGTGTTTTTTTCACCCAATACAACAAGCACTGTTCAACCATTAGATCAAGGCATAATTGTTACTTTTAAAAAAAATTACATTACCCACGCTTTTCAATTTATATTGGATAAACTAGAAAATGAATCATTAACAGTAACTGATGTTTGGAAAAAATTTTCTATTTTGGACTGCTTAAATCATATTGCATCTGCTATCGCTGAAACAAGACCACAAACTTTAAACTGGAAAGCAGCTTGGCCTGGATGTGTTGCAAATAGTGCAACCATGAAAACATCTACGTTATCAGCTGAAATCAGTACTTTGGCACATGAAATTGGTGGAGAAAGTTTTGATACATTTAGCCAGAAGGATGTAGACGAATTGTTTGTGGATAATGGCTTAAGTGACGATGATATTATTGGATATCGATTAACTTTAGATATCTTCGAAGATCCAGAAAACGACAGTGAAGCAGAAGAAAAACCTGTCCCTCTCACTACAAGTGCAATAAATTGGAAAATCATTTTCTTGTAAATGACATAAATTCTGAACGAGCCTTTAAATTCCAACGTGAGATGAAGAACTGTATGTCTGGATATTGCAGGCTGTATAAAAAAATTAGTAAAATCATCATCGCAAAGTTTAATCACTGATTACATTGTCAGAAGAAAAAAATCAGCACAGAACGAGGGTGAAGTTAATTCTTTGTGAAGAACCATTGCCTTTACCATACAGATCTGATGCGCTGACTATCTCTTCTAGTGATGAAAGTGATTTTGCACCAGTTTGCAAACGTTGCCGAATATTGTCTAATAGCGATGATAATTCTGATGACAAAATGTAAAAAAAAAAAAAATTGTTACTTTTCAATAAAATTAAATGAATAAAGCTTTAAAAAACTTAGGTATTCTTATTTTCCTGAATTTTCATAAACTTTTTTTATGCGATTTTAGGTTTATTTTAAATCATTGCTTCGGTTTTAGAAAATTATGGAACGTATCCCTAATTTTTCAACGTACGTTTAGGCCTTTTTTATGCGATTTTTTATATGTGGTTTTCTGTGGAACATATGTACTGCACAAAAAGAGACCTAACTGAATATATATATCCTTTACAGTAAGAGTAGAAGTAACTTACATATATTAAGACAAGTTCTTTTAAGTATGGAATGTATAAAAGAGGTTTGGTAATCAATGAAATATGGTCACTACATATCACTGTCTCACAATATTTGAAACTACTGTACTGCAAATATTATATCATTATAATAAACTCATTAAGTATAAAAACTTCTAAAAAACATCCAAGCCAAAAGCATGATCATTTCCTCTGTGCTATTTTAATTGAAATCTGCTATAGAGATGTGAAGAAAGGAATATGGAGTGAATTTCTTGTTTGGAGATTGGTGGGTAAGTAGGCATACACCGATGAGCATTTTTTATATAGTAGGGACCTCCAACAGTGTGGGAGGCCTACTAACATATTATATTGGACAGAACTTTTAGTAATTGTTCATAGTAAGTGAATTTACTATAGCATTATTTATTATAGTGAGTCAGGTATATTCCTTCGGTTCTTATAAGTTGACTGTCTCACATTAGTCTCATGTTTCACATCATACTAGATTATCATACCAGGCTCTTGATTATCCTACATTCCTTCCAAACTCACAAGATCATTTCTACTAGAATGTGATTAGTGTAGAAACTGTGAATAAGTTTATTTGCTGTTTAATGAGCAATAGTATGTTTAAGAATTAAAGTCTGCACACAATTAGCCATGACTCCATAGAGCTCTGATGATGATAATAATAATCATCATTTTCATCACTAAACCATGCAACTACATAGCAGAACTGAAAGAACAGGAAGATAGTGGTTTGATATGAAAACTACTGCACACTACCTGCACTGGAATTATTCATCATCCATATGGATCACATTATACGGAAAGTGGCATTGAACGTGATATAAAACTGGAGTAATAAACTAATTGTTGGGTTTATTATCTCCAGGTTTGATATCACATTTAATCATATAAAATCTCCAGTTTTTTGATAAAGGTTTTCACCATACTAATGAATAAGCATGTTGGTGAGCCAGTTGAATATACTCATATTTACATACTAAAAAAATTGAAATCAGCCAAAATAAAATAGTCTGTCAAAGATGGGAAAGCATAGGTATGAGGATCTTGAGGAATATTAGAGAATACTGATCACATCAATATTATAACCACAGATATAAAAGTTTGACGGTTATTACTGTTCAAAAAATATGCAAGCAAAGCTAATCTAAAGTGGTTTGGTGACTTCAACAGAATGAGAAATGAGAGATTTACAAAAAAGAAGCATGTCAAGTAAAAAAAAAAAAAAAAAAAGTTTTGAAACGATATGGTGTGAGGTAGAAGTGGGCAGCAGGACAGAATATTTAGTGGGGTGTTACTACAAGCTAGGGTGCATAGAGGGTGAAGAGCAGATGTTTAGACAGTTGAGGTTGGCAAGTGCAAAATGAATGATTGGTATGGGAGATTTTAACTACAGCAGTATAAATTAGGAAGAGGAAACTGCATGTAGTAGTAGTAGTAGTAAGAGATTTGAATTTCTGGAATTCTTGAGGGATATTCTGCCTTTTTTTTTTCTTTTTTTTTTATGGATTTTACAGACTTTTGATAGGATACTACATGATAAAACTGATATTTAAGTTGCAATACTTGGGTTTAGATATCAGGTCAGTCGTCATGTCGGGATTGGCTATCTGATAGTTATCAGAGAGTTATGTAGGGGGAAGCAGTATCAAGGAGACAGAAGGTAACAAGTGGGGTCCCACAGGGCTAAGTACTGGGACCTGTATTATTTAATCTTTATATTAATGACATTGTCGATGGATTGCAGGGGATATTCAGTTGTTTACAGATGATGTATAGCTGGGAAGGGTTATTAATAATAGTGCAAATGTGGTAGTCCTTCAAGAGGATTTGAATAAACAGAACAGATGAATAAATAGGGGAGAGGCATCAATTTAATGCAACTAAATGTAAGGTCTTGAAATTTGGGATACAAACTTAGGGAGACGAGAGATCTGGGGATGACGAGTGAAAGAAAACTGAAAATCAGGGAACATGTTGCAAAGGTGGTGAAGGTAACCCAGAGGATTGCTGCAATACTCAGAAGGATGCTGACTTGCAGAGAAAAAAGAGTTGTCATTCCATTGTATAAAGCCCTGATCAGACCATACCTGGACTATTGTGCTCAAATTTGGTCCCCACGATTTGAAGGAAATAAATTAACTGTGGAAAGAGTGCAGAGGTGGATAACAAAGATGATATTAGGACTGTACAATGTTAGTCATGAGGATAGGCTGAGGGAATATGGACTGCAGAGTTTGGTAGATAGAAGGAGAGGTAATATGATTGAGACTTTTAAACTGTTAAAAAGTAGTTACAGGATGGACACTGGGGAGTTCTTTCATTTGGTGGAACAGGAGGAAGGAGCAAGGGCAAGGGGACTATCCCTGCAAATTATGAAAGGAAATTGTGAGCAAGAGGGTAAGGAGTGGTTTCTTTATGTGGAAGGTGGTTGAATCATGGAATGCATTGACTGATAGAGTGGGGAGAGCATGAATGGTCAATGAGTGGTGTTTTCTTGGATGGGCTTCCCACAATGAGTCTTATGACTCCATGGAGGCCTAAATATTATAGTGATGATGAAAATATAATAAGCTGATAGAGTAGGGGCGAAAGTTGAAAAAATAAAGTCTATGACTCATCAAATACAGTCAACTATTACTAAAGTAAGCACCATTATAACAAATTTACTCACTTTAACAACCTAAAAGCAAATCTAAATCTTCTAGTCACAATACTGTTATAAAAGAAGTTTGGTATAGGAAACTATCCACTATAACAAACTATTCCTGAAGTCATTACTAGTTTCTATAAGGAAGGAGTTTAACATAGTCAGTTCATTGATTGCAATGAAAAGTGCAAGCTGGTAAAGAAACATACAGAAGAGGAACAAAAAAAAAATCAGACCATGAAAGAAGTAGTATATCAATAAATCTAAAATTCTTGAATTTGATATATATTTAATGTAATAAACAATCTCTATACCAAATTTTTCAAATTAGGCATTAAGGCATTCTATCACTAACAACTGGTAAAGAATACCTTACAAAGAAAAATCAATAAATATGATTATTATGAGGACTATTCTATAAAGGATATTAAGATTAACTTACATAACTGTAAAACCTGTTATTTGCAACTTCTGGAGACATATATGGTTCACTTCCACAATATTCATTACATATGGAAATCTGCAAGAAAATATATGAAATGGTGTTATATTTCACATAGAGTATAAATAAGTGAAAGCTATAGTAATTCGATTGTTTAAAAATGACAGACTCAAATTTCTTTTTGTGAATTTCTTAGTACAATTCTACACCACTTGTTGTAATAATATTCTTTTGCTTATTAATAAATAACAGAAAATATAGTTTGCCTTCAGGTGGCAGATCATTGTTCATATGCTTTTTATGTAAATAACTTAGTAGGTATAAGTAAAAAAAAAAAAAAAAAAAAAACACTATCCTTGTTCCTTGACTGAATTATATTTTCGTATTACAGAGAAAATATTAAATCCATGCTGATAAATGTATTATGGTACATACCTCATTCTCTCGAAACACTTTGCTTAAGCCATAATCACAGAGAAAAAGGTGACCGTCATTACGAATCAATATGTTTTCAGTTTTGATGTCTCTATGTATGATCCGCATCTGAAACAGAAATGTTATTATTATACAAATAAAAAAGAAAAGAAAACAAATAAACAAAAGAAATATTAAAAAAACGGAAAGCTAAAATGACTTGCAAATAAGATAAACTAATTATTACTGTTAAAAGGTAAATCCACATTTTAGTATACATCCCATACTATCAACGTGTTGTATTCACTACCAAGTTTACATGTTCTCTGGACTTCATTATTAACTATATGCATAGAAATGAGACAACTAGAACTATTAAGATGGAAACAAGCAAGTTTGTATCTATGTATGCATATATGTATGTAATCTTGATACCAGAAATTGGGTGAATAGCAAGCAATGATCAAAAAATGCTGATTACAGTTTCTCAGATTACTAAATGACCAAGGTGATCATTCAAGGATAGAAGGATAACTGCAGGCCAGGGATATAGTAATTTATGCTTAGTAATGTTAGAAACATTAGTAAAAAGAAGTTTTTTTCCTTTTTTGTTATATATTGGAATAGAATATAGAAGACAGAATATTTCAGGAATAATAAAGAGAATAGGATTGGATGGGGGGGGGGGGGGAATTGCTTATTATGACAGCAAAAAAATTGCAAACAACAAGAGTAGTAGTTCATCAATAACAAGGTCACAGGAGATAGTGCATTTCTGGTGTGAGATGGAGACACCAATAGGACAGAATATATAATTGGTTGCTTATTGCAATAAGCCTAATAATGCAAAGGAAGGTCAATGTGTAGAAAATGAGAGAATAATACTATAAACATACATTGGATGATAGGTAAAGAAGAAAAGAACGTATGCAGTTACTGGGAAATAATTATTTGAAACGGCATATGATGAAAGGACTTGGTTATTGTTTCTAGTACTGGATCTGGTAACAGTACTCAGTACTCTCATAATTTGTCCATAACCAAGTTAGCTACTTTGCTTATGACTGGAGTTGGATCATGCAGACTTGACTTGTGGGTGAGGTTGATAGCATATTGATTATTCAGTCAAGAATGAGATATACACTCTCTGTCCAAAAAGAAACCATACTTTTCGAAAATAGAAGAAACTAGTGGTGCCACCTGTTGTATCTTTTTGTTGTCGAAAGTGGCAACCTTCATTAGTGTTGTGTCAACTGTTTATGACATTTGTTTCATTAGAAACTGAGTTATGGCGCCAAGAGTGACTGGTATTGACGAACGGTCGGAAAATGAGTTTCAAACAGAGAGCTGCGATTAACTTTTGTGTCAAACTTGGTAAAAGTTTTACTGAAACGCATCAAGTGCTTAAAAAAGCATACGGTGATGAATGCTTATCCCGTACCCAAGTTTACAAGTGGTTTAAGCGATTTCAAAGTGGTTGTGAGATGCTTGAGGACGACGAAAAGCCGGGCCATCCAACTGGACTGAGCGAAGTTAACATCCAAAAAGTGCATGATTCCATCAAAGAAAACACGAAATAGCCAGTGAGATTGATTGGGGATTCCAAAATCAACTGCGCACAACATTTTGACCGAGAAATTGGGCCTTCATAAATGGAATTCGTGATTTGTTCCCAACAAGTTGACCAACGACCAAAAAAGTATCGAATTGAACAATGCAAGGACCTCATTAAAACCGTAATCGTAAGGACTCGCACCTCCTTAAAACGATTGTTACTGGTGATGAAACGTGGTGTTTTGAGTATGAGCCCGAAACAAAGCATCAGAGTGCTGAGTGGAGACCACCAGAAGAGGGGCATCCAAAAAAAAGTCACTTGGAGAAGTCAAAAGTAAAACAATGCTGATTTGTTTCTACGATTCCTATGGCATTATCCACAAAGAATTCATTTCGCCTGGCCAAATGGTCAATGGTGAGTTTTATCTCGAAATTTTGAAGCCATTGATAACAAGAATTCGTCGCTTATGGCATGAACATCGTGATGCAGGCAGCTGGTCTCTCTTTTGCACGATAATGCACCATCTCATTGTTCAAACATTGTGAGACAGTTTTGAGCAAAAACCAAGTTTGCGTGTTGGATCACTCGCCATATTCACCTGAACCTGATTTAGCACCCTGTGACTTCTTTCTCTTCCCGACTTCATTTGCTGATGAAAGGAAAGCGATACGACAACATTGAAAACGTTCAAAAGGCAGTAACCACGATCCTCAACAGCATCCCAAAAACCGATATAAAAAAACTCATTTAACGAATTAATTGACCGTGCCAAATGCTGTATCAAAACTGAGGAAGGAGTATATTGATTGAAATAAATGATTTGAATAATTGTAATTGGCTTGTGTTTTATTTTCTATCAAAAGTTCGGTTTCTTTTTGGACAGAAGGTGTATATATACACATGTCCCATAAGTTCCAAAATATTTCAATAATTCATAACAATTAGAAAAGTTGATATATTAGAGTGGGGGTTGCACAAAAGTGAATCGCAAGGAGGAGGATGGGGATTTTTTTGTGGGGAGAAAAAAAATTTACTTCAAATTTTCACCAAAAGAAGGCGCATGTACCACATGCATCATATGCAAATGACAGTGCTATAAAACGCAGGATGTATACTGCTGACAGCTTGTAATGAATGCATGCAAATTCCCAATCATTCAGGTGAACAGAATTGTTTTTGTGAAAAGAAAAATTTATTGCTGTCATGCGTACACTGGTGGATAAGGCATTGTTAGTGAAGTGGGGAATCAGCAGTGGAAATTTTATGAAAGTTTCGAACGCAGAAAAGAATGAAGAAAGGTGAAGGTCCTGTCACTCTTTCCAGACTATAGTCTCTAATACGACATTTTGAGAAAACTTAAAAATTGTCAGATCACCCTCGAACATGCAGACCAATATTATTCGAAGCCCGTACTAGCATTGCAGAATGGCAAACGAATACCCTAGTGGCACAATCAATAAGTGGCGTAAGCAGTGCACGGGAAGCTGCACACCATAAAGCTTATGCACTAACCTAATTCCTCTACTTTATTAACATCCAAAATATGATACACATTTCTGGCTCAGCTATCACTATTCTCCTAACTCTTCTTTCTCCCCACCAGTAAAAACATTATCTTCACTGAAAACTCTAAACATAAGTCATTAATATTTTTCCTTCTTGTTTTCTAATTAACAAGAAAAAGTTTGCAACTTACCTCATGGAGCTGCTCAATAGCTAAGAGGAGCTCTGCAAGAAAACCTTTGATATCACTTTCAGTGAATGACGCATAATCATTTTCGAGATTAAATAATGTACCCCATTCTGCATAATCTACAAAAAAAAATAATAATAGTAATAAATAAATAATAAATTTACAGGCATTTTATTTTATTTTAAGTATTTTGTGTTTTTTAAACAAATACTTTTGTATTTGTTTAAAATATTTTACATATTTTAAATATTAACAAAATCTTAAATATAGAAAAATATTTTTTTTATTAAACTAACACTTGTATTAAGCCTACTCCACTATTACATGTAGATGGTACAACTGCACCACTGTAAAAGCCAACCACATGGCTTCTACATCTCTAATTCTTGCATAACTAATTGTGGTAAATGTGACCTAACCATTCAAAAAACACTAAATGCTGCATTTGATTTTTTGCCAGAAAAAGATCAGAAAAATTTTACTCAAATGGATAATGAAAGTTTCCTGGCCCTGAATTGCATTCCTCCAGTTGTTCTAAAGGTCTGTGCTCCAGAGTTGACTCCTTGCTATGCAGCCAATTAACACTTTCTTATTCCACTGGTATCTATCCTGTAGTCCAAAAATTAGTCCATGTACACCCTATTTCTAAGAAGGTTGACAAATCTTTAGCTTCACACTACTATCCAATTTCTCTCATCTCAAGCCTTTCTAAAGTAGTAATGGAAAGAACCATCAGCACACAACTTCTATGCTACCTTAAAGACTCTTGTCTAATAACTTACCAAACCTATGGATTCTGTACTGCCAATCAACAGGAGATCTACTAACCTATGTCACCCACCTCTCGACAAACACGATGGAAAGGTTTGGTGAATCTAAAGTAGTTCCCCTTGATATCTCCAAGGTTTATCACCAAGCTTGGCACAAAGGTCTCAAAATGCCCATTATTCAGTCTGTTCCTGATTTCTGCAATTAGGTAGCTAGCTTTCTGACTCGATGCTCATTTTGTGCATCCAGTCACTATACTGGGATCCCATCCAGTATAGTTGCTAATGCTGGGAATCCCAAACGCTTTGTTCTTTTGCCCACTCTTTCTTCTATAAGGAATCTATTCCAGTTGACTACCAATCCAGTCCACAATTTTTCCGCTGACTACATGCTAGTAATCCTCCTTTTCATTTGCAAAGTATAAATCATAACCTGCAGAACTTTAACCTCATCTCATCTCATCTTCCTTTTACCGTCTTTTACCTTGTGGTGTCGAGGGTTCATTAATCATCGGATCTCAAACTGTTCACAGGATAAGGTGGTCAGCCCTTCACCCCAGTGTATCCTATATCTGTAGTGTTGAGTTCTCAAAGCCGGTTTGCCTGCTTTGCAGGATGAAAAACCCCAGGACAAATTAGGGAAAAATCCTATTGTCCACGCCCAAGACCTGATAACTTGGCTATAGCTGAGGAAGATCTTTCTCACGTCACTGACAGTAATCGAACTTAGGACACTCCTTCCCCAGGCATATGGTTGTGAAGCGTACAGCCACTAGGCTAACTGTGCGACGAACTTTAACCTCTTCTACCTTAAATTCTGATCTTCAAAACATTCATCAATGGGGTTTGGATAACCTTGTCAACTTCAATACTAACAAAACACAGCTCTAAATTATTTCCAAAAAAAAAAACTTTTCTTCCAGGCTTACTCTGATAATATCCAAATCAGTATTCAAGATGAGATTTACATTTTTCAGATAACTCTTGAGATTATAAACCTCAAATCTCTCTCTCTCTCTCTCTTGGCACAAATATATCACAAATATTGTCTCCAGTGGATCCAAAATATTAGGCTTTCACTTGAGGCATTATTTTAACTCTAAACAGCTCCTAACTCTATGCAAATCTGCCCAACCATTGAATACTGCTCTCATCTGGGATAGCATCCCTAAGAGCTCCCTAAAAATACTGGATTCTCTACAGAAAAGGGCAGTTAGATTGTTTTATGATCCCCATCTCTCACTAATATGCTCAACTCACTTTCACACAGATTCAATTTCTGCAGCCTGCATCTTCTATAAATACTTCTATGGGCACTATTCATCAGAATTGGCATCAATAACTCCCCCATCCTGTATCCAATCCATCGAAACATGTGTAACAAGAAATTACCACCCTCTCCCATTACAAAACAAATTTCTCCTCCTCTTCATTCATCCCTTCCACTGCTGTTCTGTGGGACAGTTTCCCACAACATGTTTTCTAACAAATACAGTCTACAGCTTTTCGAGTCAAATGTGAACAAGTTCCTTATTTCTCATTCACAATAATAGTTTACTATAGGTTGACCATCCTCTCATGAATAGGTTCTCTATAAAAATAGAAATATTATTACTCTAACCAGTTTATCCAAGGATTAAAACAGTATTATTTTTAGTATACCTCATTTTCAGAGAACTGGCTGAACTTGCAGTCAAGGCAATAAGGCCATGAGGTTGGTATATAATGTCTGTAAATTTGTATATTCTCTGGCTGAATTTTGCCTTTTAGAAGTCAGGGAAAACCTAGTTTTCTCAAAACCTTAATATCTCTGTGTTAGCCAACCTTATATGGTGAATTAGTAGTCTCATACAAAAGTAGCAGAGTTTTTCTCCCAAAAACTTGGATTTTTTTCATCCCATATCACAAAGGTGGTGAAGGTAACCCCTGGAGCAGGGGTTCTCAACCTTTTCCAGTGGTGTACCACTATATTTAATTCAAGATATTAGATGTACCAGTAAGGCAGTGGCTCATGTACCACCACCAGTGGTACGCATACCATAGGTTGAGAATCCCTGCCCTAGAGGATTGTTGCAATACTGAGAAGGATGCTGACCTGCAGAGATAACAGAGTTATCATTCCATTGTATAAGACTCTGATCAGACCACACTTAGACTATCTCAAATTTGGTTCCCAGGATTTGAAGGGGATAAATTAACTGTGCAAAGGGTACAGAGGCAATTAACAAAGATAGGTTCAGGACTGTACAATGTTAGTTATGAGGATTGGCTGAGGGAATGTGGACTGCAGAGTTTGGTGGATAAAAGAAAGAGAGGTGATATGATCTAGACTTTTAAACTTTGAGAGGTAGTTATAGGGTTGACACTGGGGAGTTCTTTCATTTGGTGGAACAGGGAGAAGGAGCAAGGACAAGGGGCCATCCCTGCAAATTATTAAAGGAAGCTGTGAGCAAGAGGGTGAGGAGTGGTTTCTTTGCATGGAGTTGTTGAACAGTGGAATGCATTGCTTGATAGAGTGGTGAGGGCAAGAACAGTCAATGAGTTCAAGGAGTGGTATGATAGACTTTGTGTTTCCTAGGAAGGTCCTCCCACAATGAGTCTCTTGACTTCATGGAGGCCTAAATAATATGGCAGAGAACACAGGCAATTAATAGATAAAAATACTATTATCAGATGAAACACATAACCTGTATTTCATTAGTATGAATTTTCCTTAATGACAAGAACAAGCAAATAATGCTGTGCTGTTGCTTTTAATAATTTTTTAATTATTATAATGCAAAATGCAGAAGTATTTTTATCATCATAAATTTCCTGATATATATCCCCAAGGAGTGTTCAGATTACTATGATAGCACTACATGATTAAGTTTACATTATTATTAATCTCCTATCAACAATTTTCCTCCAAATTAGTCTATTACTTGTGAACACTTCAATATTGTCATATCTAACATTTTGGGCCTCTAGGCCACCCCCTGACTGACTCAATCCACCTAGCCCTTGGTCTTTCTCTGGGCATCTTTCCTACCATCCTGTTTTGCTAACCTTTCCTCACCATTCTATTTAAGTGGCTACACCACTTAAGATTATCTATGCTGACACATTCTTGAATGCTAATAATGTCCAGCTGTAGCACACTTTGTGGGGGGGGGGGATGTTGAGTAGATGATTTGAGAATACACGCTACGCTTCACATATGACCCATGACTGAGCATCTGTAATGATTGCTAATTCATATGCAGTATAGAAATAGAAGACACGACACAACATTAATTTAAAAAATTGAATTTTAATTAGGAAAAGATTTTTGGAAAATTTTCTAGTGTTTTCTTCCTTTTTCTTTGGGAGGGCAGGGCCCCTTACACGCCCCCCCCTCTGGGTGCACCACTGATGTCCAGTTCCTTTCTAATATCTTCATTTTTAATATGATCCTGCCATTGCTACCTAATATTTCTCAGAACTCTCATATCTGTGGTCTCTAGTCTTTGATCAAGTACTTTATTTCTGACCCAACTCTCAGATTCAAAACTTAAAACTGGTTTGAATACTGTCTTGTATACTAATTCATATTTTGGCTAATTTCTCTCTTATTCCATATAAATTTATTCAACTGGCTCCCCACTATACCAGTTTTGCTTATTCTGTTGTCTATTTCCAAATTTAATTTGCCATCTTTTGCACCTTAATAACTGATATATTTTACTTGTTCTATAGGATCTCCATTCAGAATGCAGCTGAAATTTCCTATGCTCCTGTCTATTTTAATAGTTTGGTCTTTTTATTGCTAATTTTCATGCCAAATATGTTACAGTTATTATTCAATTTATCCTGGAGACTTACTCTTACAAGTATTCTTATTGAACCCAAATTATATATATATGATTTTGCAAAGTGGCAACTAATTGAAACAAAGCAGACATTTAAATTTTTAAAAAAAATTAATACAAAAGATGACTTACATTAGAATTTTTAATGGCATAAAAGTTTCATCTGGGTAGAAGCATCTTCCAGTGTGAATTCAATAAAGATGCCCCTGAACCATACTTGAGCAAAAATTTTATACGATTAAAAACTACCTCTTCAAATTTATTAAAATGGTCTTCTTGTAACCCTGTAGAAACATTTGCATCCATAGTACTACCAATCCATCAGTGGTTTTAACAGGCACTTAAGTGTCCATAGCCTTCCAAGCATTCTTGGACTTCCCAACTGTAATATGAAAATAAGGTAGTTACCCCTATGACCCTAAGTATTCTTGTCTGTAAATTTCATGTGTTCTACTGGCCAGTTTGTCTGTTGTGAGGGACAAAAAACCCAGGCTTCCAGGAGAAAAAACCTTCTACCTCTATATGAGACCGGCTAACTCACTTTTAGTCGAAAAAGACCAGACCACATATCACTGACAGGAATCAAACCCAGGTCTTTCCAACTAAAGGGCTTCATCTATACTGACTGAGCTATAGAGGCTCGTGATGTACAGTACTGACACCTAAATCCATAGTACTAGGCCACACAAAGAATGACCATTAGAAGTTTAATTTTAGTCACCAACCACAAGAACTCTAAGTGTTCCTTGGATAGGTTGCCAAGTTATTCAATTTCTGTAGTGGGCAAGTAAGGTACTTCTCCCAGATAGGGTTTTTAATTCTTTACTTCTTCGTAATATTAGGATTAAGGATCCCATGATGGCAGTGGTTGTCTGCCACATTCTCTTTCTCAGATGTCTATTAAAATCACTGATAGTCTTGGACCAACTATCTGTGGTGGCAAAGGATGAAGACTGGCTACCTGATAGTCTTCAAAAAGGTTGTTACAGTAAATGGTCTCACCTACTCTCTCTTCAGGAATAAAAGTCTTTAGGGGATATTTTAATAAAAAATTTAATGTCTTCTGTTGTATTAATTTTATAATTTATTATTTTGTACGTTAATCATAATTCATGATTAATTTAATCATGATAGCAAATTTGTGATGACAAATGTAAATGTGATCTAATATTACTAGCATATTATTATACTAGAATATGAAATATTTGTACTTTCATTAAAGTTTATTATTGTGGTTATCATGTAATTTGGTTGTTTTATAGTTAAAGCAATGGTGCCTTTAAAGATTATACTAGCATAATTTGAACAACTAATGAATGTTAACATAGCATAAGGAAGCAGAACCTATTTTTTAAGGAACTGAAAGGTAAAGAATACCACTGATCAACAACATATTGAAGAATTCTTTTTTTCAGATAAGGAGAAAAAAAATACTTACCCATAAGTATGTGAATTCCTTCTTCAGACTTGTAGACTCCATGGCAGCTCATGAGAAATGGCTTTCCTCTGCATGCTACCAGAGCCTGTACTTCACTTCTGATTCTTTCCTTTCTGTTATTTCCTGAAAGTATCCATTCCATTGGAATTGTCTTCAATGCATACAATGAATTGTCATTCCCTCCTTGTACTAAATAAACACGTCCATGTGCTACAAGAGGGAAAAAATAAAAACATCAATAAACTGCACTGTTTTGAAATAATCTGTTTCAGAAAGAAATACTTGGCTATATATATATATATTATTATCATCGAGGGAGGCAATAAATCACCCAAACCAGCTGTCATACCATCCCTAAATTCATTCGCACTAGATGCACTCTCTACCCCTAAAGGCAAACTATTCCACACACTCACTGCTCTATGAGAGGAAAACCTACCTCTTATCCCTTTCTTGACTGTGCACAAACTTAACTTCTATGAATACCCAGTGTTCTCTCCCTACCTTCTACATAACAAAAAATTTCATCAGACAATATCCTATAATATCCATTCAAAAGTTTATAGACCTCTATCATATCACCCCTCTTTCTCCTGTTAACCTGTCATCTACATACTCAGTCTATCCTCATAATCTAAATCCATTAATCCGGATATAATCTTTGTAACTCTTCTTTCCACAGCTTCTTTATCCCCTTGGAATCCGGGAGACCAAATCTGAGCACAATAATCCGTTGTGGTCTTATCAAAGCCTTATAAAGAGACAAAATGACTTCATTATCCTTTTAGATGTCAAGGTTAGCTTCAACATTGCAATTATCTGAGTTGTATTTCCAACTTTTGCTATATATCCTGCAAACTTCAAATTCCTATCCACCATTATGCCAAGTTCCCTAACCTTAACAGTTTCTTATAGCATTAACCCCACTAATATAATATGCTGCTGGAATTCTCATCATGCCAAAATGCATAACTTTACACTCACTAACATTAAACTGATAGGCATTTTTGTTTGTCCAAATTTCCACCTTTTCAAATCATTTTGTAAGTGTTGGATATCAGCAGCACTCCTGATTGCCCTGCCTATCTTTGCATCATCGACAAACAATTACACATCTCCTGTTTAGACCCTTCCTAATGCCATTAATATAGAGATCTAACAACAATGGTTCAAGGACTAAATCCTGAGGTACACCACTGGTCACCTTAAATCTGGAAGATTCACACCTGCCGTATACAAATTTCTGACATATGTCTGTTAACCTCCCCAATCCAAGTCAAAAGTGTATATTCCAACCCCATATTACCCAGTTTATGCAACAGCCTTCCGTGTGGTATCCTATCAAATGCCTTACAAAAACCCAACATTATCATAGGGTATTCATTCCCTTTATCCAACTAGGCCATAACATTGTTATAAAATATGAGCAAATTGTCAAAACATGGCCTTATATATATATATATAAATTGTATGATGAGGAAATTTTGCTTATATACATTTGCACACATCTCTATTTTTTTCTTTTTTTTACATTTGAGGATTAATCAAAAGTAAAAAGAATCATAATGGAAAATTAAGTTTCAATGGAAAACAGCAGTTTCTTGCCTACTTTCGTTTCCTCCTATAACAGCAGTGTATGAAATAAAATTTATATATATTTTGTATATATAAATATATATATATATATATATTTATATATTATTATTTATTTATATATTGCTCCAGTACAATATATATAAACCTATCATTGCATTTAGTCTATATTTTAACATATGGTAAGCAGTTATACCTCTAGACTCAACTTTATACTTGGATACTGTTAATGGCATGTAAAGAAAAACTTATGGTTTTCAAATAAGTTGTTATCATAAGATGATGGACCAGCAGCCTATCCATCTGTGATGCTGTTGAAAGACTACATCACTCAACTGAGCAAACTTATTAAGTGTATTGAAATGTGCAGTGGTGTACTTAGGATTTAATCGGGGGAGGGACTCAAGATTTAATCTTGGAGGGGGGGGACCGAGTTGAGTAGACGATTTACGAATACATACTATGTATGTATTCGTAAATCATGTATTGGCGAGCATCTGCAATGATCGCCAATACATGATAAGTAGTATAGTAGCAGAAGACACAACATAAATAAAAAAATTAATTTTAATTAGGAAAAGATTTTTGGAAAATTTTCTAAGTGTTTATTTCCTTTTTCTTTTGGGGTGGGTAGACAGGGTACCTTGCCCTCCCTGGGTGCACCACTGGAAATGTGGGTGCTGCTTTAGCTAAGAATGCCCAGAAAATCAGGAGGCTAAACTCAATGGACCAAAGGCTGCTCAGAAAGGTAGCATTGAATTCTCCGACATGAAAACAATCAATCACCCATATATGGTACTAATGTACTATATGTTAATTAATCAACCTCTCGTGTATATGGGCTCAACATAAAAAAATAAAAAATAAAATAAAGAAAGAAAAAATCACGAGTTCAAAGAGTCTACAAGGATTCATATTAGTAGTAAGATATAACATAGAGACCTACTGGCATCTTTATCTTTACATTGCAGTTTCTTAAGCTGTATCATTAATTTGTTGTAATTATCTGCCTTGTAGTTTTACTCATACCACTGATTTTGACAACAGCTCCCACATGAAGTTGCCTGTCTAGTTAGAACTTTGTGATTATTCGCCAGCTAGATGAAGAATATCTACCTTATTTATGGACATATCCTATCAGAAGCCACCACAAGTCCCTCTCCAATATTATATATAATATTGTTATATTTATTGTTATAAAAAATTATAAATATATTTTCCCCTTCCCACAGCATAACAATACACACAAGTATGCACGAGAAATATACTCTACATAAATGTCCCTGCAATTTTCAATGTATAGATTTGAATAAATAAGTCCCACAGATATAAACTGACTCTAGTTTATCTTTACTATTTCTCTCTCAGCAAAGCACAAGTGATATATTGAATGTAAGGGGTACAGTATTTTCAGGCAGGACAGAGATGACAGAATGGGGGGAGGGGTTTTATTAATGATAGATGAAACATTAAAGCCAAAAAAGATAGAAGTACCTCACTGTGACAGGTATGTAGAGGGCAGTTCATTAGAGGCTGTTTGGTGTGAGATAGAGATTAACAAGGCGAAATATGTAATTGGTTGTTGCTATAATCCAAGGGGAATAAGGGAGAATGTACATAGCATGTATTGGCAAATTAGCACGATGAGTAAAGGTCAAGTAATTATTATGGGGGATTTTAACTTTGGGGACATAGACTGGGGGAAGGAATGGTCACAAGGAACAACGGAAATGGAGTTTATACATTTGTTAAGAGATAATTACCTGAGACAGCATGTGATGGAAGGGACAAGAGATTCTAGAGTGTTAGATCTGGTCATAACATCGGAGAACATATCAATAAGTAAT
The DNA here is from genome assembly GCF_054136105.1 of Typopeltis vanoorti. Taxonomy (NCBI): domain Eukaryota; kingdom Metazoa; phylum Arthropoda; class Arachnida; order Uropygi; family Thelyphonidae; genus Typopeltis; species Typopeltis vanoorti. The sequence continues at coordinate 26,035,725 of NC_143558.1, read as the reverse complement.
TTAGTTACAATGTCTCCACTTGGGGAAAGCGATCATGTGGTCTTGACCTGGGAGATTGAAAGACGTACTGAATATTCTAATAAGAATGGGTATATGTGGAATTACAAGGCTGGTGATTATGGCAAGCTGAGAAGTCAGCTTTCAGCTGTATTATGGCATGAGAAATTCAAGGGGAGAGATGTTGATGGTGCGTGGGAGATTCTCAAGGAGTATTTGAAGAAAGCTGTATCAGACTGTATTCCCAGAGTCAGAAGGAGAAATCAAGTAGGAGTAAAATGGATGACTAATACTATTAAACAAGAGTTGCAGATAAAGAAAAGGTTGTGGAAGACATATAAAGAAAAAGGTGAGGAGCGTTCCAATGAGCAATATAAGGTACAGGCAAAGAGAGTAACCTGTATGGTAAGGAAAGCCAAAGCTAATTATGAGAGGAAACTAGCTGATGAATCCAAAAGAAACCCTAAAGAGTTCTTTCGCTATGTGGCTAGTAAAAGGAAGAATATCCATGGAAAGATTACTTTAAAAAGTGTTGATGGTAAGGAAATTACTGAAGCTAATCAAATAGTTGAGTTGCTTAGTGATCATTTCGCAAAAGTGTACCATCTTCGTAGTGATAGTGCAGTGTCAGATGTGCCATTGACAGATGAGAGTATAGAGATAGATGAAATTGAGGTGCTTAATATATTAAAGAACCTTAATGCTAACACTGCCATTGGGTTAGATGGCATATCGGCCCATGTGTTACGAGAATGTGCAAGAGAATTAGCAACTCCTCTAACCAGGATGTTTAATTTAAGCCTCAGTTCTGGTAAAGTGTCAATAGAGTGGAAAGAGGGGAAAATAGTTCCATTGCACAAGGGAGGCTCTAAGACTGATGTTGCAAATTATAGACCAATCAATATATCTGGAGTGGTGGTTAAGATTTTGGAGAAATTAGTTAAAATTAGAATTCAGGACTGGGTGGACAGCAATATGATACTTTATAAGGGGCAACATGGTTTTGTGAAAGGTAGGTCTTGCCTAAGTAATTTGCTTACGTTCTATAATAAAGTAACAGTGGAGTTGGATAAAGGAAATCCTTACTCAGTGATACTGCTTGACTTTGCAAAGGCTTTTGACAGGATTCCACATGGAACTCTGTTACATAAATTAGAGCAAATGGGTTTGGATCCGAAGATGGTGATTTGGATTAAAGGATGGCTGGCGGACAGATATCAAAGAGTGGTTTACGGAGGAGCTGAGTCCAGGAAAAGGCAAGTGACTAGTGGTGTACCTCAGGGCTCAGTTCTTGGTCCTCTATTGTTTAATTTGTACATCAATGATATTGGAAATACCTTGAATGGAAATATCCACTTGTTTGCTGATGATGCAAAATTGGGAAGAGCGATAATCAATTCAAATGATGTGGATATTTTACAGGATGACTTAAATAGGCTGACGCTATGGACTGAGGTAAATGGCTGTCAGTTCAACGTGGCTAAGTGTAAGGTGATGCACTTCGGGAGGATGAAATCGCATGCTGTTTACTATATTAACGGAACTGAACTGCAGGAAGTTGATGAGATAAGAGACTTGGGAGTTATTGTGGACAGAGAACTTAAGTTTAAAGGGCATATTGCTAAGATTGCCAAAACATCACATCAAATTACATGGTTGTTGAGGAACACACTAACAAGCAGGGATAGGGAAGTTATTATTCCACTCTATAAGGCATTAATAAGGCCGCATTTGGACTATTGTGCACAGATCTGGTCGCCAGGATTTCTTGGCGATGCGGAAGTGGTAGAAAGGATTCAGAGGAGGGTTACAAAGATTGTTGCAGGTCTGTGGGATGTTCCCTATGAGGATAGATTGATGATCTGTGGACTCCAAAAACTAGCTGATAGACATAGGAGAGGAGATATGATAGAGGTATTTAAATTGTTAAAGGGATTTTACAGGATTGATACTGATGATATTCTTAAGACCAATGCAGGATGTGAGAGAACGAGGGGTCATCCCTGGAGATTGTGTAAGAGTGTGGTTAACAAGGGTGTTAGGACTAGATTTTTTACTTGGAGGGTTGTGAATGGGTGGAATGCTTTGCCAGAACTGGTTGTGAATGCTTCAACTGTGAATGAATTTGAGAGGTATGACAGGTATTGTGTAAATAATGGTTAGTGTGTCAATGTCGGGTCTCCCGCGATGAGTCTTTTGACTCCATGGAGACACCGTTAAAATAATAATAATAATAATAATAATAATATCTTTTGCTGATATTTTAAGAAACATCTCCACACTCCTTCTTCGGATTATGGCACAACACCTGTCAAATACAGGTGATCAAAATTAAAGTATCCCTATATATATATATATATATCTAAGAGGGGAGAAAAAAAAGTTCCAGAATTCACCATCAGGGAGTTGTAAACACTGAATGCATGGAATTTGCATATCATACAGCTCGGCAGGTGCCAGGAGGGTTTAAAAAGATAGATATGGACCTGAACAAATGTCAATGAAGTCCACTATCTCCATGTGCTCTGTGATGAATGATTAATCATTTTCAAGAAATGGCATCATTGGAAGTTGGACCTAGCAGAAATTGCAAACCAATCAATTCACAACAAGGGGATGAAATTGCTATTACCATTGTGAAACAGGCCATGAATAACAGCATTGGTGCATTATTTCAAAGTTGCTGTCTGGTACAAGTTTACAGCTTCATTTATCAATGGACCATTCTTCTTTGAAGACATTCATTGGTCGGGTCTTGTGACCTGTTCAGTTACTCTTGAGAGGTATCGTGAAATGATAAACAACTTTTTTGTGCTACAGCAGTGCCTGTGCATGGATTCAGTCATTTTCAATGAAGGATCGGTCGATCCGTAGAAAAGGGTCTTCAAAAACATTTCATGAAAGCTAGAGTGATCAGCCATTAGTTTCCCGCTGCATGGCACCCCCTGACTTATGGCTCTGGGGAAGAATTTCTTGAAGACAAGGTTTATTGGAATCATCCTGATAACTTGCCAGCACTGGAAGACAGCATAAAGCAGCAAGTGTGCAGCATCGGTCACGACCTGCTGTGTTTTTCAGTTGAACACACTGTGCAAAGAATGCAGTTTGTTGGATACTGAGAAGGGCACACATTGAACAGTACTACCCGTGAATGCATAACAGAAGTGAATAAAAATGTGTTATTTATGCTTGTGTCGCTTTTCTACTTACACAGAAAAACTACTACATCTGCATTCGCTGCTTTTGGATTACTGGGTAGACCTCCACAAGGCCTTAAATAATGAACTTTTCATCACGCTGCATTTTTTTTAATAAAAATTCTGCCATTTTTAAATAACTTACCACGTCTATCAAGAGAATAGTATATCTGCGCACCGCAAGTTAAAATTATAAAAAAACAACAGTTCATGAGCACATGAGGAAATTAATATCCATATAAGCATTCTTAGGAGGCATCTCATATTTAGGAGTATTGTGCATGAGAGGACTGTATAAAGTTTATTACAACGTAGATATTATATGTGTGTTGACAAATGTGTGTGTGTATATATATATATATATATATATATGTCTACAGGCAAAAAAAAAAGTTTTTCGGTAAACTTGTGTTTTGTTTTTGTGAATCAAATTGCTGTGGACTGGCATCTCTCTTCGTTTTCCTTTTAAAAATCGAGACGTAAAAGGAAGAATATATCATAAAACATTATTACTGGAATCACTTACGTGTAATTTAAATGTCTTGGTTTGTAAAATTTTCGGCGAAGTTTAACAGCCATTGTCAATGCAATTATAGGAAAACACACAAAAAAAGAGAACAGCAATTCAATTGAAAGCACGTGATGTGATATGAACATTGTCGGTCGTAGGAGAAGCTCCATCTGCATTAATAAATATTCAAAATAAATATCTTTCTTTCCATATGTCTAGAGATCTCGGTTTTTGTCTCCCCCTTATTTAGATCTATAAATTCATGTTTAATTTCGTGTCGCCTCTTTTGACTGCCGTATTTTGGGATTTATAATTCTACATATTAGCTGGCATTATTTTGTTGCATTCTCCACATGCCAAATAACATCACTAATAAATAACTTACCAGTAATAAGCATATCGCCATTTTCTGGACAAATCATGATAATCCTCATAATCAATGGATGAATGCAAGGAATGTATTTGTAATAATGGACATTTTTTTAATTAAATAATCCAGAACTAAACTGATGCTTTCTGTAGTCTCATTTCTGCATGGGCAAGACCGATGATTATCGGCTGGGAAACATATACAGGGTGTTCGGGATAAATTTGACATATTTATAATTAATTATATTTTTCCGTAAGTTACATGTATTAACACACACTTCTCTTCATTTAAAAGTTTGGACCCTTCTTCATTCATATACAAGATGTCAGAAAGGATGGATAGCTGGAACCCACCTGAATCATGGAAGAGAATAACTTGTATCATGATGATTCGTGCCCGCCATCAAAATAAGGATATTACGACTGCTGCCCAATGCTCCCTGAATACAGTAAAAACAATCAGGCATGAACTAGAGACTTGCAATGGTGACTACGAGGATGTAGCAAGAAGAAAGATCCCTAGCAGACGATCTGATTGCGTTCGTACAGCAGAATTCCTCGCAAATCTGCAGGAACAGGTGTTGAAGAACCCTGGCATTGGAACTCGGGCTTTGTTCGTGGAGTTGCTAACTGTAGTCAAGCCCTGGATAACAAGGGTAGCCAATGGTAGGCCGTATGTATAGCAGCAGGATTCGGCCCCTTGCCACACCTCTGGGAAAAGTCAAAAATGGTTGTCTGAAAATTTCTACGACTTCACCAGTCCAAATGTTTGGCCTCCAAACTCCCCAGACCTTAACCCCATGGATTATTTTGTATGGGGCGCAGTTGAAAAAGACACCAATCGCACTTCCAGTAATACAAAAGCCCAGTTAATGGATAAAATTAAAACAGTTTTTGCGGCCCTTCCCAGGGAGACTCTAGCATCAGCTTGTTCGAGGTTCCGAAGCAGAATTGAAGCTGTGATCGATGCTAATGGTGGTTATTTTGAGTAAATCTTGTTGATAGTATTGTAATTAACTCTGCCTGTAATGTTTTTTTGTCAATTCATTAAATTTAATAGATACAAAGAAGATTTTCTTTTTCCTTACGAAACTGTCAAATTTATCCCGAACACCCTGTACAGTATTCGAATGTTGTTTGAGGCGAACAACTTTTAATAAATTGAATACCGATATAATCAAAGAACAAAACTGGTAAATAAAATAAACTTCATTGGCAGTGGAGCACACTAGAATGTGTTGTCATTTCTAACAAAATTGTATGACTATCCAAATTAAGTGGATATTGAATCCAATATTATTTCAAAGCCGAATAGAGAAATTACAAGTTTCGTGCAGAATATAAAAACTATAAAAGTTTCGGCGGATCCAAGCGTAAGCAAACCTTTCATGACAAGCAAATCTATATATTCTTGGTACCTTTTGTGATGTGACAACTTTTTGGTAACTCGTATGGTAAAGTATAAGTTCTGCATCATTTCAACCTGAGTATTTACGGTCTGGTTCCCACTGACGAGACCTGAACAAAGGTCGAAACCGGTTTGGGTAGTGACCCCCCCCCCCATAATGTATACCATCATACATGTCCGCCAGGAGATATGTTTTACATTATGGGAAATACTAAGGATATTGATCAGAGCTACCTCCACCTTTACCACGAGCATCCCCTGTCATGAAAGGTTTGCTTACGCTTGGATCCAGCGAAATTTTTATAGTTTCTGTATTCGGCACGAAACTCTTGCAGTTTCTCTTTTCAGCTTTGAAATAATGTTGGATTCAATATCCACTTAATTTGAATAATTTTGCATCGCCGAAGTGAAGCCTTTTCGCTCTCTTTTTTTTTTTTTTTTTTTTTCAGTTGTATGACTATCGTTAATGTTGGATACTGTTGCACAGAACCAGAGACTAAATCTCTAGACCAAACTACGGAAACGTCATCGGCACTCACATGTTAATGAGTATGATTGTTTTCCAAAACTGATCCACTACCTTAGTGATTATGCTAATTTATATATGGCATAACATTCCACTTTCCATTTAAGATAAAATAATCTAATATCTAATAATCACAATCAATAAAAACATTGATTTCCGTCCTCTTGCTGCCCAAGTATATTTATGTATGTATTTATGTTTATAGAAAGAATTCATTATTTTAAGGTTATTATAAACTACAAAGTCGATTAATTTTTTTACCATTCCTGTTTAGTGTATGGTTTCCATATATTCTTTAAAAAAAAGTTTTATAACTTTCCTATATTATTATTAATTTTCGTGTTTCCAATTATTGCATTTAAGTCTCCTGCTAATATTAAAAATTCTTCTTCATATCTTAAGCCCTTCTAAGTCGTACCCCTCCCGCGGGTACGGTAACTAGCTGTATGCTTCCTGGTATATTCTAAGGCTGTAGCTGCATGTGTTCACGGTGCCGGTTTGCCTGCTTGCGGGAGGAAAAACCCCAGATAAACTGATGAGAAAAAACCTGCTGTTTTTGTGCCAAGGTATTGGGCATGGATAGCCTTAAGCTCCCCACGCGAATCGAGCCCAGGACACTCCTTTCCCAGGAATATGGTTGTGAAGCGCATAGCCACAAGGCTAACTGCGCGGACGCTAATATTACGGAAACACTTTTATTTATTTTATTCTATACATATTTTGTAATGGATATCATAAATGGAATAGAATTGAAATTAGAAATCTACTAAGGCGATCTCTTCTCTACACTGCTAACTTCTGACTGCCATTAACTAAATCGTTGAATCTCACGAAAACATTGTTGCTCTCGAGTCAGCAAATTCTTATCACTAACCCTGGCATAACGACTAGTAATGGTACTAATATTTGTATCACGTATACAAATATTAGACGATTATTAACGCCATGTGTATAATTGATTTTAAAGGGTACTGAATGGATTTAAATTTCTATAGCTTTATTTTAATCTCCTAGTCACATATTCAGTGGCAAATTGTCAGGTGAAGACAGTTATTAGCTGAATGCAAGAAGAAGTGCTAACAGTTTCATGTTAGCCAAGCAGCTTGTTAATGTGAAATATTTGTTTCTTTGTGGTGGGAAGATTAAAATAAAGCTAATAAAAATATATATAAATAATAATAAAATAAAGGAAGATTAAAATAAAATCCATTCAGTACTCTTTGAAAGCAACAACGACGCCATATTTAAATGCTCACAAGCTTTTTGTAAAACTGAAATTCCAAACTACCAAATAAAGTTTAAGCTGTTATTATGTTAAGCATGTATTTATTTAATTTTAATAATTTTAAGATTTTTAAATAAATTCAAGATAATGTACGTGTTATGTGAAATAGTTACGTATAACCAACACGTTACATATACACAAATTAAACACCAAACAATACGGAACTTTTCCTATATTACGTTTAGTCACAATTTGAAATTTTCCAAGAAGTCGCAGACGCTTGCATTTTCCCGCGCTCGTTTTTCGCTTAAGGATGTGATAATCCTTTAGTTTAAAGTTAAGTATACAAGTTTAGTCTCTTTTTAAATTTACTATTAAATAGGATAATTGCAAAGGAAATATAACTTTCTCAAAGAACTCTCATTTAAATTTTTACATAAAATAACAACAATTATAAATCGTTTGTGGCTTGAAACAACTACCAAACGATATACAAATTAATATAACGGAAAGGAATATTTAAGCTTGAAAAGTATACGTAAAATTCTTTGAAATATCAATTACAACTATTTTATTCAATGCTATTAAAATATTTCACTAAATTGTTGAATTATCGTCGATTGTTATTCGTTACTCCTCCACACTCATAATCGATATTCTCAGTAATTATAATCTATCGTTGTCAAACTATTTTTCACTGAACATTATTATTATTATATTTGGTTGCTTCCCACTCTGCATTTTACGTTATTTAAACTAACAGATTCCAAATAAGTTTGTTATACAGGTGGCAGTCCAAAAAAATGGATTATTGATATTTCAAAGGTCATTTTATATCTTCTGTTCTAGGATAAACCAAATCGCTCATGGATGCTGATTTGTTATCTTTGTCTTATGCAAGATTTCTCACCATCTTCTGGCTTACAGAGTTTATTTTAAATATCCGTAACTATATTAATTATTATCTTCCTTTCATTTGTTCATCACGATGCACCAAACTCTCGGGATGTACTCAGACTATGACCAAACTATTCCAACTGTTGTTCCAAATCTTATCCATAATTGTATGCGATCTGACAAGTCCATATTACTTAATTGGTTAAAATTACTATTAACTTGACTAACATCTTATAATGTTTACAGGTTTCTACTAATTTTAGTATCTGTAATTATGACTATGTCATTGGCATGATTATTTCGTACGTTAATCTTATTCAACGGCATAAATTAAACATAACAAAATACGGAACTTTTCCTATATTACGTTTGGTCGCAATTATTGGACTTTCATAAATTTAATATGAATAAAACCATTAGTAGTTTTACGCATTACCCGAACAAGTTACAGTTTAGGACCGCACATCACTACAAGGGCTTCTTAAAAATATAATTTAGGTGCCCCAGCAACCTTAAATCCGGTGCTGATTAAAAGCAAGTTCTCAGTCATCTCAAAGCTAATAGATATCGTATAATACCAATAATTAACAAAAAAAAAAAAAAAAAAAAAAAGCAAAAATAACAAAATTATTCACTTACCTCCACTTCCAAGTAGTGCTATGTTGGTAAACTCATGAACACAATTTTTATGGCAGTACACTCGTATTTTTTCTGTCATTGCTTTTCTTGAAGAACACAATATAATCACTGTAATCTGTACTTGACAAAGTCTCAAACAGAGCTGTATTAACTAAGGGTCATAAGAACATTCACCGACCAAAGGGTAACACCTCCTTGTGACCAATAGCCCAATAAATAGTTTAGGACAATTACTGATTGACAACTACAGGCAAAATTTAATCTCTTTTATTGGCACCTGGATTAATCATTAGAGGAGTAAAATCATTCCTAATAATTAATTTAATTTTATCCAGAGAATAATGAAAAACCTTTGATGGTCAAAATGAAATAAAGTTAATAATAGAAACTTTAATTTCACTTTAATATTAGTTTTATTTATTTAATATTAATTTTATTTAACTTTAATAATAGAAATAAAAATAAAAGATAATTGTGTAATCTCTTCCACAGAGTTTTTGAGTGTTTTAGTAGTCTCGATCCCAGTCTCCCCAATCTTCCTTGAATTCATCCCCCCCCCCCCCAATATCCTTTCCAAGTTAACAGTTGAGAATGTTTTGGGTTGGAGATTAGCGCTTTATACTAACAAAAATCTCAAAAGTACATTTAAAACTGGAGAGTTATTCCAAAGGTCATTTCGAGTAAAAAAAACAAAAAAAATATACATTCTTGAATTTTGTAGGTGTAATTTTCACTTTGTACATAAGCTATAAACACCAGCGCAAGGCAAAGAAAAATTTGAATGACACTTCTTTTTCAATAATATAATACAAGGTGGCCCATAAATCACGAAAGGGGTTTAAAATAAGTTCATAACTAATAAAAAATTATAACATATAATAATTTAATAAATAAAAAATTATGAAACATTTAAACCTCTTTGTGACTAATATCCGTCCTGTATTATCTTTAACCCCAATATATCTACTTACATTAATTCTCTTAATGCAAGGTTTCCCAAACTTTTATTTTTTCCCGTAGCCCGGTTATTTTAATACTTCATCTTCGTGACCCACTGAAATTTTTATGGCCAATAGGTAAAATAAAACAGATTTGAATGTTCCTAGAATTTTCATTTATTATTATTATAATAAAGAAGCATTTACTCTTACAAAAATATAAAGAAATTAAACTAAAGCCAAGTAATTTATTAATGAGAAGTGTGATGCTGTTGTTAGTTAACTATAAACTTCAGGTTTGGAAGAAAAGATGATAACTTTATTCTTAAATCCGGTTTGACTTCCAATCGATTTCTATATTTATTTTTTAGAAAAACCAGTGTTGAAAAGCCTGTTTCACACTTATAGGTTGTTACAAAAAGGCATTAGAAATTTTATCGCTGTTTCCGCTAAAACTGGGTACTCCTGACGGCAAGACAGCCAAAAATCCATCAGTGGTATAGAAGATGTCTTTGAGTGCCGTATCACACGACAGTTCAATTATAGATTCAATATCAGAATCCGACAATTCTGTCTCAGATTCTGCGTTCACTGTAAAAGGTTTCCTTATCCATTCTTTGTTGCTGTTGATTGGGGGGAAATATTCCTTCAGACTTGCCTGCAGTCCTTGATAACAGTTGAAATCTCATCGGGCATGGAACTCATATTATACTCTTATTGTAATTCTGTTAGCTTTCTAAAAGATTTGTAATTCCCTGCTTCCACACGACGGAACCGTCCACAAGTAGAGTTTTTTTTCTCTATTAATTCAATTATTTATTCATTAGTCCCGATTAAACACTATTTACTTGTATTTTAGAGTTTCGTGAAAAAAAAGTAAATCCGAAAACGAAACACCTAGCTTTTCGAGAGTTTTTTTTAGCCGACCCAGCATTTAGCTTTCGTAACCCGGTGCCGGGTCGTAACCCACCATTTGGGAAACGCTGTCTTAGTGCATTCTTTTTTATTTTTAATTTTATTTTTTTTTTCAATTATCAGATTCATGCTACAATTGAGGGGATCGTATTTGAGCATTTTTTTTCTTACATTAGCACTTATAAATTATTATTATGTTGGAGGTTTAATAGATTTTTTACAACACTCAAAAAGAATTAGAATAGAATTTAATACTTCCTATATTTCGTCCTAGTCACTAGGACATCTACGGGGATTACAAAGACAATTAATGTAACATGCACACAAAAACTTACAATACTAAGCCCAACCACGTGGGTGACAATAAAGTCCTATCTAGGTGGAGCGCCCTCTAAGGGCAGTAGTAGGTGGCCTGGAATGTAAGGTGGGACCTCTGGTGATGACTGTTTCCCAAATCTTCGGAAGCTTAATGCAACCGTATTTGTTAAGATTTGGTTGGTTTCTGAGAGCTGCTGCTGCTTCTAAGAAAAGTCTCGCTTTCTTGAATTTGCTGTGGTGGAGCATGGTGGTTTTCTTCCATGATACTCTGTGGGTGGTGTCCAAAACATGGTCAGCCAAGCCTGAATGGCCATAGTTGTGTTTAACGGTGTACGACTTGTGTTCCTCCAGGCGGATGGATGCTGATCTGCCTGTCTGTCCAAAGTACGCAAGCTTACAGGAACAGGGTACTTTGTAAACTCCAGGCAGAGAGAGAGAGAGGAGGGAGCTGATCTTCCGTAGAACGGATAAGGGTAGCCAGTTTGCGGTAGGGCTTATATGCTGTGTGTAAGTTATACTTTTTTAGTATCTTGGCTATTTTTTCCGAAGTGGCAAGGATGTAGGGTATGGTGATGGCATTTTTAAATTCTTGTTGACGAGAGGGACGGGGAATGGGGGAGGAATTGATTATTTTGTTGATGCTGTGTTCGCTGTAGCCATTGGAGAGGAAAGTTCTGTGTATGTGGTTAAGCTCAGTAGTGAGGGCGGTTCCACTGGAACAAAGATTGTGGGCTCTCTTGGTAAGGGTTTTAATGATGCCATATTGTTGTGAGGGGTGGTGGTGGGAGAGTTTGTGAATGTATCTGCCTGTGTGTGTGGGTTTTCTGTATACAGTGAAGGCAAGTGTATCATTAGGCAGGCACGTGACTAAGGTGTCTAGGAAGGGTAAACAATTGTTCTTTTCCTTTTCCATAGTGAACTGGATTCTTGGATGTAGGCTATTGAGATGACCGAGGAAGGAGTCTAACGTGTCTAGGCCATGAGGCCAAATAGAGAACACATCATCTACATATCTTAGCCAGATAGAAGGTTTGAGTGGGGCTAAGTCTATGGCTCGTTTTTCGAAATCTTCCATATAGAAATTGGCAAGGGGGGGGTGAGAGGGGAGAGCTCATGGCGGTTCCCTCTATCTGCTTGTAGATTTTGTTATTCCAAGCGAAATACCCAGAGTTGATGGCGAAGGAAAAGAGATCTAAGATGTCAGAGGGAAAAACGTTTTCTAAGAGAGATAAAGTGTCAGTTAAGGGAATATTGGTAAACAAGGAGGAGATATCAAAGCTTACTAATATGTCTGTATTATTCAAGATTAAATTTTCTGTGAGGGCTTTAAAGTGGGTCGAGTTTTTTATATAGGAAGCTGAATTTCCGGTGAGGGGGGACAGAGAGTTGGCCAGCTGTTTAGGCAGTCTGTAACAAGGTGCATTGGTGGCATCTACTATAGGCCTGAGTGGGGAATTAGGTTTGTGGATTTTTGGTAAACCATATATTCGGGGGGACGGGAGCTGAAGGGTTTAAGTTTTTGCGTGACGTCGGGAGGCCAGGAGGTTACTTTTTTAAGTAAGATTTTTAATTTCTTAACTTGCGTTTTTGTGGGGTCGTGTTCTAGCGGGATGTAGGTAGCGCGATCGCGGAGGATAATGTTCATTTTACGATTGTATTCGCTGGTATTAAGGACAACTGTGGCATTATCTTTATCCGCTCTGGTGATGACGATACTTTTTTCTTTGCGTAGTTTCTGGAGAGCCATGTATTGGGAATAAGATAAGTTACATTTTGGAGGAGAAGAGTGAACGAGGATGTTGGCTACGTCGAGTCTGATGTTGTTGGCTACCTCCGACGGTAAGCGACCGATCCCCCGTTCGACATTAACCATTACATCGAGCACCGGCACTTCTTTCGGGGCGACGGCAAAATTACGGCCGAGGCAAAGGGCGCTGACGGCATCATCGTTGAGCCTTTTGGACGAGAGGTTTATTACTGTCTGGAGCGGTTGAATTAGTGGTTGTGGTTTGTCTTTAACCAGGTTGTTGTATTTCTTGACGTGTTTGTTTTTTATTTTCTGAAATTCTCTCTGTGCGGAAGTTTCCGAAATGTCAGAGAGAATCGACCAAAGTTCAGGGTCAAGAACGGTGGAGAGCTCCGCATGTAAGGAGCCAATGGCGGCGTTCGTCACTGCGAGGGCGGCACGAGTAGAGGCGATTTGCTCGCGTAGTAATGCTAAGCTGGCACATTTGTATATCCGGAGTGCTTTTTTGGAATGGAAATTGATCTTCATTTTAACACATTTCGGTATCACTCTTGTATCCCGACATCTTTTTAAAAAGGCCAGCCTATTTAGTTGTCTAGATAATCGTAGTTTTGGCTTACCGTATTGCTTGGATTTGCGTGCTAACTCTTCTCCATGGATGATTAGAATTCTTGTGTAGAGGCTTAAGTGCTGTGAGGACATTATGTTGGAGGTTTAATGGATTTTTTACAACACTCAAAAAGAATTAAAATAGAATTAAAATCCCCCTCACCGGAAATTCAGCTTCCTATATAAAAAACTCTACCCACTTTAAAGCCCTCACAGAAAATTTAACCTTGAATAATACAGACATATTAGTAAGCTTTGATATCTCCTCCTTGTTTACCAATATTCCCTTAACTGACACTTTATCTCTCTTAGAAAAAGTTTTTCCCTCTGACATCTTAGATCTCGTTTCCTTCGCCATCAACTCTGGGTATTTCGCTTGGAATAACAAAATCTACAAGCAGATAGAGGGAACCGCCATGGGCTCTCCCCTCTCACCCCCCCTTGCTAATTTCTATATGGAAGATTTCGAAAAACGAGCCATAGACTCAGCCCCACTCAAACCTTCTATCTGGCTAAGATATGTAGATGATGTGTTCTCTATTTGGCCTCATGGCCCAGACACGTTAGACTCCTTCCTCGGTCATCTCAATAACCTACATCCAAGAATCCAGTTCACTATGGAAAAGGAAAAGAACAATTGTTTACCCTTCCTAGACACCTTAGTCACGTGCCTGCCTAATGATACACTTGCCTTCAATGTATACAGAAAACCCACACACACAGGCAGATACATTCATAAACTCTCCCACCACCACCCCTCACAACAATATGGCATCATTAAAACCCTTACCAAGAGAGCCCACAATCATTTGTTCCAGTGGAACCGCCCTCACTACTGAGCTTAACCACATACACAGAACTTTCCTCTCCAATGGCTACAGCGAACACAGCATCAACAAAATAATCAATTCCTCCCCCATTCCCCGTCCCTCTCGTCAACAAGAATTTAAAACTGCCATCACCATACCCTACATCCTTGCCACTTTGGAAAAAATAGCCAAGATACTAAAAAAGTATAACCTACACACAGCATATAAGCCCTACCACAAACTGGCTACCCTTATCCGTTCTACGAAAGATCAGCTCCCTCCTCTCTCTCTGCCTGGAGTTTACAAAGTAAACTGTTCCTGTAAGCTTGCGTACGTTGGACAGACAGGCAGATCAGCATCCATCTGCCTGGAGGAACACAAGTCGTACACCGTTAAACACAACTATGGCCATTCAGGCTTGGCTGACCATGTTTTGGACACCACCCACAGAGTATCATGGAGGGAAACCACCATGCTCCAACACAGCAAATTCAAGAAAGCGAGACTTTTCTTAGAAGCAGCAGCAGCTCTCAGAAACCAACCAAATCTTAACAAATACGGTTGCATTAAGCTTCCGAAGATTTGGGAAACAGTCATCACCAGAGGTCCCACCTTACATTCCAGGCCACCTACTACTGCCCTTAGAGGGCGCTCCACCTAGATAGGACTTTATTGTCACCCACGTGGTTGGGCTTAGTATTGTAAGTTTTTGTGTGCATGTTACATTAATCGTCTTTGTAATCCCCGTAGATATCCTAGTGACTAGGATGAAATATAGGAAGTGTTAAATTCTATTTTAATTCTTTTTGAGTATTGTAAAAAATCCATTAAACCTCCAACATAATGTCCTCACAGCACTTAAGCCTCTACACAAGAATAGCACTTATAAAGTTTATTTATTTTTCTATGAAATTAACGAATGGTATATTTTATTTTTATCACTGGTTTGAGTAGCATGTTTAAATTGGTTGAGATTATGATAAAGCATTTGGTTATGAAATTATCTGGTTTCTATTTTCTATAAAACTTGTTTTAGAGCATAGCATTTGATAATCTCATGACTAACTTCTACCGTAGGAAAAAATATCGATTCGAGGCGATTCTCAAATACAGAAAAATGTATTGATGATCGAAGAAGGTAGCCGCCTTCCTAAAATAAGAATATGTATTCTTGCATTATATATATATATATATATATATATATATATATATTGCTTGAAAAGAAGTCACCAGACACACCACAGTGTGAGGAACAAACAGTCATGGTGCCCACCTTAATAACATGTAGGACCTCCTTTAGCTGCAGTTATTGCAGTCATTGGCGCACCCAGGGAGGGGGCCAAAGGGATCTGGCCCCCTCCGAAAGAAAAAAACACTAGAAAAATTTCCAAAAATTAAATCTTTTCCTAATTAATTTTTTTAAATTAATTTATTTATATTGTGTCATGGCTTCTATTTCTATGCTGCTTATGAATTATCGGTCACATTATTTGGGAATACCCTATAGCGCTCGGGAATCCTGGCTGCTGTGAACGCAAGGCGAATGAAGTAGTGCTCGGGCACTACTTGTTTGCCCGAGCCGGGTCAGAGGAGATCACGGGTATCATGTACTGGCAATCACTGCAGATGCTCAGTCATAGCTCGTATGCAATGCATAGTGTGTATCCTGAAATCGTCCAGTCAACTCGCCTCCCCCTACCAAGATTAAATCTTCAGTGCTCAGCCCCCTCCAAGATTAAATCCTCAGTGCACCACTGATTGCAGCAATCCTAAGGGACATACACATGCCACAAGCGTGCAATAGCGATCAATGGGAATTTTTGACTATTTTTCATATAGGCATGTAATGAAGTCCTGGACTGTTGTGGGGATGATGGCTCTTGACCTCACCTAACCCTCCAGTTCATCCCACAGATGTTCAATAGATGCTCTGTAGAGATCAGTCAAGTGTGGTGACATTCATATCCACAAATCATGCAGTTACAGCAGCAGCCTTATGACATGGTGCACTGTTTTGCTGAAAAGGACAATGGTCAGTTCCATAGAAATGCCACAAAGTAGGAAGTATTGCATTGTTCGGAATGCTCAGAGTTCATCAGAAATATCTGTTTGTGTGGGATTTCTGTAGATACTGATATTCAGTTTTTCAAATGAATGAGTAAGTTTTACATCAAGACAAAGGAAGAGAACTGTTACCTTCTTGGTCGACTGTAAATTTTATCTGATATTATTATTTATATGGGCATTCCATGGAGTCAAAAGACTCACCATGGGAGACCCACTCTATCCATTAACACAATACCTATCATATATCACCTTAAACTTATTCACTCTAATGGATGCTCACGACCACTTCTGGCAATCCATTCCTCTCATTCACCCCTCTCAAAGAAAAACCCTAGTCTGCACACACCCGTACTAACAGCACTCTTAGACAGCTTACTTGTTAATGTGCTCTTCGGCATCCAATTGATCCTCTGAGGTATTTTGCCAACTCTTGCAATATGTCCTCTGAATTTTGAATCGCTATCCACCATCACCCACATATTCTTAAGCCTCATCAATTTCCTGTAAACTAGTACCATCAATATGATAGGTGTACAATATTTTAATCCCAAAGCATTACCTTACATTTTACAATATTGAATTGACAACCATTGTCTTTTGCCCACAATGCCAATTTATTTAAATCATCCTGTAAGATATCCACATCACCTTTATCAATTATTCCATGCCCTAGTTTTGCATCAATAGCAAACAACTGAATATTCCTCCCTCCAAATTTTTTGTTTTATCATTAATGTACAAATTTAAGAGTAGTGGTCCTGGTACAGAACTCTGAGGCACTCCATTCACCTTGATTCTAATCTACTATATATACTACCCTCTGATATATATCAGCCATGCCCTATCTAACCATGCCACAAGCCTCATATCTATTCCCATTTGCTCCAATTAATGTTTTCTATGTGGCATTCTATCAAATGCCTTTGCAAAGTCCTAACGGTATCATGGTGTAGTAATATCTTTTATCCAATTCTTCTGTCACCTTATTATAAAATGTGAATAAATTACTGAGGCAGGACCCCCCTTTTATAAAGCCATGCTTCCCCCAATAAAGTATCATATTCCTATCCACCCATTCCTGAATTTTACTTTTAACTAACTTTTCCAATATTTTAACCACCACTTCAGAAATACTACTAGTCTCTAATTTGCTGCTTCTGTTTTGGAGCCACCTTTATGTAATGGAACTACAACTGAGATGTAGATTAAGCAACTTTGTCAAAGGCACTGCCAGTTCACTTGCACATTCTTGTAGCCCGTGAGCAGACATACAATCCTGGCTCACATCAGTGTGAGCCAGGAAAAATATCAGTGTGAATGTGCTGCATTCACACTGATATTTTTCAATATATTGAGTACCTCCAGTTCATCTACCTCAATGCTCACATCAGTCTCTGTCACTTCAGTAACTACAAAGTTACCACCTGGATGATATTCCCTTGCAAAGTGATCACTTAGTAACCATTTCTTCTGCTTCTGTAACTTTCCTACCATCAGCAATGAGTAAAGTTATCTTTCCATAATCATTCTTTCTTTTACTTGCTACATAGCAAAAAACACTTTTTTGGATTCACTTTGGTATGCTTAGCTAATTTTTTCTCAAAATCTGAAATAGCCTTCCTTACCATACTAGTTACCCTTGAAGCTTGTGCTTTGTACTGCTCATGGGCATACTGGTCACCTTGTTTATATTTCTTCCACAATCTTGTTTTTTTTTTTTTTTTTTTTTTTTTTTTTTTTTTTTTTTTTGCAGCTCCTGCTTTATATACTAGTCATCAACTTAAACCATGTTCAGTTTATCCTCCTGACTCTGAATATGCACTATGATACCACTTCACTCAATCTCCTTGGCAACTTCCCATGCACTATTGACATTCATTCCACATAGTTTCTTATGCCATGGTAATGCTCTAAATTGCCTCCAAAGTTTGTAATAATTTCCACCTTTGTAGTTCTGCATAAATCCTTTCTTGACTGAAATTTTCAATTTACAACCTCTCAGGAAAAGACTGCATTATCACTTTGCCCAATCAGAGGTACAGTTGCTATTCCAGTTATAGATGGATATTCTCCTGCTATTAACAGATCCAACCCTCTCTCAAACCCTTGGTCTCTTCCCATCATGTTATTATCCCTTAGTAACTGTATAAATTCAATTTCCATTTTGCCGTATGCCCTTTCCTCCTACCAATTTATATCACCATAGTTGAAGTCTCCCATGATAATTGCTTAGCATGCAATTCATTTTTGGTCAAGTTGAGCTGACCAATGATAAAACTCCTCTTTTATTTCTGATACTTCAGGCATTCGTGTACATGCATTTCAACATTTACGTGGGCCCACAATTACCCTTACATAATGTCATTACTTGCCCATTCAGATTTGAAACCTGGAAAACTGTACCCAGCTCTTCATAATCATTCTTGCACTCATGCTTATCCTAGTTAGACATGTGTTTGACTGCTTCCCCCCCCAATGACTATTAGTGTACACGTATATAGTTCGCCCACTGATTTGAGGTCCCTCGACACTTCTGCGCATGTCAGAAAAAGGAGAATCCATTCCGATAATAGGGTAATCAGTCTGTCTTCTGGGATATAATAATAAACAAACTGAGTTTGTTTATTATTACAGGTCGGAAAATTTAGTTTTTCTTTTACAAACATTGCTGTTTTTAAAGTGTAACTATTTTGCTTGTATAACAGTTGGAAAAAATGTACGTAGAGTGTTAATACGTGCAAATACTGCGTTCTACATAAAACAGTGTCACTTCGCTCCATGATAAGTTTCCTTTTATTCTGGGACTTTTTAAAACAAAATCCGATTTCATGAAGTATTTTCCTTAAAGTTTATCTTTTCCCAGGAAAATTAATTTTTTTTTTAAGCACAGGAATCAATTTCGGAACAGTTGGCACTCTTTTCTCGACCACATAAAATTCGTGAATAGCTCTTATAATGTCTACATCAAAATCATTCAAAGCTACGGTTTCGATGATTTTCTTTCTCCGGCGCTTTTTTTTTTTTTTTTTTTTTGGGGGGGAGATTTAAATTTTGGCTTACCTTCACCTTTTGATTCCCTACGAATTCTTTTAACAGTCGACCCCGATACGCCCGCAATTGCACTTGCACGTTTTATGACTTGAGAAAGGGGAACAAGAAGACGGCCTTCTGACGATTCTTTTTCGCAGAATGTCAGCACATTATTCAATACTTTTCCAAGAGCTACTGAAACGTGTAACAATAGAACTTGTTGACTGTACTGGATCCATCATACAAATTAATAATAAAAAAATAATGTAAAAAGAGAACAACAAAAATCAAGCTACTACTAGTACAGCGACAGAACAAGAAAGCACGTGATTTCGCATGTTGGCGACCAATTCGTACATCCCTAATTTCTTTCTCCCCTTCAGCATGAATTGACTATTCTTGGCACCAAGCCAAGAAGGGATCTAGAAAGGTGGGCAAACTATACGTATATTTATATTAGATATTACATATGTTTATGTGTATACGTGTATGAATGTATATTTTTGCAAAACTGACTAGAAGTTAAGAATATTATGGGGGTAGCACAGAAATGAGATTAATTTCCAATATTGTGACTAGTAACAAAATGCTTCAAATTCCAAATTTATTATTATTAGTAGCAGTATTATATGACACCTCAAAGGATTGCAATGGCATATCATGGTAGGGCATCCTACTTGACATATCATATCAATATACCACACCATTTATTGCCCACGAAGCATTTCTATTTGTAAACTATATGTTCTCTGGCTGATTTGTCTGTGTGCAGGATGAAAAACTAGACTGAGTTTTAATTTAAGTTCAAATTGTTTCTTTGAATTGTATGTGGAAGGAATCCCTAAATAAGCCTTTATGGGGGTTGTGGTACTTGTATCACAGACTATAATAAACATGTAGACACAAAGAATATTTACTGCTAAATAATCATATTTTGATAAACTTAGGGATTACGTTGAATTGTCAGTTACACTGAAGATATGTACATTTCAGGTTGTTTATTTATATTATTATTACATTTTATTATCATTTAAATTACTCACTGTATCCAAATGCTAGATAGGTCTTATATAGAGTACACACTGCCAATTCTAAATAATTATTTAGAATTTTAAATGCTCTGAATAGCTTTTGCTATTAAGTGCAGTTCCAAAGGAATGTTTAAATAGCTACCAAGTTTTGAACATATTTAGATGAGAGGAGAAATTATTGGTGCAAATTCAAATGAACGATGGAAATATTTGTAGAAAATTCAGGTAACAAATCTGGGACATGGGTAATTATTCAGTTTCATTTACTTTTCTTTTCTGACTTAAGGAATTTTAGAAAGCTCAGAAAACTGTTGGGTTTTTAGGAATTACACCAAGTAACAAAGTTATATATGAGCAGTGTGTGTAAGCCAAAATGCATACCCTGCTATTTTCATATGTGAATGGCTAAGTTCTTATGAGCATCATAAAAATGTGAGAACAGTATTTATGATGGGATAAAGATAACAGCTCTCAGAGAAAATGCACAATCCTCACATACTCGTGGTGCACCCTGTTAGGTATCTACCTGGATACTAAATGAACAAGGATGGGCTGGAAATTTGGGATTTAGCCAACCAAGTTGTATTCTTATTGGCTTAAACCAAAATTTCAAATAATGGTACAACATGACAGAATTTTATGCCAGCTGGGACGTCGCCCAGTTAACAAGGTCCCCATTGTTTTCACCAGGGAACCATGGCAAACAATGAAAAGTCAGCTACTCGAACAAATCCTAAAACCCACCCCAACTCAACATCACCAGAGTTCAAGATCGATACTATCAACATGAGAAGCCTGAATGGCAAAGAAATGGAGCTAGCTGAGAAATTGGATACATACCAGATCAACATAATAGGGTGACAAACAAAAAAGACAAAATCTGGTGCTATTTTTCTGAGCAATAAATAGCAAAATGTTATATTCAGGCAATGACAATCAAGGAAAAGAAAGTGCATCTATAGTATTGAACACAAAATAGATATGAGGCTAATCTTCTTGAATGACAAGCAATATCAAGTAGAATGATGTAGGCAAATATCAGAATGGGGAAGTGGACAATGAGACTTATTTGTGCCTACAGTCCCACATAAGGATCAACTAAGGTAGAAGTGGAGGAATTTTATAAGCCTTTAAAGAAAGCAACTGACAAAATGAAAAAAGAAACGTTGGTCCTTGTTGGAGATCTAAATAGCAGAGTAGGAAATAATTGTCAGACATACAAAAATATTTTGGGAAAATTTGGAGAAAAGAGCAAAGCTAATAATAATGGCAAATACCTGTTGGATTTTTGCTCAGGACATGGACTGGTTATTATTAACACAATGTTCCAACATAAAAATGAGCACAAATTCACATGGAGAGATGAAGCAAGAAATAAGAAGTCTCATTGACTATGTTATTGGTGATAGTGATGTTTTCTCATTGGTGATGGACACTAGAGTGTACAGAGGATTGAAATTGGAAGTGATCACCATTTAGTCTTGAGTAGGATAAAATTGAATTTCACATTGAAAAGAAGAACATGTAAGAAAGTTTTAAAGCAAATAAAAGTTCAGCAGCTCTCAGATGTAAACTGTAGACTAAAATACACAAACATTATTCAAGAAAAAATGAAAGGATTTGTCAATAAACCTTGGAGATTCATTGACAAATCCTGAAGAAAACATTGATTGATTCAGCAAGAGAAGCATGTGGTGAGGTTGACTGCAAGGATAGAAAAATCAAAACTCCATCGTGGACACAGAAAGTTAAAGAGGCAGCGAAAGAAAAGAAGAAAGCATATCTTCCTGACAAATAAGTCAGCTTGTACTTTTAAAGAATAAAGAGACAAATGTAAGCGAGCTAAACACTGTAAAACTTGCTAAACAAAAGTCATGGGAAGGCTTTGAAAATAGAAGACTAAGAACATAAAAAAGAAATATCAAGAAGGTAGCAAAACATTTCTTGGAGGCTGTTGAAAAAGCTCAGAAATGGAGAAAAGAGTACTGTAAAAGGAATTAGAGATGATAAAGGTGACATGAAACCTGGTGAAAAAGATATCCTTGATGTATGGAGTAATTACTTTGAAAAATTGCTAAACAAAACAAATAGTGGCAGCACAATAGTAAAAAAATACTCTATCAGGAATACATATCCATACTTGAAGTAGAAAAAGCCATGAAAAGCGTGAAATGTAGAAAGTGAGCTGGAGTAAATGATATTCGACCAGAAATGCTCAGGTGTGGAGGTATAAAAGTCATACAGTGAATGCACTGCATAGTTCAGAAGGACTGGACTAAGGGACGAATTCCCGATGATTGGAGTAGAGCTCTCATAGTACCCATATATAAAAAGGGAAATAAAACTGAATATTAGAATGACAGTGATATTTCTCTACTGAGTGTTTCTGGTAAGATTTACACAAGTATACTTGAGAAACATTTGAGAAAGATTGTGGAAGAAAAGCTTGGTGAAGAACAAGCTGGATTCAGGCCAAATAGAGGCTGTCAGGATCAGATTTTCACTTTATGACAAATAGTTGAGAAATCACAGGAATATAATAAAGATCTGTATTTAAGTTTTGTAGATCTGGGAAAGATAAACAAAATGCTTCTGGATGGGTGAAGGATGCTTCAATATGGAGCATCCTTCACCCATCCAGAATTAGTCCTTTGGCATTATAATGGGTGCCAAATGGAATGATCTATGTGACTTTTACTCTCCTTTTCTATGGTATGGTTAGCGCTTGTTTTTCATTCTAATACTTGTTTTGATCAAATACTTCTGACTTGAATGTAGGCTTTAATCCTCCCCATTCTAATCAAAATCCATGATCACTTTCCAAATGTTTCTTCTGCAAGATGTTGAAGAAAAAAATAAGTATATGATTAGCTCAAAGTAATTCTAGATTAACCCTTCGGAGGTTATGGCTGATCTGACAGATACAAATTGTTTAATATAAATATTCTTACACATATCCAGTATCATGGAGGTCATGACTAGCTGCACGATATATTGCGAGTGATATTCCACACTGTTTATGCAGTTAGTTTTGGTACACGTGTTATGTGAAGGCGTGTGATATTTAATAGTAAATTGTATCTAAGAGATACTGCGAACTCCGATGTCAGTATAGTATTGGTTTTAGTTTTTTTTTTTTTATTACTATTATTGTTGAAAATAGCTAGAAAAATACATCGATTGGATAATCCATCAGACGTTGAAGAGATTCAGAGAATGTTACTCGAGTTCGATGATGAGAATGATAATCGAATGCGAAAGTAAACTGTATCTGAGAGATACCACAAACTCCGATGTCAGTATAGTATTGGTTTAGTTGTCTTTTTTTCTTTGATCAGTAATTTCTAGATTGTAACTGAAAATAAATAAACCATGTATTATATTTGCAGTTTTGTTTTTTTTAAAGT
Source organism: Typopeltis vanoorti (assembly GCF_054136105.1). Lineage (NCBI taxonomy): Eukaryota > Metazoa > Arthropoda > Arachnida > Uropygi > Thelyphonidae > Typopeltis > Typopeltis vanoorti. Next base: position 26,012,085 of record NC_143558.1, on the reverse strand, counting down.
TGTATCGCATCTTAGCACATACTAGTAATGAATGTATCTCTCAGATACATGCAACCTAAGTTGCAATTTTTACGACCACGACCTCCGCAGGGTTAACAATCAGCCAATATTGAACTTGCAATAGCAATTTAAAAAATTCAAATCTAAATTTGACATTAATAGTACCAAATGTAGAAAGTCCACTTTGTATATTTGAAAGGCATAAAAGGCTTCTGGTCCATTTTCAGGACCAATGTGTGTAATTTTTGCCAATATCCAGTTGGTAGCATCATAACATAAAACATTTCCTGGCATCATGCTTCTACAACTACTGCACAAATTGCCACAGCAAATTATTTCCCACAATACCAAGAACAATGCACTCCATGCTTGTTCTTGCCTATCGTTTTGAGAGAACCTGTTCTCTCACAAGCCAATGAAAAGTCATCGGACTTTTCATTGGCTTGTTCTTGTCTTAACTTTCAGTCAAGAACAAGCCATTCAGCTAGTTAACCAGTAATATAGATTCCAACACTTGATTCACAGCCAATGTTCTAGCTATCCACTAACTTAGCACATAAAGCTATTCAAAAATGTGGGAAAACTCACGTGGCTGCTTAAAGTGAATCCTCATGCAATGAATGATGCACGAAAACATTCTCAGAATGCTTGATGTCTTTCCACAAGAGGGAATCTAAGTTTACTGATGATCCTTCTGACACAGTTACTCCAATCAATCTCTCAGATGGTCTGGCCTATTCCTGCTATATAACCTTCCCACAGCGAGGACTCCACAAACATGCTTGCCTACTTGAATGTGGCTGGCTGACAGCTAGCTAGCAAATAAACAAAATAGAATATTTTTTATTTAATAAATAAAAAAATATTCTAAACAAAATCATTTTAACTCCTTAACATACAAAGATGTCTGTGACACGTCTTTTGTTTATTGCACCAAAATTGATTTTGAATTTTGGTTTCACATATAAAAACAACCAAATATAGATGCCAGACAATCTTGTGCCTATTTCCTTTCAGCCAAGAAAAGCTGCCAACAGCGTGTATCGGCTATTTTGTTTGCGTTTGCACAAATTCATCATTATTTGAAAAATAATGAATTTGTGATTTGATCCAGCAAATCACCCTCACCCAAAACATTGGCAGAAAAATGACCACTTTCTGATTTTTAATTGGTACATTAAGCGGTTAACTTTAAGAAAAAGAAAAATCAGTGTAATAAATTACATTTTATGTAAAATGTTTTACTGTTCTTTCTATTGATATTCTTTTTTGACTTTTTTTTTGCTTCAAAAGATTCCTATCAGTTTAGATTTCCTTCACATGAAGGAAATCTAAACTGATAGGAATACTGATATGAGTGAGGAGTATGGTTTTAAGGACAACATTTCACTGAACTGACCTACATCAAACAATGCACCATCTTTAGCAGCTATTAGTCATATACAAATTCTTTTACCCACATATAGAACTTATAGATTTACAACTTCTTTGTGCAAGCTCAATAAAAGAAAATGCTGGTAATTAACTTAGATGCAAAAGATTAACAATGAGACAAGTTTTTTTCAATAGTCAATTTTACCACTGTTGACTCAAAACAAATTTATAATTTCAAAATTAGTCTTAAGACTAAATACATTTATTCCAGCGATGCTCCAGTGCCATTATCCCGTCCCTGTAGTGGTTCTCAGTAAGATCTGAAAAATACCCCTCTACAGCTGCAAATTGCCTCTTGAATTCGAAGAAAAATGCTGACCAGCAAGGAAGAGTTTTAGTTTTGGGAAGAGATAGAAGTCAGAGGGAGCCAAATCTGGGGAATAGGGTTCCCCAATTCCCCAGATGTTCCAACAATTCATAGTGCGGATCCCTTAATTTTCCCATCACCAAAACACCTTTGTGAGCAGGTGCATTGTCCTGATGAAAGATGATTTTTTTCTTCTGCAAACCAAGTCTTTTCTCACGAAGTTTTTCATCTAGTCTTGTTAAAAAATCTGAATAATATTTCCTGGTTATTGTTTTGCCCTTTTCAAGATAATAAATAAAATACCTTTAGCATCACATCCTGCTGATGGAACTGACTTTGTCTTCTTTGGCACTGAACAACCAGCTTCTGTCCACTGTTTGGATTCTGTGTGTAATGGTGAATCCAAGTCTCATCCATAGTAATAAATTGACACCCAAAATCAGTTTTATTCTTGTTAAAACGCTCTAAGAACTGTTCAGAGAGGAGTGATGTTAGCTTGGTCCACCTTTGCAACGAGTTGCCTGGTGTTGTACTACTTTACCCCAGTTCTGAAGATACTTTCAGGTGCAAACTTTGTTTGCTCACACTTGGATAAAGGATTAAACTAAATTTATTATTTCGTGCAAGTACATTTTTGATCTGCTGTGAGCAAGTGCAGCACTCATGTGCAAAGCTTTTTCATTTGGAATTCTTTATGCAAAATATATCCTACACGTTCTTTTGAAATGCCTATAGTCTCAGCAATTTCACGCACGTTGACTCGCCAGTCATCCAATAACATATGATGCACTTGATCAATGATTTCTGGTGTTGTTACACTTTTTGGATGTCCTTCACATGGATTATCATTAAGGTTGGTATGGCCACATTTAAACTCAGCATCCCATTTCTTGATTGTCGAAAACGAAGGAGAAGAGTGCCCATAAATTGTTGCCGTTAAGCCTTCTTTTACAAAGAATTTTTTTAACTGCATGATACTCAATTTGATCCATTTCAAGGGATACAGACAACACTTTTGCTTCAGATGTAACAACTTCGAAAAAAAAATCTTGCTAATAGTGTTGCCATCTATGGTCGAGTCCTAGAACTTTTCAGACCACCCTCTTAAATAATTAAACACACATTTAATCAATCATATATCTCAGTCACTGAGACATCAATGTTAGTGAACATAATTGGAAAATTAATGTGTTGTTTAGAATCCAGACTACTCATTTATGAGTGGTGTGGAATATGATCCAACCAATTCTCAAAAGAAAACATTAAAAAAGGTTTCTTAAAAATCTTGGCCTTCTGAAATTGTTAAAAACTGAAATCATTTAGTCCCCAACCCCAGAGTTAGCCAAACAGTTAGCTAAATTCTTAATCCCAGTTACAGGTCATTATTCAACTAACAAATTCTACTCACTTCAAATCTTTAATCCAAAATTTAGTTTTAGATAATGAATATCATTATCTAAAACTAAATTTTAGATAATGATATTCATTATCTAAATTTTACTAACTTTATTGGTAAACTTTGATGTCACTTTTAATTTTACCAATATCCCTCTTTCTGAACACTTTAAATTTACTAAAAAATATTTTTTTCCAACGCTATTGATCTTTTTAAATTTTACTCTTCATTATGGCTACTTCACTTAGATATTATTTATAAATAGATTGAGGGTATACCCATGGGCTCTTCCCCTTGAGCCAATTATTATAGTAGAGTATTTTTAAAAATACTCTTGATACTGCTATTTTCAAATGTGGCTAAGATAGATTGATGATGTGTTCTCCATTTGGCCACTTGGCCCAGTCACATTAGACTAATTCCTCCTCCATTCAACAGCAAGCCCTCCAGAATCCAGTTCACTATAGAAAAAGAAAATAGCCTGCCTTTTCTAGATACTTTAATCACCCATCTTCACGATGACATCCTTTCTTTCTCAGTTTACAGAAAACCCACACAAAACTTTACCATCATCCCCTCTCAACAATATGGTGTTATCAAAATTCTTGTTAATAGAGCCTCTAATCTCTGTTCTACTTAGGATGAACTCTCCTTTATTTGCCAGATCCAATGGTTACAATGCTAATTGTTCACCTCTCAACATGCTGACTATAGCAATGCTAATTTTGTTCCTTACTCTTTCTGTTCAAGTGTTTTATAATATGATAAGTTGCAAGAATAAGTTACTTGTTCTTGCAACTTATATTGTGGTCAAACTGGAAGTTCTACAAACATATGAAATACATCTGCCACAAGTATGGTGAGTCAGGTCATTCGATTCTGTGCAAGAATCGAATGGAAGAAAACTACTATTATTCACCACAACCAATATAAATTTTATTTATATATTTTTTTTTTTTTTTTTTTTTTTTTTTTTTTAGAATCAGCAGCAGATTTTAAAAAAAAAAAAACAGCCAAATCTTAATAAATATGGTTGTATTAAACTTCTCAAGATTTGGAAAGCTTTATTTCTTAGGCCTTCTGCCCAACAGCATCAATAGAGGATGACCATCATAGGACTAATATTTCTCATTTTTTCCACTTAGTCTTTTGTGCAATTTTAATCTTGTTTCCTTGAAGATGTGTCAGTAACTGAGACAAAACATAGGATTGATTAAACGTGTTTATTTATATGTACTATATTTATTCCATTACATCTTATGAGTTCAAAATGGCAAGTAAGTCTAAATAGTCAATTGATCACGCTCAACTGCCTCAACAGCAAATCATAATTATTGGGAATAGTTTAGTATAGATAATTTATACGGACAACAGATAATTGTGAATTTCCTTTAGAAAGTCATAATTTTCGTAAAGACTTTTTGTGAAGTATACAGCAAATGCTTTTATACTAATAGTGTTAAATATTGTAAGTTTACTATACTTTGCAGAAAGAAAAATTGAGTTATGTTCTATATTTTGCAATAATAAAAAATCACATTAAATTAGTTATTCTTTATTGCTTTGGAGAAGTTTACAATGATAAAAAAATTAACAAATAAAGAATACAACTTCACAAAAAATATCACCTCTTCTGTCTGCATCTAATCTTTCTTTGTTGAATTTATACTTAGCTAAACTAGTCATCACTCTCAAGGGCTTATTTTTATAGGAGTCTCACAAAAAAGTTTGCAAATCTAAGTTATATAATTAGTGATGCAAGATGGACATACAAACAGCCAGAGAATATATGCAATTTGCCAACATACAAGATTATGGAAACAGGATTAATCACCACAGAATTAATTAAATTTATATTATATAATTATATAGAAGTGAAACACCTGGATAAGAAGCCAGACTCACATCACTGACATCGTTCTTCACCATAAGTGACTAAAATGGAAATGGACGGGACATCTATCCAGAAGAGAAGATGAGCGATGGACTGCCATACTAACGAACTGGATTCCAAAGGAAGGGAAATGAGGCCGAGGAAGTCCTAAAAGGTGGAGTGATGAATTGTCAAATTTTGTTGGGGTAAATTTGTCAACCATTGCCAAGAACAGAAGGAGGCCTTCATCCAGCAGTGAACAGAAAATGGCTGAAAAAGACAATATTATATAAGAGGCAGATGAATTCCATTGCTTGGCAAGAGACCACAACTGCCTCTCTGCTTTAGAAGTCATGTTCTGCTTCTAGAGGTTTCTTGTTCTTATGTAATCTAATCCTTAGCCCATTCTTAGTACTTTTGTACAGATTTACAACTTTCTGTAAGTGGAGTTTATATTTTAAAAAAAATTGAAGCCTGAATAGCAATGTGTAAATGGCATTTACATCCATAGCACTAGGAATTGCAAAAAAGAGCATCATAAGCTCTATTCCAGTCACTGACTATACAAACTATTTTGTAAGGCTTTCTTCCACCAATTCCAGAGGTAGTAGTCGATATCTGCCAAAAGGTAAGCAGACTTTTGTCTCTCAACAACTCTAATTTTTAATCTTTTCAACTGTCCAAACAATTTTGTATTTTGTCCTATTTGCCTCAATCTTACCTGAGATTGACTCAAAAGAACTGTCATCTGCAACTCTAGTTGGCTGCAATTCATTTGCTATCAAACTTTACTTCCTGAATTGACTAGCCTATTCAATATTTTTTGTTTAAGAGACATTCTGCACTTTTTGGTCATTCTCACACTCAAATGCTCATGGTTATATACCTTCACACACTCGTCTGCATCCACCCTTCAATCTCAGTGAAAAAAGCCTTCTCTAGACACCAAACTCTGAATTCATTTAACTGCACTCCATCAGTATTGTACAAATCTATGTCCATTAAACTCAACATCATTCCTTCTTGGTTTGCACTGGTCTGTATATCCTCTAACCATCCAACTATGGAATTCTGACATTTGAGTTAATGCACCCATGCTACACAATTAACAAGCACTTGCATAATAAAGTAGCAGAAAAGATGATAGGTAATAGAAATTTATTTACGTTCAGGCTGATCTTGGTCTGATCCTTCACACATAACCTTCCCATTATGGATAACCCTTTATGGTATAGCTCATGAGATCATTAGGATACACAAGCCCTCTCACCACAGCAAGGTGTCAGACCCATGAGAGGGAAAATTTTTTTGCTTTAGTAAAAAATAAAATTAGGCTAAAAGTAAAGGAATTATAAGAAAAAAAAAATTTAAGTCTGAAAAATAATATTAATAAAAATAAAAACATGCATCATGTAAAGTCCAGAAACCATATATAACAGAGTGGCCAGATATCTTAAATATGCATGTCATTTCATCAAAGTGAATAAAAATATGATATTAATTTCCTAGAAAAACATTTAGCAAATTAATATTTCATTGCTATCATAATCAACATTAAATGTAGAGATCCAAAATGCATAACCATAATTAAAGTTAAGGCAAAATGAATGTTAGGTGATATTTTAAAACACTTCTTGTGATGTTAACAGATGAACACTGAAAGATAAGAAACCAAAAGTTAGATGACCTGAATAGGATTATAAAGACATGGTAATGAAGTCCAAGATTAAACAGAACTTCTAAATGAAAAGAAGGCATAAGGAAAAACAGAGGAAGAACCATAATATATCAGGATGAGAATAGTGTGTGTGTGTATATATATATTAATAACAAAAATTATAGATGGAGAAGGTAAAAAAAATATATAAATGTCGTCGTGTCACTGGTGGAATAGTTCAACATAAATTGCAAATTGAACTTTTCTTCTAATATTGATACTGTTCACATTCCATGTAATCTTCAATTCAGAACAGGCAATCTGGAAAAAAAAAAGTAAATAAATACACAAAAATTTTGTTGTTCATAAACTATAGAAATTTTAATTAAAATTTAAAAGAATAAATGACAATTTTATAGCAGTAAAAATATGTTGGGAACAGAAATTAGAAGGATGTAGAATTTTCTAAGATGATAGGAACAAAACAAGATTAGAAACAGAGATAAAAAAGATAAGTTAAAGATAAAAAAACAGCTGTTCTAATGATAGATCTGGTTTGAGGTTAAAATAAATATGTAATAGGATGTAAAGTGAATGACCAAAATGTATACACAAACAGAGCATGCAGAAAGAAGACTGTTACAGCCAAGTAATTCACTCTGATAGGATGCATAATAGTATCTGTATAGTCCATAAATCTGTCAACTGCAATAGGATGGTTAATTCTATCTGCATAACCTGTATATTTCTCAGCTGCATGCATTCATCTGAGTTTGCTTGTCCTGATGGATGAAAAAAAATGAGTTTCTAAGAACACTACCATTCCATGTGAGACTTGGTAACTCATTAATATTAGGCTTTTTATTCAGTCATGTGTGGAAAGCAAGCCAAGAAATCTGGACAGAGTGGTTAATCATATCTACATAGTCTGGGAATATAATAAGCAAAGCTGGTATTGTGAGCAATATAAATTAGCTTCTTATTCCTTTTTCCCCCCACTTTAACCTTGCAGCGTCAACGATGTTATTTCCCTTTTTATATATGGGTATTATGAGAGCTCTACTCCAATCATCAGGAATTCGCCCCTCTGTCCAAGTTCTGAACTATGCAGTGCAGCCACTGTAAGGCTTTTATACCTCCATACTACAGCATTTCTGGTCAAATATCATCTACTCCTGCTGTCTTTCCACATTTCAAGCCTTTGATGGCTTTTTCTACCTCACGTATGGATATGTATTCCCTGCATGCCTGGTCAGTGTTATTTTACCACTGTGTTGTCATCACTGCTAGTTTCATTTTGCAATTTTTCAAAGTAATTACTCCATACTTCAAGGAGATCTTTTTCTCCAGTTTTCATGTCACCTTTATCATCTCTAACTCCGTTTACAGCACTCTTTCCTCCATTTCTAAGCTTCTTCATTCAACAACCTCCAGAATATCTTACCACCTTCTTGATATTTACTTTCTATGTTCTTGCCAAAGTCCTCCCATGACTTTTGTTTAGCTAGTTTTACAGTGTTTAGCTTTCTTACATTTCTCTTTGTATTCTCTAAGAGCACAAGCTGACTTATTTACTAGGAACTTTTGATATGCTTTCTTCTTTTCCTTCACTGCCTCTTGAACTTCCTGTGTCCACCATGGAGTTCTGATTTTTCTATCCTTGCACACAACCTCACCACATGCCTCTCTGGTTGAATCAATCAGTGGTTTCTTCAAAGCTTGCCACTGGATCTCCAAGGTTTGTTTCCTGTTATCAAACTCTCATTTTTTCTTCAATAATCTTTGTGTATTTTAGTCTACAGTTCACATCTGAAAGCTGCTCAACTTTTATTTGTTTTTATATATATATTATATATTAAATATATATATAATTATATATTACATTATATTAATAGCAGGAGATCTTAATACTAGAGTTGGAAATAATCCAATCCTAAATGTCTGATGAAAATATGGAAAACTTTGCGTGAATAACAATGGTCAAGAACTATAGACTTGTGTATTTGCAATAATTTTAAAATAACTAATTTTTTTTTTTTTTTTTTTGGAAAAAAAAATAAAAAAGAATACAAATAAATATACTTGGAATAACAGAGAAACAAGATCTAATTGATTATATTATTACTAATCAGAACCTAGCTCCACATCTAAGAGATGTCCATATTTATACAGGAAATGAAATTTTTCAGATCATTACTTAGTATTTTCTAAAATAGAAACACTAACAAAATGAAGAAAGCAAATAAATAAGGAAAAACAAATACAAAAGTATACAAAGTATATCTATTAGAATGCTATATCAGCCACAATTAACAGTACAAGATAAAGAGAAGCCAAAATCAATGAAGTTAGTGGAAATTACAAAGGAATTTTTAAATTAGTATTTTTATTATATTTTATTTTAAAGTTTATTAAATAAATACAGATTACAAAATCTACAGTAAAATCCTGAATAAAAGACTGAAATATTGCAAGCAATCTACTCTCACCAGAACAAAATGGTTTCAGACATGGAAGATCCTCTATAAACAAATTTATGCATTAAAAAAAAAATTACTAAACAAAGATGAGAATATAATTTATGATTTAGATTATGTGAAAGCTATTGATAAAATACACAAAGAAAAATAACCTGCCAAAGAAATGGAAAATAGTTATATTATATAAAGGAGGTTCCCAGGCAGAGAAGCAAATTATAGTCCAATTAGTTCTCAACAAAAATAATGGAAAAGTTGTTTAAATGCAGAGTATCACATGGTTTGCCCTTAAACCATATACTCTGCATGTATGATCAAGTATTGCAGAAAGCATTGCCATACTGTAACAGTTAATCTAGATAAAGAAAATGGCTCTGGCCATTTTCTTTATCTAGATCATTTTGCAAAATGCTACATGCCACTGTAGCATTTTGCAAAAGCTGACAGGATACTAAGTGGAAGTAAATGCAGATGGATATGAAATTTGTCCATAAATAGGTTAAATTGCATAACCTGTTCTGGCTATTTTCATATTATATTTGGATGAAAACACTAGAGCTGACCCATTTTGATATGAAGAACCTTTATAAGGGCATTTCTTCTGAAAGGGATTTATCCATTCTGATATATAGGTGAATGAAGACTTTAGATGATTTATTTACAAGTACAAGATAAACATTGTCTATCTCATCATCATCAAATTCCTGCCATGTACACTCAAGGGGTGTACAGGATATGACAGTACTACATGAAAAAATTACATCATTACTAACTTCCTATCTACAATTTTCCTCCAAATCAGTCTGTTACTTGTCAAGACTCCAACATTATCAGATCTTATATTTCTATCGTCTAAGGCACTTTGTACCGTATCAATCCACCTATATCTTGGTCTTCCTCTGGGTCGTTTTCCTGACAACCTGGCAGAGAACACTTGTTTTGCTAATCTTTCCTCACACATTCTATTTAAGTGATCATACCACCTGAGATTAGCTCTGCTAACGCATTCCTGGATGCTGACAACGTCGAGTTCTTTCCTATTATCCTCATTTTTAATATGATATTGCCATTGATGCCATCTGTTCACGCCTCTAATCTTTCTCAGCACTCTCATATCTGCGGTCTCTAGTCTTTGGTCAAGTGTTTTACTTCTGACCCAGCTCTCAGATCCATAAGTTAAAACTGGTTTGAACACTATCTTGCATACAGCTAATTTAGTGTTCCGACTAATTTCTTTCTTATTCCATAAGAATTTATTCAATTGACTTCCCATCATACCAGCTTTGCTGATTCTGTTGTCTATTTCTATATTTAATTTACTATCTTAAGGGGTGCTTAAGGGTCATAGCTGTATAACTGAGAGGAGACCACCACATAGCCTTTAAAGGAATGCAGAGAACCGACCAAGGCTTCTGACCCAATGTCCAATTCTCACTTTCTCGTGGTGCACCCTGTTGGGTATCTACTTGGATACTGAACGGACGAGGATGGGCTGGCAATTTGGGATTTAGCCGACCAAATTGTATTCTTATTGGTTAACCAAAATATAGAATGATGGTACAACATGACAAAATTTCATGCCGGCTGGGGAGTCGCCCGGTTAAACAAGGCCCCCCTTTGTTTTCGCCAGGGAACCAGGGCGAACATCGAAAAGTCAGCTACTGGAACAAATCTGAAAACAAACCCCCAACTCAACATCACCAAAGTTAAAGATCGGTACTATCAACGTAAGAAGCCTGAATGGCAAAGAAATGGAGCTAGCTGAGGAATTAGATAAGTACCAGATCAACATAATAGGGGTGACTGAAACAAAAAAGACCAAAACTGGCGAGATCTTTCTGAGCAATAAATACAAAATGTTATATTCATGCAATGCCAATCAAGGAAAAGAAGGAGTAGCCATAGTATTCAACACAAAATACGAGGTTAATCTTCTTGAATGGCAGTCAGTCACAAGTAGAGTAATGTGGGCAAATATGAGAATGGGGAACAGGACAATGAGACTTATTTGTGCCTATGGTCCCACAGAAGGTTCTACTAAGGTAGAAGTGGAGGAATGTTTTGAGGCTTTAGAAAAAGCAACTGACACAATGAAAAATGAAAAGTTGGTCCTTGTTGGGGATCTAAATAGCAGAGTAGGAAATGATTGCGAGACATACAAAAATATTTTGGAAAATTTGGAGAAAAGAGCAAAGCTAATAATATTGGCAAATATCTGTTGGATTTCTGCTCAGGACATGGACTAGTTATTACTAACACCATGTTCCAACATAAAAATGTGCACAAATTCACATGGAGAGAAGAGGCTAGGAATAAGAAAAGTCTCATTGACTATGTTATTGTTGATAGTGATGTTTTCTCCCTGGTGCAGGACACCACAGTGTACAGAGGATTTGAAATTGGAAGTGATCACTATTTAGTCTTGAGCAGAATAAAATTGAATTTCATATTGAAAAGAATAACATGTAAGAAAGTTTTAAAGCGAATAAAAGTTGAGCAGCTCTCAGATGTGAACTGTAGGCTAAAATACACAAAGATTATTGAAGAAAAAATGAAAGAGTTTGAGAACAGGAATCAAACCTTGGACATTCAGTGGCAAACTCTGAAGAAAACATTGATTGATTCTGCCAGAGTGGCATGTGGTGAGGTTATCTGTAAGGATAAAAAAATCAGAACTCCCTGGTGGACACAGGAAGTTAAAGAGGCAGTGAAGGAAAAGAAGAAAGCATACCAAAAGTTCCTGTCAAATAATTCAGCTTGTGCTCTTAGAGAATATAGAGAAATGCAAGAATGCTAAACACTGTGTAAAACTAGCTAAACAAAAGTCATGGGAGGACTTTGGCAAGAATATAGAAAATAAATATCAAGAAGGTGGCAAAATATTCTGGAGGTTGTTGAAGCTTAAGAATGGAGGAAAGAGTGCTGTAAAAGGAGTTACAGATGATAAAGGTGACATGAAAACAGGAGAAAAAGATATCCTTGAAGAATGAAGTAATTACTTTGGAAAAACTGCTAAATGAAACAAGCAGTGATGACAGCACAGTGGTAAAAAAAACACTGACCAGGCATGCAGTCAGGAATACATATCCATACTTGAAGTAGAAAAAGCCATCAAAGGCTTGAAATGTAGAAAGGCAGCAGGAGTATATGATATTCGACCAGAAATACTGAAGTATGGTGGTATAAAAGTCTTACAGTGGCTGCACTGCATAGTTCAGAAAGCCTGGACAGAGGGACGAATTCCCGATGATTGAAGTAGAGCTCTCATAGTACCCATATATAAAAAGGGAAATAAAACTGAATGTGAGAATTACAGAGTTATTTCCTTACTGAGTGTTCCTGGCAAGATCTATGCAAGTATACTTGAGAAACGGTTGAGAAGAATTGTGGAAGAAAAGCTTTATTGAAGAACAAGCTGGATTCAGGCCAAATAGAGGCTGTCAGGATCAGATCTTCACTTTACGACAAATAGTCGAGAAAGCACGGGAATGTACACTCTGGTATCCTGCACCAGGGAGAAAACATCACTATCAACAATAACATAGTCAATGAGACTTTTCTTATTCCTAGCCTCTTCTCTCCATGTGAATTTGTGCACATTTTTATGTTGGAACATGGTGTTAGTAATAACCAGTCCATGTCCTGAGCAGAAATCCAACAGATATTTGCCATTATTATTAGCTTTGCTCTTTTCTCCAAATTTTCCCAAAATATTTTTGTATGTCTCAGAATCATTTCCTACTCTGCTATTTAGATCCCCAACAAAGACCAACTTTTCCTTTTTCATTGTGTCAGTTGCTGTTTCTAAAGCCTCAAAAAATTCCTCCACTTCTACCTTAGTAGAACCTTCTGTGGGACCATAGGCACAAATAAGTCTCATTGTCCAGTTCCCCATTCTCATATTTGCCCACATTACTCTACTTGAGACTGACTGCCATTCAAGAAGATTAGCCTCATATTTTGTGTTGAATACTATGGCTACTCCTACTTTTCCTTGATTGTCATTGCCTGAATATAACATTTTGTATTTATTGCTCAGAAAGATCTCACCAATTTTGGTCTTTTTTGTTTCAGTCACCCCTATTATGTCGATCTGGTACTTATCTAATTCCTCAGCTAGCTCCATTTCTTTGCCATTCAGGCTTCTTATGTTGATAGTACCGATCTTTAACTCTGGTGATGTTGAGTTGGGGTTTGTTTTCAGATTTGTTCCAGTAGCTGACTTTTCGCTGTTCACCTTGGTTCCCTGGCGAAAACAACGGGGGCTCTTGTTTAACCGGGCGACGCCCCAGCTGGCATGAAATTTTGTCATGTTGTACCATCATTTTTTATTTTGGTTTAACCAATAAGAATACAATTTGGTCGGCTAAATCCCAAATTGCCAGCCCATCCTCGTTCGTTCAGTATCAATGTAGATACCCAACAGGGTGCACCACGAGAAGATGAGGATTGGACATTAGGTCAGAAGCCTTGGTCGGTTCTCCGCATTCCTTTAAAGGCTATGTGGAGGTCTCCTCTCAGTTATACAGCTTTGACCCTTAAGCACCCCACATTGTCTATCCAGATATCATATTTAATACCTTTCCTTAATGTGCTCCATATGGATAACAGTGCTCAAATCACACTGTAATACATCTAACTTTATATCAAACTATTTTCTTGGACATCTGTGAAGAGCTGATATGCAAATTATGTATAAGCTACTGAACATTAGTTCAGTATTATTTTCTATACATGATTAGTGTTCCCAACAGTTTTTTGCTTATTCTATCTTATATAGTATCTTATTGTATGTTTTTTCATAATCAATGAAAGTTAAACAGACTGTTATATTTTGTTGATTTTCAAGACTAGATTTTTCAATTAAAAATCTAGACTTGTCAAGCTATCATTATTTGGACTAAATACAGCTTGCTGTCCAAATTTCTCAACCGTAAGTAAGCTTGCATAAATCTCTCCTAAACATTCAATTTATTTCTCTGTAATTTGGATATTTACTTTTCATATGAATAAACCAGTGTGATAAAATTCCCAGTGATGTCATTAAAGATCAGATCTTGTTATGAGTATTCATGAAACAACATTCAAAAATGATGTAGGATATCTTTAACATCATATCTACAGAGATAAAAAAAATTACCCCATCTTTCCATATATCATATCATCCACTTTCTCTTCTGCAGAGAAAGTTATTTCTTCTTCATCTTCAACATAATCACTGATGCTGCAACTTTCATCATTATCATCAATGCTCATAGGAAAGCCATCTTCATTTAGTTCATCCCAGTCTATAACCTAGAATTAAACAATTTGTTAATTCTGTGCTTTAATGATTAAATTAAAATAAAAGTATCATAATATTTACTGTATTTAGATAAACATTTTTTAATGAAGCATTAAAAATTCTTACCTGAAAGAAAGGATGAGACCTAATAGCTTCACTTTGAAATGCCATTCTTGAATTTCTGTCTTTACACAGCAACCGGGTTATTAAATCTGAAGCATCTGGAGGTATTTCTTCAGGTATTATTACTGGTTTTTCTAATATTTCTCTACAGAACAAGTTAAAGGCATTCAATTATTAGTCCACACCACTTCATTTAAATTTCTCTAATTTTAGTATTGTTAATTCACTAGATTCATCATCATGCATATCAAGGATTTAGGCCTAGCATGGCCTGTTCTGGCCTTAGAAGTCATCGTTTAAGAGGACGTCCTGGTTTTCTTTTTCCTAATGGCTTATGTTTTAAATTTAAATTCACTAGATTACTTATATTTATTACGATTCAAGTCTGCACAGAATATCAAGTGTTTCTTTTGCATCAAACAATGCAAGTACTATAAAATTAGAAGATATCTAATAACTTTTAATATCAGAAAATATTATGTAGTGGATTACTTGCGTTAGTAATAGAGGTACCACTATAAGGTTCAAACTGTTCAAAGAGGGGGAGAGAGAGAGAGAGTAATAAAAACATAATACATCTCTGAACAGACTAATTGGCAAGAAAATATATGCTTTGACAGACCACGTAAACAGAATTAATCACCCTATCAGATGTTTATGCACGAAGCTATCTTTCTTTCATCCAAGCAAATAAGCTTAATGCATTATGGGGAATATGAAGATAAAAACACCATTGGATACAAAGAAATTTTGTAAGAATAGCACTGTCAATAATGATATAACATTAAAACTAAATTGGACATTAAATAAAATAATGACAGCAAAGTAAAAGAAAAATGAATTATACACACTATAAACAAAACGGGTGAAGAAAGATTAGAAATATAAGATGTGATAATGTTGGAGTCTTGACAAGTAACAGACTGATTTGGAGGAAAATTGTATATAGGAAGTTAGTAATGATGTAATTTTTTTCATGTAGTACTATCATATCCTGTACACTCCTTGAGGGTACATGGCAGGAATTTGATCATGATATATTGTCTTTATACCTTTCACACACAAAGGCAGCAAATATTTTAAAAGTCACTAAGAATGAAATGGAAGAAAGAATACAAAATGATAACATAAAAGATGAAGATATTCTGAATATCAATAATTAATTTGAACAATCGATGTGATAATATACAGATTCCTGATCACATTTCTATGGATACTTACATGCCATTTACATTCCCTTATGAGGAATGCAATTAAGAAAGAAGTTTAAATGATAGTTTTAAAACTTTTTTTTTTCTGTTACTCCCACACAAGGCCTCCAAAACCTATAATAAGTTACATGCAGGGATAGTTACAAAATAAAAGATTAATGATTTTGAATAGACTTATTTTCCATTAGCCAGATCAAACACTGATCTCTTTAAAGCCATTGGAAATGCCTCCAAATAAGTAATTCCACAGCAGGATTGAAACCTACAGCCTGTTAACTGAAAAATGAATATGTTAGTACTTGGCTAACCTGGCAAGAAATACTCTCTGAATATAAAAAAAAAAACTTTTACAGGCTCATTTCTCATAATCAGAAGGTTCATGATTGCACTATGAAGGTACATAATTGGACCAAGACACAAAAAAGGGAAATAAAACAGCATGAAAATGACTAAATACTTGAAAAAAGGTAAGTGCCAGGAATTGATTTTACAACTCACAATAATTTGCAATAAGCATGGTGGAACACCAATATGCAAGCTCCTGAAATAACATGCAGCGACACTGGGAATGTGGTAGCTCTGAAAGCTGTTATGTAGTGACAAACCACGCTACACCCTCTACTGAGTAGATAGTTGGTAATAGATAGAAGATGTGGCAGTTGCCTGGTAAATATGTCTTAACAGAGTCACCCTAACTATGAAATTTGGAGGTGATTGTGTGATGGTATGGTTCTGTTTTTCCTGGTTTGGCCTTAAACCTCTGTTTGTGGTACTATGAACAATGAACTCCAAGAGGTATCTGAATATTTTGGTATCAATGCAATACTTCCTACCGAAATGGCCATTGTCTATTTCAGCAAAAACAATGCACCATGTCATAACACTGCTGCTGTAACTGCATGGTTTGTGGATATGAATGTCACTATGCTTAACTGGTTTTCACCGATCTAAATTCGACTGAAAATCCGGGGATGAACTGGAGCATCATGTGAAGTCATGGGACATCTGTTCCACAACAGTCCAGACATCATTAGCATGCCTACAGGAATAATCATCCAAAATTTGCATTGATGACTAGATCAGTAAACAGGAGTATACTGAAACTACAAAGCAAGTGATTATGATAAGCTGAGGAGACAGCTTGAAACTGTGTCTGTGCACAGGAATCCTGAAGAATTAATCCTTTGAGCAGCGAGTTAAAAATATACCTCTCCTATGTTCTATAAATACATGAAGATAAAAATTAAGCAATTGCAATGTCTCCCTGAAAACTCAGAAGCAGAGATGAATTTAAAGGTTTACTATAGCTAATTTTTTTTATTTTTATAGCTAAAAGTTTACTATAGAACAGAGAAAGGTGGAAAGAACTGGAGGAGGCCTTCGTCCAGCAGTGGGCAGAAAATGGCTGAAAAGAAAATAGCTAAATTTCAACAAATTTATATCAACATACTGTTTTTGGGATAGAAAATAGTGATGTATATATACTGATTTGCTACTCCAAGAGTTAAGACTACAAAAAAAAAATGTTGTGGCTGGTGCATTAATCTGCCATTGTCATTTTTGATTACACCCTTTTTAGAATGCCACGAGCCTTTACAAGACATTTAAGGCTAGGTGGCATTGTTTTTTTCCCTCTCCAGGTTTTTTTCATCCTAAAAAAACAGCCAAACCCATGAGGACAATGGCAAATATAATATATAATATACTAATATGCAGATAGGATTAACTTGCTATCAAAACATTAACCTCTTAAAATTGTTTTATACATATAACTAAGATGAAAAGCCAAATGGCTATTTTTCTGGCAAAGTTAATTAAATTAAAAAAAAAAAAAAAAAAATCAGCTAACGCCTTTTTATTCCCGTATATACGGGAGTAGGCGAGGCCATTTAGCCCTATCTAACTTTGGAGACTGAGTGGGCAGTTCAATCTCCACTGGTACCCAATCAGAGACAGATGGCCCAAGGCTATCACTAATTAAGCGGTACGCAGTGAAGAGAGACGGCTCAAATGTGCCGCCATCTCGTGGTCTCTAACCCTAACACAATATATTTAATGTCTGAAATAATGTGGGTTCTACGGTCGATTTTCTTGAGTTTACAGGACGAAAAACCCGAGTTTCCGGGAGGAAAAACCTGCTTGCCCGTGCCAGAGATCGACTAACTCGGGAACCGGTCGAAAAAAGGCTTAGAAAAATTTCCTCTAGTCGCCGACTAGACTCGAAACCAAGACTTCCTTCGTGCGGCCTAGCGCTGTGGTGTGCAAACGCCACATCCACTGAGCTACACAGGCTATACCATAGCCTATACCTTAATTAAATTAAGGGGATAAAAATCATTATTTTAAAGCCAGTATGCGAAACTCTAAGATCGAAAACTACGATCTAAGAGTTTCATGCCAACGAACTATCGGCGAATCCAAGCGCAAGTGTTTTATACATATTTTATTTCTGCTGATTATTAAGTTTGATTTTTTCATGAATGTATGCTTAAGGGACACAACATGAATGCCATACATATAATCTAAACATCCTAAATATAGTATCTAAAAAGTTAATTTTAAGCGATTTAGGGTCATACTGCCTCTTGTAAAATCCATTGTTTTAAAATTTAAAAATAATTACTATGCAAATGTGAAGTGTGACAAAAAAAACAAAAAGTAATGAGAATGTAGTTTTTGAGAGAAGATACCAGGAGATACACAGATGCAGAGAATTGGCAATACAACCAACTCAAATCAACTGGGCTTATGTTGTCCAGGACAATGAACTATTAATTACTAACATCACATTCCTATATAAAAATGTATGCCAATTCAAAGCAGGAAGATAAAAAAATTAAGAAAAGCTTTAAAAAAGAGAAAAGCAAGAAAATGTTATTAATGGCAGTAATGTTTTCCTACTGGTTCAGGATTTGAAATTAAACATAACCACCATTTCAGTTTTAATAGGAGAAAATTGAATTTCTTACTAAAAGAAAAGTGTGTAAGAAAGTTTTAAAGTGAACTGAAGTGGAGCAGCTTTGAGAAGTGAGACTTAAATACACAAACCAAACCTTGAAGACTTTCATATGACTAAAAGCAATAAACATACAAAAACAAAAATTTAAAAAGAAAAACATTAAGAATATTAACTGCAAACTGAATGAACAACTTATGGAACAAGTAAACCATTTCAGCTATTTGGACACAATATTCAGTGAAGATGGCATAATTAAATATGGAAACAGAAAACAAAATTAGCATGGTTGGTATGGTGGAGAGCTAGTTGAATAACTATATGGAGAAATAAATAAAAAGACTAAACCAGCTGTATAATTGTCAAAGCTATATAACTAAGAGGAGACCTCCATACAGCCTTCAAAGGAATGGGAGAACCAACCAGGGCTTCTGCCCTCGTGTCAAATCCTCACCTTCTCGTGGTGCACCTTGTTAGGTACCTACTTGGATGCTGAACAGATGAGGATGGGCTGGCAATTTGGGATTTAGCTGACCAAATTGTATTCTTATTGGCTTAAACCAAAATTTCAAATGATGGTACAACATGACAGAATTTTATGCCAGCTGGGGCATCACCTGTTTAAACAAGGCCCCCATTGTTTTCGCTAGGGAATCAGGGCAAATAGAAAAAAGTTAGCTACTGGAACAAATCCTAAAACCCACCCCAACTTCTGCTCAGGACATGGACTGGTTATTACTAACACAATGTTCCAACATAAAAATGTGCACAAATTCACATGGAGAGAAAAGGAAAGGAATAAGAAAAGTCTCATTGACTATGTTATTGTCGATAGTGATGTATTCTCCCTAATGCAGGACACTAGAGTTTACAGAGGATTTGAAACTGGAAGTGATCACGATTTAGTCTTGAGCAGAATAAAATTGAATATGTTCAAAAGAATAACAAGTAAGAAAGTTTTAAACAAATGAAAGTTGAGTAGCTCTCAGATGTTGTAAAATCTTGTATAGAAAAAAAATAGAAATTTTTTTCTGTCGATTTCACATAAGCAATTAAATTACATATTATACTTGTAAGTAAAGAATGTATAACTCACTGTACTAAGATAAATGTTATAACTAAATGTTAAAATATCTGAATAAGAACCACTAGTTTGTAACTAAAATTAAGATCAGAAAAGATTTAGGCTAGGAAACCCAAGGCTAGCAACAGTCGTGAAGGTCACTAGATTACCAGTTTTCCCGCCAAAACCCAGCGATAGCGTGGGTGACGGAGAAATTCCTTCAGTGAATCTGGGGACTTTAGAGAAGAAGTGCCAAGGTCGAGAGAATGATATAAAAGATAGATTGAGTGGCAAAGGGGGGTCTCATTTCGAAGTTTGTTCCTGTGCCAAGCTTTTCCGAGGATGGGGGAGAGTTGGGTTTCCCCGCGAGCAGCAGTTACGATGAAGATGGGAAGTTCGCTAGTAGCAGAGACAGCCTTTTTGAAGTTGATCAGGCAACTTGAAAAGTTGTCTGATCAAAAATTAGCTGCGAAGGAGCGGAACGTGACCGTAATCCTTGAGGATCTATTACTGTGTAATGAACTTGAAAGATTGTAAGTAGAATGTTTCATGTAATACCCTAGATTGTGAAGTTCAAACAACAAATGTTGGTTCTGTTATCTAGTGGCATAGAAGGTATTAGAAAGAATCGGAAAGTTGTATTTTAGTTTGAGTGTGAATGGTAGAATTCAGAGATCTATAGATTTGTCTATGATATGTAATGCTAAGAGTGAATGTGGTCTAAGTTTGGCCTTTTATTGTTTAAAAGGTGAGAGAAGTTCAAGTGTGTTAAGTATTATCCAAGTGTCTGAAAGTTATGTCAGGAATTTGATGATGATAATTCAATGACTTTGACAAACAGTTTTTCAAATCTTTCTGAAGCTTGTATGAACATTTATATCAAGATGTTATTGTGTCATTTAGTTTCATAATTTTTTTACTGCACTGTGTAGACTGTAATATGATTCATCATACTTACTTTACACTACCAAAGGGATATTTCTTTACCAAAAGTTCATATGCTACAATGCCATAGCTCCACCAGTCTGCATCCTAAGGGAAATAAGAGAATTACTAGTACATAAATAAATTTTGATGCAATTAAATAACTAAATGAAAGGTATGTTCTCATGAAATTGTTTATTAAATTTAAATCGTCACAACAAACAAGAATTTTGCTTTCAAGTTTTGGAATAATTCTGGCTATTAATTATGCAGATGAAAAGAAGAGAAAAAAAATGACTGTTCATTTGTTCAATGACTTGGCTAAAAAGTGCATTTTGCATGGAGTTTTTGGCCAGAAAACAAATACCAATAAGAACTGGAAGATCAGTAAAAGAAGTATTTCACGTAACTTTTTTTTCTTCTCTAGAAAGATTTTTATTCAGTGGAGCTAATAAAACTCTTTCTGGAATATTAAATTTCAATGTGGAAGGTCTGCTTTAGGTGACAAATTTTCCTCTTTAAACTCATTCACAGTCTGCATAATTACCATACTCATGCTCGCCTGGTTGGCCGAGTGGTTAACATACTGTACCAGTTCTTCAACCAACAGACTGCAGGTTTGAATTCCATCATGGACATGGATGTTTGTGATCATCTTTAGGTGGAAGATGAATGTCATCGCTTGGTGTGAGACCACTGCCCTGTTTATTGTAGGCCTGAAATGGCTTCAAAAAAAGTTCTAGTTTGGTCTCTAGAGCAGGGATTCCAAATTATGCAAAAAAAAATAAATGAAAAAATACAAATATATATATATATATAAAATTGATAAAAAATGGAAAAAAAATTTCTAGTCTGTCTACATTAGACAATACCATAGGTTTACAAATAACCTTTAGTGGGTGGAAGCAACAAAAAAAAAAAAAAAGAAATTGTTCCCTTGATCAAGCGTTAAAGGATAAGTATTTTAATACCAACTAGTTTCGCCAAACTTAAGCTGTTGGCTTCATCGGGATACAAGCACTGAGGTTAAAAAACATCACAAAATAGATCTTAACTGTAAATTCTAAAAAATTATAGTCATCATCATCATCATCAAATTCCTGTAATGTACCCTCAAGGGGTGTACAGGATATGACAGTACTACACGAAAAAATTACATCATTACTAACTTCCTATCTACAATTTTCCTCCAAATCAGTCTGTTACTTGTCAAGACTCCAACATTATCAGATCTTATATTTCTATCGTCTAAGGCACTTTGTACCGTATCAATCCACCTATATCTTGGTCTTCCTCTGGGTCGTTTTCCTGCCAACCTGGCAGAGAACACTTGTTTTGCTAATCTTTCCTCTCCCAGGGAAACAAAGGGAAAAAGGAAAAAACAAGGGAAAAATTATAGTTACAAACTGAAATAGCATTGAACGTGAATAATACACGTATCACGTGTACATGATTTACTAGTTTGCTAAGGAATGTTCTATAGTTAGCATTGAAGTTCATTTCTTGTGTGTTCAGAGATCTAATTAGGGTTTTCCATATCTCTGGAAGTATTAAACCTTGGGTCCTGTTAAGGTTATCTGCAGTGCGTGCGACTGTGGCTGCTTCTTTAAACATTTGAGAGTGATAGTCTTCTATGTAAGGGGTACAACGTTTATCCCACTCAATGATATGGTTTGTTATGGAGAAATGTGATGACAGGCTTATATCCCATGCTCGTGTGGTTCAAGTTACATCGGTCAGACTTCGAGAAGCCTTGAGATTAGACAGAAGGAACACATTGGTTATGTTAAAAACAACAGACAAGATATATCAGGCCTGTCATCACATTTCTCCATAACATGAATTATAGGATGAATTCAATTGCATAACAGTGATGAGCTGCATTTGAATGGTTTGAGTATGGAGTGCAGAGAAGGAAATCAGAACAAATAAGAAGCAATGTGAAAGAGGGGACACTGTGGAAGAAGGGATAGATGTGGGGCTTATGGAGAAGCAGGTAGCATGAGTGTAGAGAATGAGAGCTGTGCAGTAATTGTGTGTGTGTGTATGCTAGAAGTATCAGTACCAATTACATTCAATAAGTGAGACATGGTTGGATGAGGATGATATCCTCAAAGGAATAGAGATGGACAGATATCACATTGTTCATAAAGACAGAAAGGGTAAATTGGTAGTGCTATTGATGATCAGAAAATGATATGTCCATACAAGGGAAAAATAGTTGTTTTGAGATAGTATGATGTGAGATAGAGGTAACAAAATTAGGAAAAGAATGATCATTATGGGTTATTTTAATAATGGCAACTGGAAGTAAACTTGAGAAAATGATTTCCGAGTTTTTTGGGGACAATTACTTTACTTGTAAGAGATATCACACGATCATTCTACGTCTTGAATTTGATCATCTCGTCACAGGATGTCATAAATCAGATGGCTAATTTCACTCTGGCTGGTGAAAGTGACCATGAATTGATTACCTGGATGGTTGCCAACCATGTGAGGACTTCCATGAGGAAAGGATATACGTAAAACTACAAGGTGATTATGGGAAACTTAGGATAATTAACAACAAAACTTGTTGTCAATAAGGCAGTGGCACTGGATAATATATCACCAGGTTTTTTGCATAGAGAGTTCTGAATGACTGGAATGCTTTGCCTGAGAGTGTGCTGTCTGCAGAGAGTGTGAATATATTTAAGGCAAAGTATGATGAGCTGTGTGTATAATAAAAGCACTTATGTCCTGTGATGAGTCTGACTCCATTAGCATCTTGGAATAATAATAATTCATGTTGATATTTTTAATGGAATGTGCAAATAATGAAACTGAGATATGGATTTTTTTCCAAAACTGTGTGTGTAATATGATTAGCTAAACAAGAAAAGCATCAAATTTCAAATTCAATTATTTTTATATTGGCAAAAACAGAAATTTTTCATTTATGTTCTAGTTTCTAATATGATAAATAAACATTAAATAATAAATGAAATAAAACTTACATAACTATAATTACTCTCAGTAACCACCTCAGGAGACATATAAAAGCTGGTTCCACAATACTCATTTGTAACCGGTTCTTCATCTTCCTTGAATATCTTACACAAACCAAAATCAGTCAGAACAATGTGACCATATTGACGAATGAGAATGTTATCTGTCTTAATATCTCTGTGTATGATGCGGAGCTGTAAATTTGAATATTTTGGAGTTAGAAGCAATTTACTCTCTTTTCTTACATTTAATTTTAAATTTATTATTTAGATGTAAACTTATATTTTATTAATAACTGAAGCTTGTTTTAATATATATATAAAATAATAGTATACCATTCCAAAATACTATATCATATTAATATACAATATCATCTCATCTTCCTTATACCCTCTTTTACCTTGCGGTGTCAAGGGTCCATTGATCATCAGACCTCGCTCGTTTACAGGATAAGGTGGTCAGCCTTATGCCCCGGGTGTATCCTATGGCCTGTAACGTTGAGTTCTCAAGGCCAGTTTGCCTGCTTTGCGGGATGAAAAACCCCAGAATAAACTGGGGAAAAAACCCAGCTGTCCACGCCCAAGACTGGCTAACTTGGCTATGGCCGAGGAAGATCCTTCAGCTCCTCACGTCACCGACAGGAATCGAACCTAGGACACTCCTTCCCCAGGCATATGGTTGCAAAGCGCATAGCCACTAGGCTAACCGCACGGATTGATGAATACAATGACCTTGATATACAATATCAAGGTCATTATATTCAGCAAAACAAATTACATGGACATTTTTTTTAAATTCTTTAATCAATGTGGAATTATATGGTGTCCAATGATATTCTATTATTTTCTTATCTCCAATCTTTTTGATTGAAATAAAAGTTAAAAAAGTAATCTTTCCACAAGTTATAATGCATCGGTTCCACTTTTTAGTATATGGTAACTGATCTCTCTACTTTAGCATATTGTACTATCACAAAGAATAATATCCCTGCAAACAGATAGCATCATCATAAAAACCTCAATATGGAGAACAGAAAAGAAAATTGTACATAATCAACTTGAGAAAACAAAAACTATTTATTTTTTCTAAAGAAGCATGGATATGGGCTGTCCCCTCTCTCCTTCTGTAAAAATTTCTATATGAACCATCCTTAATTCTACCTGGAATATACATTGATATGTTCTACATTTGGCCATATGGGTCAGAAGCATAAGTGCATTAGAAAAAAAAAACTAACAATATTCCATCATTTGTAGACACTCTACTCACATCCTCCCAACAACTCTTTCAAAGTTTACAGAAATCTACCTACAATATGCTGTCATAAAACCCCTTATTAGCAGACCCCCATCCACTGTTCCAACCAGTTCTCACATCCCAAACCTTTTTATATCACATATCTTCTGTCCAATAGCCATAATGCCAAAAAGATTAACAAAATTTTAATTGTGCCTTCCATTCCTCTCAACATAGATTATAGTATTGCTATTACTATCCCTATATCTGGGCCACCTTAGAAAAATGTGCTATAACTTTAAAGAAAAATAACCTCTGCACTGTGGAATAGACAGGGGGTGAAAAAAATCTATTTCCATGTATACAGGGATTCTTTGATCTTGTAACTGACATATTATTGTGAAACTGAAAGATTTGCAAATATCTGCCTTCTAGCTAAACATGTCTTGGGCACTTGACACAAAATCAAATGGGGGAAAAAACTACTGTGCTTCCATGCAAACTTGAGACTTCCTTAGATTTAGTAAGAATTTAAAAAAAAACAGCCAATTCTAAATACATATAGTTCTATTAAATAAGATTTGAGAAACATTAATTCTTAGACATCTCCCATCCAACAATGACAGCTAGCTAACACAGATACTCTCCCCCCCAGGACTTTCAACATCTTACACTTACTGTATGTATTAATACAATTTTTACATTGTATCTCAGAAGATGTCTATGTGGCAGATGAAATATTGAAGCAATTAAACCTATCTTAAGTTGTTTAATCATTTCTTACATATAAAGCTACTATATATAATATATCTAGCTGTTTATATTCAGCTCCTCTTGTCCAATTTCATCTTTCTTAGCATCAAAATATATCCCAAGTATTCTTGCATATATTCTATGCTACATATCCTAACTATGTAACACCTTACTATGCACTAATACATGGTGACTCAATATTACACATGCACACACACCCAATACATTACATACTCCTATACTGCTCAGAAGAGCGATCAACAACAATCTTTCTGATTTACTTCCTATCTACCATGGATGATTCCTACTTGCACAACTGTTTAGGATCATGCTGAAAGCAAACAGGTGGAAAAATAATGCTGCCTCCATATGATATCAATTATTAAGTTGAAAGAACTATAAATGTCCTTTTTTATCCTAGATTAAAGATTCACCTCACAAGGTGGGCAGGTGGCTAACTGCAGTCCATATGAATTTACTTATTAATATTACATTACTTTCGCACTGGTATGTTGATCATCAGATGAAAAATGGCTCCATATTTTGGGGCATTTACTCACAGAAACATGTCAATTTTCTAATTTACTCATGCTATTCATAATATAGTTAAAGGAAATAATATTTATCATTCAAATTCCTGATATATATAACTCACGGGGTGTTCAGACTACTAAGACACCACTACACGATCAAGTTCCTATTATCATTTATCACCTGCGGCCAATTTTCTTCAACTTTCTCTATTACTTGTGAGCAATCCATCTAGACCTTTGACTTCCTCTGGGTTTCTTTCTTGCCATCAAATACCTGTTTTGCTAACTTCCTCTCACCAATTCTATTTAAGTCATTATACTACCTTAGATTAGGTCTTCTCACACACATTCTTGAATGTTACTAATGTTGAGTACTGTTCTAATATCTTCATTTTCAATATGATTCTGACAATGCCATTTGTTCACTTGCCTAATTTTTCTCAGACCTCTCATATCTGTGGTCTTTAGTCTTTGTCGACCCAACTCTCACATCCACAGCATAAAACTAGTTCCAACACTATCATGTATAGTTTGGTATTTTGGCTAATTTCTCTTTTATTCCATATAAATTTATTCAACTAGCTCCTCAAAATACCAGCTTTGCTTATTGTTTACTATTTCTAGATTTAACTTGCCATCTTCACTAAAAACCGTGCCTGAATAGCTGAAATATTTTCCTTATTCTATACAATTCTCCATTGAGAATGTAGCTGAAGTTTTCTATATTCCTGCCTACTTTCATAGTTTTGGTGTTTTTTTATTTCCAAATTTCATGCCAAATTTGTTACAGCTATTATGCAATTTAGTCAGAGAACCCTAAAGACTTGCACTGGATGTGTTGAGGACATCATCTGCATCAGGCAACGAGCTAAGTTTGATATCTCCAATTTTAATATCAGGTTTAACGTCACAATGCAATCCACATAGATGACGAATAAGAGGAAAGAGTCATTCATAGATCTTGAGTAATTCAGTGAATTACTCAAGAAAAATAACTGGCAATGCAATTACAAAGGGAGGTGGGTAGATGATAAAATGGCAATTTTCTGAGAAACCCTTCACACCAAACCCTATCAAATTGTCCTGGAAATGGTCATTGTGATAGCATTGGTTTTTTTCACACTTTCCATGGCAAATGTCCAGAAGTGGGTGATGTAGTTGAGATGTATAGATCTTGATTGGCAGAATCCATACTTGTGGTCATGCCATGTGTCAAAGAAGTTGACTGTTAATGACCTTCATTATTTTAGCCAGCACTGAGGTGAGAGAGCTAAAGACTAATCATTTGATCATAGATAAATTTCTCCTTTTGTTCTCAAACTCACTGTACATGGGCTCGCTTCCATAAGGTAGACACCAGTAAGCAGAATAACAATGTAGAGATGATTAATGATAAGCATAAATGGTGGTATACCATCAGCACTATATAACTTTTTGATATCCAGGTTGTTTGATTTTTCTATCTTCCTGGAAGAAGGCCACACATGATGTAATGCCTCCTGTGGAGGAGGTAGTGGTTTGCATCGATGATCAATGTAGGATTTCAGTTTTTTTTTCTTTAGAACTGTTGCAATCTCCTTAAATTCCTGCAAGCTGCCACATCATGATAGAAAGGTGACACTGACCAGAACAAGAAAAGCAAGTCAGGTGTATACGCATATATCCTCCTGATAGGATCACTCTAAATGTGAAGGCTGTTAAATGATTGCTGGAAAAGTCAGAATAGGAAAAGGGTACTACTTGTTCTTAATTACCCACTATTTAGATATGAAGAAAGCCTTACAGAATATCAATGCCAACTCAGCTGTTGCCAAGACAAACAAACACTGCATCAACTTTTAAAGACCCAGGAGAGATGGAAAATATCTTACAGGTGACAATGACCTGTAACACAATGAATCTAATCAATGAATATAAAGATATTTAAACATGAATTTCGTCTCAGTAATAGATTTTTGATTGGAACAGAAATGTTAAATCATTATATCAATGTAATCACCTAAAGATTTTAAACTAAAGATACAGAATTGATATATGTGAAACAATATAGACCAGAATCTAGAAAATGAACAATAGAGGAAGGAAATCTCTCATTACTCAGGTACTCCAGAAGCAGGTCAAGAAGGATTGCATTTCTTGGATCCAAAAGATTATTAAGCACTGTGTTATAGACTTTAAATCTGTGATTAGTAGATTTCTATAGTAAGATTAAAGGATAAACCACTAAATATATTATACAAGTATGTGCACCGACAATCTCATATCATGATCAGAATCTCTTATGACCAAATTGATAACCTAATCTGTGAAACACCAATTAAGACCGTCTAATAGTTCAAGGGAATAAGAATGCAAAAATTGCAATTCATATATGAAGGAATTTTCTCCACTTTGTTGGCCCTTTTAGATAGGGAATTGATAGAAGTTTCTCTGCAGAATGATTTCACCATAACCACACTTTTCCCAGATAAAAAGTTATGCTCAATACATGGAAGAAGTCAGAACCTAATTGATTATATACTTATAAAAACTAAATATAAAACTTGTATAAACTCAACAAGAACAAGATCGTTCCCAGATGATGACAGTGGAAGCGACTATAATTTAATCACAGCAACATTTATGGTGAGATTTGGAATAAGAACCATGAAAAAAAATAAAAAATAAACCTCGCACAACTCAAATACCAAAGAACTGTAAAACATATACTGCTTCTTCCCTTTTTGAAATAGCTTAATATCCTGGGAAGAGAATGTGTATTAACAAATCTTGAAGTACTTAAGAAATATTAGATCTTTGTGATCAGCAAAGATTATGACCAATTCAGCACATAGCCAACAACAATGAACAGTTTAATTATATGAATAGAAAGATGGTACAACATAACAAAATTTCATGCCAGCTGGGGCGTCACCCGGTTAAACAAGGCCCCCCGTTGTTTTCGCCAGGGAACCATGACGAACAGCAAAAAGTCAGTTACTGGAACAAATCTGAAAACAAACCCCAACTCGACATCACCAGAGTTAAAGATCTGTACTATCAACGTAAGAAGCCTGAATGGCAAAAAAATGGAGCTAGCTGAGGAATTAGATAAGTACCAGATTGACATAATAGGGGTGACTGAAACAAAAAAGACCAAAACTGGTGAGATCTTTCTGAGCAATAAATACAAAATGTTATATTCAGGCAATGATAATCAAGGAAAAGAAGGAGTAGCCATTGTATTCAACACAAAATACGAGGCTAATCTTCTTGAATGGCAGTCAGTCTCAAGTAGAGTAATGTGGGCAAATATGAGAATGGGGAACTGGACAATGAGACTTATTTGTGCCTATGGTCCCACAGAAGGTTCTACTAAGGTAGAAGTGGACGAATTTTTTGAGGCTTTAGAAAAAGCAACTGACACAATGAAAAATTGGTCCTTGTTGAGGATCTAAATAGCAGAGTAGGAAATTATTGTGAGGCATACAAAAATATTTTGGGAAAATTTGGAGAAAAGAGCAAAGCTAATAATAATGGCAAATATCTGTTGGATTTCTGCTCAGAACATGGACTGGTTATTATTAACACCATGTTCCAACATAAAAATGTGCACAAATTCACATGGAGAGAAGAGGCTAGGAATAAGAAAAGTCTCATTGACTATGTTATTGTTGATAGTGATGTTTTCTCCCTGGTGCAGGACACCACAGTGTACAGAGGATTTGAAATTGGAAGTGATCACTATTTAGTCTTGAGCAGGATAAAATTGAATTTCATATTAAAAAGAATAACATGTAAGAAAGTTTTAAAGCGAATAAAAGTTGAGCAGCTCTCAGATGTGAACTGTAGGCTAAAATACACAAAGATTATTGAAGAAAAAAACAAAAGAGTTTGAGAACAGGAATCAAACCTTGGAGATTCAGTGGCAAACTCTGAAGAAAACATTGATCAATTCAGCCACAGTGGCATGTGGTGAGGTTATCTGTAAGGATAAAAAAATCAGAACTCCCTGGTGGACACAGGAAGTTAAAGAGGCAGTGAAGGAAAAGAAGAAAGCATACCAAAAGTTCCTGTCAAATAAGTCAACTTGTGCTCTTAGAGAATATAGAGACAAATGCAAGAATGCTAAACACTGTAAAACTAGCTAAACAAAAGTCATGGGAAGACTTTGGCAAGAATATAGAAAATAAATATTAAGAAGGTGGCAAAATATTCTGGAGGTTGTTGAAAAAGCTTAAGAATGGAGGAAAGAGTGCTGTAAAAAGGAATTAGAGATGATAAAGGTGACATGAAAATGGGAGAAAAAGATATCCTTGAAGTATGGAGTAATTACTTTGAAAAACTGCTAAATGAAACAAGCAGTGATGACAGCACAGTGGTAAAAAACACTGACCAGGCATGCAGTTAGGAATACATATCCATACTAGAAGTAGAAAAAGCCATCAAAGGCTTGAAATGTGGAAAGGCAGCAGGAGTAGATGATATTCGACCAGAAATACTGAAGTATGGTGGTATAAAAGTCTTACAGTGGCTGCACTGCATAGTTCAGAAAGCCTGGACAGAGGGACGAATTCCCGATGATTGGAGTAGAGCTCTCATAGTACCCATATATAAAAAGGGAAATAAAACTGAATGTGAGAATTACAGGAGGTATTTCCCTACTGAGTGTTCCTGGCAAGATCTATGCAAGTATACTTGAGAAATGGTTGAGAAGAATTGTGGAAGAAAAGCTTGGTGAAGAACAAGCTGGATTCAGGCCAAATAGAGGCTGTCAGGATCAGATCTTCACTTTACGACAAATAGTCGAGAAAGCATGGGAATATAACAAAGATCTGTATTTAAGTTTTGTCGATCTGGAAAAGGCATATGACAAGGTGCCAAGAGAGAAGCTATTCAATATGCTGGAGTTATATGGTGTCAATGGGGCATTATATCAAGCAATACTTAGTCTTTATTTGAGTTGTAAGTCATCAGTTAGAATTGAAGGAAGTACAGGAAGATGGCTTAATGTTAAATCTGGTGTGAGACAAGGATGTACATTATCCCCTCTGTTATTCATTATCTATATGGATCACATTATGAAGGAAAGTGGTATTAAACATGATATCAAAATTGAAGATGTTAATGTCAGCTCTTTGCTTTATGCGGATGATGTTATACTTCTAAATAAATCTGCTACAAGTCTGCAAGATTCTCTGACTAAATTGAATAGCTGATGTAATAGATATGGTATGAAGGTCACCAATAAAAAGACAAAGACAATGAAAATGTCAACTGTGTTGTGAATGGAGAACCTGTGGAACAAGTAAAACATTTCAGCTATTTAGGCACGATTTTTACTGAAGATGGTAAATTAAATATAGAAATAGACAACAGAATCAGCAAAGCTGGTATGGTGGGAAGTCAATTGAATAAATTCATATGGAATAAGAGAGAAATTAGTCGGAACACTAAATTAGCTGTATACAAGACAGTGTTCAAACCAGTTTTAACTTATGGATCTGAGAGCTGGATCAGAAGTAAAACATTTGACCAAAGACTAGAGACCACAGATATGAGAGTCCTGAGAAAGATTATATGTGTGAACAGATGGCATCAATGGCAATATCATATTAAAAACGAGGATATTAGGAAAGAACTTGACATTGTCAGCATCCAGGAATGCGTTAGCAGAGCTAATCTCAGGTGGTATGGTCACTTAAACAGAATGGGCGAGGAAAGATTAGCAAAACAAGTATTCTCTGCCATGTTGGCAGCAAAACGACCCAGAGGAAGACCAAGATATAGGTGGATTGATACGGTACAAAGTGCCTTAGACGATAGAAATATAAGATCTGATAATGTTGGAGTCTTGACAAGTAACAGACTGATTTGGAGGAAAATTGTAGATAGGAAATTAATGATGATGTAATTTTTTTCATGTAGTACTATCATATCCTGTACACCCCTTGAGGGTACATGGCAGGAATTTGATGATGATGAATAGAAAGATTGTATTCACACACAGAGCCCTGACCAAACCTCATATGGATTATCATGAACACATTTGGTCCCCTAGTTTTCATGGTGACTAATATATATTGGAAAGGGTCTAGAGAAGATTAAGGTGATAATT
Source organism: Typopeltis vanoorti (assembly GCF_054136105.1). Classification (NCBI taxonomy): domain Eukaryota; kingdom Metazoa; phylum Arthropoda; class Arachnida; order Uropygi; family Thelyphonidae; genus Typopeltis; species Typopeltis vanoorti. The sequence continues at coordinate 25,979,770 of NC_143558.1, read as the reverse complement.
AGTCTCTGGGATAAGACAAAAGATTGAGGGTATGCAGTGTGTAAATCCATGTGAATAGGAGGAAGAATGGGGATGGTTAAGGGCTGTTACTGAAATATTTCATAGATTGGAAGAAGGGGGTATAAGAAGAGCACATCACTGTGAGCAGGGGTATAACAAGCTGGTACTTTACATGGAGAGTAGTTGGTGGGTGAGATGCATTGCCTGAAATTGTGGTGAATGTAGATACATGGAATGAATTTAATGCACACTTTGATGGGCTTTGTGCTTGAAAGTACCTCCTGGTGATGAGTCTTTTCACTCCATGAAACTTTGTTGTTATAATAATCTTCATAAGAATAAGCATACCAAATAATTAAGAAATTAACAAAGCATTTTGTTTGTAATACCTGGAAAACTGAGGATGAAGAAAGAACAAATATAACCGATCATGAAAAAATATTGAATAGATGCTATGGTAAAGTAAATTATCATGATGATAGCTTGGTCCAACAAAATTTAGAGGGAATTGTCCCAATGATGAGAAAAAGAAGAGTGATTATCCAGCTTAGAGAAGAAGTAGAAAGATCCATATTAAGATCAAAAGAGAAAAACCAGAACATTAGAACCCTGTCAGGAAGGGGGAAACCTATTGTTAGTGAACTTCACAAAATTTACCAGCAGCCCAAAAAATTGGTGTACAGTTACTCTTATTCTTATAAAAAAAAAAAATGCAATAATGTTAGGACAATTAACTTCATCAGCTATCCAAGCAAAATTTTTCAGACTTCTAGGCTGTAATTAGTAAGAACAGGAGTACAACTGACTATATATTTACACCCCCATATCATTGGAGAAAAATACATAGAATAATTTTATTGACCTAGAAGAAAGCCTTTGATTTTATTTGGCATAATGATCTTTGGAAAATTAAGCAAAATAATAAAACTGAATGACTCCCCATAATCATCTTCTGAAATGATGGTGGAAACCAAGGGGAATTATATCCCACCAATGAAGATGGGTGTAAATTATCACGTGTAATTTTATTGCTTTCTTGATTATGTTGTAAATGAAATCGTGGAAAACTGATATTGGAAGAAAAAGAATAAACCATCTAAGGTTTGCTGATGATATTGATCTCATAGCAGAAAACAAATCATCTTCAAGAAATGATCACAAAGTTAGCTCATACTCTTAATAAATATGGATCAACAATAAGTATTCCAAAATCATAAACAACGACAAATATCTGTACTTCTGACTAAGAAGGACATGCTGTAAGGACATCACTGATAGTGATGGACATGCTCTATCAGAAACTGAAACACACAAAAAATCCTAATTCAGAATATGCCCACAGAAGTTGATCAGTTTAAATACCTAGGCAAAACCTATAATAAACCTTTTACTCTTACAGAATACAGAGACAAATGTAAGAAAGCTACACAGTGTGTAAAACTAGCTAAACAAAAGTCATGGGAGGACTTTGGCAAGAATATAGAAAATAAATATCAAGAAGGTGGCAAAATATTCTGGAGGTTGTTGAAGAAGCTTAGGAATGGAGGAAAGAGTGCTGTAAAAGGAGTTAGAGATGATAAAGGTGAAATGAAAACAGGAGAAAAAGATATCCTTGAAGTATGGAGTAATTACTTTGAAAAACTGCTAAATGAAACAAGCAGTGATGACAGCACAGTGATAAAAAACACCAACCAGGCATGCAGTCAGGAATACATATCCATACTTGAAGTAGAAAAAGCCATCAAAGGCTTGAAATGTGGAAAGGCAGCAGGAGTAGATGATATTCGACCAGAAATGCTGAACTATGGTGGTATAAGAGTCTTACAGTGGCTGCACTGCATAGTTCAGAAAGCCTGGACAGAGGGACGAATTCCCGATGATTGGAGTAGAGCTGTCATAGTACCCATATATAAAAAGGGAAATAAAACTGCATGTGAGAATTACAGAGGTATTTCCCTACTGAGTGTTCCTGGCAAGATCTATGCAAGTATACTTGAGAAACGGTTGAGAAGAATTGTGGAAGAAAAGCTTGGTGAAGAACAAGCGGGATTCAGGCCAAATAGAGGCTGTCAGGATCAGATCTTCACTTTACGACAAATAGTCGAGAAAGCATGGGAATATAACAAAGATCTGTATTTAAGTTTTGTCGATTTTGAAAAGGCATATGACAAGGTGCCAAGAGTGAAGCTATTCAATACGCTGCAGTTATATGGTGTCAATGGGGCATTATATCAAACAATACTTAGTCTTTATTTGAGTTGTGAGTCAGCAGTTAGAATTGAAGGAAGTACAGGAAGATGGTTTAATGTTAAATCTGGTGTGAGACAAGGATGTACATTATCCCCTCTGTTATTCATTATCTATATGGATCACATTATGAAGGAATGTGCTATTAAACCTGATATCAAAATTGGAGATGTTAATGTCAGCTCTTTGCTTTATGCGGATGATGTTATACTTCTAAATAAATCCGTAACAAGTCTGCAAGATTCTCTGACTAAATTGAATAGCTGTTGTAATAGATATGGTATGAAGGTCAGCAATAAAAAGACAAAGACAATGAAAATAGGCAGAATCATTGAAAATGTCAACTGTGTTGTGAATGGAGAACCTGTGGAACAAGTAAAACATTTCAGCTACTTAGGCACAATTTTTACTGAAGATGGTAAACTAAATATAGAAATAGACAACAGAATCAGCAAAGCTGGTATCGTGGGAAGTCAATTGAATAAATTCATATGGAATAAGAAAGAAATTAGTCGGAACACTAAATTAGCTGTATACAAGACTGTGTTCAAACCAATTTTAACTTATGGATCTGAGAGCTGGGTCAGAGGTAAAACACTTGACCAAAGACTAGAGACCGCAGATATGAGAGTCCTGAGAAAGATTAGAGGGGTGAACAGATGGCATCAATGGCAATATCATATTAAAAATGAGGATATTAGGAAAGAACTTGACATTGTCAGCATCCAGGAATACGTTAGCAGAGCTAATCTCAGATGGTATGGTCACTTAAATAGAATGGGAGAGGAAAGATTAGCAAAACAAGTGTTCTCTGCCAGGTTGGCAGGAAAACGACCCAGAGGAAGACCAAGATATAGGTGGATTGATACGGTTCAAAGTGCCTTAGACAATAGAAATATAAGATCTGATAATGTTGGAGTCTTGACAAGTAACAGACTGATTTGGAGGAAAATTGTAGATAGGAAGTTAGTAATGATGTAATTTTTTCATGTAGTACTGTCATATCCTGTACACCCCTTGAGGGTACATGGCAGGAATTTGATGATGATGATGAACCTATAATAAAGATGGAAGCACATAGCACTCCAAAAAATAAAAACCACTAGGGACAGATAACAAGCTTACAACTGCAAACATATTACATCTTAGTTAACTCAGTTTAACATCGTTTATAAGTTAAATAAAGTTTAACTCAGTACCTCTATAGAGAAGTGAAACTTGAATCCTTCTAAAAGAAGATGAAAAGAGGTGCTATAGGCAACTCCTAAAGATACCATACACTGATCATGTCACATATTTCAAATCAGTTCTTTCACCAGTCAAAGAGATCTGGCTTGGTCATATTAGCAGATCTAATGACCTCCCAATGCAAGTTCTGGAAGGAGTTATTCCTGAGAGGTTTGTAAGTGTTTTGGACTTCAGTTGCAAGAGCATTGTCATGTTCTTCAAGGAAATCATTCACTGCATTTTAGAGTATTGGGGGGGGGGGGAGAGAGAGACAGAAACAACCCTTTAATTTTGTTCTTCTGTTCCACGTTTCATTTGAAATAAGCTTTCATCATTTTAAGTTTACATATTCTTATAGAGTAAACTGCTGGATAGCACTGGTGGATATTAATCTACATCATGTAGATTGATAATATAATCGATAATAATGTTAGAATACAACTCATAAAACTGATTTCGATTTAAAACAACTTACTTACCACATGAAGTTGTTCAATAGCTAACAGAAGTTCAGCAAGACAGAGCCTTGCACTGATCACTCCAAGTTTATTTAATGATGCGAATGTCCATAAAGAACCATTTGGTGCATATTCTGAAATAAAGATAAAAACCGTTATTTACAGATCCAGAAAATGTCAATTACTATAAAAAAGTACTTCTTTCAGTACATAACAGTTTTTCAGTCTTCCTTAAACCAAAAGAAAATGTAATTCTTAGCATATATAATTTGAATAGAAGCAAACTACAAGTTAAGAGAAAATTAAAAAAAATTCAAAGTGTTAATTTCACACAAAGTCTCCCAACAATGAAAACATGTTTGTTTTCATTGTGGGAGACTGTTATTTTATAACATAAATTAAAATATATTAAATAGCTCAAGTTTGTACTGACAATGATATCCTGACAGGGATAGAAATTAATAAGCATGTTTTTCTGGAGAATAATAAAGAACAAGAAGAGAGGGGAAGTGCTGCTGATGACAGTTGGGAAATTATGACCCTATAAGGTGAAGATACAAGAAGGAAATATGGCAATGGTTTTGAAGTTGTACAATGTGATGTGGAAGAGGACAGGAAGAGATATTTAGTCAGATGTTGCTATAGGCCAAGGGATGTGGAGAGTCGTGATGATGAAATGTATATGGAAAGGTCATCATTATGGGCTATTTTAATTACAGTAATATAGACTGAAATGAAGCTATAGCATTTGGGAATAAAGAAAATGAATTTCTGAGAGATAACTAAATTAAACAATATGTGACTGAGTGGGGTGGAGCATTCCTACTTTTATTCATCAGCTGTAGGGATGGAGCATTCCCCTACAGCTGATGAATAAAAGTAGGTGTCAAACAGATGAATCAAGAGAAATGAAAACTCTAAAAAAACACACGTACTAACCACAGTAATGACTATCTAATTCGTAAATATTTCATTTCGAAAATGAAATCTGGAAGAAGGCACTGTGGAAGCAGCAAAGATGAATAATCATAATATTCAACTGCATATATATTATAAAGAACAGCCTAGAAAGGTGACTCAGTTATTAAGCAATTTGAGCAGAAATTAACAAAATCACACCATTAAAGGAAGAATGATTATGGTAAAATGATGTTAAGAGATGAAAATGGTATATTAGTAACTGCTGCAGAGAACAGTCAATGATTCAGTGAGCAATTATTCAGAGTGTTTCATCCTCATTACTAACAAATCATGAAAAACTTAGGTGTAAAGGATGTAGGAAAAGATGACTTACTGGTGAGTGAGTAGAAGGTACATGAAGAATATATCAGCGAAACAACAAATTGATGATAAATTACTATGTCTTAAAGGAATGTTCAGGGAGTTTGTGGCACAAAGGTAAAATTGTTCCACTTCATGAAGTTGGTGATAAGACACAGGCCACAAATTATAGGCAAATCTTTATATCAGGAGTTATTATAGCTAACATGTTTGAAACTGTGATTGTCAGCATCAGTTTGTTAAAAGGAAGACAAGTTTTACCAATTTACTTATGTAGTATAGCAAGTTGATGCATTGGACAAAGGATATACACACACACACACACACACAGTGTTATAATTGAATTTTGCAAAATGCTTTTGATAGAAAAACCGGAACAAATGAGATTGTATTCTAGAATGCCGAGTTGCATAGATATATATCTGATAGCTGATCATCTATACATGAATGAATCATGTATGGGAGTGCACTATCATTAAACAGAAAAGTCACCTGTGGTGTGTTGAAGGGGCCGGTTTTAAGGCCATTGTTGTTTAACTTATATATTAATAATATTAAGGCAGGTATAATTGAGACATACAACTGCCTGAAGATAATGAAAAATTAGTGAGAACGATGAAGAGTCGAGCAATTGTGGTTTTACAGAAGGACTTGAAGAGACTACAATTATTGAGTGAATGAATGAATGGAATTATTGGTTCAATGTCACAAAGTGACAGATTCTGAAATTTGGTAGGCAACATTAGCATATAAAGTATATACTTGTTGAGAAAATTTTGAAGAAGGCAGAGGAGTTGAGAGATTTGGAAGTATCAGCTGACAAGGACCTGAAGTTCAAGGGTTACATAGCACAAGCTATGAGGTCATCACATCAGATTATGATAATCATGCAGAAATAAAGAGGTTATAGTTCCATTGTATAAGGACTTAATCATACCTCTTACGGATTATTATGCACAGATCTGGTTACCTCGTTTTCATGGCGATGAGTATATTGTAGAAAGGGTTCAGCGAAGATCAACTAAGGTAGTAACTAGCCTTTGGAGTATGAATTATGAACACAGAGAGGAATTCAGTTTGCAAAAGCACTGTAAAGAGGAGATATGACAGAGTCACATAAGATGGAAAGGTGGTTATTATTGGGTAAAAATATCATAAAAAAATTTTTCATTAAATAAGAAGAGGCAGAGCAGAACAAGAAGCCAATCCCAGAAACTCTATAGAAAAGGAGAATGTCGGTGAGTGAGTAAGTGGGTAACAAAGAGAATAGCTGGTGAATGCATAAATGTTGAATAAATTTAAAGCATAGTTTGATGGCTTAATGGAAGTCTAATGTTAATATAATCACGTAATTTCAAATTACGGTGGCGCTAGTGTCCTTGGTAAATGTGGCGGTCGAGTTAAGCTAGTCTAGAAAACGTGTTTTTAAAGTTAAATATAGTGTGGCTTTTTGTCACAAATTGTGCTAAAATTGTGCATCGGTTAGAAACAAGTGTCCTTCAGTGGTATTATTGTTTAGAACTGTGTTGTATATATTGTGTTTTCACTGCCGTTTGTTTCACTATATCAACGTGTAAAGATGGCGTCCAACAAGAAACGTACATCAGCGGCGCGCAGGACTTCTACTACTACACGAAAGGCTGGCTCAGCGTTAGATTTTTCGCAATGGATGCGTTGCGGAAACTGCTACATGTATGCACCGAAAAATGTGAAGGATCTGTGGTCGGTCTGGCAAAATGAAAAGAAAGAAAATGTCGACGTATGTGAGAAGTGTCGGGATAGGCTGGAGCGTTTAGGAATGGAAGCTGACATCGGGACCGTAGCGGAAGAACTTCGGCGGGAGTTTATGAAAATGAAAAATGACCTTCATCTTCTTCATGAGGAAGTGGAAGTGATCGGTAAGGAGATACTGGAAGTTAAAGCCGAGTTTAATGTGTTAAACAGAGAAATTAGGACTATAGAGATTACTTTAGCTGAAGTAACTAGAACAGGATTACATATGGGTGAGTCTTTGGTGAATGATTCAGTAATAAATAGTATGGGAGTGATTGGGAGTCAACATAATAAAACCACAAGTGGCCAAGAAGAAATGAGATGTAGTGAGAGTGGGGGGGTAAGTAATAGAGAGTTGAGTAATGAAGCTGGGAGAGTCATGCTGAATAGTGTAGAGAATGAGTCCATGAGTGTGAACTTGAATGAAGTTAATAGTGGTAAAATATATGGTGATTCTATGATTAAGGGTATGGAGAGTGGTATGCATGAGGAGTGCTTGGCTGATGGTACAATAGAAAGAGTGGCTTTAGCAATAAAGAGAGGGCATGAAACAGACAAGATGATAGTTATGGTGGGTACAGATGACCTGAGAGGTAGTATAAATCGGGTAGGAAAAGATTTAAGAACATTATTAGATATTGTGAAGAGGAAAAGTGTCAATGGGAGAATAGTGTGTGTGCTGCCTCGTTTTGACAATTACGAGTTAAGTAGACGAGCAATGATAATGAATGATATGATTGCAAGAATGTGCAGAAAAAGAGGTCTGGAGTTTGTTGATGTTTGGAGTGTGTTTGAAGGAAAAAGGCAGTTGTATGCTAGAGATGGACTGCATCTTAACATGGAAGGACATAAGAGATTGAAGAAGTTATTGTTTTCTGAACAGGTTGAAGTTATTGGGCAGGGAAACTAATATTGAAAAGGTTGAGTGTAAGACAGAGAAACTTTAGCACTGATTGTGTATTTATTGATCCTTATAGGCAGAATAAATTGCAGAAGAGAGGGGGAAAAAATCGGCATAGGACTACGGTAGTTAGTGACTTATATATCAGTTCTAAAGCCGGTACAAGATCTAGAGGGAATCTGCAATTTTTGTATACCAATGCTAGAAGCATTAGAAATAAGAGAGAAGAATTTTTGGCATTAGTCAGTGAAATCTCACCAAAAGTTGTAGGCATTAGTGAAACTTGGCTGTCAGCAGAAGATGTGGTCACTGGAATTGAATGTGATGGGTACAGTATTTTCAGGGAGGATAGAGAAGATAGAACAGGAGGAGGAGTACTGTTGATGATAGCTGATGTGTTGCAGCCAAAGAAAGTAGTATATCATGATGATAGACATGTGAATGAAAGTTCATTTGAGGCAGTCTGGTGCGAAATAGTGACCAACGCAACCAAATATACAGTTGGATGCTGCTATAGGCCAGGGAGTACAGGGGGAGATATTGAATTCATGCATCAGCAACTTAGTGCAATGAGTGAAGGCTTAGTGATTATTATGGGGGATTTTAATTATGGTGATATCAATTGGAAGGAGGAAATATCACGTAGCAAAAAGGAAATGGAGTTCATACATCTGCTACGAGATAATTACTTGAAACAGCACGTAACTGAAGGGACACGTGGTGTGAGAGTGTTGGACCTGGTTATTGGTTCAGAGGTTATATGCATAAGTAAGGTGACCTCGTTACCTCCAGTTGGTGAAAGCGATCATGTGGTATTGACTTGGGAGGTTGCAAAATCTGTGGATTTTTCTATTAAGAAGGGGTATGTACGAAACTACAGGTTAGGCAATTATAACAAGCTTCGGAGTGAGCTTGCAGCCATCCCATGGCAGAACATATTGCAAGGGAAAGATGTTAGCAGTGCTTGGGATAAAATCAGCGGGTATCTGAGGACAGCAATATCAGATTGTCCCCATGGTCAGGAGGTCAAACAAGGCAGGCATTAGATGGATGAGCAGTAGTATCAAGCTTGAACTACAAAAAAAGAAAATGTTATGGAGAATTTACAAGGAGAAGGGCGATCAGGACACCCATGAGCAGTACAAGGCTCAAGCTAGGAAGGTTACCAGCATAGTAAGAAAAGCTAAATCAGATTATGAGAAGACCTTAGCCAAAGAGATCAAGGGTAATCCCAAAGAGTTCTTCCGCTATGTGGCAAGTAAGAGGAAGAATGACTTCGGAAGGATAACCTTAGTGGGTGCTGATGGTATTGAGGTGACAAAATCAGATGTAATAGTCGAGTTACTGAGTGATCACTTCTCAAAAGTCTATCACCCAAGTGAGGATATCTCTATACCTATAGCAATACCTAATGTGAGAATTGAAGCTAAAGAATCAGACGTATTAAATATATTGCGAAACTTAAATGCAAACACTGCGGTAGGCTTAGATGGAATATCAGCTCGGGTGTTGCGTGAATGTGCAAATGAATTGTCAACCCCTCTTACCTGGATATTTAATTTAAGTTTGAACTCTGGTATGGTCCCTAGGGAGTGGAAGTTAGGCAAAGTGGTTCCTTTGCATAAGGGTGGCTCTAAAACTGCAGTATTGAATTACAGACCAATCACCATCTCAGGAGTAGTGGTAAAAGTATTGGAAAAGTTGGTTAAAGACAAAATTCAAGAATGGGTGGATCAGGATATGATACTCTATAGAGGCCAACATGGTTTTGTTAAAGGTAGATCCTGCCTTAGCAATCTATTAACTATCCATAATAGAATAACATCAGAGTTGGACAAAGGAACTGGCTACACAGTGGTACTTCTGGATTTTGCTAAGGCTTTTGACAGGATACCCCATAGAACACTGTTACGCAAATTGGAGCAGATGGGAATGGATATTAAATTGGTGATATGGATAGGAGAATGGCTCAGGGAGAGATACCATAAGGTGGTGTATGGAGGAGCCGAGTCCAGAATGAGGCAGGTGACCAGTGGTGTGCCTCAGGGCTCTGTGCTTGGGCCAATGTTGTTTAATTTGTATATAAATGATATAGGAAACGGCTTAAAGGGAGATATTCAGTTGTTTGCTGATGATGCAAAGTTGTGTAGTGCAATAAAAAATCAAGCTGATGTTGAAAGTTTGCAGGAGGATTTAAATAAGCTGGTAAAATGGGCAAAAGAAAATGGATGTCAGTTCAATGTGGAAAAGTGTAAAGTCTTGCATTTTGGGATTAAAAGATTACCAGCTGTGTACTACATAGATGGAAAGGTACTCCAAGAGATTGATGAGGCTAGGGACTTAGGGGTATTGGTAGATAAGGAGATGAAGTTCAGAGGACACATTGCTAAGGTGTCCAAGATTGCACATAGGATTACTTGGTTGTTGAGGAACACACTGACATCCAGAGATAAAGAGGTTATTATTCCCCTTTATAAAGCATTGATACTTCCACATTTGGATTACTGTGCTCAGGTCTGGTCACCTGGATTCCTTGGAGATGAGGAGGCTGTGGAGAGGGTTCAGAGAAGAGTGACCAAGTTGGTGAGTGATATAAAAAATGCTCCCTACATTGATAGATTGAGAGCTTGTGGATTGCAGAGATTGGTTGATAGGCGAAGAAGAGGGGATATGATAGAAACATTCAAATTACTAAAAGGTTTTTATAGGATTGATGCAGGGGAAATGTTTCAGCTGTGTGATAGTGATGGAAGAACAAGAGGTCATCTCTGGAAATTAAAGAAGAGTGTGGTTAACAAAGGTGTCAGAACAAGGTTTTTTGCCTGGAGGGTGGTGAATGAGTGGAATTCATTGCCTGACTTTGTTGTGAGCTCTTCATCTGTAAATGAATTCAAGAAGAGATATGACAGATATTGTTTTGCTAGTTTGGGTCTCCCGCGATGAGTCTACTGACTCCATGGAGATACCCGTAATAATAATAATAATTACAATCTTAAAACTGCATAGTATTCTAAAAATGATATTCATGTCCAAACAATACTTAGAGTACAAAAAATTTAAAAAGTATAAAAAAAATAGTGAAAAGTTCATAAAGCTGACTACAATGATAGCAAAAATATTACTTGAAAAACTTGGAAGTGTGACCTGAATGAATGTTATAAACAGATAGCTTTCATTCAGTGCTATTTCTGAAAATTGAGTGTGTTCAAATGACAAAACATTTTTAGGATTAAATTTATGTGGGAACAAGGATCTGGAATCAATAAGTTGATTTAATGAAGATATATAGTAATTTCTCAAATGTTCCATAGCAAAATAATTACAAACAATAAAACTTTAAAATGCTTACCCATCATGATATGAACACCTTTTGGAGATTCATATGCTTTATTGTAATTCATTAGAAAGGGCATCTCCTGACATTTTCCAAGTGCCTCCAATTCATTCATTACTCTCCGATGCCGTTTAGAAGATGCTACCATATAATCACTTCTAATCGTCTTCATAGCATAAAGCCTATTATTATCAGCTTTTCTTACAAGATGAACTTCTGCACTAGCTGTAATTTATATTTATAATTTACTAACTGAAGTTATTAAAAAATTAATAGAAAAGTTCAAGTTTCTTTTAATGAAATTAAATTTAATAATAATATATATATAAGTCATTGCATTAATACATATAAAAATATTATAAGCACTAACCTATTGGTCAGTCTTTCAAATTACAAAGTGTTATTTGATTAAGTACCAGACTTTAATAATGCCTCAGAGGATAAATAGTAGAAACTATTCAGTTTCACTACTTTTAATACTCCAAGCTGAACTACAAAGGAGTTGGGTGTGTGTGTTGGGGGGGTATTCATTTTGATTTTCTTGAATGATGCTTTGTACAAAACTGAAAAGTTAGATGAAAGGATAGATGCAGGTGCATGCTAACAGAGCAAGCTGTCTACAATCCTTGATCAACCGGTTGAAAGAGTAATTCCTAGATCACAGTCCTAGTATAGTATAGGGTAGGGTAGGATAGAAAGGGTAGTATCCCAAACTACTATCCCATCACCTGAATGAAAAGTTTATTTTTCACTTGGTTAGACTATAATAAATTTAGTTTAATCCTTTATCCAAGTATGAGCAAACAAAGTTTGTGCTAGAAAGTATCTTCAGAACTGGGGTAAGGTGGTACAACACCGGGTAACTCGTTGCAAAGGTGGAGCAAGTCTGGGTAGTGGCCCTTCCCTTAATGCATAACATTATACATATCCACAAGGAGATGTGTTTTGCATTATGGGAGATACTGAGATAGGAGTGGTGTTATCTTGCTCCACCTTTGCAACGAGTTGCCCAGTGTTGTACCACCTTACCCCACTCCTGAAGATACTTTCAGATGCAAACTTTGTTTGCTCATACTTGGATAAAGGATTAAACTAAATTTATTATAGTCTAACCAAGTGAAAAATAAACTTTCAACATCTTTCTCTAAATCCAGAGTAATTTAATAAAATGGTGGCACACACTGTTTGGCAACTCCTATAGGTAGAGATGACCATGCTAATGTTTCTGCCTGGTATCTCCACACCGAAGAGACCTCAATAAAGGTCAACACTAGTCTGGGTAGTGGACCTTCCCTTAATGTATAACATTATACATATCCGCAAGGAGATGTGTTTTGCATTATGGGAGATACTGAGATAGGAGTTTTGTTAGCTTGCTCTACCTTTGCAATGAGTTGCCCGGTGTTGTACCACCTAACCCCAGTCCTGAAGATACTTTTAGGCGCAAATTTTGTTTGCTCCCAATTGGATAAAGGATTAAACTAAATTTATTATATCTTGAGCATTACACACATGCACTTTATACGCACTAAAGCAGAATAAAAGAATGTATGTTATCCAAGATCTTTAAGAACACAAATGTTTCTGAATAAGAATAGTAGTTAAAAATGAAAATTTAAAGAACATGAAGAAATAAACATTGTAAAGTAATATATCATTGCATAATAGCAGTAACATCAAACTTCTAATCTAAACAGTTCTTTTAATATCTCTCTCTCTCTCTCTCTCACACACACACACACACACACACACACACACACACAGAAGGTTCCAAATTTATATTAAATAAGCACAATGCATGGCCAAGAGTGTAAAGAATAAAACTGTTGACTTGTTTCTTGAATAGCTGAACATTATAGTCTTTTGTAAAGACAGAGCGACTGAGGCTGTACCAAAGAACCGAGGTAAATATAATGGTTTAGTAATGACGAAACTGCACAGTAAATGGATGTTAACTAAAAGCTGCTTGAATTCTTAAAGTTGGTGAAAGAAAGTGGAAAAATGATGGTTGCTAGTTCAGCAGAATAAATATTGACCATGAAAATACCTGGAGAAGAGACATAAGGCCTAAATATAATGTCTGACTGAGGTTAGTCAGATTGTCCTCAGAATCGAGCAGTTTTTAAAAGGAGGTTACGAGCGTGACACTCCAAATGAGATGTTTTTGTACCAGTAAACCTGGAAGTAAGCACAAGAAAAATCAGATCATACGTGATCTGGATATTATTAAGAGCAAGGCAACATTCAAGTAGTTAACAAGATTAGTCTTATCCCAATGAAAAATAGAAAAGATAAGGCAATCATTACGGAAAAACCAAGCACCTAATGATTTCACACTATAAACTCTGTCAAAAGAACAAAATGGAATGTACTCTTAGCAAGCTAGTTCATGGCTTTCTGGTTGATTTTCATCTTTTTTTTTTTTTTTTATTTAACGTAGGCTACTTCCCATGCTGTACGATGGATACCAGTCGAGATTTAAAAGATGTGTTAATTCTGTAGAGTAAGTTTTCTTATCCAACAATATGAGAGGGATATCTTTTCTTTTAGTGTTACACGGTGATCAGTATTCATTTTTGAAATTATGGATTTTACAACCGTGTTATAACTAACTCTTTTTTTATTCTTCTGATCTTCATATCAAGATCATCATCTGGAGCATACACAATACACAAGACAAGCCGAGTTACACTACAAACCATAAGTTAAAGAAACAATGATTTGATCACATGTTATTCTACTGCCATGACCTCTAGTGGAAAAAAAAAATTGATATATATATATATATATATATCAAGCTAGATTTAATTTAAGATAACATGAATAAACATTTTTCTTAAAGATAGTTTTCTTTCAGTAAAATGATGTCCTATTTTTAGTATTACAATTGTTATTTTTGATTTAGGATCCTGGATTTACTACAGAATATATGCCTTCTATATGTATGGGATTTTTAGACCTTCATTCGACCCACAGAACCTTCCTCTCTAAAGAAGAACTATAAACAGGACTGTAGTAAATCCAGGATCCTAAATCAAAAATAACAATTGTAATACTAAAAATAGGACACCATTGTTACTGAAAGAAAACTATCTATAAGAAAAATGTTTATTCATGTTATCTTAAATTAAATCTAGCTTGATGTAATTTATAAATATATATTTTTTTTTTCACTATAGGTCATGCCAGTAGAATAACATGTGATCAAATCATTGTTTCTCTAGCTTATGGTTTGTAATGTAACTCAGCTTATCTTGTATACTTGTGTATGCTTTTGTGAAGGGTAGGTCATGCCTCAGTAACTTGCTCACGTATTATAACACAGTGACGGCTGAACTGGATAAGGGTAATGGGTTTACGGTGATTCTACTGGACCTTGCCAAGGCCTTTGACAGGATTCCACATGGAATTCTAATCAGTAAATTGCAGCATATGGGAATGGACATAGGGTTGGTGAGATGGATAGGAGGGTGGTTGATGGAGAGATATCAGAGAGTGGTTTACTCGGGAGTAGAGTCCACAAGACGGCCTGTGACTAGTGGTGTGCTACAAGGATCTGTTCTTGGACCACTGCTGTTTAATTTGTTCATAAATGATATAGGAAATGATCTGAGAGGAACAGTTCATTTGTTTGTGGATGATGCGAAGTTGGGTAGGGCAATAGTGAATGCAGATGACGTCAAAATTTTGCAGGATGATTTGGATAGATTGGAGGTCTGGGCTAAGGAGAATGGATGTCAGTTTAATGTGGCAAAATGTAAGGTTATGCATTTTGGGGTGAAAAGATTGGCGGCAGTTTACTGTATTGGTGGAACCGTGCTCCAGGAAATTGATGAGGCACGAGATTTAGGAGTGTTGGTAGATAAGGAATTGAAATTTAGGGGACACATTGCAAAAGTGACCAAAACAGCTCATCAAATCACTTGGTTGCTGAAGAATACATTGACAAGCAGAGACAAGCAGGTTATTGTTCCTCTGTATCGAGCCTTGATAAGACCCCATCTAGACTACTGTGCTCAGATTTGGTCACCTAGGTTTCTTCTTGATAGGGAGCAGGTGGAGAGGATCCAGAGGCGAGTGACCAAGATGATAGCAGGTCTGTGGAATGAACCGTATGAGAACAGGTTGAGGATTTGTGGGTTGCAAAAATTGGTTGATAGGCGGAGGAGGGGAGATATGATTGAGACATTCAAATTACTGAAGGGTTTCTATAAAATTAATTCAGAAGATATTTTTGAGAACAGGGCTGGTTGTGGGAGGACTAGGGGACATCCATGGAAACTGGGCAAAAGTGTGGTTAGTAAAGGTGTTAGAGCTGGGTTCTTTACTTTTAGAGTAGTGAATGAGTGGAATGCGCTCCCTGAGTCTGTGGTGGATGCTGTGACAGTGAATGAGTTTAAGGCGAGGTATGATAGATACTGTATGAATGTCAAATAGTTGTGATGAATATGATTTGGGGCCTCCCTCGATGAGTCTAATGACTCCCTGGAGTTGCCCGTAATAATAGTAATGCTCCAGATGATCTTGATATGAAGATCGAAATGTCGGGATAATAAAAAGAGTTAGTTAAAATCCATAATTTTGAAAATGAAGAAAGAGAGGGATATCATCAAGACAACAGGTGACTTACTGATGTCTTAGCAATTCAGAATTCTTCTGATTACTTTCTGCACAAAAGAATAGATGAAAAAAGCAGTTCTTTGTGAAATGGAAATGCTTTGCTTGGTCATTAATATATGAGTTAGAGAAGAATGATGTCAGCAGGATAGCCTTGTTCTTGAATGATGTTAAAGCAATATCATCTGGAAGTAAGAAATGCAAAACATGGATAACAAAAGTTGTTTCCAGTGGCCATAATGAAAGACTAGAAGGCTTGACTATTCCATTTAAACAGAAGGTGAGCTTTCTGCATTTGGACTTTTCAATATCATGTTTGAATTTTTATTTATTTATTTTTTTCAGTTCTTATTAGCTGCAGTATAGGATAAGTGAAAAACTTGAAGATTGTTTTTTGGTCTCAAGACACTTGGAATATGCTGAATATTTTTTTCCCCCTTGGCTGTTTAGTATTTTTTGGAAGGTACAGAGGGTGAAATTCTTCATTTCCTGTAAGAATGAAGAAAGTATGATACAATTTTCACATCACAAAGCCATACACAATATAACTATGCTACTCTTTTGAAACTCCAAACTGTTTTATTTTAACAGCAGAATCAAATGTACAAAATCTATTATCTGATAACTGCTATATCATAATGCTTGACTGGTTGGCTAGTGTATCCACTCTCCAGCCAAAAGGCTGCAAGTTCAAATCCTGTCATGGATGTTTGTGGTTGTCTGTGGAAATACTAGCAGTGGTAGAAAGTAGATGGTGTAATTGGTGGATGACAGAGTTGTGGAGTAGGTGCCCTCCCTCGATGAGTCTTAGACTCCAGAGAGGTCAAATAATAATAATATATAAAAAAAACTGATCATTATTATTACATGACACCTCCAGGGAGTCAAAAGACTCATTGAGGGAGGACACTTACTCTACAACTCTGTCTCCACCACTTAATTCACCAATGGCATCTACTGCCCGCCACCATCACCACTTGTATTTCCACAAACATCCATGCCCACGGTGGGATTCGAACTCGCAGCCTTTTGGTTGGAGAGCAGATATGCTAACCACTCGGCCAACCAGGCCGGGAAATCATAGGTGCAGAATCATTTATTGCCACTACAATTTCATACAAATTCCTGTATAATATTCTCCAATTCTTCATCTGTCCTTCTCCCTCATAGATAGCTGAATTTTCCAATAATTTATTTATTTACATATGCCCAAATTATATTCATTTCTGTTTGGCGATCAAATATTTCCAAGGAATGTTTTATCCTTATGCTCTCGAAATCCTTCATATTAATCATTATTGGTGCTCATAATTCAATTAAATCAATTTCCTTTCTAGAAGTTTTTCTCCTTATTATTCCTCTGGCTTTCATATTTGTAAACCACCACTGCAAAGACCAGTACTTTTAGAACTTTTATGGACATCCTTCATAATTTGTCAAGTTCTACATCATTTTAATTTCCTCCTCACACTGTATCTGTCATTTTTGATGAATCCTGTCATATAGAATAATCAGGAGGAAAATTGCTGACAGGACATTCATAACAATGAAAACTTAATCATCTATCATGATCATATTATCCTGACAAGAAATTATTACTCTTGTTTTATCATTGATAAATATAAGTGCATGTAAGTAATCTTGCAGTGAAGATATTTCACGTGCAAACTCTGTAGGCTTACACTAGGGTAAAGGATTAAAAGAGATTTCTTAACAAGTGTAATATACTTTTTCACCATTGAAAAAAAAACTTTTTATAATCATAATACCCTGTAAACCCCTTCGGGGATACATATCAGGAAACTAATTGTCAAAAGCCACTGAGTTAAATCTGACTCTCCAACCACGCATACTACTTTTAAATAGTAGTATGTGTGGTTGGACCCACAAAATCAAATCAAAACCAGGCTAAGTATACTGAATGATTTTGCAGAGTAACAATTTAATCGATCTGTAAACTCTTTATGTTATTTTAATGCAGTAAATATATGATTCATCTGTTGGAATATGTTGTGTTTTATATTAAATTTATTACAGTTAAGAACAAAAATAACTCATAAAAAATTCCATCACAAAAAAAAAAAAAAAAAAAAACCGCACTTATCCATAGGCACAAAAAGATCTACCTGGGGGGACTTTTCCCAAGGCGAGGGACCCCGAAAAATTACCCTAATTTTTCAGGTCTCCCCCCCCCGCCTTGGGAAAAGTACAGTGAAGAGTCCCCATCCACGTTTTCAAAGTACGATCCTCCGTTCTTCAATTACTATGCTAATATGCAGTCATTATAGTATTTTGTATGTTCCTTTACTATAAAAATACAGTCATTAATCGAACTGAAAATTTATTCTAGTATAACACAGGCTATTAATCTAAGAACACAAGAAAGTACTCCTGTTCTTAAATTACCAACAGTACAACAATAACAAATGCCACAATACGGTATCTATACCAGACAAAAATTGCAGTACTGACCACTATAATTTTTTTATTACAAGGTCTCTACTCCGAACATGGTTTAATCTCGGCTTTGACGATATTTCTTTTCCTATAAAATTGATTTTACATTGAAATAAGAAAAATGCGGCGATTTTCTTGATCCAGCTGTATAGACATAGTGGATATTAAATTGAACATCCAACATTCCTCTTAAGCGGAATGTTTGTAGAAACCATTTATGAAACTTTCATAGTTTGTACACGCATTCCGCTTGGAAATAATATTAGATCTTTAATATCCACTATTTTTATATAATCAACATAGTCGAAATTAAGCAGTATGACTCTTACTTTATTAATTACTTGATTCAACTTACTCTTAGCTATTTCCGTAATAATGGAATATACGTGCTCACATTCAGCAAAATAACAAACTCCACTTTTATCTCAACAACTGTTATTTAAATCTCGATAACTCATGAAATACAGCCACCTAACAACAGAGGAAGTAACTATTTGATTAGTATGCATATAACCTTTGTTGGGCTGATTCGGCTCCTGAATTAGCCGAGCAAAAATTTCAAGATTATTTACCCCACAATGATAGAAATTACTTCACTTGATCATTCATTGCTATTTTCATACAGCTAATAGTGACGATAACGGCTAGATTTTTAAACAAAATTATATATTTTTGCAAGAAGTCTAATACATGTAGTGTGTTCCAGTATATTAACGAATTTTATTTCTAATCCGGCTCTCAAACCCGTAAGTTAAATATAGTTTTAATACTGCGCTCTAATAGCTTAATGATTCAGCTAACTTCTTTCCGATTCGTTATAAATTTAGTCAAGTGATTTCCTACCTTACCAGCTTTGCCTATGCAATGATAATTATCAAAAAATAATAAACCCGCAATTTTTTTTTTATTCATCAAGAAGTACGCGAGCCCGTTTAGCCCAATCTAATTGTTGGAGACTGGAAGAACATTCAATTGCCGACCTTATTTAATTTGTCACATTCACTGAACATGGAGCATAAATACCTGGAATGCAAGTGATGCTTTCAATGTTCGTGCCTGTTTGTTTTTCTATTTATAAACAGCAGTCATTTAAATCTGCTTCAATTACTGTTTAAATTTAAGGTGATGATAAGAAACATTGTATGGGTGCTTATAATAGTATTGATAGTAGTTCGAGTTTTCATTAATTTGTATGATTGCAATTTTCCTAAGATGCTAACCCTTTTTTTTTTTTGACGTTATTCTATTTCAGCTATACCCTTCTTTGCCTTCCATCATACATGGTCTCAAATTATCATGTAAAGTTATCACCCATTTTCCAGTAACATAAAGAAAATGAAAAGCTTATGTGGTATGTATAAAATACATACATACCACATAATATTCTGTGACGAGTAATTCGATTATATAAAACGGGATATAAAATCAAAATTCTTGCTCTCAAATGAACAGAGAATAAATTACATGAAATTAAATAATTCATGTTTGATCCAGTTAATAAACGTAACAGGAAAAATTAAATCGTTGTTTAAAAAAGTAAGACATTTAATTGTGAGATTAGTTAACATTAATTGGTTTGTACAATGAGATGATATCGGTTTGTTCAAAACACAAGATACTGTAAGAATATATCTCTGTGACTTTTCATATCTATTAACTGGTTCAAATGTAACAATTTATTTAATTTGGCCTAATTTCTTCTCTGGCCATTCGACAACAGGAACTTTGATTGTCTTCTTCTCCCCTCTAAGTGTTAGGCCTAGTGGCCTGTTACACAGTTATCTCAAGCCCTTCTGAAGTCGTTTCTGTCCTGAGAATAAGGTGACTAGCCCCATACCTTCCGGTATATTTTATCGCTGTAGCTGCGTGTGTTCACGGGGAAGGTTTGCCTGCTTGCAGGAGGACCCCCCCCCCCCCAGATAAACCCAGCTATCCACGCCCAAGACCGGCAAACTTGGCTATTACGGAGAAAGATCCTGCCACAGGAACTTTGATATTATATACGCGTAATCGAAATTTTGTATATCCGATATTCTCAACGTCACCGAATATTATGTGGCATTTATTTTATACAGGTTATTATTAACAGCAAAAGCTTTTAATTCTCTTTGTTACTGGAAAATGAGTTAACTTTACATGGTAAGATTGTGACCATCTGTGATGAAGGGAGGGCGGTGTATAGTTAGAATTTGTATAGAATAAATTATTTTTTTTTTATTAAAATCAAACATTGCTTTTAATAAAAATGATTTTCGACTCTGCATGAACAAATGCGGTTCTGATGTTGCTCTAGGCACAGGATCGAAATATTTCATTGCTATTCTCGAACCAGGCAACCGCTGATATCCAAATATGAGAAACATGAAAACACTCTGGGAGGAGACGATATTATCTAGGAAATATAATCTAGAACCAGTTATCAGGTGAAGTGTAATATCATCCAAATTAACCTCGAACCAGCCAACCACTGATATCAAAATACGAAAAAGATAAGCAATGTGACAATACCTTACAGGGAATATATTCTGGAACCAGTTATCAGGAATATTATAATAACATTACGAAATAAAGTTAAAATTCTGTAAAAGGCGTTTTTCTTAATTTGCAGAGCATAATCAATTCATAGTTTTATATATTGTGGCACACTGATTCAGTAAAAAGAGATTCGTTGCTTTAATGAATTAAAAGCGAAATTTTATAATATTTTAGATTATCACTTTTGTATCTTAGTAGTAGTTTGTAGTAAATAACTTTTTAAATACCTGTGGTATTTAAAAAGAAATAGAGAGAACGAAAAAGGTAATAAGCCACTTAAAATATAATCGTTGATTATTATCGCTATAATAAATGTTGTTTCTATAGACAAAAATTAAACCAAATAATACGAATTTAAAAAAAAAAAATTCTGATCAATTTAATCAGAAAATGTTTAAGTCTAATAAAATAACAATAAAGAATATTTTACAAATCAACTATCAAAACATTATTTACATATGACAATAATTCCAAATTTGTTTAATTAAGAAATCAATCCCATTTCTTAATGCAATGGTTAGGAAAACGCGATACCTTCACCTGCTTATGCTTTTGATAGATAAATTTCGATGGGATTCATTGAGAAAAGATTCTTCAGCGATATTTATCCCATTTTTAATGCAAAAACGGACTAAGTAACTAATTTACCTAACGAAACTAGATTAAATACTTACCTCCTCTTCCAATCAATACAAGTTTTTCAAAACCGTGAATCCTACCATCTTTGTCAAAAAGATAAAGCATTTTACTTTCCTCGTTTTCCATTATAATGCTAAATTTTAGATATGAATTGAACTCTCTAATCACTAGAATCACCACTGACCATAGAATGGATTAATATACCTAATAAATTGCCTGAAACTATTACTTAAATAACAGCCAATCAAAAGGTAGCAATAATTGTGATGTCATACGTCACGAGTTGTGCGTGAATTAGTTAAATATTAGAAAAAATATTCAAAACTACTTTAACAAAATGAGATGAAAACCGACCAAAAGTAAAATCAGACATCTAAAAGTAGCCGATGGATCAACTGACTACATTCAATGTAGTGAACCAAACTTTGCCACAAATAAGTATGACATATAACTGCAACAAACACTAACACTCATCGTTTAAGTTTTAGACAGACGGTTAAAATTCCGAGTTTACGAGAGGAAATCCTACTGGAGACCCAGTGGATGTAGTTATTTATTAATTAAATTATGTGACTATCTCCCAAGAAAGATTGCATACACATCTTGCTTTTTAGTACAATAAATGAGCTACGGTTTTAATTGTTTTATTTATTCTAATATAATTGAGTAAATAATCCTGTTCTATAGAACAAATATGAAACTTTTTAAAGCCGCCTCACTCCTGCAATCAGAGAGGTGCTGATTTACATTGGCCGATCAAATTCGTTTCCCATCTAATGACAATCACAAACGTCTAATGGTTTCGAATCCACTTTGTTCGTCAGAAAGCAGTATTCCAATCATTTAGTAAACTAGACAGAAACTTACAAAACGGTTGTTTTTTCTCCTGCTATTTGACTAATTTATTTAATTTGTTGGTTTCGTAGAAACCTTTGCGTGTATTAAAAGAAAACACTTATTGCTTGATAAACTTTTAATAGTTTAAAAAATTCTTCTTTCTTTCTGTTCCACTCACTAGACATTATAGACATATTCTAAACATTCTATTATTTAGATCAAGAAATATTTATTTCTGCTATAAGTACAATGAAAATTCTTTTACAAACATTTGTTAACAAAAAAAATTCCTTTGAATATCCAAATACTTTTATTACTATTATTATTGCTATTTATGTCACTATGCAGTTTGCTAAAACATTATTTCGATGCCAATTATAGGACAGTCAGAAATACATACCGTATAACAAGACCTCAGACAACTAATTATATCACATATAAATACAATAATCACTACGGAAAGGCCACACGAAACTTCTACATCCCAGACATGATAACAAATTAACTTTTGAATATAGAAACCTTCTTGGCAAATTTTGAGCGATTCTCAGACACTCTGAGCAGTCTCTCAGAGTTCATGCCAGTCCACTCTCTGATGTCTGCCAGCCAAGATTTTCTTCGTCTTCCTTGTCCTCTTCTTCCATTTATCTTCCCTTTTATAATCAATTGAAGTATCTTATAGTTTTCATTACGAAGGAGGTAACCAAGATATGCAGTTTTCTTCTTTTTGTGGTATCTAAAAGTTCACGTGATTTCCCCATTTGTTCCAGTACTTCCGAAAGGATGATTTTGCTGTTCATGGGATTTTTAACATTCGTCTGTATAACCACATCTCAAAGGCTTCGAGTCTTCTTAATTGACGTTGTCTCCAAGCTCCAAGTTTCTGCACTGTACAGCAGTACACACCATACATAGCATTTAACCATGCGTACTCTAAGCTCTAAATTTAAACTGTGGTTACACAGTGTTGATTTCATCAAGAGAAAATTTTTTCTTTCCATTTTATTTCCATTTCTGGATTGCAATCTTTATTTAACCAATATCCGAGATATTTAAACTTTGCCACTCTTTCTATTTGTTTTCCATTTAAAGAAAATGCTGAATTAAGAATTGGTTTCTTGCTTATGACCATGAATTTAGTTTTGGTGATATTATTTTTAATCCCATTTTTTCTCTCTCTTCATTAACTAGTTCCAGATGATTTTGAAGATCTTGAATATTGTCAGTCAGGAGAACTGACAATATATCAGCATATCGGATGTTACTGATGATTTCACAATTTATACTAATCCCATCTACCATCTAATCCAATTCTTTTAAATAGTGCAATCCTTTTAGCATGTTGGGCTTTTTCAAATGTTTTCTCGAAGTCGATGAAGCAAAATGAATATTTCCTTGTTTTGGTCAATATATTTTTGGAATAAGGTCTGAGAACAGAAAAGAGCCTCTCTTGTTCCCAAACCGTTTCTAAAGCCGAACTGGGTATCACTGATGGTGTCTTCACATTTTCTGTATATTCTTTTTTGAATTATTTTCAGAAACATTTTGAGAATGTAACTCATTAGGCTGATCATTCTATAGTCATTACAAGTTTTTGCATTTGCTTTTTTAGATAGCATGATGAAGGTCGACTGTAACCAGTTTTGAAGGATTATGCCTGTATCGTAGATCTTATTAAATAGCGTTACTAATATATTAATGTTGTCACCTTATAATAACTTTACTATTTCTGCTGGTATTCTATCCGGGCCTAAGGCTTTACCATTTTTAGCTGAGTTTGCAGCACATTTTACCTCTGATCTTAGAATGCATGGACCTTCCATATGTTCATAAGTATTTTATGGGTTCTGAATGTTATCAGTAAAAAGCCTTTGCAAAATTCAAATATGCATCACCCAAATCCAATGCATTTGTCACTTTATTATAATATGAAGGAGATTCTTAAAACGCAGTCTTCCTTGACCAAACCCATGCTTATCACCAAATAGCACTTTTCTGTTGTTAACCCAATTCTGAATCTTGGTCCTCACAATCCTCTTTAAACACAACTCCAGATACACAGACTAGCCAATACTTCGAAGCCCTATCACCTCCCTTTATGAATGGGAACAATTTTGCCCTCTTTCCACCCATTTCAAACTTGATTAGAAACATATGTTAAAGCTGTTGTTAACTTCCAGGAACATTCCCTCAAAAGAAGTAGTAATAAGGAATCAAGTCCAACAGGGTTATTTACATCAGGTTTATTCAATTTCTCATATACTTCCTGCTCACTTACTAACAGTTCCTCCTTTCTGCATTCAAGTTCTGTACGATGTCATATTCACATGCATGAACCACCTTTATAAATTGCTCATTCAAAACCTCAACTATATCCTCAGCAACGGTTATCATTCCTTCATTTTTACCAATCAGTGCCATCCTTCCATAATCATTCTTTCTTCTACTGGCTGCATATCAAAAAAAAATTCCTTAGAATTTTTTTCAGCCACTTTAGCTAACTCACACTGCACTTTTGCTACTCTTATTAAGCAAGTCACCTTCCTTCCCTGCTTCTTTTTGTACTTCTCATGCAACTGGCTGTTATAATTAATCAAGTTGTACTTCTTCCATAATACATTTTTCTTCTTTGAGATTTAATTAGCCCAAGCAGCATTCATATCCTTTCCATTCTGTTCCTCTTTCCAGATTATTGCCGCAAGCTATTTCTTAAACTTTTCATAATTACCAGACTTATATTTCCACAGATATCCCTTTCTCCCTTTCTAACAGACGTCCTCGAATGATTGATCACCCTTCAAGTTATCACATCATGGTCACTCTCACCATCTGGGTCGAATTTTTAATAACATCATCTGGTGAGATAATGAAATAAAAGACTCTCGATCCACGTGATCCTTCTGTTATGGATAATTGTCTCTCAAAAACTCCACAAATTATTTTTTTTTGTCCCCAGATGCAGTTTCTTGATTTCCCTCTATATTGCCATAATTAAAATCAGCCATAATGATCACTCGTTTCTTGCCTACACATTTCCTTCTGAGTACTCTCCATGTTACTAGGTCTACAGCAATGCCAAATTAAATATTTCATCCTGTTCATGTCTGCCTCACACCATACTGGCTCAAAACCGCAGCCACTATTTACACCTTCCAAATCAATCTTAGATCGGTGGTTTTGCAAGGATTTACCTTTATATGGAATAAGAAAGAAATTAGTCAAAACACTAAATTAGCAGTATACAAGACAATGTTCCAACTAATTTTAACTTGTGGATCTGAGAGCTGGTTTGAAATAAAACACTTGACCAAAGACTGGAGACTACAGATATGAGATTTCTGAAAACGATTAGGGGGAGGGGGAAGACAGATGCATCAATTGCATTTTCACATTATAAATGAGGGGACTAGGAAAGAACTTCACATTCTTAGCATTCAATAATGCTTTAGTCAGTACCGTCGACAAGGTGTAGCATAGAAGCAGCCTGCCTCAAGGCGCCACTTAATTAAGGGCGCTCGTTCAGCCATATTGTGATAAGCGACTTATTAGGGCAACAAGATATTTCACATCTGATTTAGATGCAATAGATTTATTTGAAGAATTAAAATTTCTCTCAAAAATAATACAAGAGAAAAGTGGTGCTCACCAAATTTTATCATATATATATATATATATATATAACCAAAATCTTGTAGAAATTTATCCCAACGTAACCACCGCCCTGAGGATATTGTTGAAAATTCCTGTTAGCGTAGCAAGTGCGGAAAGAAGTTTTTCCAAGCTTAAACTGATTAAAAATTATTTGCAAACAGTAATGACCCAAGAAAAATTGCTTGGTCCAGCAACTATATTGATAGAGGCGTATATAGTCTATAATTTAAATTTAGAAGAGCTTATGAACAGTTTTATAAGTAACGCAAACATTTAATTAATATTATTATGTAATTGTTTTGCATTAATATTCCTATTGTAATAAAAACAAAATAGTAATTGGAGATTTTCTCATTTTTTTGTCTTATAATCCATTAGGGCGCGATATAATCTGGCGACGGCCCTGGCGATAGCAGAGCTAATCTCCGGAGGTATGGTCACTCAAATAGAGTAGGAGAGAAAAGATTAGCAAAAGAAATGTTCTTTGCCAGATTGGAGGGAAAAAGACTCAGAGGAAGACCAAGATGTAGATGGATTGATACAGCAAAAAGAGCTCTTAAAATACAGAAAAATAAGATCTGATAATATTGGAATACCGATAATTTGGAGGAAAATTATTGATCAGAAGTTAGTAAAGGTGTAAATTCTATCCTGCACACAAACCTGAGGGTACATATCAGGAATTTGATATTAATGATGATAAAAAGAATGATTACTAGATATGTTATGTGAATTGAATTTTCAGTTTCTTAAATGCATTTTTCTAAATTCTTATGAACTTTTCACTTGTAATGCCTCAACTTAATAAATATCTTTCAATATTCACGGTGGCAAACTGTTGAGATTCACCGATCACTCTTGTTACAAGAATCATAAAAGGACTATATTGTAAACTCGTTTAGATTCTCTTCTTTTTCAAACGCCTTAAAGATCTTACCTTTCAAACCACGTTCATATCAACTGATATTGATTCTACTATTTTTCAACTATTTTCCTTACTTTTCGTGAGGCTTCTCAAAAATAGCCTCGTTCGTACAATGGGTATTGACACACTGTTTGTATGAAAAATTCTGAATTCGTTCGAATTTCTCTCTGAAGAAACATTTTTTATAAGACGTTTCTTATAATAGATGAGATCAGCTAACGCAACTGGAATTGCATTAGCTGATCTCATAAGACACAACAGTGCTTTGAAAAAGTGCTCTGTTTACTAACGAAGAAGCACTCATGAAACTGAAAGACAGGCATCATAATATCAATTTTCCAAAAGGGACATAAGTGAAGGTGTGAAAATTATATACAAATTATATTAACACTGCTAAGACATAGCTATAAAATTTTCCCACGCATTATTCAAATTAGAATCCAGACTTTAATGAATGAGACAGAGAGGATCAAGAGGATTCAGACCAGGAAGGCTCCATAAACCATACGTTTACAGTTAATAGCCTAGCTGATAAGTACTGGGAATACAACTTAACTATATGTTGCAGTTTTATTGACTTCAAACAGGTATTTTATTTCATTGACAAGAACAAAAATTTAGCGTCATCTTAAAATATATGACGTTAGATTAAGAATTACAAACCTTTATTACGAATTATTATAAATACACCAAAGCAACTGCTAAATTTAATAAGCTGAAAACAGACAAATTCCAAGTAGAAATAGTAGACAATCAGGAAGTGCCATAACTAGGCAGGTTCACAGCCACAGGGTACAGGATGAAATTTCTCATTTCCAAATTTTAAATTTTGCCGCATGGGGACCGATTCCATAACCTTAAAGTAAAAAAGTACCCGACCAGTAAGAAACAACTATTAAGTAGGAATTATATACGACTCCATGGAGGTTATAAATGAAATAAAATAAATCAGCTAACGGCTTTTATTCCCTTGTAGGGAGTAGACGAGGCCTTTATACTCTATCTAGCTTTTGGAGACAGTGGGCAGTTCAATCTCCACCGGTAGCCAATCAGAGATAGCCAGACCATATCTATCACTAATAATAGCAGGCACCGGTGAAGAGGCTGGCAAAAGTGCTGCCATCTCTTGGTACCTAACCCTAACAAGACATGTTAATGTCTGAAATAATGTGGGTAGTACTATGGTCGATTTTCTTGACTATGGAAGGAAAAACCCACTTGCCCGTGGCAGAGATCGACTAACCCGGGAACCGATCGAAGAAAGGCTTAGAAAAAGTTCCTTCATTCAGCGACTAGACTTGAACTTAAACCTAACTTCGAGCGACCAAGCGTAGAGGATGCAAACACTACTTCCACTTCACAGGCCTTCCATGGAGGTTAGATGTTAATAATAATAATTTTGTATCCTGATTTATCTGGAGTCGTCAACCACTTTTCCTTTAAAGTCGGGTAATCACCACTAAATTGTATAAACTGTTCTGATTATATCAAGAAACAGCGTTTGCTGTTAAGTCAATGATTATATGTGTGAAAGAAAAAAAAACTATGCAGAATTTATTTTCAAATCATCCAGGAAGTAAATCCCGTATACAGTAATTTATTGTCAATGCTTCCATCCCTTGATCCTAAACTAACTTTGGGTGACTGAGCTGGTTCCACTCCGGAACCACGTCAAGAACTCTTCAAAAAGAGGCTAGAAAATAGTCCTCTATTTACCAACTAGTACCAGGGCACTCAAGTCATCAAAATTTAGTTTACTTATTTATCTTACTATCTTTAGTTTTATTCAAACACAGACATATCCTTATCATCAAAATTACAATGTTGCTCAGTCAGAATGTGATCAAGAGATTTTTAGATATGGAAGATGGCTAGGCAGGTGTTACTTTCAATAAAGTAATCCTAAGTAGCGACTACAGAGCATACAATAAACAGTTACCGAAACACATTATTAAATTACCATGGGATGTGGTCATTTTTTTTTAAATTCTTTAACTGAATTTCGAGACATTTGTTGGTAACAATGTTATTATTGTTAAGTTAGAAGGATAAAACTTCATCCTATAGTTCTACAGCTCAAATCAAGCCTTGGTTTTCTGGATTCGTTGCTTTCATCCCTGTCTGTCTAGAAC
This sequence comes from Typopeltis vanoorti, assembly GCF_054136105.1. NCBI lineage: Eukaryota > Metazoa > Arthropoda > Arachnida > Uropygi > Thelyphonidae > Typopeltis > Typopeltis vanoorti. The sequence continues at coordinate 25,950,756 of NC_143558.1, read as the reverse complement.
ACAAACGTATAGAAACGCTTTTGAAATAGGAGCAGTTACCATGGACTTCGCTATTAGAAGGGCGCCAGTGGCAGAACATTTACCAGTTATTTAAACTTCGTCTGTGCGGTTAGCCTAGTGGCTATGCGCTTCGCAACCATATGCCCGGGAAAGGAACGTCCTAGGTTGGATTCCCGTCGACGACGTGAGGAGTTTAAGGACCTTTCTCAGCCATAGCCAAGTTGGTCAGTCTTGGGCGTGGACAGTAGGGTTCCCCCCCAGTAATTAATACGATAGTAACCCCTCATTAAGAGGGGGACTCAACCCGTCCTAGAGGGATAGGATAAATATTTAAAATTCTGTATAAGGCATTTAGCTAAGAATTTTCCAAGGGCGCTTATGACCTTGCAACACTGCCTGCCAGGACAAAACTTCTCATATCATATTATATATACTTATGTTAAAAATAATGGTATATATCTATCTTGTTCATAGTTTTCCTTTTGGCCTTTTACCAATGTTTACTATTTATATTCTTCTTACGAATAGTGTTGTTTTCCATACGAAAAATGTCCTGTCCACTGCAACACTTTTGAAACTGATTATAGTAGATATTGTAGTTATAACTCATGGTTGTATATGATCCATCAGAGATAATTAACATTCACCAAGCCAAATATTTTTCTAAAGATTTTTTATTCAAAACCTAAAATATCCAATTTTCTAAATCCAGAAATTACATCCGTAGATAACAATTAGAGCTCCTGCCTCCATATTAATTGTTATGGAGGCAGGCTCTCATTAACTGCATGAGGAAAAAATTGTCCAATCAATATATTATGAAAATTCCGATTAATTTGCAATCGCTATTCTCTGGCGAATGTATTTATTTATGTATATAATTTTGGAAGGAAGGACTTGAAGAGGTCTGTTTTCACAAAGGAAATGAGAAAGAAATGGGGAACAAGACTGGGGAGTGTTTTGAATTTTAATTAAGCTTGGTGTTAATAGAAATGAAGCCTACATTGAGGGAGTCATGTGTGAGTTGTACGTTTTACTTATCTGTTTAACAAACTCTTGTAAGTTGAACAGGCTCTGAGAGTGGAACAGAAAGAATTTCAAGTTCGATTCCCGAACTTGAAATAATAGTGAGGATATTGGAGTTTGTTGAAACTGAATTGACATAAACCGAAATCTTTTATTCAGGAGAGTGGGTGGATTAGTTATGGCTTGTCTTTTATTTTTATTTATTTATGGCAATGTGTTAATGCTATTATAAAATAGCAACTGGCCAGGGGAGAATTCTCCATGCTTGCTGCGCAAGCTCATTAATTGAGAAAGAAGTAATATTTATTTGTTAATAAATGCATGCCTTTATAAGCATTCCATTTAGGCTTTTATTTTTGTAGACAGAAGACGTCTTAAGTTTGCAGGGCAATATTTGAGCTTTGCGTTGTGTATCGAAGGCCGATGCTTGCTCGTCTAATCAAAGCTACTTTGACTTGCTCGGTTGTAGGGGCTTCCAGGTCTTCGCTGCAGCACTGCGATTTCATGTGCGTGCATAGCCATTTCCACTCCCTTCACGTCGTTTTAAACACAGGCCATACGCAGTCAACGTAGCTCTAGCCAGTGAGCTTCAGCTAGCCTTTACAAGTGTGCATGTTGCTTGGAAAAATTAAGTTACAACCAACTTTTTATGACGATGTTATTGACCAGTTCATAAAGAAGAACCGTAGGGTAGAATTTGTACAAGTAGCTAAATTAAAAAAGATAGAATATCATTTTTAAAATAAATGTTGTATTTGTTTTGTAGCTCAGTGGATGTGGCGTTTGCACACCACCGCGCTAGGCCGCACGAAGGAAGTCTTGGTTTCGAGTCTAGTCGGCGACTAGAGGAAATTTTTCTAAGCCTTTTTTCGACCGGTTCCCGAGTTAGTCGATCTCTGGCACGGGCAAGCAGGTTTTTCCTCCCGGAAACTCGGGTTTTTCGTCCTGTAAACTCAAGAAAATCGACCGTAGAACCCACATTATTTCAGACATTAAATATATTGTGTTAGGGTTAGAGACCACGAGATGGCGGCACATTTGAGCCGTCTCTCTTCACTGCGTACCGCTTAATTAGTGATAGCCTTGGGCCATGTGTCTCTGATTGGGTACCAGTGGAGATTGAATTGCCCACTCAGTCTCCAAAAGTTAGATAGGGCTAAATGGCCTCGCCTACTCCCGTATATACGGGAATAAAAAGGCGTTAGCTGATTTTTTTTTTTTTTTTTTATGTTGTATTTGTATGATTAAATGTACATAAATTTTAAATATATAGTTTTAAATGGTTAGTAATTCATTATTCCGCTAATCAGACTTCAATCGCACCTCTCACTCCCTGAATGATAACAAGAGCAAGGGTGAATTTCAAGGTCAGCTTTCGCCCCTGCAACTGGCTAATAATTGTTTGCAGTAACGAAAAAACAAAAAAAATGTAAAGACATGGAAATGTATTGCTAAATAATCAGATATTTCGATAAACTCAGGGATTTTGTTGAATTGTCAGTTACACTAAGATGTTTAAGTTTCAGATCAATTATTTGTTATTTATATTATTATATTATAGTTATTTAAATATTCAAATAGATAAAGGTAACAGCTTTCAGAGAAAATGTAATACGTAATATATGGAGAAACTAGAACTTTCCCTACAGTTACCAGAAATTACTAAATCACTTAAGGAATTGACAACGTAGATACGAATATAAATTAAATTACACTTTAATAAATATTTCCGATATTTCGGCAATGTCACGTTACCATCTTCAAAAGGAACTTACAAAAAAGGCACATGCACGTAGGTATTACAACACAGTAACTGAGAATGAAGTGATGAAGCTATTGTTCTCCTGAAAGTCCTGATGTTTCCCCCCCTAGAGGGTTAGGTAGGTGTTCTTGGCCGTTGGGCTGAAGGTCTGCTGATGTAAGCCTTCCAAATGTGTGAAAACGGATGTAGTCCTTGTGTTCCGAAATTCTGATATTCGCTGTCCTGCCTGTTTGGCCAAAGTAAGACAGTTTACAGCTGTAAGGGACCTGGTATACACCAGGTAGGTCTAGGGGCAGATAGGGGATGCCAATTTTCTATATGGTCTGTAACAGGAGGTCAAGTCATGTTTTTTTAAGATTTTGGTAATTTTTTCCGAGGTGCTTGGGATGTAGGGAATGGTGATGGATTTAGAGTAATCCTTGTTGTGGAGGGGGGGGGGGTTATGGTTTGTAGAATTTCGGAACACAAGGACTACATCCGTTTTCACAAGTACCATCATTCTGGTCTTGTAGACCATGCTCTGGATACATGCCACAGAATACGGTGGAAGAAAGCTACAGTAATACACCGTAGCAAATACAAATTCGAAAGACTATTTACGGAATCAGCCTCAACCCTAAGAAATTCTCCAAACCTCAACAAATTTGGTTGTATGAGACTGCCCCAAATTTGGGAGGCTTACATCAGCAGACCTTCAGCCCAACGGCCAAGAACACCTATTTAGTCCGCCGGGGGGGGGGGGACCATCAGGATTTTTAGGAGAACAATAGCTTCATCACTTCATTCTCAGTTACTGTGTTGAAGTGCCTACGTGCACGTGCCTTTTTTGTAAGTTCCTTTTGAAGATGGCAACGTGACGTGGCCGAAATATCAGAAATTGTCAATTCTTTAAGTGATTTAGTAATGCATAACCAACGTATAAGCCTGTCTACGAGAGTTACCAGAAATGTATGTTTATATCTTTTTTTTAACCCTGTGGAGATGATATATAAGCACCTTTCTATCTGTAATCCATTCTCCTAATTGCAGAATGGATTACAGATCACAATATAGTCATGAAAGTACTATTTTAGAAGTTGCTGGTTTGTGTAGGGCAAGATCTATTAAATCAGAAACAGGAGTACTGTGGAAGAAACTTGCAATATCCAATCTATTACTCATAATGGCCTTATCTACTGGCCACACTACACTGCACATTTGTTAAATATGATATCCCATAACAGAGAATGTGTAACTCATACTGAGAAAGTGAATTTCTTCCGACTACTTAAACAATGAGATCATCTTCAGATGGGATTAAAGTACTCATAACTCAGACTACTTTTTCTTCTCCTACTCTGTTTATCAAGATGGAAGAGATGCCAAAGTATTTCTTGGCAGCAATGATTCAATGCAAGTTGTCCATCTACCCAGCAAAATAATCAACATCCATCACTATCTTCCTGAAACACTGACCTTTTTTTCAAGCAGTTCTAAATATACTGTAGAGAGTAGTTCTCCTGAGCAATTCAGACAACACATTTCCATCAATATGGAGAATCCTTTACCCAGCCAGCAGCAGCCCTTTGGCATTACAATGGGTCAGTGGTGCACCCAGAGGGGGGGGGGGGACAAGGGGGACCTGTCCCCCAAAGAAAAAGGAAAAAAAACACTCGAAAGTTTTCCAAAAATCTTTTCCTAATTAAAATTCATTTTTTTATTTATGTTGTGTCGTGTCTTCTATTTCTATACTACTTATGAATTAGCGTTCATTGCAGATGCTCAGTCATAGGTCGTATGCGATGCATAGTGTGTATTCTCAAATCGTCTACTCAACTCGCCCTACCCCACACCCCAAAGATTAAATTCTGAGAGCACTACTGCAATGGGTGCCAAATGGAATGATCTATGGACAGCAGCAGCCCTTTGGCATTACAGTAGCTCAGTGGCAGTAACCATACCATACAAGTCACATTCTATGGTATGTTACCCCCCCCCCATTCTAATCAAAATCATGAACGCTTTCCAAATGTTTCTGATGCAAGCAGTTGATGATAAAAAAAGTATATGATTGGGGTCATAGTTTCAAAATTATCAATATTTAATACCTATTTAAAAAATAAATCTAAATCTGGCATTGAAAGTGCCAAATGCAGAAAGTTTTCCAGCTATATTTAAAAGGCATACAAGGTTTGTCGTCCATTTTTAGGACCACTGTGTGTAATTTCTGCCACTATCCAGTTGGTAACATCATAACATATCACCTGGCATTATTCTTCTCCATTCCATGCACAAACCACAACAGCATATTATTTCCCAAAAATAGCTGCTTCTACTCTATTATCACAGAATATCTGTATCTGTTCTCTCAAACTGCAACGAAAAGTTAACAGCCAACTTGTTCATAGAAGACATTCAACTAATTATTAACAGTAATATAGATTCCACCACCTGATTCACAGCCAATCTCCTAGCTTTATCCACTACTTCAGGATAAGGTATTCCAAGATGTGGAAAAACTCATATGACTGCTTCAAGTGAATCTTCATGCAATGACTGCTGCATTAAAATATTCTGAGAATGTTTGTTGTCTTTACAGAAGAGCGGGAATCAAGTTGAGGGCAGTGGTGTGTTGGGACCGGCTCGAGCGAGCCGGTTGTTAAAATTTTCCAAATTTAGCGAACCGGTTGTTAATATTTTTAAGTCGGCGAGGGGTGGTTATTAAAATTCTTTATGAAAGGATAGATGATGAATGATAGTATATACTTTTTCTTGTAAATATTTTGAAATTGTATAATAAACACTTGACAAACGGGAATTTAGAAACGATTTTATTTATTAAACAATGTCTGTATTCATCAAAACACTAACACGTTAGCAAAACTACCGTACTAGGTATTGAATAAACAATAATGTCTTATTTATCGGCGAATTTCCAAGAATTTGCAACATTAAGTTCTTGGAAATGCAACCTTGTTGCGCTATCGATAAATATAAGAATTCGTTGCCAGCTACAACAATCCGGAAGAGAAAAATCTAATCTTTCTCTTCCGGATTGTCGGTGTGAAAAACAGCTAATAACTTTTTTAGAACAATATAAATGGCTTGATATAAAGGAAGGAAAATTGGGATGCAAAGATTGTTTCAAAGTTGGAAATTTAGGAGTATCTACGGAGAAACGTGTATCTCTGTAGATCAAAAGAATGGAGTATGTATTTGATTGTCTCAAATGGAAATAATAGATGTTGTAGACAGGCTTCTTTGAGAAAAAAAAAAATCGAGAACATAATTTGTCTAAATCACATAGTCTTGTACAGGATTTATTAAGGAAATCAGCTAATAACGCTATACCAAATTTAAAAGAAAAAACAAATTCCAAACAGATTGAAATTACTGCGAAAATATTTAACACTGTATACAGTTTAATAAAAACGAAATAGACCCTTAGCTGATATTGAAGGGGCACTAGAATTGCAATCAAAAAACGGTGTTGACATAGGAAATTGTTTACATACGCGATATAGTGCTACAAATATTATAGAGCATATTGCAAATGAAATTAGAATAAAAATATTTAAAAACCACAATTTCGAAAAGAAGTACTTTAATAATATATTTACAATGTAGTGTACCATCCATCTCCAATCCAGTTATGGTGTTTGTTGTATTGAAATTTGATATCTACAACTACAGAAAATATTTTAAATGTTTTAATGTCCACATTGAATCAATTTGGTTTTGATTATGAATATTTAACAAGCAAATTTAATAGCTTTTTGTTCTGACGGTGCCAGCGCAATGCTAGGGAGGAAGTCTGGAGTGGCTACCAAATTAATGGAAAAATTTCCAAAAATAATTGTTTGTCATTGTTCAAATCACAGGCTTCAGCTAGCACCTGACGATTCAATTACTGATAGAAAACAAACAAATCATTTTTAAATATTTTTAGATAAAATTTATTCAATTTATCACCAATCAAATAGAACTTGCAGCTATAGCAAAAGAACTCGATACAGAGATTATTAAAATGGGGCGAATTCTCGGGCCCCATGTAGTTTGCGATCTGCTAAAGCAGTATGACGAGCATATCCTGTTTGTATCAGCATTTTGCTCAGTCTGCAGTTTATACCGGAATGGCAAAAAGATGAACAAATATACATTTTTTTAAAGATCTGGCTCTAATGATAGATATTCTCGAAGAATTTTCTTTACTTTCAAATCGGCATTCAACAAATTAATGAGTTAACGGAATCTGACAAATATAAAGATATTCCATTTTATAACGACACAAAAGTAATATCACTTCCCAAAGAAAAATTGCTTCACAAAATTATTTATTTTATGAATTTGCTACTTTTACTCAGCGAAGCTAATAAAGATATCTTAGAACTTTTCGATTTACTAGATGAATCCACATGGCCCTATGAAAAATTAACTTCACCTTGGATGGAAGGTGAAAGAAAATTAGATCAATTAATTGAAGTTTTGAAATACCAGATAAATAAAAATGATTTTCGAGATTTTGTGGATGACAAGGGAAAAACTGGAGCAGTTCCGACAACAATTAAAACAGCTAGAAAAATAATTAACACTATAGCAGTCAGTAGCGCAGAAGCTAAAAGAGGTTTTAGTTTAATGAACTTGATATGTTCAAAACTTAAAAACACTTTAACGATTGAATATATTTCTGATTTCATGACAATTAATTTACTTGGCAAAGAATTAAAAGAATGGGACGCTACACCTTTCGTAAATTCGTGGATGAATAAAACTCATAGATTGGCCACAGATACGAGGGTACGACAGAAAAAGGAGAAAAATTTTAGTGAAAATCAAATTTCTGTTTGGAAATTATTATAAAAATTTTGGAAAAATATTTTTCTATAAAAATAAATATTGACTTATTGTTTAGTTTTGTTATTATCACAATTTGTTTCATGAAAGGATTTGAAAGCATTCACTATCTATCCTGCCACAGACCGACGCGAAATATAACATCATCCGCATAAAGCAATAAGCTGACATTAACATCTCCAATTTTTAATTATATATAATTAATAATTTATTAGGACATCTTCTTGGCAATTCTCATAGTAGGGCATGTAAGTTCTACTTGCTACAAACTTGGTATTACTAGGTCCACCTACTCACTGATGAGACCTCAATAAAGGTTGAAGCCGGTCTGGGTAGTGACCTTCTCTCATAATGTAGAACAGTAATACAGCTCCTAGGAGCTGGGTCTCACATTATGGGTAAATACCAAGAATAGTGATCGGAGCTTGCTCCACCCTTATTATGAGTTGCCTCAGTGTTGCACTACCAAATGGGTCAGGTGTTGCACTATCCAGTTATTTGCTTACGCTTGGACTCGCCGAACTTTATATATTTTTTTTGCCCCACAATTTATTTCTTGTGTCTCTCTCCAAAAATAGGAGCTTCACATCTGCCAAAATAAATAATCAATCCTGAAATGCCCACAGATCAGCCTTTGCAATGAATATATTTTAGTAATAGTAAATTTCCTTCACTTCACTGACAATATAGATTTTTTTCGCGAATTTTCAAATGTTTGTTTATGAGCAACAAATGAATATAAACTACATTACTCGGTTTCCGATTTTGTCTTTTTTTTTTAGTATCAAAAATTTATATACAATGGTATTTTATCAGAGACACTTCGCCATCTTCTTTTGCTTAAAATTGCTTTTTTTTTTGTATGATGTACATTACTATAATATCCAGTGCTTAACTACTGTAGATATGTTGAAAATATAATAGGAAGGATATTCTTTATAGAACGATTCAAAATTTATTCTCATTTTTAAGATCTTTTACTGCAACTCTCCCCCCCCCCCTCCTATCCTGGAACTCAGTTACATAACTACTTTAAATTTCTACTGGTTTGAAAGCTTTCAGACAGTATTCAAAATCTCTTATTTTAGTTTTGACAAAAGAAATAAAGCAATAATATTGTTGTATATTCGAAGCTTCTAATTCTGTACTCCTTTGCATCTGAAATCAGCTGTTCAGCAGTCTTCTGAAATTATTCAAAGATGTAGAAATACTATGCTATATTTTCAATATGTAAAACTGTATGCCATACAAAATGCTGCTGGTTGCTATTTCTGAAATACATCTTAGAAATGCTGGACAATAATCCTCTTAGCTGGAGGAAAAGCTAAAAGTCTTAGATTACTCTTTTGAGAACCACAGGAGAGAAAGATTCCCAGAAGACGCACTAAATTGCCTCAAGCAAGAATGTCTTGTTTCATTTTCAGACATCCTAACACACAAAAATTGACAATTCGTTTAGAGGCTGATGCAGTATTTATGCCAAAAATGATTTCTGTGTTTATAGTGACCCGTTTGACTTTTATTATGAAAATTTCTGTATTATTTAATACAAAATTCTTGATAAAAAGGATTTGAATTTTTTAAGAGAAAAGGCACATATCTGTTACATAATCATTTATTTTTTGAGTTGAGGGGGGTTAGAATAGGTCCCTCCCCCATCACATAAAGTGAGCCAGTTGTTAAAAATTTACCAACACACCACTGGTTAAGGGCTCTACAGATATGCTTGCCTACTTGAACATGACTATCTGATTGACAGCTAGTGAGCAGATAAAACACATTTTTTATTTAATAATAAAAAAAAATTCTAAACAAGATCTTTTTAACTTTGAGAAAACTCAAGTGTAATAATAATGTAATAAGAAATATGAGAAAAATGTCATGAAACACAAAAATCAGTGTAATACATTACATTTTATGTAAAACGATGTTTTACTATTCTTTCTATTATTTATTTATGTATATATATATTATTTATTGACTTTTTCATTTTCGAATGTTTCTCAGATGAAGAAATTCTTAAACTACTGATATGAGTGGCAAAGAAGGGTTTAAGTACTTTATTTTTAAGTTTCAACATCATCTCCAAGGATGTATAATCTTGAGTAGCTATTAGTCATCTACAGACAGATTTTTTATCCACACATATGGTACTTATAATTAGACTTGTATCTTTGTGCAGGGTCAATAAAAGAAAACGTGGTAATTAACATAGATGCAAAAGATTAACAATGAGATGAGTTTTTTCAGTAGTCAATTTTATCATTTTTGATTCACGAGGTTTAATGGAATAAATGCAGCCCACATAATTAAAAATGTTTAATCAATCCAATATCTTAGTCAATGAGACATGAATGCTAGTGAATATAATCGAAAAATGAATGTGTGTGTTGCTCAGAGACCACAATACAAATAAAAGAGTGAGGTTAAACTCAAATCATTTAGTATTCTCCACTCCCTCCCATACACACATACAGATTGCCTAAAATTCATAAACCTTTTAACTGTCTCAAGGATCCTCTAACTCCTCTCTCTGTTCCAAGTATTCTATGATATAAGTTGCAAGAACAAGTTATTTGTTCATGCAACTTATTGTTATGGTCATATGGGAGTAATGCAAGAATCTACCTAGAACATAAGAAATACATCTGCCACCATAAGTATGGTCAGTCAGGTCTAGCTGACCATGCCTTGATTATATTGCACAGAATCAAATGGAAGAAAACTACTATGCTTACCACAACCCATATAAACTTGAAAGACTTAAAAAACTAGCCAAATCTTAATAAACTTCCCAAGATTTGGAAACCTTTAATTCTTAGGTCTTCAGCCCAACATCACCAATAGAGGGCACCCAACATAGGATTTTAGGCTATCAGTCTAATTTTTTCCACTTAGTATTTAGTGCAATCCTGTGCGTGTTTTTGCAATTTTAATATTGTTTCCTTGAAGATGTCTCAGTATGAACAAAATATAGGATTTATTTATTTAGTATGGGATTTTCCTTCCTATCCTCCCCTGTCCTTAAGGATGAGTTGAACCCTCCTAATGAGGGATTAAGTATATTTTGACTGTAGATTTGTGTGTGTTCATGGGGCTGGTTTGCCTGTTTAGAGGAACAAAAAACTCAAGTTTCTGGGTGAAAAAACTGTCTACCTCCGTACAAGACCAGATAAAGATTTCTCATGTCGTCATGGACAGGATTCGAACCCAGGTCTTTCTGACCAAAGGGCTTCATCTATATCAACTAAGCTATGGAGGCTCTAACATAAGACTGATTAAACATGTTTAATTATTTCTATTTATTCCATTACACCTTATAAGTTCAAACCAGCTAGTAAGTCTAAATAGTCAAATGTTCACACTCAACTGCCTCAATAGCAAATCCATAAATACGAGGGTGATCTGAAACGTTCTCCACCTCAACCACAAATGGCAACACTATCGGCAAGATTTTTTTTTCTAAGTTGGTACATCTGTCATAAGCATCCATGTAAAATTGCAAATCTTTCTATCAAGTAGTTTGTTTTATACAGCCGTCTGAAGCAAAAGTGTTGTCTGTATCCCTTGACATGGATAAAACTGAGTATAATGCAGTTATAAAATTCTTTGTAAAAGAAGGCTTAACGCCAAAAGAAATTCATTTGAAGTTCATAAAAGTTTATGGGCACTCTTCTCCGTCCTTTTTGACAATTAAGAAATGGGTGCGAAGTTTAAACGTGGCCATACCAGCCTTGAAGATGATCCACGTGAAGGACGTCCAAAAAGTGTAGCAACACCAGAAATCATTGGTCAAGTGGACCATATGGTATTGGATGACCAGCGAGTCAAAGTGTGTGAAATTGCTGAGACTATAGGCATTTCAAAAGAACATGTAGGATATATTTTGCATGAAGAATTGCACAAGATGGGCGCCACGCTTGTTCACAGAAGATCAAAAATGCACTTGCATGAAAACCTCTGAACAGTGCTTAGAGCATTTTAACAAGAATAAAATTGATTTTGTGTGTTGATTTATTACTATGGATGAGACTTGGATTCACCATTACACACCAGAATCCAAACAGCAGACAGAAGCCGGTTGTTCGGTGCCAAAGAAGACAAAGTTGGTTCCATCGGTAGGAAAGGTCATGGCATCAGTGTTTTGGGATGCTAAAGGCATTTTGTTTATTAATTATCTTGAAAAGGATAAAACAATAACTGACGAATATTATTCTGATCTTTCAACCAGACTAAACGAAAAAATTCGTGAGAAAAGACCTGGTTTGCAGAAGAAAAAAATCATCTTTCATGAGGACAATGCACCTGCTCACAAAGGTGTTTTGGCAATGGGAACATTAAGGGATCCACCCTATTCCCCAAATTTGGCTCCCTCTGACTTCTATCTCTTCCGAAAACTAAAACTCTTCCTCGCTGGTCAGCGTTTTCTTCAAATCAATAGGCAATTGCAGCTCTTACTGAGAACTACTACAGGGGTGGGATAATGGCACTGGAGCATCATTGGAATAAATGTATTAGTCTTAAGGGAGATCATGTTGAGAAATAAAAATAATTTTGAAATTATAAATTTGTTTTTTCATTGTTAGGCTTGGAACTTTTCAGACCACCCTTGTACTATTGGGAATAGTTTGTTATAGATAATTTATACAGACAATAGTGAATTTCCTTAAGAAAGTCAGATTTTATAAAGACTTCAGTAGTTTATAGTAAATGATTTTCTTATAACAGTGTTTGTTATTATAAGTTTACTGTATTTTGCAGAAAGAAAACTTGAGAGGTTTGTGTTATATTTTGCATAATAAGAAAAAAATGAAGAAATCACATATTAAATTAGTTGTTCTTTATTGCTTTTGAAAAGTTTACAAAAATCTTTTGAAAACATTAACAAACAAAAAGATGTTACAACTTCACTAAAATATCACCTCTTCTACCTGGATATAAGAATCTAGTGACCTAGATTCTTTCTTTGCAGAATTTATGCTTACCTGAAATAGTCATCACTTTCAGGGGTTTATGTTTATAGGAATCTCACTTACAAAATTTTGCAAACCTATAGGATATTATTAGTAATGAGAGATGGACAGGTAAACAGCCAGACAATATTATGAGTAATGCAAAATGAACAGGCAAACATCCAGAAAATATATGCAATTTGCAGACATAGAAGATCATGCAAACAGGATTAATCATCACACAATTAAAAACTACATTTCTATCATGTAGGTAGTAAATGAATTTCATTGCTTGGAATGAGATCACCACCACTTTCCTGCTTTAGAGGTCACAAGTGGCTTGAAAAATTCATGTTCTGCGTCTAGAGGTTTCTTGTTCATGACCAGAGTTAGTCAATATCTGGCAGAGGTAAGCAGGGTTTTGTCTCTCAGAAACTCTAATTTTTAATCCTCCAGCTAAAACATTTGACCACAACTCATACTGTTTCATAATAAGATACAGTGTGGTATGGACCATGACACAGCAGCAAATATCTTCCTGCTATACTTTCCTCCTCCTCACTGATAGCTTGAACTAGCTATCTGGTGGCCCAGTTTTTTAAAGTTAATTAAGAACATAGAACACCAATACTCTCTTTGAGGAATAAAAGGGATTATTTGCTTACTCTTAACTCCATGGAGTCAAGAGACTCATTGCAGGAGGTCTCGTTGTCACATGCATTCACCACTCTCAGGCAATGCATTTTACTCCAAACCCCCTTGCTCACACCCACCTTATTCAACTTCCAGGAATGCCCTGGAAGCTGTTCTCTCCCTGTCTCCAGATATTCTACGAAAAATCTCATCCATGTTAATCTGGTAATTACCTTTTACCAAATTATACATCCTAATCATGTCTCCATTGTTCCTTCTATCCACTAGGTTCTGTAATTTGCATTCTCTCAATTCCACATTCCAGAGAATAGAAACCGACTTAGTCAATTGTCTCCAAAAATCCCCTCGAACAGCACATCATCCTTTTGAAAACCAGGGGAACAAATCTGTGCACAGAAATTCATATGCAGTCTGATCTAAGCCTTGTACAATGGAATCATAACATCCTTACTTCTACATGTCAATGTTCTGATGTGCAGAAATAAGGATGCAAAACTACATCTGCTCTACTTCTCATAACTCTCCCCAACTTGCAACATCTGCAAACAACTGTATAGCATTTAAGTCCCTTACAATGTCTCATTTACATATAAACTAAATAACAATGGCCCCAAAAACAGACCATAGAGCACACCACTAGTGACTTACCTTTTGAGATACCTATCAGATAGCCAATCATAACTGCAGTTAGGAGAGTCGCACTCTCTTATAGTTCTCCCATTCCAAATGCTGTCTATTAACACGTTTGCTGCCAACTATGAGTATACTCGTAATTCATATATGAGCTTCATAAGCCAACTACGAGTATACTCGTATGTCAATTTACTGACCTCCTATGCCAAACACGAGTTATCCCTTTGTATAATTATCTTAATTTGGACCCTTGGATTCTGAATAAAGCAGAGAGCATGTCTGAGGGCTTGGTAGAAGAGAAATAATTTCAACTAAAATATAGTATATTGTGTATGTGCCTCAGATGCCAACTACGAGTATACTCGTAGTTCGTATATGAGCTTCACAAGCCAACTACGAGTATACTCGTATGTCGATTACCAGCCTCCTATGCCAAGAGCGAGTTAATCCATAGTATAACACGTAATTTGTAAATCAATTTAAAACTAGTAAAATCAATAAAAATAAAAACCAATCAATGAAATAAAAAAGCACTCAGTAAAATAAAAAAAAACAATTTATTCAAATTAAGAATGGTACATTTTAAAACAATTTTCCACACACAATGGTGGTTTTTCCTGGCAAACAGGTCAATAATAATGTGTTTTGCGTCTACATTTGTTTCTTGTACAGACACGGCATGGCTTTGTCGGGTGCTTCTTTTTTTCTGTTGGTGGTAAAATTTCCAAATAATGAAAATCCCGATTCCTCCTGATATTCTCTGATGCTGTAAGTTCATCCATTCCAACAAAAATTGAGATAAATTGATCTCTAAATTTTAATGCAGACATTGCATTTACAGCATTTTGAATGTATACCTCAAAAATGCATATTGCCAATTTCTTTGGCCATCTAATTGTTCTTTCATAAGGTGGAATAGTATGAAAGCATTTAATCGGAAAGATCAGTGCCTGACATACCCAAATTACAATCCCTAACGATATTTGGTTTTAACTGAAATTTACCATTCCGATTTTGCTTCAACCATTTCAAATTTGTGCATATTTGAAAAGGAAAGGACTTCCTTCTTATCCTTCCATTTGCTGACTACAACAGGACCTCGTCTTCGCCAGACAAATTCCCCTTTCTTTAGTTTCTTCTGAATAACATCTAGTAGATTGTTTTTCCTATTATTTCTCAGCGTTCCACACACATACGTTTTTCTCTTGGTAAGCGATTCTGTTAGAGCTATAGAATTATAAAAATTGTCCATATGCAATACATAACCCCTGTCTAAATATTCTTCAATCAAGTGGAATACAACATCATATGTGTGACCCATTTTCGCTAAAGAGGATTCAGATTTTCCTGTATAAATTTTTATTTTTATCACCAATCCATTTGATTTGCACAGTTGATAGAATTTCATGCCATATTTATTTTTTTTGTTTTTTATGTATTGCCGAAATGCCAATCTACCGCACCACAACACCATTGACTCATCAATACATAAGTTTCTGTCTGGTATGTAGCAATTTCGCATTACAATATTAAAATGATCTAGGACTGGTCTTAATTTGTGCAATTTATCATTAGCTGCTTGGGAATTATCTGCGAAATGCAAATGGCACAATAAAATTTGAAATCGATTTCGGCTCATTTTAGAGCGCCAAAATGTAAAGTTGATTTGTACTCCAATAATGCTCAATAGACGGTAAATTACAAGGACCCATATGAAGTAAAAGTCCAAGAAATAATTTCATTTCAGGTATGTGTTGCTTTCCAGAGTCACCGCTAGAGTCGTCTGTAGGATCATCTTCGGAATCAAATATTTCATGAAATTCATCATCCCTCATATTAGCATAAGCTTCTACTTCTATATCAGTAAGTTTTCTTTTACTTGCCATGGCGAAATTGAAGGTTCTTAGAGACTAGAAACTAAAACTGAACTAGACGCAATAAACACTGGCGTCAGCACGTGCAATATATAGATGGAAGTGATACGAGATGAGCGAACGTGTTAAACAGAATTCTGCTGCTGTCACAACCCAGTTCTTAATCATTATCCTCACTAGTTTCGACAACACCTTGACCATAACTCCATACAAGCTGATTGGCATATAATTCGAAGCCTTAGCCCTATCACACACCCCATTATGAAGGCAGAACAATTTTGCCATCTCTCTCACTCATTTGGAACTGGGGGCTAAGCTAATCTAGGACACATATTAAAAATGTCAGTTAAAGCTGTTGTTAACTCCCTGAAACATTTCCTCAAGCCAAGCAGTGATATACCATCAAGAGTCCCATGGCTTAGTTGATATCAGGTTTACTCAATACATCATTGGTTCTTTCCCATTACTACTGCTCTCAAATTTTTAACACTAAGATTTCACTAGTGGGACTAACATATAAGATAAATTATGCTTTAATAGAACATGTTATTATACTGATATATCACGATGGATTTCAATAAATCTTAGAAGCTGTGTTAATACTTCCTGATATGCACCAGTAGTTTGTCAATATTACACACAAGTAAAAAAAAAAAAAGTCCACCAATTAGTTACTGTCCAAATGCTTTTCATTTTCCTCTCTATCTCAAAACCTATGAATGAGAAACTTCATCTATAGCTGACTTCATCATCACCTGGAGGCCTATTACCTAAATAGTGACTAGTAATATGGATTTCAATAATCTGCACAGCTGATCTAACTTAAACTACTCACTTTTGGTAACAAGACATGGAATAGCAACTCATATAGTTGCTTTAACACTTCTAGGACATCTGATCAGGTCTGACATAGAGACGTGCTCAACAAACTACCGCCTACGTCTTCAGATTTTTGAAGAAAGGCAGAATTTGTAATTTTTTTAGATGGTAAATGAATTTCATATTCTGGCATAAGATCACTGCTGCACTTATTGGAGCCAGGTTTGGTTTTTAGAGCAGGGTTTGAAGAATAAAAATACAATAGCTTTACAAACTTCACTGGGTGAGTGCTTTGTCTCTTAATGGAACCAACCTGGTTCAATCTCAGTGAAAAAAAGCACTCTCTAGACACCAAACTCCGAATTCATTTAAATGCAGTCCATCAGCATTGTACAAATCTTTATATCCATGAAACTCAACATTATTCCTTCTGCACAACCTAAGTACTGATTGATTAGCTATTATCATCTTCCTTCGTTTATATTGCTCCATATATATATATATATATATATATCCTCAAACCACCCAACTATGAAATACTGTTCTTTCTACATTTGAGTTGATGCACCCATGTTACACACTTGACAAACTGAAAAGCACTTGCACAATAAAGTAACAGAAAAGATGATAGGTAATAGAAATTTATTTATGTTCAGGCTGATCTTGGTCTGATCCTTCACACATAACCTTCCCATTATGGGTAACCCTTTATGGTATAGCTCATGAGATCATTAGGATACACAAGCCCTCTCACCACAGCAAGGTGTCAGACACGAGAAGGAAAAATGTTTTTATTTCTTGTAATTCTTTCTTTTTTTATTAATTTTTTTTTTTTTTTTTTGCTTTAGTAAAAATAAGAAAATAGGCCAAAAGGGAAGATTTATAAGAAAAATATAATGCACCAAAGGTAAATAATACAGAAGTTCAGATGATTACCTGAGCAAACTAATAACCAAAATATTGCAACAACAAATCAGAAAACTAAATTGTTCAATCATAAATTCAAAATTAAATATTCAAGAAAAAAAAATTTAAGTCTTAAAAAAAATAACAACAAAAATATATGCATCCATGTAAAGATCAGAAACCATATATAATGGAGTAGCCAGATATCTTAAATATGGATGTCCTCTCATCAAAGCGAATAAAACCAAAGAACATGTGTCAAGTTAATATTTGTTTGCTATCATAATCAACACTAAATGTCAAGATCCAAATGCATAACCATAATAAACTTTAGAAAAAATTGTAAAACACTTCTTGGTGATGTTATAGAAGAACACTGAAAGAAAAGAAACCAAATTCAGGTCTTCTAACTGAAAGTTAGAAGACCTGAATTGATTATAAAAGAAGCATAGGGAAAAACAAAGAAAACAATGGGCCTGAGAGAATGTAAAAAAATATAAATGTTGTCATATCACTGGTAGAATGGTAACACATTAATTGTAAACTGAACTTTCATAATGTCGATACTTTCACATCCATGTATATCTTCAATCCAGAACATTCAATCTGAAAAAAAAAAAAAAAGTAAATAAATACAACAATTTTTTTTTTGTTCATAAACTATAGAAATTTAAAATTAATTTAGTTTTTTATTATCCTATTTGTTATATTATATTATTTATATAGTAATATTATATTATTAAATATAGTAATATTTGTTATTAAATAGATAACAAAATATTATACATTTTGTTATCCCTCATTCCATGTAAGACATGCTAACTCATTTATCTTCTTTCATTAATATCATGCTTCTTATTCAGTCATGCCAGGGAAGCAAGGCAGAAAATCTGACTCAGATAAATCTCATCTCTTATGACAGAGTGGTTATCATTATCTATAAAGTCTGGGAATATAATAAGGAAAGCTGGTATTGTGAGGAATATAAATTAGCAAAATACACACATAACCTGAACAGTGATCAAACATTTTAAGCTATGAATTTGAGAATTAGGTTAGAAAACAATAGTTGATCACAGACTACAGACCATGGATAGATCGGATAAAAATGAAGGGTGTGAGCTGATAGAATCCACCTTAATGCTGTGAGAAGGCTTGCATGCACCAATGACCTCAAGAACTATATCAGCAGTAGCTAAGCTACTGTTAGAGTCTCTCTAGCTGGACATATTGAGAGGTGCCAAACTAAGATAAGATACCCTGGTTCTCCAAGTTGCAGGTTTTCCATAAGGCTGGTTACATTACAAATCAAAAAACCTTCTATAACTCACGTGCTTTTATCTGCAAATTCATTGGAGAGAAAGAATAGAACATGATTATGAAAGAATAAAGGTGAATGATCAGAAGTAGTCACGTGGAATGTAAGAAACATAACAACAAAGGAATTAGAATTAGCAAAACAACAAAGAACTAAATTAATACAGCCATGATAAAAAAATAATACAAAAGATACAAAAATAAAGGGAACAAAAGATATAGATGGTTTTACTAAGTTGTATAAAGTGACAGAAGTCTTAGAGCCATGATAAACCGCTTTCCAATGAAGACTTAAAAGAATTAGCCGAACAATTAAGTCAACATCCAAAGGAGGAGAAAGAAAACGAAGAAGGTCCTCTGAGAGATATGAAAATGGCCGATTTGCAGCATATCCTTGCAAGCATAGAGACATTGACTGATGAAGTCTGTGAAATGGACCACGTTCGTTCAGGAAAGGAGTGCAAATGTAATAAGGAGAGTAATCGCATCTATTCAACCTTATACTGAACTCCTTAAAGAAAGAAAATCTAGGCAGTTAACACTGGATACTTTTTTAAAAAAGAATGCAGGTGATCTGAAACCAGGAACTTAAACATAGAAATATGTAATATCTTTACGAAGTTTCATATCTTTTGTATATAATTTTGTTTTGTTTTCGTTATTAACAATTTTATTTTAACAAATATATATGTATGTATTATCAAAGCTTTAAATATAATAATGTTACACATACTTCATGTGCATATTATTTGACTGCGCGGAATATAACTTCATACCTCCCATTAAAATTGGGTTCGTTTTACGCCCGTTTTTTTCAGGAACAGAACTGAGGCGTAAACCAAGGGCTGCCTGTACTTGGAAAAAAAAAAAAAAAACGTTAAAAATTTCGAAGACATTAGAAAATGCAATAAAAGAACAACAAAATGGCATACAAATCAGTTCTTCAAAAACAAACAACGGAAATAGAAGAAATATACAAAAACAAAGGAAATACAGCTAAAACCATAATACAGAAAGCTTACCAAGATTCTTGGGATGGATTTATTAATAAAACAGAATACATACGTGAAAGACAAAACACAGCCTACAAAATATTAAAGAATGAAGAGAAAAGCTACTCAAAATGCTACAGTTATATGACGTCAATGGAGCATTATATCAAGCAATACTTAAGTCTTTATTTGAATTGTAAGTCAGCAGTTAGAATTGAAGGAAGTACAGGAAGATGGTTTAATGTTAAATCTGGTGTCAGCCAAGGATGTTCTTGTCTGACACCATGTAGATAATGAATAACTATGTTATTCATTATCTACATGGATTACATTATGAAGGAAAGTGATATTAATCCTAATATCAAAATTGGAGATGTTAATCTCAGTTCTTTACTAAAATTAAGGGGATATTAAATCCCACATAGTTTTAAAACCGAATAAGAAACTCAAAGATAGGAATCAGAGAGTTTCTTGCCGAATATAGTAAACTATATAAAGTATTGGCGAACACTAGCGTTAGCAAATGCAAGTGATCCTAGTACGTAGTACAATCTCGGGCAACTCGTTGCAAAGGTGAGTAAAGTTCGGATCGCTATTCTTAGGTATTATCCATAATGTAAAAACAACTTTACTCGTTTACAGTTTTACAACTTTACTTTACGAACTTTACTCACCTTTGCAACGAGTTGCCCGAGATTGTACTACGTACTAGGATCACTTGCATTTGCTAACGCTAGTGTTCGCCGATACTTTATATAGTTTACTATATTCGGCAAGAAACTCTCTGATTCCTATCTTTGAGTTTCTTATTCGGTTTTAAAACTATGTGGGATTTAATATCCCCTTAATTTTAGTAATGTTTTCATTGCCGAAATGAAGCTTATTAGCTCTTTATACTTAAGTCAGTTCTTTACTTTCTGCAGATGATGTTATACTTTTAAATAAATCCAGTTCAAGTCAGCAGGATTCCCTGACTAAATTGAATAACTGTTGTAATAAATTTGATATGAAAATTCAGCAATAACAAGACAAATATCAACTGCATCATAAATGGAGAACCTATAGAACAAGTAAAACATTTCAACTACTTCAGCACAACTTTTAGTGATACCATACAAAGCCTGTATGGTAGGAAGTCAACTGAATAAATTTATATGGAATAAGAGAGAAATTAGCTATATACAAGACAGTGTCCAAACCAATTTGAACTCATGGATCTGAGATCTAGGTTAGAAATAAAACACTTGACCAAAGACAAAGGAGACCACAGATATGAGAGTCCTGAGAAACATCAGAGGCATGAATAGATGGCATCAGTGGCAATATCATATTAAAAACGAGGATATTAGGAAAGAAGTTGACATTTTTAGTAGAGTTAATCTCAAGTGGTATGGTACCAGAATGGGAGAGGAAAGATTAGCAAAAGAAGTGTTCTCTGCAAAGTTGGCAGGAAAAAAGACCCAGAGGAAAACCAAAATATACGTGGATTGATACAGTAAAAAGTGCCTTAGAAGACAGAAATATGAGATATGATAATATTGGAGTCTTGACAGATAACATTTATAGGAAAATTGTTGATAGGAAGTTAGTAATGATGTAAGTTTTACATGTAGTACAGTCATAATATCCTGTACACCCATTGAGGGTATATGTCAGGAATTTGATGATGACAATGAATAAAGAAGGAGGTACAGCACAGATGAACATAATACAAGAGAAACAATGAATAGAACATGATAAGAATTTATGGTATGACCCAAATTTAATAAAAGAAAAAATAATGAAGAAATCAGTACTGATATAGAACCAATTAGATTAGTAGAACTATAGAACACTTGTTCTATAGTAGATCAAGTGAATAATGATATCAATAAATAGAAAATCAACCAGATTACCTGGTATAAATACAGAGCTTTGGAAATATAGTGAAGAATATTTACATCAGAGATTTTCAAAATTCACAACTGTTGGTGAAAATGTGAGGTTCCATCAAATTGGTCATAGGCTAAGGTTATATCTATATAACCTTAGCCTATTTTGAGAAAGGAGATAGAGATGATTGTGGAAATTACACCAAAATCAGTCTAATAAATACAAGTTACAAAATTTACAGTAAAAACCTGAAAAAAAGACTTAGAAATATTGCAAACAACCTACTCTTAGAAGAACCAAATGGTTTCAGACATGGAAGATCATGTATAGACAATATTTATGAATTAAAACAAATTACTGAAAAAGATGAGAATTTAATTTATAATTTAGATTATGAGAAAGCTTTCGATAAAATGCACAGAGAAAAATTATGGAATATAATGAAAAAATAAGGATATCCATCATGTTTGGTACAAGCCACAAAAATACAGTTACAATTAGGTAATAAATTAACAGAAGAGAATTAATCAAGGTGTCAGGAGGATGTAGCTTATCTCCAACTCTATATGGAAAACAATAATAAAACAGTGCAGATGATCAGATTGCATTACAAGATAATGAAGATAACCTTCAAAAATCAGTTTATGAATTAAACAAAATAACTTGTCCCAAAGAAATGGTAATATTTCATTATATAAATGAAAACATTATATAAATGAGATATAAATGTTAGCAGAGCTAATCAGAGGTGGTATGGTCATCTAAACAGAATGGGAGAGGAAAGATTAGCAAAACAAGAGTGTTCTCTGCCAAGTTGGCAGGAAAAAGACCCAGAGGTCTTTTTCCTCTAGCAAATCTAGATTTGCCACAGAAAGACCAAGATATAAGTGGATTGATACAGTAAAATGTGTCTTAGAAGAAAGAAATCTAAGATCTTATAATGTTGAAGTCTTGATAGGCAACAGATTGATTTGGAGGAAAATTGTAGATAGGAAGTTAGCAATGATGTAAGTTTCATGGAGTAGTATCATATCTTGTACACTCCTTGAGGGTACATGACACGAATTTGATGATGATATATAAAGGAGGTTCCTAGGCAGAGGAGCAAATTATAGCCTAATCAGTATTTCAGTAAACATATTGGAAAATTTGTTTAAGGGCAGAGTATCACATGCTTTACTCCTTACCAATTACATATCCTGCATTTAATATGATAACGTATGGATTACAGTATGGTAATAAGCATTACCATACTGTAACAGTTAATGTGGATAAAGAAAATAGTTACAGCATGACATTGTTGCACATTTTCTTTAGAAAATGACTCTGTCATGACACTGTTGCATTTTGCAAAAGATGACAGGATACCAAGTGGAACTAAATGGAGAAGGATATGAATATCGTGCCTAAACAGATAAATCGCATAACCTATTCTGGCTATTTTCATATTATAATACACTATGCCTCTGTAGCTCAGTCCATAATCCCATACTTCAGATGAAAAGACTAAAGCTGGAATCCCATTTTGATATGAAAAACCTTTATAAGGGCATTTCTTCTGAAAGCAGTTTATCCATTCTGATATATAGGTGAATGAAGACTTAAGTAGATTTATTTACGAGCATAAGATCTAGATAGAGTAAATAAGATAAACATTGTCTATCTGGATATCATATTTAATACCTTTCCTTAATGTGCTCCATATGGATAACAGTGCAACAAAGTACACTGTCATACAACTACTTTTATATCAAAGTATTTTCCTGAACATCTGTGATGAGCTGATATGCAAATTATGTATAACATACTGAACAATAGTTCAGTATTATTTTCTATACATGATTAACGTTCCCAACAGTTTTTTGATTATTGTATTGTTTATCAAAATCAATGAAACTTAAACAGACTTGATTATATTTCATTGATTTCCAAGACTAGATTTTTCAAATAAAAATCTAGATTTGTCAAGCTATCGTTATTTGGCCTAAATACAGCTTGCTGTACAAATTTCTCAACCTTAAGTAAGCTTGCATAAATCTTTCCTAAACATTCAATATATTTCTCTATAATTCTGACATTTTGTTTTATTTTCATTTGAATAAACTGGTAAAATTTCCAGTGCTGTTATCAAAGATCTGATCTTGATTACAAGCATTCATGGAAAAAACTTTAAAAACTATGTAGTGTATCATATCTACAGAGAAAAAAAATTACCCTTTCATTCCTTGTATCATATTATCTACTTTCTCTCCTTCAAAGTAAGTTATTTCTTCTTCTTCGTCTTCATCATCAACATCAACACAATCACTGATGTTGCAACTTTCAGTATTATTATACCGATTGTCATTAGCAATGCTCATAGGGAAGCTATCTTTATTTAGTTCATCCCAGTCTATAACCTAGAATTATAAATAATAATTATTTGTTAATTCTACACTTGAATGATTAAAGTGAATTAAAATTATCATAATATTTACTGTATTTAGATAAACTTCATTAATGAATAGTGTTAAAAATTCTTACTTGAAAGAAAGGATGAGACCTAATAGCCTCACCCTGAAATGCAATTCTTGAATTTCTGTCTTTACACAGCAACCGGGTTATTAAATCTGTAGCATCTGGTGGTATTTCTTCAGGTACCATTAGTGGCTTTCCTAATATTTCTCTACAGAACAAGTAAAAGGCATTCATTATTAGTATACACCACTTCATTTAAATTTCTCCAAGTTTAGTATTGTTAATTCACTAGATTATTTAGTTATTACAATTCAAGTCTACACAGAATATCAAGTGTTTCTTTTGCATCAGACAATGCAAGTACTATAAAATTAGAAGATATCTAATAGCTACTAATATTAGAAAAAAATATTATGCATTGGATGACTTGTGTGAGTATTATAAGTACCACTATAAGGTTCAAATTGTTCAGAGAGAGAGAGAAACAATCTCTGAAAAGACTAATTGGGCAAAAATATATGCTTTGACAGATTGTCATTAAGAATGAAATGGAAGAAAGAATACAACAGTGATAACAAAAGCTGAAGATATTCTAAATTTCAATAATTACTTTCAACAATCAACAATGTAATAACCAGTGATAATATATAGATTCCTGATTGCATTTCTGTGCCTCCATAGCTCAGTCAGTATAGAAGAAGCCCTTTGGTTGGAAAGTTCTAAGTTCAATTCCTATCCATGAAGTGAGGAATCTTTTTCTGGTCTCTTTTGATTAAAGGTGAGTTAGTCGGTCTCATACGGAGATAGAGGATTTTTTTTCACCAGGAATCTCGGATTTCTGTTTGAAAAAATTATGCATTATGAAGATTCATAACTGAACCAAGCTAGAAAATTAAAACAGCAAGAAAATCACTAAACACCAGCAATCTATATTACAGCTGACAAATTGGTAGGACAGCAATATGCAAGCCTCATATTACCTGAAATAAAATGCACTGTCATCTTCAGTGGTGCAAAGAGCATGTACAACGGGACGAGGTAGCTTGGAAATATGTGTTAGGGAGCGATGAATCACACTAAACCCTATAATGAGCAGACAGATGGGAATGGCAGATGCCCGGTGAACATGTCAGAGATGAAATTTGTTAATAACAATGTGATGATATGGTCCTTTTTTTCCTGGTTTGGTCTCAAACCTGTTTGAGGTACCATCAACACTGAACTCCAAGAGGTATCTGAACATTCTGGCCAATGTATTGCTTCCTACTTTGTGGCATTTTTATGGAACTGACCATTGTCTCTTTCAGCACAACACCATGTCATAAGGCTGATGCTGCTATAACTGCATGGTTTCTCAATCCTATTGAATATTTGTGGGATAAACTGAAGTAACAATTGAAGTCAAGGAACACCTGCCACAAACAGTCCAGGATATTGGAAGACTCATCCAAAATTTCTATTGATCACTATCATACACTTATGAAAAGTATGCTGTGTAGGTTTACTAGTAGGAGGAGGTCCTATATCTTATGAAAGATATGACACACCATTGTGTCCATTGACTTCTTTCCAAGCAGTTTATGTCTAGTACCAGATTTGGCAATAGAAACAGATGATTTCTCAATAACCAAGGTAGCCACACATGAAAGGAATTCTCAGTAAAACAGGAGTATACTGAAACTACAAAGCAGGTGATTATGACAAGTTGAGGAGGCATCTTGAAACAGTGCCTCTGCACAGGACAGGAATACCAAAGAATTTATCCTTTGGACAGTGAGTTAAAAATATATACCTCTCCTTCTATGGTATATAATTACATGAAGATAAAAATTGGGAAATTTGCTAAGACTGCAAAGCCTCCTTGCAAACTCATAATGAAACATAAATGTACAGGTTTACTATAGTTAAAATTTGAACAAATATATACTAGCATACTGATTTTGGGATAGAAGCATGGCGGTATACATATACTGCTTTACTACTGAAACAGTTAAGATCTGAGATGATCTAAGATTTCAGATACTAATTTGAGAGGTACTTTCTGGAAACAGTCACAGTGTTACAATCCACAAATATTAAATAAGTATGGCTGCCTCACCTTATAAAAATATGGGAGGCTTATCTTGAGACCTTCAATTTCCACTAAGTCCATCGT
This sequence comes from Typopeltis vanoorti, assembly GCF_054136105.1. Taxonomy (NCBI): domain Eukaryota; kingdom Metazoa; phylum Arthropoda; class Arachnida; order Uropygi; family Thelyphonidae; genus Typopeltis; species Typopeltis vanoorti. Next base: position 25,924,504 of record NC_143558.1, on the reverse strand, counting down.
TATTTTTCTGCTGATGCTATCAAGGATTCTTTGGTCAACAAGATAAAATATTGATCTAATAAAGTAATGACTAGGTTAGAAATAAATTCTTGATCAAAGAGTGAAGACAACAGATATGAGAGTCCTGAGCAAGATTAAGAGATTCAACAGGTAGCATCATATTACAAACAACGATATTAGGAAAAAAATTGACATTGTTTGCATTCTGGAATGTGTTAGCAGAGCTAATCTCAGGTGGTATGGCCACTTAAACAGTATAGGAGAGGAAAGATTAGCAAAACAAGTGTTCTTTACTAGGATGGCAGGAAAAAAAACCAGAGGAAGATGTAGGTGGATTGATACAGTAAAAACTACCTTAGAAGACAGAAATATAAGATCTGATAATATTGAAATGTTGACAGATAACAGGCTAATCTGGAGGAAAACTGTTGGTAGAAATTTAGAAATGATGTAACTTTTCATGTAGTACTATCATAAAGATCCTGTATGCCCCTGAGGTATATGTCAATAATTTTATGATGATGATTTAATGACGTAGTTGGCAAACAAAGGTTTTCAAAGCTTTGTGAAATTTGAATGACCATTTATATGAATATATTATAGTGTCGTTTAGTCTCATAAATTTTTACTGCACTGTGTAGACTGCAAAATGATTCATCATACTTACTTTACACTGCGAAAGGGGTATTTCTTTACCAAAAGTTCATATGCTACAATGCCATAGCTCCACCAGTCGGTTTCCTAAGGGAAATAAGAGAATTATTAATATATAAATAGTTTCATGTAATTAAATAACTAAATTAAAACATATTTTCATGGAAATGTTTATTAAGTTTATATTTATACTAGGGGGGGCTCCACCCCCTGGCACCTACACTGCCCAACCTCCTGTGTTCCGGCCTGGTAGGCCGGTTCTCCTTTAATTCTGATGATTCCAATTTTGAAAACTCGAAAGGGGCAGTTCCCCCCCCCCCCCCCGGTGTCCACAGTGACCAACCCCCCAAGTTCCGGACTGGTAGGCTGGTTCTCCTTGAATTCTGATGACTTGAATTTTGAAGACTCGACACTCAGGGTAGCCCCTGAGTATCAAAACGTTTCAAATAACTTGACAAAAAATGTTACATAAAAAGGCTTATCATTTTCTATATATATAGGATAGATATATAACAAAGAAGAATTCTGCCTTCAACTTTTGGAATAATTCTGGCAATTAATTATGTAGATGCAAAGAAGAAGAAAAAATTCTTCATCTGCTCAATGATGGTTAAAAAAGTGATTTTTGTATGGATTTTTTGGCCAAAAAACAAATAGCAACACAGATGCAAAAAAAGAATTGGAAGATCAGTAAAAGAACTAATTTATGCAAATAACTTTTTTTTTTTCGTCCAGAAAGATTTTTATTCAGTTTAGTTAATAAAAACCTTTCTGGAATATTAAAACTCAATGTGGAAGGTCTGCTTTAGGTGACACAAATTCTCCTTTTTAAACTCATTCGCTATCTGCATAATTACAATATTCATGAAAAAAGTACTTCTCCCCTTTACTCATCACTATTGCAATAAAATTAACATGAAAAGCTATAAAATGATTAAAAGTATAAATTTAAGGAGAGTAAAAAAAAGTCAGTGTTTAAACATGCAACCACTTCAGCAACAATTTTAGTAAGGTTGTCAAATTAAACATGAAAACAGATAATGAAAAATTACTGAAAATAACAAGCCAGCAGCATATGAGGCAGTACTGAAATCAATTTTAAGATACAGATCTGGGAGTTGGATAAAAAAATTAAATGGGCAAACAAGACCCATAAACACATGAGAAAGAGACAGTGCAAGAGAAAATTAGGGAGGGAACAATTGACATCACTGACAGTGATGAAGGTAGTACTGAAACCAATTTTAAGATATAGATCTGGAAGTTGGTTTAAAAAAAAAATAGGTGAACAAGGCCTATAAACACATGAGAGAGCATTAGAGAAAATTAAAGACAAAACACTTGGTATCATTGACAGACTATATTAAAAATGAATAATGCTTTAATTACAAAACAAACTTAATTTATTAATATTCAAAAATATATAAAAATAGTCTATTATGTGGTAATAATTATTCACCAAATATAAATAAGGAGTTTATTAAAAATAAGCAATTTAAACTTGATGTACGTCTCATGACACACAAAACTTGTTGGGTTTTCATTGTTTATTTTTAATAAACTCCTTATTTGTATTACAATATGGTCTCAATACTGAAAACTTCCCATAGGGTATAATGTTGTTCATGAAGAGAGAAAGGGTAAAATGGGAGTGCTATTGATGATAGGAAATATCCATACAATGGGGGAAAAAGTGACAGTGGATTTGAGGTGGTATAGTATGAGACAGAGGTAACAAAATGAAATACTTATATGTAGTGGTCATGAAATGTATAAGCAACTTAGCCATGCAAATAGGAAAAAGAGAGATCATCATCAAATTCCTTCCATGTACCCTCAAGGGGTGTACAGAATATGATAGTACTACATGAAACAAATTACATCATTACTAACTTCCTATCTACAATTTTCCTCCAAATCAGTCTGTTACTTGTCAAGACTCCAACATTATCAGATCTTATATTTCTATCGTCTAAGGCACTTTGTACCGTATCAATCCACCTATATCTTGGTCTTCCTTTGGGTCGTTTTCCTGCCAACCTGGCAGAGAACACTTGTTTTACTAATTTTTCTTCGCCCATTCTGTTTAAGTGACCATACCGCCTGAGATTAGCTCTGCTAATGCATTCCTGGATGCTGACAATGTCAAGTTCTTTTATAATATTCTCGTTTTTAATATGATATTGCCATTGATGCCATCTGCTCATGCCTATAATCTTTCTCTGGACTCTCATATCTGCGGTCTCTAGTCTTTGTTCAAGTGTTTTACTTCTAAACCAGCTCTCAGATCCATAAGTTAAAACTGGTTTGAACACTGTCTTGTATACAGCTAATTTAGTGTTCCGACTAATTTCTCTCTTATTCCATATGAATTTATTCAATTGACTTCCCACCATACCAGTTTTGCTGATTCTGTTGTCTATTTCCATATTTAATTTACCATCTTCACTAAAAATCGTGCCTAAGTAGCTGAAATGTTTTACTTGTTCCACAGGTTCTCCATTCACAACACAGTTGACATTTTCAATGATTCTGCATATTTTCATTGTCTTTGTCTTTTTAATGCTGAACTTCATACCATATCTATTACAACAGTTATTCAATTTAGTCAGAGAATCTTGCAGACTTGTAGCAGATTTATTTAGAAGTATAACATCATCCGCATAAAGCAAAGAGCTGACATTAACATCTCCAATTTTGATATCATGTTTAATACCACTTTCCTTCATAATGTGATCCATATAGATAATGAATAACAGAGGGGATAATGTACATCCTTGTTTCACACCAGATTTAACATTAAACCATCTTCCTGTACTTCCTTCAATTCTAACTGCTGACTTACAACTCAAATAAAGACTAAGTATTGCTTGATATAATGCCCCATTGACACCATATAACTGTAGCGCATTGAATAGCTTCTCTCTTGGCACCTTGTCATATACCTTTTCCAAATCTACAAAACTTAAATACAGATCTTTGTATCAAGATTCTTGATTAATGTGCCTAAATATTCCACATTATCATTCTACATATTTCCAGACTTTTAGCAATACCCTACTACACAACTTCAAAATCACTACCATTCTTGCTTCTTTCTTTCTTGGTCTTCCATTCTGAATTAGCATAATTCTTCTAATATTATTAGCAACTCCACTATTTGTCTTAAAGTGAAGATCTAATCCTGACAGCCTGTATTTGGCCTGAATCCAGCTTGTTCTTCACCAAGCTTTTCTTCCACAATTCTTCTCAACCATTTCTCAAGTATACTTACATAGATCTTGCCAGGAACACTCAGTAGGGAAATACCTCTGTAATTCTCAGATTCAGTTTTATTTCCCTTTTTATATATGGGTACTATGAGAGCTCTACTCCAATTATCGGGAATTCGTCCCTCTGTCCAGGCTTTCAGAACTATGAAGTGCAGCCACTGTAAGACTCTTATACCACCATACTTCAGCATTTCTAGTTGAATATCATCTACTCCTGCTGCCTTTTCACATTTCAAGCCTTTGATGGCTTTTTCTACTTCAACTATGGATATGTATTCCTGACTGCATGCCTGGTCAGTGTTTTTTACAACTATGCTGTCATCACTGCTTGTTTCATTTAGCAGTTTTTCAAAGTAATTACTCCATACTTCAAGGATAGCTTTTTCTTCCATTTTCATGTCACCTTTATCATCTCTAACTCCTTTTACAGCACTCTTTCCTCCATTCTTAAGCTTCTTCAACAACCTCCAGAATATTTTGCCACCTTCTTGATATTTATTTTCTATATTCTTGCCAAAGTTCTCCCATGACTTTTGTTTAGCTAGTTTTACACAGTGTTTAGCTTTCTTACATTTGTCTCTGTATTCTCTAAGAGTACAAGCTGACGTATTTGCCAGAAACTTTTGATATGCTTTCTTCTTTTCCTTCACTGCCTCTTTAACTTCCTGTGTCCACCATGGAGTTCTAAGTTTTCTATCCTTGCAGACAACTTCAGCACATGCCTCTCTAACTGAATCAATGATGGCTTTCTTCAAGGCTTGCCACTGAATCTCCAAGGTTTGATTCCTGTTCTCAAACTCTTTCATTTTTTCTTCAATAATCTTTGTGTATTCTGGAAGTAAAGAAAATGATTTTCTCAAGTTTTTGAGGATTAAGTACCTCATATTTTGAAATAGATGGCATGTGGGGATGGAGGATCTTGAATATGATCATCTCATCACAGGAGGTCATAATAAATCAGATGTCAAATATCACTCTGGTTGGTGAGATTGCCAATCACATGAAAACTTCCATGAGGAAAGGATATATGTGGAACTACAAGGCTGTGAATTATGGGAAACTTATAGTAGCTGCAAGCTGTACCATGGAATAAGGATATTATATCAATACTGCTATGATGATATTCAAGAATTATCCAGTCGAAACAATGACTAAATGTAATCCAAGGATAGGTGTGAAATGGATGTGAAATGTATTCCAAGGATAGGAGTGAAATAGATGAATGAAGAGGTTAAGCATACAATACAGAAAAAGGCATTATGGAGGTGACATAAGATGAGTGAGAGCAGTGAATGAGGAGGAGGAGAGACAGAGACTTGAGCAAACGTGATGTTAATAAGGCTGTGGGACTAGATGATATATCACCAGGTTTTTTGCATGGAGAGTTGTGAATGATTGGAAAGCATTGCCTGAGAGTGTGGTGTCTGCAGAGAATTTGAATGTATTTAAGGCAAAGTATGATGAGTTGTGTTGAATAACAAAGGGACTTCCTGTGATGAGTCTTTGATTCCATGGTGTCTTGGAATAATATTAATAATTCATGTTGATATTTTTAATGGAATGTGCAAATAATCAAACTGAGATATGGATTTTTTAAAACACCAATGTGTGTGTAGTATGATGAGTTAAACAGGAAAAGTATCAAATTCTAACTACAATGAAGTATTTTTATATTGGCAAAAACAAATTTTTCATTTATGTTCTAGTTTCTAATATAATAAATGAACACTAAATAATAAATGAAATGAAACTTACATAACTATAATTACTTTCAGTAACCACCTCAGGAGACATGTAACATCTGGTTCCACAATATTCATTTGTAACTGGTTCTTCATCTTCCTTGAATATCTTACATAAACCAAAATCAGTGAGAACAATGCGACCATATTGACGAATGAGAATGTTATCCGTTTTAATATCTCTGTGTATGATGCGGAGCTGTAAATTTGAATATTTTGGAGTTAGAAGCAATTTATTCTCTTTTGTAATATTTAATTTTAAATTTAATATTATTTAGATTTATAATATATATATATATATATATATATATATATATATATATTACATATATATACATAATAGAGTGCAAGTGATAGTGCAGTAGAGTGATAGAACCAATCTTGCACCAGAGTGCAACATCAGTATTATCAATATAAGAAGCCTGCATGGCAAAGAAATGGATCTAGCTGAAGAATTGGATAAGTACCAGATCAACATAATAGGGGTAACTGAAACAAAAAAGACAAAAACTGATGAGATCTTTCTGAGCAACAGGGAGTCAATCAATAAACCGATCTTCTGAAATGATAGTGGAAACCAAGAGGAATTATAGCACACCAATGGAGCATGGGAGACAGGAGTATAAATTTTCATCTCCTATCTAACAGATAGGCTTAGGTGTTGATGGTTATTCATGACTTATTTTTCACAGTATTAACAACACCACAAACACTTTTAACAACAAAGATGTTTTATTAACACTTATATTTCGCTGATTTTCAACTCAGCATCAGCAGAGCACAACACACATGTAAACGCGACAGCGAGTGAGTGAAACAATATAATTGCAAAAGACAAAAGATCTAAAGTCCTATTTTTGGTGCCCTCTAATGAAGGGGAAAAAAAAAAAACAGCAGTTATCCAGGAGTTTTTCTTAGGATAACCGTCTCCCAAATTTTTGGCAAATTAATGCAACCATATTTGTTAAGGTTGGGAGAATTCTTCAAAGCCATTGCTGACTCAAAAAATAATCTTTCAGATCTATAACGACTCCTAAATAGCACATTCGTTTTCCTCCATCTAATCCTGTGTGAAGGAGTGTCCAAAGCGTGGTCTGCCAATCCCGACTTGCCATAATAATAATAATAGCAGCGAATGTATCTTTCATGTTCTTCCAGGCGGATGTTCACTGATCTTCCTGTTTGCCCATAATAGGCCAAATCACAGTCACACGGAACTTCATACACTCCTGGGTGTGCTAAAGGGTGAAGTTTATCCTTAGGCGAGCGGATCAGAGTTGCCAGCTTGACATGAGGTTTGAAAGTGGTGCGAAGGCCATGTTTCAACAATACTTTGGCTATCTTTTCCAATGTACCTCTGATATAGGGAATAGAAATGGTCATGTTGTATTCTTGTGTATTAGGGGAGGGCAGAGTAATGGGCCTCTGTAGTATTTTATCTATCTTATAGGGATTGTAGCCGTTGACTAAGAACGTATGGCACAGGTATTGGAGTTCAGTGGTCAGAGCTGTATCGTTCGAACAAATGGCTCTGGCTCTGTGTGTAAGTGTTTTTAAAATGCCGTACTGTTGGACTGGATGATGATGTGAATGTTTATGTAGATATCTTCCTGTGTGTGTGTAGGCTTTCTGTAAATAGAAAAAGATTGTGCACCATCTGAAAGGCGGGTGACTAATGTGTCAAGAAATGGTAAACAGTTATTTGATTCTTTTTCTACTGTGAAGTGAATTTTGGGGTATTGGCTGTTTAGGTAGGTGACAAAAGCATCCAAAGTGTCTTGTCCATGGGGCCAGATGGCAAACACATCATCTACATAGCGTAACCACACTTCTGAAAGATTATTTTTTGAGTCAGCAATGGCTTTGAAGAATTCTCCCAACCTTAACAAATATGATTGCATTAATTTGCCAAAAATTTGGGAGACGGTTATCCTAAGAAAAACTCCTGGATAACTGCTGTTTTTTTTTTTTTTTTTTTTTTTTTTCCCGTTAGAGGGCACCAAAAATAGGACTTTAGATCTTTTGTCTTTTGCAATTATATTGTTTCAATCACTCACTGTTGCGTTTACATGTGTGTTGTGCTCTGCTGATGCTGAGTAGAAAATCAGCGAAATATAAGCGTTAATAAAACATCTTTGTTGTTAAAAGTGTTTTCATCTCCTAGCAGAAAACAAATCAGATCATCAGGAAATTATCACAAATTTAGCTCGTGCTCTTAAAACATGTGCTTAACCATAAATACCCGCAACACATAAACAATGACAAATAGTGCTTCCGACCAAGAAGGACATGTTCTGGCAGAAACTGAAAAAATGCTAATTGAGGATATACCCACAGAAGTTGATCAATTCAAATATCTAGGCAATACCTATAATAAAGATGGAGCACATAACACTCCAAAAACTAAAACCATTATGGACAGATAACAAGCTTACAACTACAAACATATCACACCTTATTGACACACTAGTTAATTCAATACTTCTATATAGAAGTGAAACGAACTCTCCTAAAAGAAGATGAAAAGTGATTGCACCCATTTGAAATGCAGTGCTATAGACAATTCCTAAAGACTGTTGCATATTTTGAATCAGTTCTTTCACCAGTCCAATAGATAATATCATTACTAAGATTCAAAGAAAGCTGATTTGGCTTGGTCATATTGGTAGACCTAATGGTCTTCCAATGCAAGTTTTGGAAGGAGTTATTCCAGAGACTGGAATAAGAAGCAGCCCTAGAATAAACTGGATAGACAATATACAAAATTGGATATGTACTTCACTGACAGGGCTGAAAGTAAAGTGTCAATCAAGGACTGAGTGGACAATTTCTGTGAGGAGTATTTCCTGATATCCACTATGGGCTATGAGAAGAAAAGAATGTTTCAAATACTGCCATCTTGGTGAAACAGTGGTGAGGGTATAGGTAAACGAAAATTGTACCCAACAGCTTTTTCAAGAGAAACTAGGAGGCATAATCTCTGCTACACTTAGTCCTTTCAAAGTTAGTCTGCTTAATGATGGTTCAGAAGTGTTTTGGATCTCACTTGCAAGAATTGTCATGCTTTTCAATGGAATTGTTCACACTGCATGTTAGAGGGAAAGGTGGAAAGAGAAACCACAACTGCTTTTTTTTTATTTTTTTAATTTCATTCTTCCATTCTATTCCATGTCGGAATACAACTACCAAAACTAATTTCAATTTAAAAGAACTTACTTACCATGTGAAGTTGTTCAATAGCTAACAGAAGTTGAGCAAGACAGAGCCTTGCACTGATCACTCCAAATAGCTTATTGAATGATGTGAGGTTCCATAAAGATCCACATTGTGCATATTCTGAAATAAAGATGAAAACATTATTTACAGATCCAGAAAATGTCAATTACTGTAAAAAAAGTAATTCTTTCAGTAAATAACAGTTTTTCGATCTTCCTTAAACAAAAAATGTAATTCTTGGCATATATAATTTGAATAGAAGCAAGTTAGAAATTAAGAGAAAAAAAAAAAAAATCTGTCATACACAGTCTCCTATTAGGAAAACATGTTTGTTTTCATTGTAGGAGACTTTATGTTATTTTATGACATAAATTATATTGAATAGCTCAGTTTGTACTGGTAATGAATGCACTTCAGCTCAACATTCTTAGAAACTTGGATTTTTCATCCTGCCAAACAGGCAAATCAGCACACAAATCAATACACACAATTTACAGACATAGCAGATATTGCATTTAGAATTAACTGCCTAATCAACAAGTAAGTAGGTTTCCAAGATGCCATATTACTTGGTTGTGACAAGCTATTGAGCCTAACATGAAAGGAAAGATGGAATAAATTATATAACACAATAAAATAATCATATATCTTATGTATCAAAATAAGATGTTAGGTGTATTTGACCATTGACTAACAGCACTGATATTATACACATCCTCTTGCAACAAAAAATAGTTACTCAGATGTGGAAGTCACTACTGGAAGTGTAGCACAGATTTGATTTATGATTAATACTGCACAACTTTATATTAATGATACAGAATTAGTACAATCCTCCTGATTTAAAAAAAAAAAGGATTAGAACCCAGTTCACTACCACAATGTGATGAGTACACTGCTTATGGGAACCTTTCACAATGAGTCTTTAGATTCTATAGGTATGGACATATGTATGTCAGATGGAGATCACAAAAACGACTGTTCCTAGAAGGAAGTGCAATGGGTGATGTGAGAAAACAATCAGAGGAAATAACAGGTGTGGTGGAAGATTGGGAGAGTGAAACAGGTGATGTGCTTGTTAACAGAAAATAGCAGTAGTGAGGGATGAGAGAACAGGAGTGCAAGACAGTCAGGGAAATGGGGAGGCTTGAGATAGAGGAGATTTGGCATAAGGAGAGTGGATGTTGGAAGTAGCAGTGATTATGTGTATGGATATGAATATGTGTATCCTATACTGACAGGGCATTGAATGTAATCGGGTAGCCAAGTCTATAAAGATTATTATTATTATTATGTGACAACTCCAAGAAGTCTAAAGACTCATCGAGGGAGGGCATCCACTCTACAACTCTCCATCTCCACCATTCAATCAACCAAATACAACTACCATCATCACTACCACCCACCACTCATATTTTCATAGACAATCACAAACATCCATGCCCACAGCAGGATTCAAACCCACAGCCTTTTGGATGGAGAGTGGATACACTAACCACTCGTCCAACCAGGCCTGTAAAGATACATTGCATAAGTAGTGATAAAACAATTCAGCATGGGTAGGACTGGGTTATAGGCCTAAAAGTGATCTGTTTATTTACAAATGCAAGGAACATAAGAAATATGAGAAATTACGTTGTTTCACTGATTATTACGTTTATTTTCTCCAAAACTGTTCATGAAAGCTAACTATGATGATAGCAAAAATAAATGAAATGTCTGACAAACTTGTAAGAAGTGTGACTTGAATGAATGCTATAAAGAGATAGCATTCATTCAGTGCTATTTCTGTAAACTGTGTGTTAAAAAAAAAAAAACATTTTGCAGGATTCAAGCTATGGGGAACAAGTATCTAGAATGAGTTCAGTGAGTTGTGATTGAATGGAGATATATGGTAATTGCATAGGAAAATATTTACAAACAAGAAAACTTTAAAATGCTTACCCATCATGATATGAATTCCTTTTAGAGATTCATATGATCCATAATAGTTTATTAGAAAGGGCATCTCCTGACATTTTGCAAGTGCCTCCAATTCATTTAGTACTCTCTGATGCCATTGACGAGATGCTAGCATATAATCACCTCTAATCGTCTTCATAGCATAAAGCTTGTTATTGTCAGCTTTTTTTACAAGATGAACTTTTGCAGAAGCTGTAACATATATTTATAATTTACTAACTGAACTTGCTAAAAATTACAAACAGAAATGTTGAAGATTCTTTTAATAAAATTAAATTTAATATATATTTAATATACATACTGAGTAAGTCATTACATTAATACTTAGAGAATAAAATACCTGGAGACACTGGCACACCCAGGGAGGGGGCCAAAGGGCCCTGGTCCCCCCCAAAAGAAAAAAAAAAAAAAACTAGAAAATTTTCCAAAACTCTTTTCCTAATTAAATTTTTTTTTAAAAATTAATGTTGTGTCATGTTTTCTATTTCTATACTACTTATGAATTAGCGATCACAAAAGGTGGGAATACTCTCCCAAATCACGGCCACTGTGAACGCAAGGCGAATGAAGTAGTGCTCAGGCGATACTTTGTTTGCCCGAGCCCGAGCCGGGCCAGAGGAGATCACAGGTATCATGTATTGGTGGTCACTGCAGATGCTCAGTCATGGGTCGTATGCAATTTGTGATGTGTATTCTTAAATTGTCTACTCAACTCGCCCCCCACCCCAAGATTAAATCCTGAGTGCCCTACTGCCTGGAGAAGAAACATAAGGCAGAAATATAATGTCGAACTGGGGTTAATCAGATTGTCTGCAGATAGAATCAAGCAGGTGTAAGATTATGGGTGTACATTCAAAATGAGATGCTTTTGTACCAGTAAAGCTGGAGGTGGAAGTCAGCACAAGAGAAATCAGATCATAGGAGATCTGGTTATTATTAAGAGCAAGGCAGAATTCAAGTAGTTAACAAGATTAGATTAGTCTTATCCCAATGAAAAATAGAAAAGAAATCAGAGTATAAGGCAATCATTATAGAAAGTCTTGAAGCATCTAATAATGATTTTACACTATAAACTCTATCAAAAGAAGAGAAAAAAATTGAGTGCACTGTCAACAAGTTGGTGTATGGCTTTCTCCATGAGTTTTGAGTGAACTGAAGGGAGAACCATTCCTAGGTAGTTTGCTGACTGATTTTAATCTTCTAGATACAAGTGGAGATTTAAAAGCTGAAAGATGTCTTAATTCCGAAGAATAAGTTTTCTTATCCCACAATAATATTACCAAGACAATTTACAAGATAACAGATGACTTACTGATGTCTAAGTTATTTGGGATTCTTCTGATTACTTTCTGCACAAAGGAAAAGATGTTGAAAGTTTTTTTTCACTTGGTTAGACTATAAATTATATATTAGTTTAATCCTTTATCCGTGTAAGCAAACAAAGTTTGCATCTGAAGTATCTTCAGGACTGGAGCAACTCATGGCAAAGGTGGACAAACTTCGCATCACTTGCCTTAGTATTCCACAATACAAAGCACATCTCATTGCAGACATGCATAATGCTATGCATTATGGGAAGGATAACTACCCAGACTGGTTTTGACCTTTATTGAGGTCTCCTCAGTGGGAGCCATGAAATAAGGTGCAACACCTTTTGACAACTTGTATAGGTAAATATAACTTCTGCATTGCTTCAACCTTGGTATCACCTCTGGATCCGGCTCCCACTGAAGATACCTCAATAAAGGTCGAAACCGGTCTGGGTAGTGACCCTTCCCATAATGCACAGCATTATACATGTCTGCAAGGAGATGTGCTTTCCATTATGGGATACTGAGGCAAGTGATGTGAAGTTTGCCCACAAGTTGCACCAGTCCTGAAGATACTTCAGGCACAAACTTTGTTTGCTTACACTTGAGTAAAGGATTAAACTAAATATATAATTTAAAAGGAAAAGATGAAGCAAGCAGTCTTTGTAAAGTGGAAATGCTTTGATAGATCATTAATGCATGAGCTAGAGTAGAATGATGTCAGCAGGAAAGCCTTCTTGGATGGTGTTAAAACAGCACCATCTGGATATATGTAAAACATGGATGAATAAAAGTTGTTCCCGGTAGGTTTGGTGAAGGACTAGAAGGCTTGATTACAGAATTTAAACAGAAGGTGAGCTTTGTATTTGGCTTTTTCAATATCGAATTTGAGTTTTTTTTTTTTTTTAATTCTCCAGCTTTTGCTAGCTGCAGTGTAGGATAAGTGAGAAACTGGAAGATTTTTTTCCATGTTAAGCCACTTGGTATATGCTGTATTTTATTTTATTTTATTTTTTTTTTTCTTAGACTGCTCAGTATTTTTTTGGGAGGGACTGGGGAGGAAATCCTTCATTATTGAAGAAAGCATGATCTATCACCCTCAAAGCCATACAACGTGGACAAACTATAATTATGTTGCTCCTTTGCAATTCCAAAGTGTTTCATTTTAATAGCAGAATCAAAATGCACAAAATCTATTATCTGCTGACATTTGCAATATCATTAACTGAAGGAAGGTATCACATGCCAATGAAAATCCATCAGGATATCTGAATTAATAAGAAGCAAGTAAAACCAACTGCCGTTATGCCATCTAAACAGTTTCAACTTTTCTTCTTATCATGTTAAGTTCCTTTATAATGTCCTCCAATTCTGTCCTTCTCCCTCATATATAAATGTATTTTCCATAATTTATTTATTTACACATGCTCAAATTATATTAATTTCTATTTGGTGATCAAATACCTCCAAGGAGTGTTTCATCCTTATTCTTGCTCTTATAACTGAATTAAATCAATTTCCTTTCTAGAAATTTTTCTTCTTATTGGTCCTAGTCTGGTTTTCATATTTATAACCCACCACTGCAAAGCCCAATAGTTTTAAAACTTTTGTCGACATCTTTCATAATTTGTCAAGTTACACATTTTAATTTCCTCCTCACACTGTGCCATCATTTCTGATGAATTCCTCCATACAGAATAATTTGGTGTTGACAGAACATTAATAACAATGGAAAGTTTTTCTCTACCACCATGATAGTATCCTGCCAAGAAATTATTATTCTTGTTTTATCACTGACAAATACAAGTACTTATAAGTAGCCTGCAGTGAAGATACTTCATGCCCAAACTTTGTTTGCTTATATCAAAGGATTAAACAAGACGATTTCTTGTCAAGTGTAATATACTTTGTAATCAAGTTAAAAAAAAAAAAAAAAGCTATATGTACACTCTTTATGCTTATGCTGTAATCCAGTAAATATATGATTAATCTGTTGATATGAGTTGTGTTTCACATTAAATTTACTACATATAAAAGCAAAAATAAATAATAAAATTACACCACTCAAAATAACACTACACGTTTTTGTACTATTACCTGATAAGGTGCAGTAATTTCTGTATAGTATTTTGTATGGTGTTCCTTTATGATAAGGAAATGGTTCAATAATCAAATTGAAAATTTAATCGAGTATAACACAAGTTATTAATCTAAGAACACAAGAAACTAGTCATGTTGTTAGATTACCACAAACGTCTTCTATAATAATACCACACATGAAAATTGCAGTACTGATCACTGTAACCTAAGGTCTCTACTCGGAACGTGGTTCAACCTTGGCTCTGATGATTTTTCTTTTCCTATAAAATTTATTTTACATAGAAATGAAAAAGGGGGGAAAAAAGTGGTTTTCTTGATACAACTATATAGAAATAGTGGATATTAAAGATCCAACATAATTTTAAAGTCGAATGTTTGTACAAACCATGAAAGTATTTCGCAAGTAGTTTCTAAAAATATTTGGCTTGGAAATAACTGTAGATCTTTAATATGCACTATTTCTATTCAATTTACATCGTCGAAATGAAGCCGTATGGCTCGTCCTTTATTAATTACTTGATCGAACTCTATTCCTTAATAAGTATTTGAATGTACTGAATCTCAAATCAAATTCAGTAAAATAACGAACTCCACTATTGTCAACAACTGTTATTTAAACGGCGATGAATCTAAGAACTACATACAATAACACATAATAATAAAACATTATATACTTCAGCAATTTATTTTGTATTAAATCATGAAATATTGCCACCTAGCAGCAGAAGTAGTAACTATGCAAATAATATGTATCTGATTTAGTTGGGCTGATTCGGCTCCGGAATTAGCCGAGCAAAAATATCAGGATTATTTACCCTTCTGCGATGGAAATTACGTAACTTGATCATTAAATTAAAGTTCTATTTTCATACGGGTAATAGTGACTGTAACAGTTTGATTTTTAGATACAAAATTTTTAATTCATAAAACAAATATCTCTTTATTTATTTAACATGCCAGTTTGTTATGATTAGTATTACTGTCTTTATTTTAAAGACTAAAATTTTCTGTAGACTGTACAGTTCGTTGGAAATTATTATTAATAGTATTATAAAAATCAGCTATTATTATTGCGTAACCTCCAGGTAGTCAAAGGACTCATCGCGAGAGGGCAATCTACTCTACTTCACTAAATACATCTCACTCTCTAATGCCTAATCCTTAATTTTTTTTTTTATGTTACTTCTATAAACCTTCGTACCATGGGTGAGCTAAAGATTTCTTATTATTATTTCCATTAATAATTTTTTTTTGTATTTTTTCATGAATTTTGGTCAGTTCTGAAACCCTACTTTACAAACCAAAGATGGAAGTTTTTCAAGCCACTCAGTGGCGTATCTAGAGCTGTTGTCGCCCGGGACAGTCCCTGAGTTTTCCGCCCCTCTCAATACACACCAAAAATACTACAAAAAGTCAAAACAACGTATAGGGAAATAAATTAAATCACTATGTTTGCTTTTGAAGTAAAACTTTAATTTCAACATTCTAAAATGTTATTTCTCTTGCTTTTCCATTAGCAAAATTGTCGATTACATTGGCGAAGTCTATTTCATAGTGATGTAGGTAATTCTTAATCAATCATTTCCACCCAGGAAAGCCCGGAACGGAACGCCCCCTCCGAAGCCTCCAATCAATGTATCTAATTGAGTCAATAAATGTGTCTAAATGTATCTAAAATCTAAATGAGTTTTCGTGAATTTCATACAATTCAAATCTTTTTTTGACAGATTGTAGAGCAATATCTAAAATTACAAAAAAACGAAGTTATTCTAAAATTATCTTTGTTATCACCTATGTGTGATTCATCAGGCATTTCATAATCAAAAAAATACTTTACTTCGACGTACTTGACTTTCTTTAAATTTAATTTCTATTTCTAATAGATTTGACAGTTCTTTAGCAATCTCAAAACAGCTATCAAATCCTGATATTCTCTGCTCTTCAAAATACTGCACTAACTCCTTAATATGCTTAGTTGCTATGTCTATGGAAATTTTTGCATTTTGTAATACTTTACTTACTAAATTAACTTTTGACAAAAGCTCATACCAAATTACAAGGCTTAGTATAAACTCAAATGAATCTATTTGTTCATATATTAAAACCACTTCTACTTTGATAGTATTATCTGATGCAGTTTTAAATAATTCTTTTAGTGATTTAAAAATTCTGGAATTTGAAAATGTACAGCTCTAACTGATTCTATTCTACATTCCCATCTTGTATCACATAACGGTTTTGGAGTTAATTGTTTAACACATTTCTTTAATATGTCCCAACGTGAAGTTGAGGCAGCAAATAATGTATACATTTTTTGTATAACATTAAAAATATTATTGCTATAATTGATGATTTTGCGACATCCCCTAAAATCAAATTTAAATTATGACAGGCGCAAGGAGTATAAAATGCCTTTTCGTTTTCATTTAAAATGTAAGCACGGACTCCCTTATATAATCCTTTTATATCCGCTCCTTTATCGTACCCTTCAACTCTATAATCTGACAATTTAAGATTTAATTTATTCAAAAGTGATTTTATATTTTCAGATATACCTTTACCAGTAGTGTCATTAGTGTTAAAAACGTCAAGAAATGTTCACGAATTTCAATATCTGCTTCAAGTATATGTAAAAATCTAAAAATTACTGAAATTTGCTCCCGATGACTAACATTAGGAGCAAATCGAGAATTATTGAATAGTACTTTGCCTGTCGTATCATGTTTACAATATTTTGTTGAATTTTGGTTCCCATATCAACAATTAATTCATTTTGCACAATGAGTGATAGATACGAATTAGGTTTCTTACCTATAATTTTTTTCCCCAACATCGCATTAAATGATCTTTTAAAAGTGGATCAAATTATGCAATTAATTCTATGATTGCAAAAAAATTACCATTATGGGCTATGTATAAAGTATCAAATTACTTCTAAAAGCTAAATTATGTTTGGATAAATAAAGAATTGCTACTATTCGTCTTTAAACATTTCTTAACCGTTCTACTTCACATTTTATGACATTTTCTTTTGCCTAATCAAGTGTATTGTGAATTTTTAAATTACATTCCATTTAAATCACATTTGTGTCCATGAATACATGCACTTCATGTGCAATGGATTTCGCACACCCATGAATACGGTCTTGGTATTAATTTCAGTCTTGTGATGAACTGCTTGGTCTTGCCTTCCACAAACGACCCCCTCACCCCAGCTGAGCTGTTACAGATTCTTGAAGTTAACAATGCCAAGTTCATTTCTGATAGCTTAGTGTTTCATATGATGATATGATTTGTGCCCTCACTTCACCCGGATAAGTTTCCTCAGAACTCTAATACATGTAGTGTTTTGTAGTCTTTTCACGAGTTTTATTTCTAATCCAACTCTCAGACCTGTAAGTTAAATATGATCTTTTATGGTTTAAACGCTGTCTTCTAGACTAATAGTTTAATGTTTGAGATAGCTTATGCTACTGCAAATTTGAAAATAAATAAATACGCTGTGTTATTTCCCAAGGGAACCCGCTTTAGCCTAATCTAACTTTAGAATACAGCCAATTGCCATATTTAATTTGTAATTTTCGCTAAGTATGGAGCACAGATAGCTAGAACTTTTATTATTCTAATGGATTCTTCATTGGGAATGCAAGTGATGTTTTCCATGTTCCTGCCTGTTTGTTTTTCTATTTAAAATCAGCAGTTATTTTTTTATCCTGATTTCATTTTAATTATACTTTTTCCGTATACATGGTAACAAATCATGTCATGTAAAGTGATCACCCATTTTCGGTAACAAAAAGAAAATTAAAAGCTTTATCTGATAAAATAACATGCTACAAAGCATTATAATACTGTGCCGTTGAGAAATTCGAATATATGAAATTGGGAACGAATGATGATTCAACAAGTGTGCGATATAAAATCAAAATTGCTGTTCACAAATGGACAGAGAAGAAATTAAGCCAAATTAAAGAAATTATAATGTTTGATAAAGTTCATAGATCTGAGAAGTCGCATTGTAATAGAAATAGTTAAACCGTTGTTTAAAAAATTAAAACATTTGTGAGGTTAGTTAATTCAATTTGTTAATGTTATTAGTTAACATATATTGGTTCCTACAGCGAGATGATATCATTGTTCAAATCCCAAGAGTATGCCACAATTAAGTTTATTTTTTGCTTTTAATAAAAAAAGTGTTGAAATTAAGATGAGTTCTTGCCATAGGCGAAGTAGAATATTAATACGATTATCATGAATAACGATTCTAGGAAAGACATATAATTATTATTCTCGAACCAGTCAACCACTGATATCCAAATATGAGAAACGCGAACACACTCTGGGAGGAGATTACACTTTCCAGGAATTATATTCCTGTAAAGTGTAATGTCGCATGGTAACTGGTTCTAACCAGTTGCCATGTGACGTGGAATGTTTTGTTAAATTTTAAAATTCCCTAAAAGGTATGTTTCTTAATTTGCTCAGCAAAAAGGGTCATAATCACTATATGCTTCATTTGATAATCAATTCATAGTTTCATATACTTGTGGCATACTTTGATTCGATACCAAGAAATTCTGTTGCTTTTATCAACTAACAGAGCGATTTGAATAAAGTGGCTATGTGGGCAGACAAGTGGGGATTTCAATTTAAATGAAGGTTTTGGATCTCAAAAAAGGAAAGCTAGTATCATATTAGAGACGTTGTATTACAGGAGGTGGAAGCGTGTGATCTTGGTTGGAAAGTAATTAAAATTCAAGGGACATATTGCAAAAATAATAAAAACAGCACCAAGAATTGCCAGTATACTAAGAAGAACACTGACAAGTAGAGATAAGGATGTGGTTATTCTGCTGTACAAGGTTTTGATTAGACCACATTTGGACTACTGCGCATCTATTTGATCATCTGCATTCCTAGGTGAGAAGCAAGTTGTGGAGAAAGTTCAGAGGAAAATAACAAAACCAATATCGGGATTGTGGAATACTGATTATGAATATAGATTGAGGGAATGTAAATTACAGATGATAGTCAATAGGTGGTAGAAGGACGATATGATTGAGACTCTGTTAGAATGCATCTTACTATTGCCTCACTTGATGAGTCTTGACTCCAGGAGGTGTTTGTATACCAATAATAATAAAATTTCTAGTGAAATTTGAGCATTTTTGATTAGCAGTTTTGTATCTCAGTAGTAGTTTATAGTAAATAACTAGCAGTTTGGAATACATCTTCGGGTAATCAAAAAGAAAGAAAGAAAACGAAAAAAGCAATAAATCACTTAAGATTTCGTATATTAAGAATTATTGCGGATATAATAAACGAGTCGTTTCTATATGCAAAAATGAAATCAAATCATCCGAATTTTTTTTAAAAAAATTTCTGATTACTTAAATCGGAAAATGTTTAAGTCTAATAAGATGAGAATAGAGAATAATATTTTACTAATCATCTATCAAAATATTATTTGGATATGACAAATATTCCAAATTTTCTTAATACAAATTTGGTTAGGAAAATGCCACATATCTTCACCAGTTTATGTTTTTGATAGAAACGAAACTTTTCTCGATGAATTCAACGGAATTCATTGAGAAAAAATTCTTGAGCAATATTTATCGACTTTTTGATGCACAAAAGTTAACTAATTTACATAACGAAACACTTAACTAATTTACCTAATGAAACAAGCTTAAGTACTTACCTCCTTTTCCAATCAGATAAAGTTTTTCAAATAGATGATGCTTACCATCTCTGCCAAGAAGAGAAAGAACTTTAGTTTCCTGATTTTCCATTATAATACTAAATTGTAGATATAAACTGTACTTTCTAATCACTAGAATCACCACTGACCACAGAGTGGATTAATATACCTAATAAATTGCCTCAAACTATTACTTAGATAGCAACCAATCAAAAGATAGCAAGAATTGTGACGTCACCACGTCACGTGTTTTGCCGGACTCTCATGTGACAATTTACGTAAATCTGTTTTCCCCCACCTACCATCCTTTCTATGCAAATTAATTCCTTTATTTGGACAAACCCGAATCTAATTACTCTATTAAGGTGCTTTATATAGCCGACTGGACGTTATGATATTTTTACATCGTCTTTTTCAAGTTTAAAAACAGTATAAAGATGAAAAATAAGCATTTTTTAAAGTAATTACTAAAACATTAGATCCAGCATTATTTCAAAGCCAAATGTAGAAACTATGAAAGTTTTAAGTTGACCAGAGAGCTTGTAGGAATACATTCCTCAGCATCCCCAAGGTACCTTAGTGTGGACTACTTAAGACATAGGCGCGGCCCAAGGGTTTATTGATTTGCCTTTTATTAGTCAGTTTTGATAAGGTTTTACTGGCCTTAGAGCTGTTTCGAACTGGTTGGTTCTCTTGTTGTTCTTTCTGAGATTTTGGCTAAAAACATGAAATTCTTGGAGCGGGGGATATCCTCTTTTCTATGTTAGAGTATCGATTACCTGGTTAACCGAGTTAATCAATATAAAAAACGAATTCGAAAAAATTCCAATAGTCGGCTGTTACAATAATAAAAGCCATAATCTTTTTTTTCCCCCTGCCAGTTTAGCATTATGGTACCAGAAACATTATCACAAGACTACACAGACGCCAAAAAGTATTTTATCATATTGTGAAACGACTGCAGCTAACAGATTTAGATGAAACATTCTAGACTGTTATAAGTACGTTGAAAAATATTTTACTTACATTTGTTAAAAAAAAAGTCCTTTGAACGTCCAAATACTTTACAAATCATTATTAAAAAAATCCAAGGGAAAAGAGGAATTTATCTGAACTCACCAGATTAAATTTAAAGGAAATAAGTATTTTTCATTATTTAAAAGGAATAGTTGCTATAATTTCCAATAATAGCTCAGTCGGAATAAACGACCCCCCCCCTTTGATCAGAAAAACCTGGGCTCGATTTCCGTCCATGACGTGAGGAACCTTTATCTGGTCTCTTTCGACTGAAAGGTGATTTAGCCGATCTCATACGGAGGTGGACGGTTTTTCGTCCCTGAGAACAGGCAAAACAGCCCCGTGGACATACAGCTCTGCAGTCAAAAAATGCCTTTCCTCCCAACATCAGGCTCTG
Source organism: Typopeltis vanoorti (assembly GCF_054136105.1). Lineage (NCBI taxonomy): Eukaryota > Metazoa > Arthropoda > Arachnida > Uropygi > Thelyphonidae > Typopeltis > Typopeltis vanoorti. Next base: position 25,903,130 of record NC_143558.1, on the reverse strand, counting down.
TGACGAGTGTTGTCAATATTCAGGGATTCACTGATCACTTTTATTGCAATAATCATAAAGAACAATATTTGATTTGCTGTTAATGTAATGGTAAGTTACTATTATTCAATAGATATGTTCAGCAGCACTCAGAATTCAAAATTTGAAACTTTCATTACACGTAAAAAAAGAAGGAAGAAGGACTAGAATTATTTGTAAACACGTTTAGATTCTCTTCTCCTTTTCGGACACCTTAAAGATCACATCACCTGATTTTGATCAAGCTATTATCTAACTATTTTGATGACTTTTAGTCAACTACATTTTCAGTGAGGCTTCTCAAAAATGGTTTCCGTTCAATGGGCATTGAAATCATTGTTTGTACAAAAAGTTCTGGGTTCGAAGGTTTTAAGATATGTGCCTTTCAGTGGTTATATCAGTTGCCTTAATGTCATTTTTGTTCTAGGTGTTTACCAGAACTTTTCAGCCCTTCCCCCCCACTGGTATTAGTAAATAAATGCAGCAATTTTTTAATCTTAATTTGTTAATTTTCAGATGCAGTTTAAAATATGATATATTAAACATCGCATTAATTAAAAAGTTCTTTTACATAATTCGTTTAATTTCAAGTATGTGCACAATATTTTGCTACTTGCTGTACCTCAATTTGTGAGCTTATAGTGGTACTTAAAATCAGCCACTATGTGTCGCCTCGGTACGATGAGAAATGTGCCAAGAATCCCGCTTTAGTTTCCTACTTAATCTGTATGCATTATGATAACTACTTCACAGTTTCTCTCATAAGAGCAACATTTGCCTCCATATTCGTCTGATTACATACATGTCATCATCATCATGAATTTCTTCTTATGACCCGAAAGAGGTGTATAGACTACTATGCCAGTACTACAACATTAAGTTTACATTATTATTAATTTCCTATCAACAGTTTTCCTCAAATTAGTCTGTTACTTGTAAGCACTCCAATATATCCACTCTTATATTTCAGTCAACTAAGGCGCATTTTACTGCATCAATCATCAAAATTAATAAATTTATGTCTTTCCTTAACAAGTTTTCAGTTATCATTACATTATCATTTGTATGTCATTTAAATTTTAATTCAAAATGATAAAATTGTAAAATAGTATATATATATATTGTTTTCCTTTCCTTTTTTAGAGCCAACTAAATATAGTGTTTGTGTATTATTTCTTTTTGCCCTTTAGTGATAAAATATTTTAATCCGGCTTTTCTGAGAAGTAAGTATCTTTTCTAATACTTACGTACTGGTTAGGAAAAGTAGCATCCTGTAAACATATAGTTGTCTAAAGAAGGATAATTAATATGGTATAGTTAGCGTTCACTGTAAAACTGAACCGTGCAGATAGCTTATTGTATCGACAACTTCTACTAATTCCGCTAAGTCAGAGGGTTATTCTAATACATAATTTAGACAAGTGATTTCTTTGTTGCCCAGAATATAGCTAAACTGGAACGGTTCGACATTTTCTTGTAAAAGTTTCAAATAGCGAATCTAATTCAGATTCGCTATTTGAAAGTCTTATTCATCCCATAATAATTGCTGTATTGAAGTCGCATAGTACTACTAGTAACAATAATAACAATAATGGAACCTGCTTAGGCTGGGCTTTTTCCTTCCGGAAACAGGCAAATCAGTTCCATGAACAGACATGAAACAGTTATCGGACAACAAAGAAAATAAGAAACCATATTGTTTTATAATTATTCCCTATAAAAGTAGAATTGCTTTCTCACTCTGCACGGTTCAGCATTTGTTCTAAATGGATCACTTTTATCATAACACTTTTCAAAAATTAAAATTTTCGATGAATTGTTTGTTTTCGACGAATTGTCGTTCGATGAATTGTTCATTCAATCAATTGGCTTTTCGATGAACTCTCCGGATACCATGTTCCTCCCCAGCTTACTATACCGTACTTTATAACCGTTTGTATTCAGGCAAAATATAAGGTTTTTAGCATTGTCCGAGTTAAGAATCTCTTTAAGAAGAAGACTCGAGATAGCACAAATCTTAATTTGGTTGCATACTTCTGTAACATGTGGTTTCCGGCTTAAGTTGCTGTCCTAGGTAGGTTATAGTATTCACACACATAGTATTGCAATACCATCGACTCACTTTAAATAACAATACCATTTGACGCTTCTCATTTATTTATTTTCTCCATAAAATTATTTTCCATTTTACTTGGCTCATATTGAAAGACTTCCTAGGATATTCTTCCGTCTACTTCTATTTAGCAAATTTCCTTTCATAATCAAATGTTAATTTCTTTAAGGTACTCATGACTTTTCTACCATGTTTCTCATGAGTCATTTCATCAGCAGCTCTGTGTGGCTCAGTAGGTGTTTAAATATTCCTTTTGACTGGGAAGACCGAGGTTCAAATCTCGTCTAAGATGTGAAGAAACTGTTAAGGACTTTTCAAATGAAGGTGAGTTAACTCGTCTCATACAGAGTTGGAAGTTAGAGGGGGTAGGCTGAGTTCCTCCCGGGCACTCAGGGGTTTTTATCTCGCCTCATAGGGAAAAAGCAAGAGAACATACACGGGCGCGCACACACACATACACATAGTGCACTAGCTTCATAGCTCTACTTCCTTCGGCCATAATATCAGTTTTCTTTTCTTTCTTTTTTTCCCTGAAAAACAAAAACAAAACAGAAAAAAATAAACTACCTGATTGTTTTTATTCCTGAAATCTTATTAGCGGACTCCTTAAGCCTAACTAACTTTTGAATACACCCAGATAGCCAGTCTCTGTTCTTCAGTGTTTAATAGAGAGCTCTAGTTATCAATGTACCAAGTTTCAGGGCATGAGAGGATTACGACAGACAACTGCAGCCACCTCGTGACTGCAATTCTTAACATTCGCATTATTTTCTGTGACAATGTGAGTCTATAGTCGATTTTTTAATATATTGTTAAACCCGTATTTCCTGGAAAAAAAAGCTTGCTTATGTGGCAACTAGAATAGAATTGATTCGTACCCCGTTTTAATTTTCATGCATTTCTAAGCTACAAGCTTATTCTTGGAAAAAGAATTCTTATTGCACTTTTTCCAGAAGCAAGGATTTGTAACTATCAAGAGATGTACATATCGGGTTACAGAAAAATATACATTGAAGCAAATCCTCCTTAATTAGCAAGATTTGATTCAAATGACTCTATCTTCTATGAGTTCACCGGAAATCCTCAGATGCCTTATGGTCACTCCGATGCTCAGTGGTGCTACACCAGGCCTCGCCATGTACACTTACTGTTTGCTTTTCTGGAGACTTCAACTCTCTGAAGATTAGTTGCTCCACACACACCATCCATCCATATCAGTGACAGTCTACCCCTTCCTCTTTTTCCAGGAACTTTACCTTCTATTACTGTTCTGAGAAGTCTTCCTTCCATCCTTTCAATGTGTCCAAAATATTTTAACTTTCTTTTGTCAATATCCTTAAGGAGCCTTAAAGTTCTACTGATCTTTTCTAACACCCATTCATTTTTACGCCTTTCAATATATAATATCCTCAACAGCCTTCTGTAGCACCACATCTCAAAATCAGATATCATTTTCTTACCTGGCTTCTTTAGGTTCCAAGTCTCACATCCATAAGTCGCTGTGGGAAAAACAACTGCATCCAAAATCCTCAACTTTGTTCCCATGGAGATAGACCCATCCTTCCAGATTTCAGACAAGTCTCTGATTGTTGTTTTAGTCTTTCCTAAACCTTCTTCTGAACAGCAATTCTTCACATTAATAAATTCAAATGACTTAAGGAGTTAATTTAATAAACTGATTTTACAATTTGAAGGATGTTCTTAAATAAACGGAATATATCTAATTTAAATGATGTATTGGTAAGTGGTGTTGTATTTGAAGTCTTTCTAAATATGTCAAATTATAAAAACCATATCCAGAAGGTGATATGAATGAAATTTAGGACCTTTTGTAATTTTATAGTGTAAAGATTCTCAAAACACCGGGCGCGTCCCCTGGTAGTGAGAGTAGATTCACAGAAGGATTTGATTTGGTTTGTTTGGATTTACTGCCGAATCAACTCAGGCTATTAGGCAAGTATTATTATGTCTGTTAATTGCGCATGTTCTAATGGCCAGTTTGTCTGATTTGCGGGAGAAAAAACCATGCCATATGAGATGCTAATTCAACTGAAGTTGAGTTAGCCCTGATAAAGATTCTTCGCGTCCGGTTTCATGGAAGAAGCATGCTGTTAATATGAACACTTATTATTATTATCGATATATGGAGAAACTTTTTTAAAAAAATCCATTGCTTGTTTCAGGAGTTCAATTTAGAATTCAAACTCATACAGTCTAGCATTTGGAGAAAATAAATAATACATGTTCCAGTTAACACTGTCGGTGCATTTAAAAATTTTTTTATTGAATTCACCAAAAAATAACACACGCAAGAAAGGTTCTTGTGGTTTACACAAGAACCTCTTGTGTACACGTGGAATATAGGTGATCAAAATTAAAGTATCCCTGTTTTAAAACTGGAGCGCCATCCATTGATCCAAATACTGAGAAACTTGCAGGAATACGTTGCGCATCTTGCAGAAGCAATATCTGAGGGGGGGGGGGGAAGTAGTTCCAAAATTCACCACCAAGGACGTTGTAATAAACACTAAATACATGGAATTTTCATATCACATAACTCGGCAAGTGCCACGAGGATTTAAAACGATGGATACGGGATTTTTCCCTTCATTCTGGTTGTTATTTCGTTCCACAGTGATGGCACTAACCTTTCCCCAACGTGCTTTGCTCGCAAAGCTGTATTACCTAAATAACTGCAATGGTGTTTGTTGCACTCCGCGAATTTCATCGCCTGAACAAATGTCTACGAGGTCTACTATCTTCATTTGCTCCTCCGCAACGAATGGTTTAGTCGTTTTGAAGAAATGGGATCGTTGGAAGTTAGACCTGGCAGAGGTCGCAAACCAGTGAGTTCATTCACAACAAGTGAAGGAAATTTTTACCACCGTTGTGGAGCAGGCCATGTGTAACAATTGCTGCAGTGAACGTGCGGTATCAACGCACATGAATGTGCCTTACATAACTGTCTGGAAAATTCTATGGAAGATTTTGCATGATAACCATGAAATAGGAGTTGCACCCGTAGGACTTTGAAAGTCGACCGACATTCGCATTGATTTTCCTTACTCGAGTGGAGTTGGACGCTTCGTGGCAGTAGATGATTTTGTAGGCGAGATGAAGCTCGCTTTCATTCAAAAGGAGCTGTGAATACCCACATTTGCAGGCTATGGGCAACACAAAACCCGCATGCAGTCCAACAAATTCTTTCGCATTCACCCGAAGTTACGTCTGGTGTGGGTTTACAGCTTCGTTTATCATTGGACCATTCTTCTTGACGACATTCGCTAGTCGGGTCCTGTGACCTAGCAGGTCACAGGACCCGATAGTAGTGTTACTGTAAAGAGATATCGCGATATGATAAAACAATTTTGTTATGCCACAGCTACAGCAGCGCCTGTGCATAGATTCAATCATTTTCTTGCAGGATGAGGTGCCCCACCTCAACACATAGGTCGATCCATAAAGCAGGTTCATCGAGAACATTTCACGGAAGTTAGAGTGAGTAGCCGTGAGTTTATCCACTGCATGGCCACCTCGTTCACCTGATCTGCTCCCCTGTGACTTCTGGTTCTGGAGATTTCATAAAGACAGGTTTTATCCAGAATCATCCTGATAACTTGCTAACTGAAAGACAGAATAACGCAGCATGTGTGCAACATCAGTTCCAACTAGCTGAGTTCTGCTGTTTGAACACAGTGTGCAAAGGATGCAGTTTGTTGTATAACGGAAAGGACAGTAAATTGAACAGTACTGCCTGTGAATGCATAACGAAGTAAGTAAAATGTGTTATTTATGCCTGTGTCGCTTTTCTCCTCCTTTCACACACACAGAAAAATTACTACATCTACATTCGGAACATCAGTGATGAATTTTGGAACTTTTTTTTCTTCAGCTATCTCTTCCGCATGATGCACAATGTATTTCTCCAGTGAACAGGGATACTTTAATTTTGATCAACGTATGTACGGAACTTTATTACTAGAGTCGATTAGTATCTTCGGTTGCGTTGAATTATCTGTTGTGGTTGTGGGACGAAACTGTATTAAAACTAAATCAGTGCTAAGCCAAGACTTTAAAACAAAGTTTCTCTGAACATATTGAATTGAATGCATACAGGGGATAATGTAAAAAAAATCCCAATATGCATTATCTGAGAAATCCGGATGGCAACGTTTATCTGTTTATTTAAATATTTATTTAAATAATGTTAAATAAATAAATCTGTTTATTTATTTTCACTGGTATACCATGAAGAAGAGTTGTTTCCACACCAAACAACAATTTTCAAACTTTTCGAAGTATTGTGAAAACAAGTATTATCATTTTTTTCACTTTCTACAACAACTAGTATTATCATTTTTTTCACTTTCTACAACAACTAGTATTTCATTTTCTGCCTTTTGCATTCAAAAGAATTTACAAGTACATAACAGTAATGTCAGAATAAATTTTGAAATATTTTATATATACGAAATTTCATATCTTTCTATTTTGTACATAGTTCTTTTATTCCGAGTGATTTAGAACAACGCTCTACAATAATTCCGTACAAAATTGATTGCAAAATAAGCCCCTAGGCATCATTTTTGAGAACCAGGTTATTCTGGGACGAATTCAGTCACATTTATTTTTATAGTGTGAAGCATTACGATTAGTAATCATAAAATTAATCATTTCTGTTACTTTTATTTATTATTACAAAACATGCTTTTTTTTCATGTTCATCAGAGTATGTTTATACGAATAAAAAATACTAATAATAAAACCGTAGGAAAACTCACGTCAAATACTTTATTGGTATATAATTTTCACTATTACGCATCGTCAGTATAAGATCACAAAATGGCAATTAAACAATAGCAGACGATTCTGAAAAAAGCGCCGCCTAAGTAGCTAATGTAAGACAACTAAAAATGTCAGTAAATCTCCTAACTTATTAAAAAAAAATTAGATACTTACGTGGCGCTTTTTAAGAATTGTCTGTTAATGTTTAATTGCCATTTAATGATCTTGTACTGACAATGCCAATGACACTTAGGCGAAAATTCAACGCTATATTTTATGTCTCCTCCAGTGTTATTATTATTTTAAATATGGCAACTCATAGTATTTCATTATTGAAACAATTAATAAATCCATGAAAAGACAGGCAATCATGGAAACAATCCACATCCAAACCATTCTTTCCAGGAATGTGTAAAAATGTCACAATTCTTTTATGATGTAATTGAGTTTCTTACCAGCATTACGTTCCTCTGAGATGCAAATGCTTAATAGGAACCTTACCTTCATGAATTAGAAGAATTTATATCTCTACCTTCCACTGGTGCATTTTTGAACACGGTTGGAACAAGCATTGGATCACTTCCACCTGGTGGATGCACCTATTAATGTCTTGTGCTTTCTGTCCTATTCATTAATTTTCACATGGTAGTTACTCTCTTACAACACCTGTTTCGTAAATCCTTCATCTCCCGTTCTATTTACGTAAACATTGCACATGATAATCTTCAAACCAGCTCTGTGTACACACTGTTAAAGAGTAATATTTAAAAAATAGTCTTTTTTTTTATTCCTCAGAAGGAATTTGTGGCGCTTAATTTTATGGCAGTTCATCTCCAATTTCACACTTACTTAAAGATAATGACATCTCAAACAGAGATCTCAGAGTTATAAACTTTTATTTAATACCGTGTTGGACCTTCTAGAGCCTTACACTACATGTGCCGTGCGGTATATATTCCGCAACGTATTGGATTGGATCTGCGTATAAAACATACCAGATAGTCCTTTAACTGGCTCAGATTTCTTGGAAGAGCAGTTTGCTGCTGGATCAGCGTTTCTAACATGTCCCATACACTCTTAGTGAGGTACATATTTGGGACTTGTGGTGGTCAGAGAAGATGATAGAAGTTACTGTCATACTCGCCGTACCACTGTTGAACAATTCATGCGTGGTGGACAGTAGCACTGCCGTTCATGACATAACCGTCGCCTACTATTGAAAGTCAACTTTTCAGGATGGATTTCATCCGACTTGGAAGGTCCAGTGTCCTTCAAATTTGAAAGTACGGGCTTTTCGGGCCTCGGTCTGAGGCCCGAAAAGGGCCTCAGACCGAGGTCCTTTTCGGATTTCAGGGCCTCAGATCAAGGCCCTCAAATCGGATTTCACCTTAGAGGAAATTCAACATCCAAGTACGTTGTTGCATTTCTCTGTCGGGGTTAAAAATTGCATTGAGATTGAATCAGTGCCAAGTGCAAAATTTCTCCGAAAATATGGGACTTAAAAAATATTCCCACACAGGAGGGTTGTGTAGCATACAAATGCAAAACACCAATATGTATTATGTGGAGAAAATGAGGATGTATTAAGTCCTGTTTAGCCATTTGGCGTCTGCATTCCATAGCGCTGAGTCTCCCCAACAAAACAGCTTATTATAAGTTGTTTTGTTTAAATAAAATAATAATAATAGTTTTGTTGACAACAAAAATTACCTGGAAACGTTAAAAAAAGTTTTTGGTAATGTTTGGCTTCTGCTAGAAAAGTATAAATGCTTATCTATTTAAAAGAAATGCTGATACTTTCCATGTTAAAAAAAAAGAAACTCAATATCATTTTAACCATTTTTAATGAGCGTATAACATAACAAAATTTCCAAAAAAAGAACAAGAGTCTACACAATAATATTTATAATAGTATTTATAATATCACTGCCGGTGTTTACATGGTAAAATCTTGGTTCTCACCCTTCACATAACCTTCTTTCATAACATGGCTGGTTAACATCGTATCAAATTCATGCATTCCCAATAAAAATTACAAATGTAACAATAATTGCATCAGTCGGTTTGTTGTCATGCGCAGTTCACGGTATAAGAAAAATCACAGTTCTTGGCACGATGTCGTATTCACAAATTCTGTCTCTCAAATAACGATATTCCTATTATCTGTCATTAATTGGATATTCGAATGTATATTCATCTTCAAGCTGTGGAAAATCCATATCTATTAATTTGGATCCAATCAACATCCTAAAAATTAAAAACAAAAATACCGATAAGAATATGTTGACTTTGATTTGAGTGTTCGATACATTAAAAGAATTTGTATAAGCAAACGAATCTCATCTTAATCGGGTAAAACAGTACAAATAACTTACTTTAAAATAGGGATGGGATCTTATGTCTCCACTCTGAATAAATTCGATTCTGGACTTTCTGTTTTTACAGAGTAAATGGGTTATTAAATCAGCAGCTTCTGGTGACATTTCTTCAGGTATTGATAGGGGTTTTGTCAGTGTTTCTCTGTTGAACAAAAATATTGTTAGATCAGTATAATACATACTTACCAAGGTGTAAATTATTAGAAAAGCTATGAAGTATGTATACTTTTGTCTATTCCGATATCACGGAATTACTGAAAAGCATTCCACTATCAACCTTCGAGAATTTTCCCCCAATCCTTCAAGGATGGAAGGATTGGGGGAAAAGACACACTAGTATATAGTGAGCAGAAAGTTAAAGAAGCAATTCTCGAAAAAAAATAATTAAAGAAATTTCCTAGCAAATCAGTGAAACCAACTAAAACACGTCAATAGCCTTATATGAATTTCTGTGCTAAAGATTACATCAATGTAAGACACTTAAAGAAGGAAGATGCTTTCATATATTTAAGAGTTGCCAAGTTTCACATTATTGTAATAGATAGCCGAAAACTAATGGGAACTCATGAAAATATACAAGATCTGGAAAAACACATTAGAATGGTTGCTTAAAAGAGCTATAACAACATTCTGCCTATACATGTATTCGCGATCAGTTCATATTAAGGGGGAAAATATCACGAAACCCGACATAAGAATCCATCTTGTGGATTGTTTAACGGAACTGAAGAATCTCAAGACAAATTCTATATTAACTTAGGAATAAAAAGACATTTACAAAAATATCAATCACAATATCGTGTATACGACCTTAAATAGACTGCATAGGAACTGATGTGCACAAATCTGTCCTCCGGGTTTTCAAGAAGATGAATAAATCTTAGAGAAAGTACAGAGAAGATGCACTAAGTCAGTGTTCAATCTGCCGAAAGAGAAACAAGAAGACAGACTGAGGGAATCAATTTGCAAAGCCTTCTGAATAGAATGGGGAATATTACTGAGACATATAAGTTAGTGATGGGTGTGTTGTTGGTTTTGTCTTTCCCCCAATCTTATATTTGCTAGCTGTGGTTGATCCCACATTCAAACATAAAGAAATTTTTTATTAAACTGCACCACTCTATGTTTGAAATCACACAATTATTGTGAAGGAATCAAGCATCAAATAACAACAGCAACGTGAACTTACTACAGGCCGAAATTTTCTTACTTATACATAGGGTTTCCGCAAGATTCATATTTTAATGAGCGGTGCAATGAAACTGAAATTAGGCAAGCATAAGAATCAAGTTGAACAAGATATTTAATTCTTTCACAAGAACTCTATTAAGATGAATACAATCAGCAAATAATTTATGCATTCTAAAAAGTATTTAGATTCTACTCAGCTGAGTGTATCATTTACTGCTAGAACTCATATATGAGGCTTTCACAATTCTCATCCGTTAGGATTTCACCTTAAACAACAACAATATTCAGCAAAACACTTAAAAATTAATTCATTTTAGTTTCATAGAATAATCACAAACTTCAATTTTATCAAACACTTAGCTAGCATCATCAATATCTATTAGAAGATTAAAATGAGTTCTTAGAAGGCTCAGTCTTCAATTTACATATACATTGTGAGATAACACATTCAAACACGAACTAATTCTTCAATGAATTTTGAAGAATTAGTTTCTCACATTAGTTTCACAAGGAAATGTTTTATCATATCACTCATTCAAGCTTGACTAGCAAGCCTCAGCAACACGAAATTTGACCAAGTTCTCCGGACACAAGCAACGCTATCACACGTTAGTTATAGAATAGATATTCTTACCAGTATGATCATCATAGCTTGCACATTATGGAAAACCCGTCACAACACTTCTAGGCACTCGATAATCTTGCACTGTAGGTAACACAAAACTTAGAGTATCCCCGAGTTCAATAACTTATTTGTTAAGACTGGAAAATGTATTTTCTTGCTCGTAATAACTTGTCTTACGATAAATCTCGATTATATTATTATCCTTTCACTCGGGTAAATTCCTTTTTCAAGGTGACAGGAAACTATAAATAAATATGAGTTCAAAGTAAGATTCATTAAAATCAGAACAAGTTTCCAAATCTTTGTTACGTCGTATGATCCCAGGTTAGATCACTCTCACGACCTTCATAAACTTTCTTTCTCCATTTTCCTTCTTCCTATATCTCATAAATCTACTCTACTTTTCCCCGACCAAACTTGTTTTTCTCCACTCTTTCAGTTTTCAGCGAAATTCCCACCTGATCATTGTATAGTTCCCAACGCTAAGGCACGCGCTATCTCAAAATAACATAGTTTTCTGACAGCAGCCAATCAAACCACATTAGCAGAGTCCCTTAGAAATGCTTTCACTTTCAGTAACAACAAAATGAAATGCATATATTACAGTTTGCTTAGGATATATTTACAAGATAATATAAAGAATTTATATAAGATAAATAACTAAAAATAAAAATAAAATTATTATTTCAATGAAAAAAAAAACAGCGATTGTTTAAATTACAATTTACTTAGGAGCAAACGTAGCGCAGGAAACGCAATCCATGTTAAATCATGAATGAAGTATTAATAATCATAAAATTCTTCATTCACAATTACAGGTGTAACCAACTTAATGTGAAGGAGACAGCAAAAAAGCCCACTTCTGGAAACAGGATAATTGCATACGAAGGCAAAGCATTCGTTAGCAGAATGCTTTGCCCGAGATGTGGAAACCCTGATAATAATTATTTTTATAAAATAATGCTATAGTTAAAGAATTCTTCGATATCAAAAACTTACCTCAGTGTATGGAAGGGCCGATCTTTAACTAGCATTCTGTAAGCAAGAACCCCGTAGCTCCACCAGTCTGCATCCTGAGAGGAAAACGCAATTGAATTATAAACAAGGTGTTCGTAAAAAATATGAAATTTTACAACATTATCAATTACATTATTTTTAAATAGTCCAAAAAATATAAGCACTTACTACCTTTGAAGTAAATGTCTACAAATCGTCTATTTTGCAAAAATAACGAAAGGATGTTCAAATTTCATCATTAATGAAAGCCTGTAATTTGAAAATTCAAAGCTTTCAAATTTGCCACAGAGTTTGGTAACCAGCATGGTAAGACAAATAAAATCAGAATAAGAGAAGAAGCTAGCCGAGCAGAACAAAGGGAATCCCAGAGTTCTTTCGTTACTTGGCAAGTAAGACAAAGAATGACTATGAAAGATTAATCTGAATAAGTGATGATGCTCAGGAAGAGAGAGAAGCAGATGAAATAGTTGAGTTACTGAGTGACCACTTTGGAATTGTATATTATGCTGGTGAGGTTAGAGCTTTAATATATATGACAGACACTGATACGGGAACAGAGATGGATGAATTGGAGGTTCTTATGATATTACAGAATTTCAATGTAAACACAGATATGGGATTAGATGGGACATCAGCTCGGTTTTTTGGAGAATGTTTAAGAGAACTGCCAATGCCTCTGACTAGGCTCTTTAACTAAAGTCTCAACTTTAGAGTTCCAAGAGAGTCGAAAGAGGACAAAATAACTGCCTTGCATAAGGGAGGTTCTGAGACTGAGTAGCAAATTAGAGACCAATCAATATCTTAGCTGTGGTGGTAAAAGAACTGAAAAATTAGTCAAAAAGAGAATTCAAGAATGGACTGATAAAAATGTGATACTGTATGAGAAGGATCGGTCATACCTCGGTAATTTACTACCTTTTTATAATAGAGTAACAGCTGAGTTGGATAAAGGAAATGGCTGCACGATTTTGCACAGGTATTTGACAGAATACCACATGGCATTCTGTTATTGTTATCTCTTAAAGTGGTATATGGAAGAGTGACTAGTGGTGTACCTCAGGGTTCAGTGCTTGGACCTTTTAATTTGCACATAAAATACAGGTAATAACCTGAAATTAATTATTCAGTTGTTTGCTGATGATGCGAAATTAGACAGAGTTATAGTTAATCATGGCGATGTGGAGAGCTTGCCGGATGAGTTAAATAGCCTCTCAGTATGGGCAAAAGTTGATGGGTGTCAGTTTGATGTGGAGAAATATAAAGTTAGGCATTTTGAAATAAATAGATTAAAAGCTGTGTATCACATTGATGGCACTGTACTCCGGGAAATAAATGAAACTGGAGATTTAGGGATGGTGATAGACAGATAGTTAAAGTTTAGAGGACATATTGCTAAGGTTGCAGAAAAAATAACAAGTAGAGACAAGGAAATGGTTATTCCATTTTCAAAGCCTTGTCTTAATACGTCCACATATGGATTAATATGCTCAGGTCTAGCCTCCTAGGGTTGAGAAAGCGGTGGAGAATATACAGAATCGTGTGATCAAGCTGGTGAGTGTTCTGTGTAATGTTTCCCTATGATGATACAAAGATGCAGATTAAGTCTTCAGTACTAGATTCATAGTTACTTGAATGGCAAACATGAGAAATTATTCAATGAGACTAATTTATCCCTATAATCGTACACGTTCTATTAAGCAAAGAACGGAGGTAACTGAAGTAAAGAAAAACCGTTCGTAAATGGTAAGAAATTAACCAGAAATACATAAATGTTTTAGAAAAATTTAGAAAAGAATGCAAAGTAAACAGGTTTTGGGTTTAACTTCTCAAAGGTGAGAACAACATTCCAAACCTGGTCGTATCTGCGACTTATAAAGTATCAGAATTTGAGAATGATCCTAAGTTTATATGACTGGGTTGGTTATTGAAGGGAAAACTGATAGACTAACCAAATTAAAAAATAATATGAACTTACATAGCTGTAACCTTTCCGCATTATTACTTCAGGAGACATGTAAGTTCTTGATCCACAACATTCGTTTGTAATTTCTATCTCATTTTCTTGAAAAACCTTACACACGCCTAAATCGCAAAGGGCAATATGACCAATCTCCCGGATGAGGATATTAGCTGGCTTGATATCACGATGTATGATGCGGCGCTGAACAAAAAAAAAAAAAAAAATCGTACAATAAATCAACAGTGGATTTAATTGGTGAATGTGTAAATTAAAGTTCACTTTAATGAAACGGATAGAATTGGTTCTGTTTCCAAAATGACAAGTAAACCAAAAATAAATTTAACTGACCTTGTGAAGATACTCGATTGCAAGGAGAAGCTCAGCAAGGTAAAACTTCGCAAAATCACTGAAAGGTTCCCAGTTTTTCATGTAGTCCCATAAGGAACCAAATGGCGCATATTCTGAAAATAGAAATGTACAAAAGTATTAGCAAAATGTCAGAAAAAATTATTTTTTCATTCTACTGAAAGTCATCATATGAAATTTCCAGATTCAAGCTTTGTGTTTTGGGAGAGTGTTAACTAATATATTTTCTATGTTCTGTATTATATTCCAATAAATTATTAATTCTCTGATTTATATGTACATAGTTTTACGGATGTTGAGAAGGCTATAGATGTAGTGCTTGCGTCAGGAAATGTTGGAGTTGTAAATAAGTTCAAGAAGCGAAAAGGCATCTTGTTTGAAAATATTAATATTATCAAAACTGTGATGGGAATGAATAAAGATTGTTCGTAGAAGCAATAAGATATGGTTTGGTTACAATATTAACAAGAAAAGTCAGTTAATGCTTAACAATGTTACGTATTTAAGGTGAGTCAGTTTGATAAGGAAGTTAGCTCTGGAATGAGAGTTATTGAATCCATATTGGTGTTCGGTAAATATTAATCTGGATAGTTACAGGTGAACCTGTAAAGCTGCTCATGTACAGTGTTGTGAGAAAAACAGGTGAAATGCGACGAACAAACGGTGTACGATAGAAAGAGTGATGCTTTGATAATTGTAAATTGTCTTAAACTATCTCTGTATCCTAATAGAAAACTGATGTTTAATATGCTTAAAAAATACTTACCCATAAGAAAATGAATTCCTTCTTTTGATTCGTATGCTTCAAAGAATTCTATCATGAATGGCATTTTCTGACATTCCTTCAGGGCTAACCTTTCTTGTGTTATTCTCACTTCGTTTCTTTTTTTAGAATGTATAACATCCCACGAAACTGTCTTCATTGCAAAAACGCCTTCCGCATCCACCTTTCGAACAAGATGAACCTTTCCAAATGCTAAAAGAAGAAAATGAAATACGATTAATAAATCTGAGAACTTAATTTTATGAAATTAACGAAACATTGAATTTTTTATTTAAATAGCGGTACAGTGTAGTGTTCAACTAGCAGATGGATACCACCACAGAGTAATTCTCCTATCGTATATTGGAGAATCACTTTAACTTATTCAAATTTTTTATGTTTAACATTATCTCAACTTACATCCTTCTCCAAGTTTCTTGATTCTTAAAAAATCATGATATTCACCGGTTATAGAAGCCACAGTACAAAATTCAAGCATCTTTTCCATTATAATCTCCTTTCAACCTGCAAGTAACCGACCTAACTCTCTAATGACTTGAACTCAACTGAGATAAAATCGCACGATCACTTTGTAGTTATAGACAGATGGAAAACAGCAAGTCCAGTGAGTCGCACAGCAGCCAATCAAGAAAAAGATTCAGCAGAAGCGTGTATGCCGTCGCAGCCCTATCATGAAGTATTAATTGTCCACCCTACACGGAGATTGTTTATCAGGATGATACGAAACCCTAATCAATGCTTCTTAGTATTATTGGATTGGGTCTTTTTTGTCTTCTAATACATAATTTCTACAACATTGATAGTCTAACAGAAAACCTGGGCATTATTCTGAGCCTCTTCCCAGCATCTATTTATTATTATAGTGCTGATCAAATGAATTTATTAGAATTGAATGAGTTCCAACCAACGTTATTTGGGGAACGAAAAGCTACTAGCGGATTTAATATTTATTTTATTTTTAGGTGTTGTTTATTACTGAAGAGACTGACTGAAATAGTCCGATAAAATGAGAGTTTATAATAATATGGGCTGATTAATAAAATAATGGTGTTAATTCTAATGTTACAGACCCGACACGGCAATAATAGCCATCTCTCCTATCTTGATGTCTGTGAATCACTGGGTGTTCAACTATCTGCCAATGACTGCAAAGATAAAAAGCATGTTCTATAAACTGTTTTTATAAGAATAAAAAACATTTTTAATAACACAATTATTTTGCTCTCTGAATAAAAGCATGTAAATACTTTGATAGACTTTTTTGTATGGTGCTGTCTTAATTTATCTCCAATTTTTCCCAAAATCATATCCAAAAGAGTTTTTGGTTCCGAGGTTATGTAGCAAATTACCATCGCTTCGAGAGGGTTTTCAAAATTCTTTTGGTTCTGAAATTACTTTTAAACTGGATTCCGAGGTTATATTCTAAATTATTTTCATTCCAGGATTATGTTCAACATTTTTTTGATTCCGACAGTATGTTCGTATTTGTTTTTGGTTACAAATTATACGAAAATATTAACAACTCTTCTTACGACTGATTTTTCTCGCCACCAGATGGAGTGAAAGCTGTTCAAGGCGAAGGTTGACTAATATTGGACCGCTTTAAATTAGGATATCTTATTCTTGAATACGAAAAAATAATGCAATTTTAATAATAATGTTTTTAAAAATGTTAGAAAATAGTCCAATTAGAATAGGTATAATATAATAAATTGCAGAATAAGTGAAAAAATAAAACAATCGAAGACAACAGTTTGTTGGATATTTTTACCCGTATTTTATACGTGCTAATGGCTGATTTTACTCGCCGATCAGAGGAACTTTTTTCTTTTAACGATTGCACATCACAACCTCAGTGGTGATGTCCAGACATACCTTCCACTCTCCAAAATGAGAAGCTGGTGCAAGAGGCAAAGTCAGAGAAGGGAAAGGGGGGGGGTTACAGCTTCTTCTTTAATAAAAAATAAAGTTATGTGAACAGAAGATTTTTCATACCCCCCCCCCATTCATTCTCCTTAGGAATGTCTATAATATTAAAAAGTTGCATCCTTATCCTACAGGCGCTAGGATTGTAACTTATTGTTACTGGAACGTCATAAAAATACCTTCGAATAAGCAGCATTTTAGTTAAATAGCATATGCACACAAACTAATGCATTAAATGAATGTGCGCGGGGCCTTGTGGTGACTTCTAGATCTTTTTTTTTGGTTTTTCTGAGTTAGTCGATATTTGGAGTATATAACAAGAATTCGAATTCTTTTAAAAGTGTTGGACAAAAAATCTAGACCTAAGACAATATTTACACAGTAATACTACTTAGGATAAGCAGCATAATATGGCGGCACCATCCTACTCATGTATTCATTTCGTCCATGCACGCTGGTTAGAGATCATACTAATCTTTTGGCTAAGAGGAAATCGACTGCCAACCAATTTCGAAATGGTTAGGCTTGATTAATTCTATTGCTAGCTCTATTTAAACATTAAGTCTATTTTTTAAGGAAAATATTATTACTATTTAAATAGTAAAAAAAGAAACCGACCTTTTCGAAAATAAAAGAAACTAGTGGCGCCACCTGTTGTATCTTTTTGTTGTCGAAAGGGACAACCTTCATTAGTGTTGTGTCAACTGTTTATGACATTTGTTTCATTAGAAGACGAGTTATAGTGCCAAGAGTGACAGTGTGTTTTGACGAACGGTCGGTCGTCACGATATTCATGCCGTATGCAACGAATTCTCGCTATCAGTCGCTTCAAAATTTCGAGATAAAATTTACCGTTGATCGTTTAGTCAGGCGGTACGAATTCTTTGTGGATAATGCTCTTGGAATCGTAGAAACAAATCAGCGTTGACTTTACTTTTGACTTCTCCAAGTGACTTTGTTTTTTGATGTCCCTCTTTTGGTAATCTCCATTCAGTACTCTGACGCTTTGTTTGGCTCATACTCAAAACACCAAGTTTCGTCACCAGTAACGATCGTTTCAATGAAGTTTGAGTCCTTACGAGCGGTTTTAATGAGATCCTTGCAGTGTTCAATTCGATACATGTTTTGGTCGTCGGTCAACTTGTGCAAATCGCGAATTCAGTTTACGAAGGCCCAAACTTTCGGTCAAAATGTGGTGCACAGTTGATGCACCACATTTTCTTTCGTGAAATCACGCACTTTTTGGATGTTAACTTCGCTCAGTCCAGTTTATGGATCGACTTTTCGTCGTCCTCAAGCGTCCCACGACCACTTTGAAATCGCTCGTAAACTTGAGTACGGGATACATATTCATCACCGTATACTTTTTGAAGTATTTTCCGTAAAACCTTTAGCATGTTTAAAGAAAAAGTCAATCGCAGCTCTCTGCTTGAAACTCATTTTCCGACCGTTCGTCAAAACACACTGTCACTCTTGGCACCATAACTCGGCTTCTAATAAAACAAATGCCATAAACAGTTGAAAGAAAACAGTTGAAAGAACACTAACGAAGATTGCCCCTTTCCACAACAAAAAGATAGAACAGGTGGATCCACTAGTTTCTTCTATTTTCGAAAAGTTCGGTTTCTTTTTGGACAGAGAGTGTAAACAGGCACGGAAAGACTTACAAAATTGAATGCTGTAATATGTAAAGGGAAAGATAGGAGACAAGTTTATTTAAATATAATCGGTAGATGTTTTCTAATACTTGTTATAATCATACGCAAAAATTTCTTAAATTACTGCCGCTAAGTGAAATTGCAACAGTGGAAGGCAAATATAGAGAAGAATTGTGTTAATATAATAGTTAAACCAAATCTAATATTTCAAAAAAAAAAAAAAAAGTAATAAATCGGAAAGGAATTTAGAAGTATAAAAAATCAATTTCAAGGGTCCAAAGACCTAAATCTTCAGTTCAAAACAAATAGGCGTTCTCGGAGTAAAATGGAAAATTTTTAATTAACCACTAACATGATGAATTTAATCTTCTCTATCATAGTATTGTCTACATTTTTGGAGAACATGATGATGGAATTCAAGTTGATTAAGTTTTATTCCAGTCATAATATCTTTATACATTCCTAGCAAGAACGATTTCTCTCTCGTATTTGGTCTCGTGCGGCCAATACATTGGCTATTTGCAATCTGCATCGAAATGTTCAGTGTCATGGTGGTTTATTCACAGTTCTGTTCAAGTCATCGGAGATTCAAATAGGTTACTTAAAGTCTGAACGGAGATCGAAATGGAAAGTGAATTCGAATTGTGTACTGTAGATTCTTTAACTGGTTAAAATCTTGATGTTTTATGAATCAGCTAACTGGGGGAAGGAGGTTAATTCAGATGAATTATTTCAAATATTTTAATTAATTTATTTATTTATTAAATATCAAACATGCACGATTTGTCTTATCATGTAGTTCTGTTTACATTTCTGTCTTATTGGATCTTTATCAGTGGGAATTTGGAATTTTTTTTCTCCTTTCTCCAAGAAGGAACATGTAAATCTGGTCCCTGTAGTGTGTATTCGCAAAATCCCACGTTTGGTCAAATAATAAAAAGTCATCATAAATTATACTTTCTGGAATGCCGGTCGAGAATCGAATTATATATGTAACTAATTATGCGTGAAACTTTATTGAGTTTTAGTTATTACATAACAGATCGTTCAAGTATTTCGTGATTTCCTTTATTGGTCTACTTGTTCATTAAAAAATAGCAAAAAATTATCATTCGTTTAAAGTTAGGGAGATTTAGGTTTTGCTGTTGGCTTATTTACATATTCCAATAAATACAGATGAAAAAAAAAGTGGCAATAAAGAATTAATTATACTATTAGATGAAATCATAGAATAAAGAATACGTCAGTTAATCACGGACTTTTCTGTGCAGTGTGAGTTGGGCGGTCTGGTACGGTGGTGAGAGAGTTTTATTCGAACACACAAATGTTATAAGCAAGCAAAATATTATTTGTGACGTTTTTACATTACAGGGCTAACTCATTATTTAAAAAAAAAAACAAGTAAGAAATGGTTTTGGTTAAGATCTCGTCATGAAGGACGGTGACGTCACATTTTCTCAAAAGACTGACTACTGTCTGGATCATTTCTCTGATTGGTTCTCATTTCACCAATGGGATTTACTCTTTTCAATCTACGTATAAATAAAAAGCGACCATGGCGGTTTTAACCCCGTTCGGTTCTAGTCATTAGAGGGTCAAATCTATTACCTTTGGTGTTAAAAGTGACAAAAATGGAAAACATGTTTGAATTGTGTTCGGCTGCTTCCGTAACCGGTGAATATCATGACTTTTTAAGAATAAGGAAACTTGGTGAAGGAGGTAAGTTTAAGTTATTCTTCCTTGCTTCATGACATGGACAGAGGAAATATTTCTGCTGTGTTTTTTTTTGTATGGGAAGTGTTTATATCAAACCTCCTTTTCTTTCTCAATATATATTTTTTCCACGTCTTTGCCTCGGTTTAAGCAACATTTTAGAAATAAATAATCCACTTTTCCTTAGGGTAATCGTAAAATAGCAACTTCCTTGATGGGCAAATGGACGCTAGATGGCTCATTCTTTTGTCTATTTCGAATTACCTTCAACTATGACAGTTTTGCAATATAATACACATATAGTTTGTCACAAAGACAATTCATGTTAACAGATTATCTTTCATTATTAGTTGTCAGATTAAGACATTTCTTAATCTGACAACTTTTAATCTGCTCTGATAATCGTTGAAACCAAGTCTCACGTTTGATGACATTTTTTTTTTTTAATAAAAAAAATTAAGTAGATTTCTAACATCTGAATTCGCCGAAAGGTGGCACTACTAATTTAGTCTTATAATGTTTACGGATCGGTTGGCAATTTCTTCATGGGGAAAGATGAGTATGCTTTCTTCTTTGTGTGGATATTGTATCGATAGTAGAATCAAACTGACAACTAGTTGTGCATCGATTTCAAATATTACTGCTTGATTTGAAATGCGAGTTTTCTGAGTGGGCAGAATTAATGCTTCGAATTTTACTGTTATCATCAATTGAACAACTTTGATTCTGTGCCAGTTATAAGTTTGTTTGGAATTAATTTAATCAGGACAATTTTTAATGTAATTATCTCATTGGTGAACTCCCATCTGAAATCAGTTCACTTTCCTCTTTCACACTGTTCATGTACAGGATAGAATTCGCGATATGCAACATGTTTTATTTTCATACTCTCTTCGTTCAGGCTTTAAATCAGAGAGGATATATGACGGGAAAAAGTGTCAGTAGGTATTTCAAAGGAATTACTATCTTCACGAGAAGATAGATATTTTACGGCTCCAGAGACTTATCAAAGTGGTTTATCATGTCGATGGGTTTCGTCTTTCTTTTGAACCACACTCAACCCTCTGGCGGTCCTTTTCAAAAAATTAGTAAAAATAATGCACCAGATAATTTCCTGTATTCTTGCAACTCCGGTTCTTTGCTTGAAAAGCTATTGTAATTGCCTTATAACGATATGAAATAATCATATTAACAATCCGTTAATAATAATTGGAAAAGCAATTTGATATTTAGTTATGGACATCACTTTTAAGATTTTTGCTTTAGTGATGAACAATATCAAAAAAGGTTTTAAGCACTTTGATGTTTTTATGTTCAATTGTCTTCATAAGGATAGAAAAAGTAAGAGATTTTTTTTTCTTTTGATAGAAACAAACTTTTAATGTTAATTATTTCCAAATAGCTAATTTTGTATATTTCGTGAGGTGGTTATCATAAGATCGATTTTGTTTTTGTGAACTTCCAAACTGATATTTCGAATCCCTACAATATTGCGCAGCCCAAACTGTACAAAAATTGAATTAAAAATAACTTTGCTAATTTAAGTTTGTTTCTAAAATGAATTACGAAATTAACTTAATCCTCTTTTATATTTTTCTTATAGGATTTGGAAAGGTTCATCTTGTTCGAAAAGATGATGTGGAAGGCGTTTTTGCAATGAAGACAGTCTCTCGGACATTTATCGAGGCAAACAAAAAAAACGAAAGGAGAATAAAAGACGAAACATCAGCACTGCTGGAATGTCAGAAGATGCCATTCGTGATCCAGTTCTATGGAGCCTACGAATCAAAGCAAGGAGTCCATTTTCTGATGGGTAAATATTTTTAAAAGCATCTTGTTCATAGATTTTCTATTACAATATAGAAATAGGTGGTTTAGTATAACACAGAATTCAAAAGCGTCTCCTATTAAGAAAATATGATATTAAGAATGAAGATTCTTAATACCATCTATACACAGCTCTAGCATATTTCTCTTCCGTAAAAAATTCCTATATCATTCTGATAAGAAAAAGTTCCCTTATTTATTACGTTACAGTAATAAATGAGGGAACGCCCCCTCTGCTTTTTCTACTGACAGGGTTTTACAGTTTGATTGTGTGATTACTTCTTTCTACGTGAAGTATTGTAGCTGTCAAATGCTGTCGTCTTCTCAGTGATTTGTTAAATTGCTGGAAAAAAAAGTAAAATTTACAATTAGGAATTACGTACAGTAATATCTTTATCTGGTCTCTTTCGACGAAAGGTGAGTTAGGTGAAATAAACTCTCTGTTAGGGAGTTTATTTCATCCGGAAACTCGGGTTTATTTTCCCCCAGAACAGGCAATCCAGCCCCTTCAATACATACGGTTATAGTCATAAATAATTACGGCAACGGGTAACCACCCTTATCTCCCTACTAATCAGCGGCAACCTTCTCAAAGAAATACAAGTTGTGTGTGTGTGTGGGGAGGGTGGAATACAATTTGCAGTTTCAATAATCCATTTCGTATTTTCACAATACAACCAAATTCTTTTCTCTTCAACAAGAAAAATCTTCTCAATGAAATCGAATATTTTAGTACACCCAAATATGGATCTCTTTGCATGAATTTCATATTTAAACAGAAATTTGATTATTCAAAAGAAGAGCATACAATAGTGTATATTGATATCTTGTGCAATTGAAACTAATGGGTATAGGATGTATTAAAATATTTTGCATCATTCAAAAGATGTTTTCTTGTAAAATAGTAGTACTTTATAAATACGAAATGGATTATGAAAACTTCTAAAGGTATTCCACCACTTTTTAAAATGAAAAAAAGTGCTGAATACCAATTATTTTTATTAAACATCCGTGTGTGCAATGACATAGTGATTTGTCTTTTAAATAGCAGACGACAACTCTTTCGGATTCATATCCACTTTGTCTTTTTCTTACCACTCGTCATGCGCACATTGTTACTACAATCACTTGTCATGCGCACATTCGGAAAATCGTCAGTTAGGAAAATGTATTACACAATGTTGGAAAACTTCCTGGTGAATATACTGTACTTATAATAAATTATGAATCTAGAAACTTCTTTTGATTACTTTTACTATAATGCTAAAAAAAACTATTTAATGACATTTTAACTAATAATTTTGTTTCGTTTTAACTTTCAGAATATGCTCCTTTTGGTTGCTTAGGAGATTATATGCAAAAATGGACACCATTCAGTGATATTGCGAAGTTTTATCTTGCTGAACTTATGCTTGCAATCGAGCAACTTCACAAGGTAAGTTTAAACCATTTCTGATTTACGTCACAATTTAAACACACACAACTTATCGTCTTCATTAAAGTTAAAGTATGAAATACATCTGCGATTATTTATTTCTGTTCTAGTTTACACATTCACCAATGAAATATAGTGTTTGTTTACGGTGTGATTATTATATTTTTTCAGTGCCGCATCATTCACCGTGATATCAAGCCCGATAATATCCTCATCAGGGAGAATGGTCACATTGCCCTTTGCGATTTGGGTTTAGCGAAGATTTTTCAAGGAAATAAAGAAATTACAAACGAATATTGTGGAACAAGAGCTTACATGTCTCCTGAAGTATTTAATGAGAAATATTACAGCTATGTAAGTTTATATAATTTATAAATTTGTTACGTTATATAGTTTAAAGTGTAAAAAGATTTATACAATTTTCATATGGAGACAAAGTGTATTTGAGATAGCCTTGAACCAAGTAGGTTAATTTACCTCTGGAGAACAATTGAAAAATATATGCAACTTATGTCTCTATGATATCTTACATTATCATTCGATCACCAGTTTCTTTTACCGATAAATCTCCAATCTCTCCTCGTATGGAGCATCATACAATCTTATTCCGTTTCGTTTCAACCACATCTCCAAGAAATCCAGGCGACGAAATTTTTGCCCATTAATCCAGTTAAGGCCTTATAAAGAAGAATAATAACCTTCTTAACTCTGCATGTCAGGGCGTTCCTCAATCCAATGAGCTGTTTGGTCCATTTTGCAATATGCCATCTGAATTTCAACTCCGTATCTACCAATATCCCCAAGTTCTTGGAGTACAATTCCATCAATATTGTACAAAGTTGGTAATCTTTTCCCTCCAAAAATTCACAACCTTACGCTTTGCCACATTATGCTGGCATCCTTTCTTTGCACACACTGACAGTCTCTTTAATTCATACTGTAAAATATCAACATCATTTTTGTTGACTATTTTCTACCTAATATTGCATCTTCTGCAAACAACTGAATATGTTTAGCCTCAGATTGTTTTCTATATCATTAATGAACATTTGTCCCCCTCCATGACTATCCTTCTTTTAATTTCATCGTCACATTTACCATCATTTCTGATTTTGGACCCAACCAAATAAGAACTTTCAACAATTCCTATTTTGTCTCCCTCTATTATAAATTCATTTAAATTTCCAGAAGCCATCACTTTTGTTTTACTGATGTTTAAATTAAGCCAGGCTTTGTTACTATCCGTCTTAACCAATAGAATCAACAGCTCCAAATCTTCCTTAGTTTCTGCGATGAGCGTTTCATCATCTGCATATCGTAAATTATTTATTTTTCTGCCATCAGTCTTAATTCCAGCTGGATCTTTGTCTAAATGAGCCATTCTAATAACATATTCACTATAAATATTAAAAAATTAGGACGACAGTTAACCCTGCCGCACCCGACCCTTTTCCACTTGAACACCGTTTCTCCAAATTCTATTTTTACTGAATCTTCTTGGTTATACAGCTCTCTTATCAAGAGAATTAAATGCTCAGATATCCCCATTGATCTCATTACAATCTACACAATCAAAAGCTTTCTTATAATCAATAAAAAGGATGAATACGTCCATCTGAAATTCTTTCGTTCTTTCCATAATCCATCTCATGTTTGCTATTTGGTCGCGAGTTCCTCCACCTCTCATAAAGCCTTCCTGTTCTTGTGGCATTTTTTATTCACGTATGGCTCCATCCGTTGTTGGATCATTTTCAGTATTACTTTACTTGCATGTGAAATTAAAGCGATGGTTCAATAATTCTCACCATCTCTGGGATTTGATTTTTTTTATAAATGGGACGATTACTGACGTTTTCCAATTTCTAGACCAGTATGTATTCTTCCAAACCTATTCTGAAATTTCAGTCAAAATATAATCCCTACTTCATCACCACCTGCTCTCATTATTTCCACTGACACACCATCAGCTGCAGGAGCTTTTCCTTTTGGCAGCTGTTCCATTGCTGGCATCATTTCACTTTTCATTATCATGGGTTCCTCAACAAATTCTCCATCATTATCTTTCCATCCTGCATACTTTCTTCCATCGTTTTTCACTGCTTCTTCTATCAGATTCCCGAGTTACTTTTTAACAGCTCCTAATTTAGTGATAAACCTCCCTGTAACATCATTTATTTTTCTAAACAGATTTCGTGTTCTACCCATAATATTGTTTTCTTCAATTTCCTTGCACCTTTTATTTAAATGGTTTTCCTTATCTTTCCTAGCCTGTCTTTGGCATTCTGCACTCAATTGTCTAACCCTTTCTTTGTTTCTCTGAAGGTTTACTTGCGTCTGCTATTTGAATAGCTTCTGACAATATTTACAATCTTTCTTTGTTGTTGCTTTATTTAGAGTCTTCTTTGCTGCCTTTTTTCCCACAGTTCTAATTCTCTTCCTTTCTCTCCAAACGATTTAATTTTTTTCCAACTTCTTTAAATGCTTCATTTATTGATTTAAATCAAATCTGATAATGTCCTTTTGTTTCGTCTTAGCCCTTAATTTTAGTTTAATCGTAACTTGAGCTATCAATAAATGAACTGTCCCACAGTCAACACTAGGGAGTGTTTGGATAGCACTTCTCCACTTTTCGACATCACTTATAAGTGTTTTACTTTTAAGAGACTATTTAAAATCATGAAACTGATAATGTTAAGATAATTCTTACTTTAAACAAACAGTTTATTCATACTTTTATTACTTTTCTTTTAGGATGCAGACTGGTGGAGCTTTGGAATTATTGCTTATGAAATGCTGACTAAAGATCTGCCCTTCCAATCAAGAAGGTAAGTTTCGGTTGGATATAAATATGCTCATTGGCTATTTTTGTGGCTAATGATTTGCGTTAGGCTTACTTCGATTTATCTTACCTTCCTTACTTTTTTTCTGTTCATTTGCTGATGTCCTTGGAATTCTTTTTTATACGTATTCTTTTTTTGGACTGCTTCTTGGCTTTATTCTTTTTAAGTGTGTATTTATATCTGTACTTTATTTCGATTTCATGTATAATAGCTTCAGTTTGTTAACAATTTTGTTTTTGTTCATTAACAGAGAAATACTGAAAAAGCCAGTGTATATCCCTAAAGGAATGTCGCCAGAAGCTGCTGATTTAATAACCCGGTTACTATGTAAAAACAGAAAGGCTAGAATGCAATTTATTCAGAGCGGAGGCATAAGATCTCATCCTTATTTTAAGGTAAGTGATTTGGACTGTTTTTTGGGCATTTAAAGTAAACTTAATCTTAAGAAATCAAAGAGCGACAGCGATTAGTTAATTTTCTTGCAGACAAATTCTTACGTGGATATTTTTATTTTCAGGATATTGATTGGATTCAGCTTAACAGATATGGATTCGCCTTTGCTTGAAGATGGATACACATCCGAAGCCTCGGTGATGGCAGATACTGGTAATCTCCGTAAGTGATACAGGAATCGTGACCAAATGATCTGAGATGTTTAACCTAAACATAGGTTTATGTTTTGGTGGTGCTATATGGTGTGAAGAAAATGCGATCACGTTGTGCTCTGAACTGTGACTTAAACTTCAATCTAGTGATGAAGAAACTAGTTGGTCGTTCATTGACATCCCAATGAACGACCAGATACACCTTAGTGCAAAGAAATATCTCTATCTGTGTGTTTATGTGCCTGATACCTCTTTTTAGTGAACATGTACACATTTTAGTGATGCTGACGAGTGCTATTTTGAACGAAGCTGTAAAGAATGACGAGGTGATTGCCATGTTAGAATGAGTACTGCGAGTTCGCACTTTAACATCGGCACTGATATAATGTTGTAAATATTATCGTTCGACTGTTGTTCCTTTTTTACAAATGTTATGTTATATAAATATTAAAAACTGTCAATAA
This sequence comes from Typopeltis vanoorti, assembly GCF_054136105.1. NCBI lineage: Eukaryota > Metazoa > Arthropoda > Arachnida > Uropygi > Thelyphonidae > Typopeltis > Typopeltis vanoorti. Next base: position 25,875,425 of record NC_143558.1, on the reverse strand, counting down.
TGATATTGAGTTTCTCCTTTAGTTGGACAGAACACCAGGCATTCGTTTTAAATTGATTATTTATATTTTTTTGTCAATAGCTTAGCACTATCATGCCATATCAGAGGGGGGGGGGATAAAAAAAAGCAATTTAGGAGACATTGTTATTAGCCTATTCAGGTAAGATGTTGCTAGGTTACTGGCGCCCTCTACCGAGGGCGCCAGTGCCACCTTCCAATGGCTCTCTTAGCAACTAATCAAATACTATAGTGTTCCTACGCCTCTGCTAGTGAGTACTCCCTACTTGCCTTTAGCCATTTGCGTAAATTGAAATTACCGTAGAAACAACTAATGTTATAAGGCGAACATATTAATATTTGTTCGTTTGGGAGTGTTTTCTTGATAGTTTTTATGGGGAAATGTAGTTTGTCGAGAAATAAATCTTTCAAATGTGCTGACACCAGGTTATCTTACCACAGTTGAAGAACCCACTACCCAGATGTCTTCAAATGAGACCTTACAAAGATCGGTAAGATTAACTTCACGATGTAATTTTTTGACACATCAACCTCGTTTAATTTATGGTGTATTAGAAATAAAACTTGAAGGTGATAATCCAAGGGAAATATACATAGTATGCAGGACACAATATTCGAATTATACGGTTTTTTTTTTTAATTAAGTACAATACCTCAAACAAAATAATAAAGTATAAATAAATATGGAAGCGTACATAAATAACTATATTACAGAATTATTGGAGGTTTATTGCTTTATAAAAACCTTTCGTACCTTTTTATTAGCTACAAATCGTATTTTATTATAAGTAATTAAATTTTTTTATAGCTGACAGTGATCTTTTCATGAAAGGAATGCATAATGAGTGTGACTACATACATAATAAATTAATTTTATCTCACGGTTTACAGCAGACATGTGGCGCTAGTTTCGGTCTAGATATTCAAAATTCTAATAATCGAATATGATTATTATTACATTAACAACTCTCTTTTGATAAATGAATATTTTATAGAACCAATTTTAGTAGCCACGGAATATATTGCACATGGCCATTTAATGAGTTTGTGAAAAACGCTTAAAATTAGTCATTAGACTAATATTATCTTATCTTAATAATTTCAAATATTCCAACATTTTTTTTTTCAAAAACAATTATTACAAAATAATATACATTTGATCTTTAAATCACAGAATTAACAGCAGATAGATCTGCCATTTTATCGTCTGCAATACACTGCCCAGCGACTAGCATTGTGTGAATTTCATTAAAATGGCAGATGACGCCTGGAGATCACATGGTTTTTTCGGGCTTGATTTCGTCGCTCCGATGGACATCTCCTTTTTTCCTGAGATATTTCCGCAACTTCTTGGAATCATAATTAAAGAATTTCAGCTTATTACAATCTGCATCTACAATCTTTTTTCCGTTACTTCTGACACAACTGTGTGCGCAACGAGTGCCATTGTATACACCCAATTCCCAAAGTCGTGTGCAGATGCCACAGTTTTTCAAACAGAGGTTCAAGGTACCTCGTTGATGGTCGTTAATTATCACATCTTTTGCATACAAACCGAAAAACATAGCTGACAAGAGAAGAATCCATGAGATAGAATGGATTACCGTCATCGTCCACTTTCCTAAATTTGCAAAATAATAATAAAAGATAAACTATTATACAAATACTACTGTTCTGAGCATATCAAATATTATAATTATTTTAATTAGTTTATAATTATTATAATATATTATAACCATTATAAACAATAGCATATTATGACTCGGTCTGGGGACTCACAGATATTCTCGATGTGAAGCAAATAAAATACCTTTTTGGGGCAGGATCGATTCCTGGTGTAGTAGTAAAGTTGAAGGAAGAATGGCTGCAAATATTAATTCATATGATCAGCATTGGACCAGACTATAAAACTAATACGCGTAGAAGAGTGGAAGCCTCTTTAGGAGCAAAGTAAGCTTACAAATTATTGAGATAGGATCAGTTTAGTTTCCTCTAAAATGTAGGATTGCCCTGATACTTAATTCAACCTATTATACGTACGATTAACTGAAAGAAAAATATACTTACCAGATATAAAACTAACCACCTTATGCTAATAAATGGAGAGTAGGGAAGCCAACTATACTTAGCAGGTCATGAGTTTGCCTTCCACCAAATCCTCTGCCTACCGTCAGTAGGCAGAGAGTTCGACGGAGCCCCAAAATATCAATGAACCCAACTTGCCTTGTAAAACCAACTCAAGTATTTAGAGTCATGGTGTGGGGCATGTTCTATTAGTACAGAACTGGTCTCCTCATAATGCTAGAAGGTTGGGTGTCTTCCAAGGAATATCTGGACATTATTGACTATCAAGTTCATCCAACAATGTTGACTTTTTATCCAGCAGGTGTTTCGTAGAAGAAAATGCTACTTTCTATTGTGCAAGAATTGTTCAGTTGTGGTTTCGTGAAACCACCGCAACGCCCGGACCTGAACCCCATTGAGAATGTATCGGACATGTTAGAAACAGAGATACAGGAGCAAAGTCTTCTTTCGTCAAATCTGTGCAAGTAATGGACTGTTTGGTGAACCCTCTGGTATGTTGTAGAGGTAGATGCAATCCTACCATCTATGCAATACTGCACATATGCTGTAATTGGGATAAAAGAGGTTCGACATGGTATTAAGTAAAAGTTTCTAAATCAGTGGTCGGTATGTGTAAGTAATCAAGGACAAGACATTATGCCCAGATAGTAATGAACATGGAAACGAATGTACAGCAATAGTATTCAACAGTGAATATGAGAAAAGTCTCATTGACTTTATTACCACTGATATCTCCATGCTGGTTCAAGGGAAAAAAGAAAAAAAAAAGACATTCGGCGAAGTTCGTTGCAAAGATAGAAAAATCTGATTTCGAGCAGCAATGCCTCTCCCTATTGCGTCTCCCAAACGTGTTCTGTGGGGTTGAGATCTGGGGATTGTGCTGGCCACTCGATTCGATTGATATCCTCGGTGTCCAGAAATATCTCCACTGCTCGTGTAAGAAGTGATCCGGCAATATCATCCATAGAAAGGAATTCTTCGCCGTACGCAATAATCGAATGACGTTGAAAACCTTCGTTGCAACATCTTTCACCAAGTGATAGTCCCATTTTCCAGCACTTGTAGTTTGATGCATCCATTAAGCTTAATGCCTCCCCACACCATAACCCCAGCACCGCCATATCTATTCCTTTGAAGAACATTCTGTGGTCAGCAGAACCACTTTAACATCATCTAGAATTGGAATTAGTCTTAGAATTGTCATCTAAAGCTACTCTCACTTATAAAGAGTTCATTAGCTTATTGGCAATTGGTGTATTGCCCAATATTTATAGATACAACATCACTGAAAACTTCCTTGACGATGAGCTTTGTATAAAGGCACGCAGACTATAGGCCTTCTAGCATATAGGCTACTTGTCACAGACGTCTTGCCACAATTTGTCGCGATATCAACACAATCTGAGATTCCAACCTCTGTTGCAATATCAGTAATTCTGTAGTCTTCAAGCTTTCCAATAATTCTTCCCCGCTTGAATTCATCTAGATGATATCTTTGTGGCATCACAAGACATCTAAGTTTGCATCTTTATTACTTCATGAAAAGAGCTTCCTACAAACACAATTCGATTAGCGCAGATTTTTGCCTTTTTTCCTGTTGAGTGCTATCACGTGATCCACTTTTCGCGCGATTCGAAAATTTGAATGTGTACCCACTTTCTACTTGAAATCGTCAGTTATACAAATTGCCGTAAGTTGATTCGTCTGAATTTGTGGCTGTAATCTTCAGAAATAGTGTTCTTCCTTAGTTTTTAGACACCCGTGTACTTAAGAGTACGTATCAATACTTCAGGTACGAAATGCCTTTAGAAACTTGATATGCAGATGGTAGTTGGCAAAAAAGTGTGCTCAAACACTTACAGTGTAAGTGTTTTTCAGCGTTTGCCTTGCACAATTCAAGTTAAATTACGAACGAACGGAGCATACCCCACAAAGTTACCCTCTATAAAAATGAAATAAACTTGAATGTGAGAATTACAGACGGATTTCTCTGCTGAATATTCCAGGTGAGTTTTTGCAAGGATATTTGAAGCTAAAAATTGTTGAAGAGACACTTGAGTAAGAAAAAAGCTGGATTCAAGCGAAATCGAGGTTGTCAAAATATGATTTACACTTGACGAAATTGGATGTTAAATCCTGGGAGTATAACAGAATATTCGCATTTACGTTTTGTAAATCTGGTAGAGGAATATGATAAGGTGGTGAAAAATCGGTTCGTAACGCATAGCTGCATAAACTGTGCGAATGTTGTGTTTACGAGGCATTTTGCAACAATAAATCGTTTATATTTAATTTGTAAATTGGCGGAATGATCTGATGTAAAAGCGTGTGTTAGACAAAGTGTACGCTTTTACATCAGATCATTCCGCTGATTTACAAATTAAATATAAACGATTTATTGTTGTATAATGCCTCAAATCAGCAACTAAAAGACAAACTTTGAAAATAGGCAGCAACGTCGAAAACCGCAATTTCATTGTGAGTTGAAAAACCATTAAGGAGTAAAACTCTCTAGATTTAAGCGTACTTTTTAGTGAAGATGGCAAATTAACTACGAAAATGGACAACTGAATAAGCAAAGCAAAGTATGGTGAGGATTAAGTGAAGTAAATTGTATGGAATAAGAGTAAAATCAGTGAAACCACTAAATCAGCTGTATACAGTTCAAACTAATTTTAACTTATGGATCTGAGAGTTGGATTAACAGTAAAGCAGTTGATCAAAGATTAGAGACAATAGATATGAGTTCCGAGGGAAATTACAAGAGTGAACAACACCAATGAGAGAATCAGATTAAAAATGAAGGAACTTGACATTGTTATTATTGAAGAACGTGGCAGCAGACGTAATCTTTAGTGATATGGCATTTAAACAGAATGGGAGAAAAATTATTACAAAACAGATATTTGATGATAAGAAAAAGACCCTCATCAGAAAAAGAACTAGATCTTATTTTATTGATGCAGTCAGAAGTGCTTTATAATCTAATAGGAGAGGATTGGTTCGCAAAAGAACTACTGCTAAGAAGGCAGGGAAAACATCAAAAGGGAGTCGAGATTTACAAGGCCGAAATATCAGATGTGTGAATATTGGAGTGCAGTTAATATCATACTGATTTGGAGGAAAATGGATCATAGCAAGTAAGGAATAACGTAAACTTTCATGTTGTACCGTCCTAATGAAGAACATTATCTTATCTAAGCTATAATGTTACATTTTACTTCTTTGCATATGTTTTATTAAGTTCAACTCGGAGCTCTGTGCTTGCCTCAGAAATGTCTTTCAGTTATTCTCTTAATATCATCAGTTTTCAATTTGAACAAAAAGTGTTATCTTTCTAGAAGTTGCAATGGCTAGAACCTTAAATTTGCCATACGTAGGACAGATATTACAGTCCAAAATATTAATGTAGGATATACGAATTATGTTCCCATGTATGATGACCAATAGACGTCTTTCTACAACAAACAAAAATCAATCTCAAATCAGTATATCCCGAACTTTCATCAGTGGGACAAGATAGTCATATGAAATGTCTAAATTTGGTATACTAAACGAGTGTGTAGCATGAGTAGTCGCTTCGCAGGACCGATTTTCACTGTTCCAAGGTTCAGATTTTGTGTGCACCTCATGTGGATCGACTATGCAGATTTATGTTTGCTAGCAAACACTTGTGGGTTCCAGCTGGAAACGTATTCTGGATTACTTGTAAATGTTCGAATCTGCAATCCAAGAGACTGTCATCACATACGTAATGAGAAATAAATCTCAAATATAAAATTATCTAAAGAACAAATTGTCAAATCTTTTCTTTAGATATAGGAAAGAATAAACCAAGATGATTTATAGAAGAATTAAAGAAGATGCATGGGAAACATTCCATACTCCCACAGTTGACCATGAGAGAGAAATTTTCTTCAAATTAAAGAGTTGAAACAAATAGCGATACTCCTAAGGATGACATCATCTGTGTATATTGCAAATATTATTTACTATGACATATGTAGGTTGGTGGTTTAATAAATTAGGGTCTAGAAATGACATTTGCATCCATAATGTTACGCTGCCCGAAAAAAAGACCGTTTTAAGTTCGATTTTATTAACCGACTGAAGGAACTTTTATCTACGTTGTTGATCGACAAACAGAAGTTTTTCTCACCGAAACTCGGAGTTGGTTTTAAATTTAATGAGAAATTTAAATAAATGAGATAAAAGAATGCTTTTGTTCTTTAATTTTCAAACGCACTTAACCATGATAAAAAAATGCCATTATAGCCTTTATTTGTTCTTTGCTGATAAACAGCGTGATCAAAATTATATTGATCAATATCCCTCACTGATGAAAGTACTTAGAATATTAGAATAAAGAAATGGTCGTCTATGAGTAAGTAATTATCCTGATTCTACAAGGATATACATTACGAGTGAACTATAATAAAAAGGGATTCTCTTAATATACAACCACTCTCTGTATTTCCGGAAAATTCTCGAGATGAAGAAACCTGCATACGAAGAGAAACCCTTGAATCGAAACAGGTGTAGGATAGAGTATTAGTTCATCTAAGTACATTTTAAAGCACTAATTTCTGGTAGTGAAAGATAATATTAATTAATTTTAATACTTTTTATTTTATTGTTATTATTATTATTTTTTTTTGAAAGGGTAATCACATATTCCGGTATTGACTGAGTGGGCAGTTTCAATCTCCACTGGCAGCCAATCAGAGATAGCTGGTCCAAGGCTATCACTAATTAAGCAGCACGCAGTGAAGAGAGATGGCTCAACAAGTGCCGCCATCTCGTGGTCCCTAACCCTAACACTCGTATTTAATCTGAAATAATGTAGGTTCTACGGTCGATTTTCTGGAGTTTGCGGGATGACAACTCCGAGTTTACGGGAAAAAAACCCGCTTTCACGTGCCAGAGATCGACTAACTCGGGAACCGGTCGAAAAAAAGGCTTAGAAAAATTTCCTCTAGTCGATGACTAGATTCGAAACAAAGTCTTCCTTCGTGCGGTCAAGCGCCCTGGTGTGCAAACCACTTGGTGCTAACCACAGGCTCCACTTGGTGTTACTTCTAAAATCTAAAGACTGCATTTGGTTATTCCAATTCTCCTGCGTGAATCCTTTAAATGGCTTATTAATGGGGACAACTAAAAGGTTGTAGCCGGCTGGTTAGACCACATGGAATTAAAACTAACCGAGTTTTCAACTGGCTAAGTTTATTCTTAATAACCTCAGTTCTATGCAACGAAACAAACTGTGTTGTTGAACCTTGAAATTTAACGATGCCTTCGTCTGTTGCCATTCGTTTCGATTGTTGAATAATCATTTTTGTGGACACTGAAAAACCCGATTGTCTAATACCCACATTTTTAATTCTTCTTCAACGTCTGACCATTTTTCAATTCCTTTACGGAGATTATTTATTATGTTTAGTCTCTTTACGGTGCTACTGCTCTATTGTCATTTGACTTCCAATCAAAATGCTAACTAAAATTTAGAAAGACGCACCCCGGTTTTTAGACAAATTTTTAGGGAGAAAAAAGTGCTTCTTATACGCCGGCAAATACGTTCTTTCACTAATAATATATTTATCTCACTAACATTTTATATTTTTCGAAAGGTTTGGAAATTTAAAAAAAAAAAAAAAAAGAAGGAAATTGCTTCATTGTTTGCAAAATGTTTCACAAATTCCCGATAGATGGCTGTGCCGTACAGTAATTTCGGCTTGTCATTTACGTATACAGTATACTAACAATAGATTAACCAAGTGATTTTGAGAAACGTGTTAATTTAATGGTTTGGTTTGGTTACTATTCAGTATATATTATTCAATATAATTATATATAATTATGAATGTACGTTGTCTTCCGTTCGGGCCCCTTCAGATCCTCCCGGAAACGAACAAATAAATTCTGAAATTGTATCCTGGACCCGATTATATCACCGTAATTTTTGATCAAAATTTACGAAAATATACCTAAAATAGTTCTTTATTTTTTGATGTATCATAAATCAACTTATGATTATTTGTTGTTCCGTGTAAGGGCCGTATCCTAATTTTAATCGGATCGGATGCATGTGGTCCGGCCCTAAAAGTCGGCTTACTACCTGATAACTCATTCTTCTCGACATTCGAGCCTGTTATATTAGCGGGCTGTTAGGGCGGCGTCAGCGACATAAAATATTCGGCGAACTCTCGAGTCCAATGAGAAACATTCTTGTAAAATTCTCTCATCTATTTTCGTTGAATCTTCAAAATTAATTTATTTATTAATGCAAAATTAATGTAAAGAATATTTGAATAAATCTCTTAACTTTATATTACTATTTTATATTATTTTGAAAATTTATATAACTTGAAAAAATTTGTATAAGCAGGACTAATCCGTAGGTAACATTATACTGTAAAGCGGTTTTCATTTCCTGTTCGTTTTATTCACACTTTGTTCAAAAAAAAAAAAAAAAACTTTTGGAAAGGCGCCGAACATTAATCGCACACACAAGAAAAACACTATGCATCGGTCCTGGGGGGGGGGGGGGGGGTACAATGCCTTCTTGAAAGAAATCAAAGCAAAATTAAATAATAAAAAAATAATAATTTAATATCATCCGAGTAAAAAAAAATGAAGCAATTTATATTACTAATACATGGAATGTCAAAAAAAAAAAAGAAAAAAAAGAAAATAGGCGTGTTGATTGTAGGCGGATGTGACGTCCTTCTTGCCAGTTTTTATACAGGTTGACGCTATTAAGCAATTTTATTTCACTCTGAAATAATAATGTAACATGTTCAATTATAATTTAAAATCTATAAAATAATATATTATGCTTTATTCTAATATGTTATTTTATAATATTTCCTAAAATCTAATAAAACATTGTATATATTAATGAACGTTTCATACTATAATATGCAACTATATTATGCAAATGAGATTTGGAACAGACAGCGCTTGAACTATTAGTATCTTATGCATACAGAAGAATCTACTTGTCTATTAAGAGGTCCCATAGTGTCTAAATTTTAATAAATAATAAAATCACTCGATGTACCTTGACACCATAGAAAGCTTTTTTTTTTTTTTTTCGCCTCCGCTTAATTTTCATGTTTAGGGAAAATAAAAGTATTCTAAATATTCTAATGGCATCCAAATAGGGGCGAATGTTGGTCTTGAAATTCACGCTTGCTCTTGTTATCATTCAGGGAGTGAGAGATGTGATTGAAGTCTGATTAGCGGAATAATGAATTACTGACCATTTAAAACTATATATTTAGAAATTTATGTACATTTAATCATACAAATACAACATTTATTTTACAAATGATATTCTTTTTCAATTTAGCTACTTGAATACAAAATCTACACTACAGTTCTTCTTTATGAACTGGTCAATAACATCGTCATAAAAAGTTGGTTGTAACTTAATAAATGCATGCATTTATAGGCATTCCATTAGGCTTTTATTCTTGTAGATAGAAGACGTCTTAGGCTTGCGCGGCAATAATTGAGCTTTGCGTTGTGTATCGAAGGCCGATGCTTACTCGTTTAGTCAAAGCTGCCTTCGCTTGCTCGGTTGCAGGAGCTTCCAGATCCTCGCAGCAGCACTGTGATTTCATGCGCGCGCATAGCCATTTCCACTCCCTTCACGTCGTCTTAAACACAGGCCATAAGCAGTTCTTTCTCAAGTAATGAGCTTGCGCAGCAAGCATGGAGAATTCGCCCCTGAATCCAAACCTTCTGAAAGCTACCTGTCTAGGAGAACCTCACTTACAGTAACAAGCAAATTAATCCGAATAAGCCAAATTTTCGTTAATGTTTTGGCTTAAGTTCGCTATTTTTATTGAATGCTGCGGTTTTAACTATCTCTGCGTTTTTAATCGTGTAAACAGGTTGATATGCGTATTGTTTTATTCATATTGTGTAGCTATACCTCTCCAATAAATTCAGAAAATATGTACTCTTTCTCAGCACACATCAATGACTCAAAGACAAATTGCCATTGAGTGTGGTGTTGGTTTGGGTACTGATAATACGATTATAAAGAGGTTTAGGGAGAGACAGGTACCTTTTCTCCTGACAGAAAAGGAAAATGTGGGCGAAAAGGAAAACTGCACTTACTCAAGAATGTTTACTAATTAAGGAAAGCAACATGAATCCAAGATTGTCTCTGTAGACTTAAATACAGACTTGGCAGCTAGTAGGATTAATGTTTCTGATATGACAGTCTGTTGAAGAGTGTTGGAAGCAGAGAGGACTGCCCACAGACCAAAATGAAACAATTGTCGAAAAAGGCTATGCAGAAAAAGAGGCCCCAGTGGGCAAAAGTGTACAAAGAATTGGACTGTTGAGAAGTGGAAGAAGGTTACATTCTCAGAAGAGCATTTTCTTTGTCCAAGGAAAGCGAGTACCTTATGTTCGCAAATCAGAGGCTGAGAAGACGTCTCCCGCCCACCTTCAACAAGCTCCTAAACCCCACCTAAAAGATGTTCTGGGGTTGTTTTACACATGACGGTCCAGGATCACTTGAGACTGTTAACTGTATAATGATATGCGACCAACAATAAATATATTGGAGAAAAAAGTGGTCCCACAGATCCAAAAAGTCACACGAACTCTTCTTCCAAAAATAAATAAACTAAAATAAAATAAAAAAGTGAAAGAGTTCCTTAAATTTTGATTCAAAGGATAACTTAATACAATTCATAATAAAAGTATGGTTTCGAGATGCTGAAATAGGAAAAATGTGTTCTGCGTTAGTAGACTCCATGCGTAAGCAAATTAATGAACTTATTAGGACCAGAGAAGCAGATATAAATTATTTGGTAAAGTTCGAGTTTCATTTTTGTACTTATTTTGTTGGGAAATTAAATTTTTTCTTTAAAATGTGAGTGTTCGGATTAATTTGTTCGCTACTGTACTACCCTCCCCCCTCCCCATATAGATATGTGGGAGAAGGAAAAAAAAAAAAAAGAATCCAACACCTATTTAGAATGGATTTGTGTTTCAAGGCTGATTGTCATGACAGTGCGGAACATATGCGAACAAATTTAAGCCGGTTGAACGAATATCCGCATATTATTAGCCTGCTGTAGTAAGGCCATAATAATAACAAGTATGCCTAAATACACTGTATATTCTAGTACTTAAATTGTTTACGTATATACTAACAATGGACATCGTGGCTAGCTTTGTCTGGTTTGTCTGAAAAACTGCCTTTCTCGGATGAGACCGGTTGTTCAACTGAAAGGATCAGATAAGCGTTCTTCACGTGCTAGACGAGATTCAAACTCAAATCTTCAAACTAATATAAATTGATTTTGTTCCTAGGCGACTTTTTTTTTATTACATCTGAATACATGTTTTTGCGACACCAACAAAACTATATGGAGCAACTTGCTCGCCTCTAGTTGCTTCCTCGCCTCCCAAGGAAATTATCATAATACAGTCAATAGAGAAGGGACGTTTCTTAATTTCATTCTTTTAATAGTACACCGTTGACGATACGAAGAAGAAAAAAAAAAAGAGGTCTCATACGGCGTTGGCAAGATATTTCCTCCCTAATTTTTTTTTTTCTTTGTGCGTGCATGCATATGTGTTTAACAGGCAAATCAGTGGACATAAATGTTTGCGATTATACGTATGAGATAAATTTCATGGCCCACTGTGAGACCCCGTCTTGTTTATTGGTGGACAGAATACAACCATTTTGGGAAGATGGGGGGTACAATTATATATCCCAATAACTTTTGGATAAAATGTAATAAAATTGTGAATACACACAAGAAATGTCTATGTGATTCTATTATAATTTCACTCAGCACAATGTAATTGGAAGAATGATTCTAATGATAATAAAATTAGGATTGAGTTAAAATATCTTCCAATTTGGCTTTTAATCGACGCATTTGACTGGTCAAATTAGGCAAAACAAAATTATATATCTAAGACTAAAGCCAAAAACTAGATCAACGTTTCGTAAACCTCGTTTTATCGGCAAGCAGTACATATAGCATAACATAAGTAGTACAGTAGCGTAAATATACATTTACGCTATTTCTGCACATCTTATTTCTTTGATGTTGAGTAGTTTATTATTATTATTATGTGACACCTCCAAGGAGTCCAAAGACTCATTGAGGGAGAGTGTGACAACAGCATCGAACGATTGTTCCCCTTCCAATCAAAAATTTTGGATTTTTTATTACTAGCGCTCAAGCTTGTTTAACTTTTTGCTGAGCCATTAGTAGCAGAGGCTGTACCAATCGACCAACCTTTGCTGGCAATACCAGCTATGAATAGCGTACACATGCTTGAGTTACTCCAACTGTACAGGTTCAAGGATGTCCAGACAGGAATGAGATGCAATTAATGAAAACCGGTTTCGCTATTGGTGGCCACAGGAAAATTGAGTCGCAGCAATCCTACGTGCCTGTGTTTTAGTTATATACAAAAGATTCGTCAACAACCTAAAGGTGTAACAAAGGACAAACCGGGCTGTTGCACCCTTCTCTGATTCCAACTATTGGATTGTTCTACTGTCTAGTTCTTTATTTTGAATGTTAATCAGATACTAATTTCGTTCCCATTAATTTGAAAAACGGACACAGAACAGGACTATAGGAAACGATAGAATGCAATACACAGTCGTCGACAATGAAAAGATTACTAAAAAAATTATAAAATGACTTAAAAATATAGCTTTTCTGTTCAAATTAAACATATTTGGTCGTTTGAAATTTAAACATAAAAAACGTATTGTTTAATACTGACCATATACAAATAGTTTAACATTCTTTGCCTACCCGTTTCGCTAGCAAGGTGTCTAGCTTTTTCAAGGCGTTGACGGAAAAGTATAAAAAATACTAGTAAATGCAAATTGAAAGGAACATTAAAAACGTTGTAAACATTCTAGTAGCTAAGGTTACACGTTCACGTGACAGAGACTGAGTGGACTTATTGTTTTTAATCATTATCACGCATGCGTGTTTGTTGTAAACGTCTAACCATCACAAGACACACAAACTAAGCATTATCCATATGTTGAAAAATAGAACACGTAAGTGTTTATATCAGAAGAGGAGGATACACAGACTGAAATCTCACTAATAGCCAAAACATTATCACAAAATGGATACTCTCCTAACACCATCAAAAAATATCTGTACGGTGACAACCCCAGACAAGAAGGACCAAACTCCCAGCACATTTCTACTGTAGTGATTCCTTTCATCAAGTCAATTTCTTATCAAATAGCCAGAATACTAAAAGCCCACAACATCAGAGTGATCTTCAAACCAACCACCAGCATCAAACATTTTTTAGGATCACCAAAAGACAAGGTGTCATTCTACAAATATCCAGGAGTATATACATTCCTTGCTCCTGTGGTCTCGCCTATATCGGATAAACTTCACGGAGTTTGGAGATCAGACAGAGAGAGCACGTTGGTGATGTAAACCACAACAGAAGTATTTTCTCCGGCTTAGCACATCATTTCTGTGCGTCTAACCATACGATAGAGTGGCAAAATAGCTCCATGCCATATTTAGACGACGATTATAGACATCGTTTATTCAAGGAAGCCGCAGTAGTGTTAAAAACTGGCGGAAACATCAACAGAAACCAGGGTACTATTCTTAACAGTTCATGGAAAAACCTCATCCTCTCTCTAAATCCATCTTAACTACAGCTAACTAGTAATAACATTATGCGTTTACAACAAACACGCATGCGTGATAATGATTACGAACAATAAGTCCACTCAGTCTCTGTCACGCGAACGTGCAACCTTAGCTACTAGAGTGTTTACAACGTTTTTAATGTTCCTTTCAATTTGCATTTACTAGTATTTTTTATACTTTTCCGTGAACGCCTTGAAAAAACTGGACACTTTGCTAGCGAAACGGGTAGGCAAAGAATGCTAAAATATTTGTATATGGTCAGTATTAAACAGTAAGTTTTTTATGCTTATATAGCTTTTCTCTAAATTCCGAAAAAAATTGCTTTAATATAAGCTGACCAAATAGGATTTGTTTCCGATTCTGTAGGCACACACAAATTTTCAGACCGTATATTTTCATAAAATATGTAAGCATCCATTTACGTGGAACTGCTATAAGATGTGATACATCTTTACCGCTAATCTTTGCTATTCAGTGAACTATTATAGCACAGTGTAAAATGATTTGTGAATTGTTTTGTACTTCATTTTATTTAAAAGAGTATTTAACCGTCCTTATTAAATACAGAATAAAAATCAATTTTAAGGAAATGTAATCTTTTCGTTCGCTTTTCATTTTTTTTTACATAAATTTAATATTTTATTGCAGTTATTTTTGCAAGAAAAAATAAATTTTATTCCTTATGTATAGGGATTTCAAATACGTAACAAACATCGTATAATATTTCATAGCAGTTTCTCCTCCACTTGACATTTACTTTTAGCCACTCAAGAAATTTCGCCATATACGAAACTAACTTCCACGGAATAAATTTATATAGTTAGTCCGAAAAACATCTCAAATGTCATTATTTATTTATGATAATATTATTAATAATACACGTATTAATGTAACACTATTATATTATATAATAAACTCATAATAAGCGGATTATGAATGTGTACATCTTTTGATATATTTTTAATTTACCAAGTATGCTGTTTTCTTGTTTATATAAGCAGACTAACCTTTACGAAAGCAGACGAATTAGTCGATTCTTATATAGTACTAAAATCGTAATATTTATATTTAAAAAAATATTCATTTTCAATTCAATTCTAGGACGTGATTCTTTTAATACTGTATATAATTCTAATTTGTAGAATCTATTTTTATTATTGTATTTTTATTTGCAATGGAGGCCACAACCAATGATATTTTAGCGTGATTGTCCTTCAGTAGCGATCTCCTCCCCCCCCCTTTTTTTTTTCTGGGTCACATAACGCGATCGAAGATTGTTATTAGTTTTATGCTTTTGAAATTTTAATATTCAGATCAACTGTAATGTAAAATAATAAAAAAAAACTTACAAAAGTTTTTAACCGTTTCTACAGTATCACCATTTTAATGATAACGTATGCCACAAGTAAAAAGCTCGCTAACAAATTAGCGAGCATTGTCGGCAAACAAACATCGCTACTCAAAGATAACTGAAAAATTGCTATTCTTATCTACGTAGATAAATTATCTAAAAGTTGTGTGTGCACGATCAATTAACATAAGTATTATTAACAGATTTAGATTTATATATTTATCAAGTCAACGCGTACGAAATGTAATGATACAGAATAACTGTCACAATCTTTACTTACTCTCATAAGCAGATTCAAGTTGTAATATTACATACGCGTGGCGCTTCAGTAGCTAGACCTCATTACATTGATTTATTCATTAATATTGCATTTTTTTAAAAAAAAATACACTATTAATATTATAATATTTAAGACCAATATTTTTAACTTTATATTTCTAAACGTATTTTAACAATTATCGCTCAACTGAATTATAACTGATACAGACGTTTTAAACCACATTATTTTACTTTTACAATAAGTAAAAGCTTGCGTAATGTATTGCTATTGCAGAACTACGACTTTTCGATCAAAATATCAGACATAACTTACCTTTCATAAGCTTTGGTAATGATTAATTAGTTTCTCACTAATGTAATGCTTTTAATTGTGTTGAATTATCCATGAAATATCCAAGACGTCCAAAGTAAGTTACATGCTTCTAAACGGTTGGGTAAAAAGTCTTATCATACCAAATACAGACGAACGAAACCCTAGATACGGTGAAACTGGTATGGAAAAGGTAGGCCACGATGGACGACCTAAGGAAAGTTCAGCGGACGGCCCAGAAATAGTTTTGCACTTTCCTTAAACTCGCCAATAAACGAAAAGAATCAGTCACAATAATTGCGTTTATAGAACCTTGTTTTGAAGGTTACGTTTTCTTCAAAGTCACTTACTGAGAATTTTTCCTTCATTAAACAAGTGTAATTGGTGTTTTCATAAAAGGGTGATAAGCATCATAAAGATTATTATTTTTCTTTCTTTCTCCCCCCCCCTTTGGCTTGTCCAATTGCTCAATCTTTTGTGGTCTTTCAGGTAGCTTGCAGTTTCGAAAACAGGGTGTGTATTTGTATATGTAGGATAATGCACTACTTAAATTCGATTTGTAGTTTTGGAGGATTTGCTTGGCCTATTTTATTATTATTATAATTATTTCAGTATCGGATTATGAATATTCTTATTATAGGCCCCTACTTCCAAAAATAGAAAAAAAAAAAACTGATGTTAAGAAATTTTAAATAGTTATCGTATGCTTCCAGTATATTATTGCATGATGCATTCTTAAGCATTGTTTCTTTCTTCCCAATAAGTTTGAGACTTGAACAGGATCATAAAAGAAATTATGTTACCTGATCTATGAGATTATTCTGTCTTCCTACCACCTTTATTAAACCCATCCTGTCAGTGAAGTTTTTAACTGGCAGCGGGAAATGCATCCAACATAAATTTTGCAGACGAGACATGGTTTTGTTATGCATTACCTGTCTGGGAAATAGATTAGAGTTGGTCTCGTCTAGAACTGTCTTTTCAAAGCAGGAGTTATGTTAGTCAGGTTAGTCAAAAGCTATAATTTTTCCTGCACAGACAAACCCCTTCATTAATAAAGAAAGATATACTAGACTGGACACAAAGCTAGCCACCTTATTCATTGAAAATTAGGGTTATTAACATTACGTTTCATTTTTGATGCCACTTGCCATAGGCATCTCAAGCAGGAAATAGCTATGAAATATAGTGAGGAAGGTGCCCCCGAGTAAGAAGTGCCTTTAAAAGTATTCCAACAACTTTTATCGGTCTTCTCAGAATAAACAATAGGGAAATGTATGTCTTGTCTTAAGGTTTTTCACGAACCATTAGGGTTCTTTAGCTGGACTTTACAACCATGACTCTCTCTCGAGAATAAGGTGGTTGGCCCTATGCCTCCCTGTGAGTCTCCTATGTCTACAGATGCGTGTATTCACGGGGCCGGTTTGCTTGTTCTGGGGGACGAAAAATCCGAGTTTCCGGGTGAAAAAATCCTACCTCCGTAGGAGATCGGCTAACTCGCCTTTAGTCGAAAGAGACCTGATAAACGTTCCTCACATCGCTTACGGCAACCCAACCGAACCCGGGTCTTTCCGACCAAGGGGCTTCGTCTATACCGACTGAGCTACAGAGACTCTTATGTAAATATATAATCGTGTCAATGTTAGATTAGTTTATAAACTAATTACTGTTGCATAAACTTATACATTTATTTGTTTTTCATATATTCATTTATCACAGAAACAGGTTAGGAGATAAACATAACTTTCTGATGGAATTCATTCACAATTTATACAAAACTATTTTGATACGTGTGGAACTTGAAACATATAGCCTAGAGCTGTGATCATGGTAAGGAACGGAAGAAACAAGAAATCAGACATGTGAAGTAATATTAATTTTTATTTATATTACTTCATATGCACTCTGATTTGGCCGATTGGGTGTCTCCTCCTCTCTAAACTGGACATAACTAGCGAGCAGCGAGTTTGAATCTCACTGAAGAGTAGATTTTTTTAAGATGAGAGATGAATTTTTGTCGCCTCTGACCGTCGCTTTGCTTCTTGGAGACATGAAGTGGCTTGAAAATAAGGTTATATGTTTGATCTCCAGTGCAACATGTACGATGCAAAGACATCTTTTCTAGAACACAGGTTTACTTTTCACAAAAGTTTATATTTGTATTCTTTTTTATTAACATTTTTGTATAAACATTTCTTATTACATAAAAAATAATTAGAAAATATTCAACATATGAAATGAAAATATTTCGAAATTGTATATATAAGTTTAGGTTTTTTTTCCTTTCTCTCAACCCAGTTCTGATCTGGCAAACGAGATGTTTATTCGAACATCAGTCTTAATAATCAATAAAATGATTACCAACGTTTGTGCAATAATCATTAGAAATAATACCGACATTAGTCCATCAGGCTTGTACATTTTTATTTGCTTTGTACCTGCGAAAGAGAAAACAAACTCAACGTTACTGATATCGATGTTCTGTGGTATCTTTTATCTATTGTGATCATTCCGCTTTAACCACAGTACAACTATGAAAATAGATTCCAAATTATGGTTCCACTAGTGCAACTCCTTAACGTCAATTTATGTAGTAAAAGGATTTTGCTACTATGATTTCAAACTGAAAATAACTTTATTCTTGATGTGTAGGAAGGCATTTGAATAAATAATAAATTTATTCATAATTATACTTTGGTTATACCAGAATCATTACAATACTCAATGTTAGTGATGGTTAAGTTATCCGACTAACTAAATCCTAATATAATTTTTTACGGGTATAAACAGCAACTGATTAATTTAAAAAAGTGTTTTTGAATTCGTGCATATGAAGCACAAATCTTGAGGAATATTTGTAATATATAATTAGACGTCAAAACATTAAAATCCAAGTTCCAAAAATGGAAAGGTTAAATATTCTAAAATTGCCACGAATATGCATATCTTCACTGTTTTTTTTTTTTTTTTTTTTTTTTGCCCACACGTATCTTGATTCAGGACCACTGGTTGCACCCGTATCCAAAAAACTTAGGTAGTCTCTTTACTCCAGAATAATTACTTGCATTCAAGAAATACAAGATTCACTCAAGTATGAGGTACTGCTCTTATAACTGGAAAGTGTCTCCTTGCTCCCTAAACCTCCCATAAAATTTTGAACTGTTTCCAACCGAGATCAGATTAACTAATAATCCCTGATTACCGAATTCATCCCAGTTGGTTCTGTTTAGCATAGAAGGCCTTGCATAATTTCTCTTTTCTTTTCAAATCCATCCTACTAACTATTCGCCTCTATTCGTCCCTGCTGTCTCTATTAGTATTTTCCAGAAGTTGCAATCTGGTAGTTCAAAGACGTCCATAATTTCTTCTTTGTATTTAATCTCTGTTCTAACCACAGTAAAGTGTGCTATGTATTTATACTTTTCATTTATGAAACTGCTATATAGTGTAAAATGAAGAAAAAAAATATATAGTGTCTACATTACAAAACATGCTATTTGGACTCTCTATCAAGTTCCTGAAGAAATCAAAGGTTATGGAGGTCTGACTAGACTGAACCTTCTTATGCCAGATTTGTTTGTCCAGAAAGTCCACTGCAGTCGAATTGATTCATAGCATGGACCAGACTAGAACACAGCAAACCAGATCCTATCAATTCGATTGCCATAATTCTCTTTGATACTGTCAATCCATCTCATTTCGGGTCTACTTCTTTTCCTAACGCCTGGATCACTTCATAATCTTGTTGATCAAGCGAATGCCTTACATTCTGACATGGCCGAACTATCGGAGCTTTTTCTTTTACCGGACAGTGTTAAGACCATTCATCATTAGTAACGCAATCAAACCATCTCACCCCCCCCCAACAGATGTTCCTTAAACACCGTTGATCCAATGCATCAAGTTTCCAATGATTCAATGTCTCTTCTCCATAATGCAAAATAGAGAGAACCGAAGAAGTTAAAATTAACTGTTAATTATAAATTTGGTGTTTACTGTTATTCTGTTGTTTTTAATTGATGAAAGTCTTGTTTTACCCACAGTGCTGGGAACATTACTCTGAAAATAATCGCTATACGAATAATTTTAAAAAGTACGTGCTTTTAAATATCAATGGTGAATCTATTTTCGTTTTACTGGCTATTTGGTTCTGTCATTAAAGTGGGGGAAAAATTCTAATACTGTTTCTTTGAAAGTGTGCAAATACGTCGATCTTATATTACCAAAATGACGCTGTAATGCTTTTGGCGTTTTATCAGATCATTAATTGAATTCTTATTGGAATGCTGGCTGTCTTGTGGATATAAAATGTGATGGCCTAACATAAAATTTTTAATTAATGCCTATAAGTGTTCACACGTCTATATATGTTCTCAAATAATTGCTAATGACGTTACGTATTTAATGTTCGGATAGCGTCACCAAATGGGTTACTAATAAAATGACATTGAGTTTGAATGTGAACTCATTCGGTTTCATAAAACGCAAATTCAAGTCGGTATCCAACTACGTAAGACGACAACACGCTCTTCCACGTATCAGACTATTCCAAGTAATAAATGTGATAGGAAAGCAGAGGAACAACCATCCATGATTGCTAAAAATGATCATTTTTTGTAGAGTAATAGAAAATAATTCACCCTTTTGAGGAACTGGAAATTGGGCATCGCGAAATTTCAGAAGGTCCTACTGGGATTAAGGATTAACCGACCTTTGTTTAAAATAACAGTATAGTCATTTAAAATTTCATACTCACCAGACAATGATTCAGACGGATCTGATACCAGATCCAGTTCGTTTGTTTTCTCTGTGGTATTACAAGCAATAATCTCCATTTTATTTTCTGCTGCAGAAGAAACGACGCCTGTTTTCTTTTCTGCAGTTGAAGCAATGTCTTCCTCTAATGTGATATAAGCAACAGTCTTCATTTTTTCCAAAGTGGGAGATAAGATGAATGAAACACTAAGTTGACAAATTCCAGTGGATTATAATGGAGTTCCCTATCAGTGTGCAGATAAGAAATATTGGTTCAAACAGGAAACAAAAACTGACATTTCAACTACAATATTTAATATCAAGAAAAGAAGTAACACTCCTGCTACAGTTATAATTCTAAAAATTATAAACAATTTTTTTTTATATCTTAAAATAATTATAAACTATTTTTGATGTCGTTTTTAATATGTGTTCCATATTCGTCAAATTTCGTTCAGCGACCTCTAACTTAATGTGATAATTTCTTTATTAATTATTATGGCTATTTTGCCTGTTTTTATTTAGGAGTACCGCTTTCATGATGTCATTGGCTTTTTACTCATCTAATCTTGCCCTACCGCTAATCTTTTTTCATCATATTCTATCCTCCTCCTTTCCTTTAAAAATTTCTCTCTCACCTTCTAAGAAGAAGGTCCTTCTTCCCAAACAATTCCCCATCCACCTTTAAAACCCGGGTTTTAAATTTCACGTACCTTGTCTCTTACCCGCAATTTTCCCACATCTCTCTATCACCGACCCTTCCTTTCAGTCAAACTTTATTAATATCGCCAGACGCCGCTCAATAAAATGACAACCAGGAACATCCTACAAATGTATGTCCGAAATTATTCCTTCCTTATATTCTTCATATATATATATATATATATATATATATATATATATATATATATATATATATATATATAAATAGCCATACAAATTAATATTTATTTAGAGGAAGAACATAGAAAATTTCCAGAAATAATATCTGTGATAATTTCTTGTTCTGTTGATTTCATTTAAATACGATATAAATTATTATTACGTGACATCTCCAAGAAGTCCAAGGACTCATCACAAGAGGGCACTCTACTCCACTTGCCTATTCACATCTAACCGTCTCCCCTACTATAGCGATAGTATCGTACATAGTATAGTATTAAATCAAATATAAGGCTCTAAATAGAGCCTTAATCAAATACAGTATAATGCAACTGTTTTCTGGATTTTAATATCGTATTTTACTAAAATCAATAAAAAATATCAGTTCACGATCGCTTTAATAGTAACTTAGTAACAGCAACTATAGTGTAACATAACTGCTTATGGATTATCTAGATTTCCGGTACCTTCAAACTCTGTCAGCTAGCTTTATTCACAGACGCTCACAATTAACAGTAAGAATAAATAAAATTTTGTAGTATATTTTAATATAAAATCTGGGATATCTAACATAATCACCCCTACTTTAATGTGAGTTTAACAAATAAGAAATAAAATATATTACCTGTACTGTATAACACGTTTCCCGTTTCAGCTCTGCCATTAACAGCCGATATTTACTCTGCGTGAAACATGACTGTCGCTTTAGTCTTGCACAACTACATGAAAGTATGAATACACCAAAGGGAAGATGTATTTGTACAAATATTTCGGAATTTATTCCGAAATATTTGTACATATATATTTCAAAATATTTCTAGTAATCGTGTATATAATCCCAAACAATTTTCTTAACATATTTACAACCAACGGAGAAACTAATTTTAATTTTTCTGCTGAAAAAAAAAAAAAAAAAAAAAACCGCAATAAGTTAAAGACGGGGATAAACGCATGATAAAAGAAGGCTGTAGGAGCAGAAAAAATTTATGTATAAAAAATTAAGAAGTGATGAATGATATACTTTACAACTGTAAGTTGTAACTAGAAAGAGAATTTATTATTATTATTTATTTTACTTATTATTACATGACATCAGTTATTAATGAAGTCCCAGGACTCAACGCTGGCAGTCACTCTACGCTATTCTAATCAAACTATATATATAATGAAGGTTGTTTTCTTGATCGTAAATTAGTAAATAATAATATTTGGTTAACCGATCAAGTGTTGATCAATATTTTATTAATTAACTGGACCAACTAGTTTCGCCACACTTATCTGTTGGCTTCTTCAGGGCACTTACATATAGGTTTAAACACTCTCACAATTATGTGTAACTGCAAAACTGACAAGAATAAAAACTGACTAGAATAATTACAAATGAAATAGTATCGAACGTGAGTGAAACACGTATCGCGTGTACAAGATCAGCTAGCTGTTGCTGAAGAACCTTCTGTAGTTTGTATTAAAGTTCATTTCTTCCGTTTTTAAGGCTCTGATTAGGGTTTTCCATATCTCTGGCAGTATTAGGCCTTGATTTCTGTTAAGGTTCACAGTAGAACGGGCGACTGTGGCTGCTTCTTTGAACATTCTTGAATGGTAATCTTCCTCTAAGTAGGGGGAACAGCTTTTGTCCCACTCGATGACATGGTTAGTTGTGGAGAAATGAGACGATAGCCCAGAAATGTCCTATGTCAAAAACAACATCTCTGTTGTTTTTGACATAGCCAATGTGCTCCTTTTGCCTGATTTCGAGGCTTCTCGAAGTCTGTCCAATGTAATTAGAGCCACATGAGCATGGAATATTATAGACTCCAGCATATTTGTAGAAAGGATGGTTGTCTTTTGGAGATCTTAGTAGTTTACGAATAGAATCTATAGCATTTCGACCTATAGGTTGAAATGCTACTCTTATTTTGTGTTGTTTGAGGAGATTGGCGAGCTTGTTGGAGATGCCACTTACATACGGAATTGCAATCGTTTTTATATATTGAATCTCTTCTTGTTCTCTTTGTGGTGGTTCAGAGAAAAGGATTTTATTGACTAGTCTTCTTGGATAGCCGTTCAAGTACAGATTGTTGGAAATAAATTTTAACTCATCTTGAAGGGTCTTGTTGTCCGTTGAGATGCAAATAGCTCTTTTCTTTAACATGTGTATAATGCTGAGTTTATGTGATATGTGGTGAGAGGAGTTAAAATGTAGGTAGCGACCTGTATTGGTCGGTTTTCTGTAGACCGATAGATTTAAACTGCCATCAGTTTGTTTTTTGATTAAGATGTCTAAAAACGGAAGTTGTTTTTCTCTTTCAAGTTCCAGAGTGAATTTAATAGAATGATGGAAAGCGTTGATCTTTTTGAGAAAATCATATATGTCATCTTTGTTGTTGTTCCATATGATGAAGATATCGTCCACGTATCTAAACAAAATTTTAGGTCTAGGAAAAATTTGTGATAGGATTTTGTTTTCTAAGTCTTCCATAAAGAGGTCAGCACATGAAGGTGAGAGTGGGCTTCCCATTGCCAAGCCTGTTAACTGTTGATAGATTTTATTTTTCCAAGAAAAATAATTGGAGTTTAGGCAGTGAGCAAACAATACGGTTATATCTTGTTGGAATAAGGTACTTAAGATGTCAATGACCTCTACTACGGGAACGTTTGTAAAGAGAGGGGTGAAATCTAAGCTGGCTAGAAGATCATTATCCGATATCTTGATGTTTTTTAGCTTTTCTACGAAATGTCCAGAGTTTTTGATGTAACTCTCTGAGTTGTGGATGTATTGCTGTAGGAGTTTCGAGAGATGTTTTGACAATAAGTAGGTGGGCGAGTTGATTGCATCAACGATTGGGCGTAAAGGAATACCCTCTTTGTGCACTTTTGGAACTCCATAGAGTCTCGGAGTTAAAGGATGCATCGATTTTAGTTTTTTAATCAAATCTGTTGGCCAGTTAGATAAATTGCGTAGTAATTCGTTGGTATCATTGTGATTTTTTAATGTTGGATCTTTTGTTAAAAGACGGTAAACAGACAAGTCAGAAAGTAGATGGTTAACTTTGTCTTCATAGTCCTTTGAGTTCAGTATCACAGTACTGTTTCCTTTATCTGCTTTAAGTACTATGATGTCTTTGTTGTTTTTTAAATCACGAATAGTTCTTTTATCCAGTGATGAGAAGTTTTGTTTTGTGGAATAGGGCGCGGAAAGTATTATGCAACTTTTTAATCTTAGATCATTTGCTGTGTGAGGCGGTAATAATGAGATTCCTTTTTCTAGACTACAGATGAAATCTATCTTGAGAATCTGTTGTGGAGCTATTGCATAGTTGAAACCCTTTTTGAGAATGTCGATTTCAGGTTTCTTTAAGATGTGGTTTGAAAAATTAAGAATAACTTCGTTGTCTGGTAGAGAAGGTTTAGACTCATTGTGGGTGGTATAGAGGTTCCCCCTACTTAGAGGAAGATTACCATTCAAGAATGTTCAAAGAAGCAGCCACAGTCGTCCGTTCTACTGTGAACCTTAACAGAAATCAAGGCCTAATACTGCCAGAGATATGGAAAACCCTAATCAGAGCCTTAAAAACGGAAGAAATGAACTTTAATACAAACTACAGAAGGTTCCTCAGCAACAGCTAGCTGATCTTGTACACGCGATACGTGTTTCACTCACGTTCGATACTATTTCATTTGTAATTATTCTAGTCAGTTTTGCAGTTACGCATAATTGTGAGAGTGTTTTAACCTATATGTAAGTGCCCTGAAGAAGCCAACAGATAAGTGTGGCGAAACTAGTTGGTCCAGTTAATTAATAAAATATTGATCAACACTTGATCGGTTAACCAAATATTATTATTTACTAATTTATGATCAAGAAAACAACCTTCGTTATGAATAGAGTCAATGGTGATACGAAAATCAAGGTACGTCGTTTTGAAATCCTAAAATGTAAAAAGGCAAGGTTACTAAACCATCTCACTTTTTTAAAACGTTGCCGTGATAACTGCATAATTCCTAAGTTTTTACATCTTAAACCTCTTTTCAATACTAGACAAGCTAAAAATATTTATTTCAAGACATCGATGCTCCTCATTCGTGAAAGGTTACATCACACAAGATTTGTGCTTAGTCAAATTGACTCACAATGTTATGAACTGTTCATGGATCTATCCAGCTCTTTAGATGAGGAAATTTGGCAAGCGTTAGATAAAATGATCAACACCAGTTTCACCAAAGCTTTTAACAAAAGCAGACAGACCCAGATTAAAAAATTTAACCACCTTTATACCACCCACAATGGGTCTAAACCTTCTCTACCAGACAACCAAGTTATTCTTAATTTTTCAAACCACATCTTAAAGAAACCTGAAATCGACATTCTCAAAAAGGGTTTCAACTATGCAATAGCTCCACAACAGATTCTCAAGATAGATTTCATCTGTAGTCTAGAAAAAGGAATCTCATTATTACCGCCTCACACAGCAAATGATCTAAAATTAAAAAGTTGCATAATACTTTCCGCGCCCTATTCCACAAAACAAAACTTCTCATCACTGGATAAAAGAACTATTCGTGATTTAAAAAACAACAAAGACATCATAGTACTTAAAGCAGATAAAGGAAACAGTACTGTGATACTGAACTCAAAGGACTATGAAGACAAAGTTAACCATCTACTTTCTGACTTGTCTGTTTACCGTCTTTTAACAAAAGATCCAACATTAAAAAATCACAATGATACCAACGAATTACTACGCAATTTATCTAACTGGCCAACAGACTTGATTAAAAAACTAAAATCGATGCATCCTTTAACTCCGAGACTCTATGGAGTTCCAAAAGTGCACAAAGAGGGTATTCCTTTACGCCCAATCGTTGATGCAATCAACTCGCCAACCTACTTATTGTCAAAACATCTCTCGAAACTCCTATAGCAACACATCCACAACTCAGAGAGTTACATCAAAAACTCTGGACATTTCGTAGAAAAGCTAAAAAACATCAAGATATCGGATAATGATCTTCTAGCCAGCTTAGATGTCACCTCTCTCTTTACAAACGTTCCCGTAGTAGAGGTCATTGACATCTTAAGTACCTCATTCCCACAAGATATAACCGTATTGTTTGCTCACTGCCTAAACTCCAATTATTTTTCTTGGAAAAATAAAATCTATCAACAGTTATCAGGCTTGGCAATGGGAAGCCCACTCTCACCTTCATGTGCTGACCTCTTTATGGAAGACTTAGAAAACAAAATCCTATCACAAATTTTTCCTAGACCTAAAATTTGGTCTAGATACGTGGACGATATCTTCATCATATGGAACAACAACAAAGATGACATATATGATTTTCTCAAAAAGATCAATGCCTTCCATCATTCTATTAAATTCACTCTGGAACTTGAAAGAGAAAAACAACTTCCGTTTTTAGACATCTTAATCAAAAAACAAACTGATGGCAGTTTAAATCTATCGGTCTACAGAAAACCGACCAATACAGGTCGCTACCTACATTTTAACTCCTCTCACCACATATCACATAAACTCAGCATTATACACATGTTAAAGAAAAGAGCTATTTGCATCTCAACGGACAACAAGACCCTTCAAGATGAGTTAAAATTTATTTCCAACAATCTGTACTTGAACGGCTATCCAAGAAGACTAGTCAATAAAATCCTTTTCTCTGAACCACCACAAAGAGAACAAGAAGAGATTCAATATATAAAAACGATTGCAATTCCGTATGTAAGTGGCATCTCCAACAAGCTCGCCAATCTCCTCAAACAACACAAAATAAGAGTAGCATTTCAGCCTATAGATACTATTCGTAAACTACTAAGATCTCCAAAAGACAACCATCCTTTCTACAAATATGCTGGAGTCTATAATATTCCATGCTCATGTGGCTCTAATTACATTGGACAGACTTCGAGAAGCCTCGAAATCAGGCAAAAGGAGCACATTGGCTATGTCAAAGACAACAGACAGGACATTTCTGGGCTATCGTCTCATTTCTCCACAACTAACCATGTCATCGAGTGGGACAAAAGCCGTTTCCCCTACTTAGAGGAAGATTACCATTCAAGAATGTTCAAAGAAGCAGCCACAGTCGCCCGTTCTACTGTGAACCTTAACAGAAATCAAGGCCTAATACTGCCAGAGATATGGAAAACCCTAATCTGAGCCTTAAAAACGGAAGAAATGAACTTTAATACAAACTACAGAAGGTTCCTCAGCAACAGCTAGCTGATCTTGTACACGCGATACGTGTTTCACTCACGTTCGATACTATTTCATTTGTAATTATTCTTGTCAGTTTTGCAGTTACGCATAATTGTGAGAGTGTTTAAACCTATATGTAAGTGCCCTGAAGAAGCCAACAGATAAGTGTGGCGAAACTAGTTGGTCCAGTTAATTAATAAAATATTGATCAACACTTGATCGGTTAACCAAATATTATTATTTACAAACTATATATATTCAACATCCATACCGCTTGTGATTAACAGCCAACAATTGTTGTCTGTTAATTACGTATTATCAGCCCGTTTTTCCAGGATAAAAACGGGCTGATAATACGAAATGAGGATATTAGTTACTGAAGGCAATAATTCAAAATTAAGTATTCAGCTTGCTGGACAATTTAGTAACCAAAACAGGAACTTTAATTTAAATCAATAGACAATACTTCATGTTTATAGGGTTAAATCCTATTTAAATATTGTAATCTTTAAATGGGAATCACTTACTTGCCTTTAGACACATACCACCTACTGAATTAGAAATTTTATGGAGATATACGTAAACCACACTTACGTAGAGTATAAGCAAAACTTGGACACGTGCATCACCACTTGTTTTACTAAAGCTGCTTGTTAGGTGTGTGTCTCACAATGGGAAAAACAAAGCATCGTTCGGAGTTCAATAAAGGACATATCGTGGGTAGCTGTCAGGCTGGAGGCACGATTTTGAAAACAGCAGAGCTGACTGGTTTCTCAAAAGATGGGGGGGGGGGGGATATCACTGGAGCTTAACCAGTGGAAGAATAACCACACATTGCTTGTCTAAGACGGGTGACTGCGGTCCCAAGACGGTCAGGAACGACATCACCGTAGTCTTGTACGGACAAACAGAACTTTTTGTGTGCAGCAGTTGACCGAAGCCTTTAATGAAGACTGTTACCGACTCATACGAGTATCTCACCGAACAATGCTCACGGAATTGAAGAGGATCGGTATTGGCAGTCGCATGCCTATATGGAAACCACTAAAGGCTAAAACATACCACAAGGTAAGGAAATATAGTGTAATATTCACTAAGGAACATTCTTTATGATATTGCTTCCGTAGCGCAATTGGAAGGACGACGGTACATTGCGCCCATCGATTGGAAAAGGTCCGAGTTCGATTCCCGTCGTGACGGGAGGAATCTTTATATGGACTTTTTCAACTGAAGGTGAGTTAGCCGATCTCATACGGAGCTAGCAGGGTTTTTTCCTCTCGGAAACTCGGGTTTTTCATCCCGCATACAGACAAATCGGCCCTTCAGAACACACGCAATTTTCAAACAAAACACACTTGTGGTGGTTGTGGGCGGTAGATGGCGCTGATGTAGTTGATTGGTAGTAGAGGGTCGGTAGTGTTGGAGACGGAGAGTTGTACAGTGGGTGTCCTCCCGCGATGAGTCTTCGGACTCCTTGGATGTGTCACGAATAATAATAATAATAATAATAATCTTCAGGGACTTTCCCATCACTCTCAAGTAGCAATCATAGTGTCCTGATCTGGTATTACAAGGGCGATAGGTAAAGAAAATTATTATTTTTTTCAATGCATCCTCCTGTTTTATTCGATGCAATCTAAGTTATGAGGACTTCAGGAAACACTTAAAGGAAGTAAATTCGACAAGAATTTACTTCCTTTAAGTGTTTTTTGGGAAGAATGCATCGTATGTAGCAGTCCTTCGATTTTAAAAAAAAGGCTTTGAAATTTAATATGTAAGGATCTCTCATTTAGTTTTTGTGCGCTAATAGTGCTACAATTGGACAATCTAATGGCTGACTAATATGAAGCTTATGATAACACCTCGATGGAAGATTGTTGGCTGTTAGCTCTAAACTACTCCACATTTCCATTAATATGTATGACTGCAGTCGTTTAGCCGCTTGTCTTTATATCTTGCCATACAGTGTAGTCACTTTTGAGGAGTGTGTGCTTCACTATTAAAACAGAGAGAGAGTTGAAATATTGGGGTGCTTCTGTTTTAGAATGAATTGTACTGATATGTACATTTTTGACGGAGGACTATACTGCAATATTGGGCGAACAGATATTCACAGGGTCAACTGTACGTTTTTTTTTTTTTTTTTTTCTGATTGATACGATGCCAGCATTCATTGTGTAGAAATTATGATCTGTTGGAGCAATTACTTTGCTTAAAACTATGATAAAGGTCGAAACGTCTAGGGTTGTTTTATCTTAATTGTAATGTAAGGTAATACATTACCTTAACACGTGCGTTTTGTCTAGCGTGATTCGTCACTCTATAACATAGCTTTCCAAGCTTCCACGTCCCACTGTACACGTTTTTGGCACCACTGAAGACAATGCTACATATTAGTTCAGGTAATGTGAGGCTTGCACATTGTGGTCCTACCATGGAAATCCAAGTTCCGAACCTTGGTTCTGAACGTTTTTATTCAGATTCGTGTTTCAATCACACGAAACCGCATTCAACGTGTCGGCTCAACGAATGGCGGTTTTTACATATCTTTCGTAGCACCCTAAGGTCACTTTCAGTGAACGTGGTGGATCGTCCACTGCGGGTATAGTTCGCCCACAGTTTGTAGATCTCTGCTTGGCGAGTTGCCAAGAATAGTTCGATTCATGCTGAAGGGGAGAGAAAGAAATAAACGACGTACGAATTAGTCACCAACACGCGAAATCACGTGCTTTATAGGTAAAATTTCCCGATTGTTATACAAGGAAAATAGTTACCACTTTAAAAACTACAATGATCATAAAAGAGAAGTTAATTTTCCGACGTGTAATAATAAACAACTCATTCCAGAAGACGGATTGATTACCCTGTTATCGGAATGGAGTCTGCTTTTTGTGACATGCGCAGAAGTATCGAAGGGTCTCGAATGCTTCCATCGCTGATATCACTGATTATGGTGATACCATATCACCATATGGTATCACTGATTATTGACCTGAGATGGCTTAATTTATTAACAATTTGCCAAACAGATAGGCCCGCATCATGGCATCCTACAGCAATGCCTCTTTTAAGCCCTGTCAGTTCCCTTTTGCAGCCATTTCATCTGGATCGGGGTGAAATGGCTACATTTACATATAACGGCTCAAACACGTGACTCGGTGCATGGCACGATGCTCCTTGCTGATGAGGGTGTCCGTTGATCTCTTTCCAAGCAGTGTATATATAGCATATTCCATTTTTAGATCCTGCAATATATTCTATGAACAGATCTTGCTTTTACTTTAAGCCCACAAACGTAAAATACTGTTATTGATAATAATAATAATAATCCGTAGTAGTTTGGCTCGCAACCTAACCAAGATTGGCTTTTGTAAACCATAATTTTAGGATAAAGTGATTATCCTTGTGCCTAAATATTTTACGTCCACAAAAACAGTTAAATTAAATGAAGGTGCCCATAGTATGAGTTTGTGTTCTAATAAGCATGCAGTAATCTGTAATATTTTATTAAGATATATGATTGCACAGAAAACGTGCAACGCAGTTACATTTCACGGATTAAAAGTAGTCATATTCCTAGCTGACGTGACGTTTTTATTCAAGGACAAAATGAAGGTAAAAAAAATTAATTGAACCGAAAAAATTTGAAGTCAAGGGCGGCGATAGACACCAACAGATGAGGAAAACGAGACCGACGAACTTCAGTTTGTCCTTTCTTATTGTGTCAAGGGCTTCGGTATAACTGGAAGTTCGGGCAATGCATTCACTGTTTATCGTTTCTTTTCCGTATTTTGTTTAGTGTGAAAAATAGTTCACATTTACAAGTAACGTTAGCCCCCTTCTTTTTTTTTTTTTTCCTTTCATTTTCCCCGATATTATATTATGCATATTTTGTTAAGGTAAGTTTCGTCAAACGCGAAATGAGTAAGGACTATTGCATTTATTTTTTATTTTTCCATTCTGGCTGGACGGATTTTGCTGAAATTTGGTTTTTATGATTATAGTAAACATTTGTCCAAACATCCCCGTTTTAATTAAACCGTTTTCAGTGACAAAATGATTCAAAATAATAACTTCACTTTGCTGGATGAAAAGTACCGAAGTTTGGTATTTAAGATCTCTACTAATAGTTTTTGCTCAAATAAGATATATTTGATATACTATAATTTATTATAATATAATAAATTTAATATTTGTTATAATTTTATAACAAATTTAAGTTATATTATTATAAGATATATTATAACAAAAGATTCCAAGCAAAAGCAATTCAATACATTATCCAAGAAGTGAGTTATTTGCTATGCTATTTAAATATCATGTTACTTAAACACCTCAGTAGCTCAGTTGGTATAGACGAGCCCTTTGGCAAGACCAGGGTTCGAATCCCATCTATGATGAGAGGAACTTTATCAGGTATAATAATTTAGTTTAATCCTTTATCCAAGTTTAAGCAAACGAAGTTTGCACCTGAAGGATCTTCAGGACTGAGGCAACTCGTGGTAAAGGTGGACCAAGCTCTCATCACTTCTTGTCTCAATATCTCCCATAATGCAAGAACATTTCCTTGCAGACATGTATAATGCTATGCATTAAGGGAAAGGCCACTACCCAAACCAGTTTCGACCTTTATTGAGGTCTTGTCAGTGGGAGCCAGACCCATAAGTGGTGATACTAAGGCAGAAGCAACGGAGAAGTCATATTTACCTATACGAGTTGCCAAAAGGTGTACCACCTTATTATTAAATTACTCTGGATTTAGAGAAATATGTTGGAAGTTTGTTTCACTTGGTTAGACTACAATAATTTAGTTTAATCCATTATCCAAGTTTATCCAAGATGAGAGCTTGGTCCACCTTTACCACGAGTTGCCTCAGTCCTGAAGATACTTCAGGCACAAACTTTGTTTGCTTAAACTTCCAACTTTATCAGGTGTTTTCAATCAAATAGTAAATTAGCTTTTCTCATAGAAAAGCTAATTTTCTCATAGGCTCTTCTTGGCACTGTGCCAGCCAGGGTTCTTGCATATGTGGTCAGACAGTAATCATATCATATATTAGTACTGTGGGTAAAATAACTGCTTTAGAGACCAAATGGTCCACGTGGTTAGCCTAGTGGCTGTGCGCTTTGCAATCATATGCCTGGGGAAGGAGTGTCCTAGGTTTGATTCCCGCCAGAGACGCGAGGAGCTCAAGGATCTTTCTCAGCCATAGCCAAGTTAGCTGGTCTCTTGGACGTGGGCAGTAGGGTTTCCCCCAGTTTAACTGGGGTGTTTTCATCCCGAAAGCAGGCAAACCGGCCCTGTGAACACACACACACACATGGACTACAGCCATGAATAGGGATGCAACAGAGGAGTGGCGTGCCGGCTGCATTATTTCACCGTGACTCCCCATTAGGAGGAGACCCAACCCATTCTGAATCAGAAGGATTCAGAATGGGTTGTGAATAATCAGGATGGTGGTGGTGATCTCACATCAGGTGATAAAATTCATCTTTTGATGGATATAGTGGGATTTGAACACATTTTTTTTTGGTTAGAGAGGGCTATCCACTTTGTCAACCGAGTTGGCAGTATTTCAAGAAAGAAATTTTTCAGAAATGTTACAAGATTTCTAGTGCAATATGAATTTGTAAGGTGAAATGCTCTTACTAATTTTCTAGAGGCATGCATTTTGCAATGAAATACAAATTCTATTCAAATATTGTATTATAAAAAATCTATTAAGGTAGGAAATCATTTATACTCTGCTCACCCACAACCCCCAACAAATTTTGTACCAGTTGAACAAAATAAAAATATTTTCCATTCAATTCATATTTGTGTTTCTTACTTTTGGTTTTTGAGGCAAAGGCAAAATGGGGAAAATATTTTTAAAATTAGTATTTATTTATTTCATTTATAAGACCACATCAGAGCAGTGCTAAATCTCCTAATTAAGAAATACTGTGTTAACAGTAACATGACAAATATTCAAGTCTCATAAGAAGTACCTGACTTAAAATAAGCTGAAAATTCATTATATAGTCAAAGTTTACACATGCTTAATCATACATGAAAAGCTGTTACCAAAACATTAGGTAACACACAATTTATGAATTCATTAACTTGAAATAAATGCAGTATTTTGCCATTATATCCCTGAAAGGTGTGTACCAGATAATATTCTAATATTCTAAATTCATATTCTAACTAAATGAATTTTTCATGCCTAGTTTTTGATCCACTGACTTTCTTTCATATTGCTGTATTATTTGTTACCTCTCTGACTTCATTTCTTACATTTTGATTTCTAAGCTCAGTCTTTCTCCGAGTCTTTTCTTGACATTTTATTTTAAACACTTGTTTTTATAATTCTTTATCTCCTATTTTGTTTATGTGACCATTATTAGCTTTGCTTACATATTATTGAATATTAACAGAATCTATTTCTGATATCTTTGTTTTTAACATGGTTGCATTATTGATGTCATCTGTTCATTCCCCTAATTTTCCTCAGAATTCTTGTATCTGTGGTCTCCAATCCTTGATTAACTCTTATTTCAACTCATCTCACTCTCTCTCAGATTCATATGTTAAAGCTGGTTTGGATGTACTTCTTGTATGTTACTTTGGTCTTCTCTCTGATTTGTTCCTTTTTTTATTGTTTTAGCAATGAAAAGTCTAATTGAAGCACTTAGACACAATCGTACATATTTCTCTTTTCAAATGGATACCTCGATTTTATTCTCCTCAATGCTAGGTGGTAGATACTTACAATATCAAATCCCCTATACATACATTTTGTATCTTGGAACAATCCAATAATAGAAGAATTGATAAGACTCTTCTTGTTTGTGTATGTTGATAAAAATGTGATATGTATTTATGCACACTTTTATGGTGGGATGTAATGTGAATAATGAAGTAATCCCTGTCCCTAGAAATTTAGTATGTGTTGCCATTATTATTATTAGTTCTGCCCTTTTCTCCAAATGTTCCTGAAACATTTCTGTGTCTGAGATCTATTTTCTACTCTGCTTTTAGGTCTCCAAATAGAATAAGCACTTCTTTCCACTTTGTATCAGATGCCTTCCTAATGAACTGATAAATTCCTCTACTTCATTACTAGAACCTTCTGTTGTACCACTGACAGAAATGATTCACTGTCCAATTTTTCACTTAAAAATTCCTATATCATTCTAAGCTACTTGAAATTAAGCTCCCCTTTCCTTTGATTTTTTTTAATTGATGGTGCTTGCTTTCATTACTGTTGAGATTGTTTTCACAGCTGAAATGAATGATAGGATATCTGATTTATGCTGTGCAATCATAAAGTATCACTAGTTTTGGCCAATACAGAATAGTTTTGTAGGATAAGTTCCAAGCTTCCAACCCATCCTTGTTTATTCGGCATCAAAATGGATATCCAGCAATGGGATACATTGCAAGAAGGTGAGAATTAGATTGACTCATAAGTCCCAGTTGGGTCATCATACTTCCTTATAGTCTGTTAAGGAATTCAATTTTGATCCTTAAGAAATCAACTTGCATCAGCTTATCATATTCCGTTCTATCCCCTCTCCTGAAAGCATGACTTCAGACACATTAGTTTTAAAACATGCAATTTGCAGAACGGTACTGAATGGTGTTGATTCTGCACTATGCAATCTGGTTTTCTTCATGACACCACCACCCTTTTTTTGACAGAAAGAATCCCATTCTTGGATGCAATTAATGGATGGTAATGAAGATGACAGGGTTGATGTCAAGGTGAAAAGTTGGTTTGAGAGAATGAAGAGACCTTATCAAAAGGAATATTAGTCTAAATTTTTATTTTTATTTTCAATAAATGTTTTGAAAATTTTCAATTAAAATTTTTAAAATATTTTCAAAAAGGATAATGTCATTGTTCTCATAAATGCACTACAGAAGCACATTTTTCTGGCAAAAAAGGAGCATACTGTGTGTTGATTTCAGTATAAAGGGTGATTTGTTCAGATATCACATGTAGCTAGTTATATGGATAGATATGACAACTATGAAAATGAATAAATCATTCTTATCTATGACTTAAGGCTTATTTGACTCAAATCTTCATATTTAGACTAACTGCTTCACAATTTTTTGTGATGGAACGTAAAGGGAAAGTGTTGGACAAATCTATGAAGTATGAATATGTACAGACCACATTACTTTACCATACTAAGAATAGACCAACTATATTTCAGCTACAAGGCATTTATATTTTTCAACTCATCCACCAATTAAAAAAGAAGTTACAGGCACAGCATCATACCATGGATTATGTGAGTAGTTTCCTTGCCCCAGACACCACTGTCCTAAGGGACACCATTTGGCATCATGGTGTAATTTTTTATATTGGTATTAAACACCAGCAATACAAATAGGTGCACCAGTTCTAATATCCAACCCAAGTGCTGATTTACCCTGCAGCAGTGCTGTATAGATGATAAACATAAGCATTGGAAAGAAAATGTTATGCCACTCTCTGAATATTTCCTTTAAACATCAAAGAATCAAGCATCAAAAATAAATAAATTTATTTTACTACTGTACATAATTATCATATTAAAATATAACAAGTGTGATAATAATCCAACTATATAATATTGCAAAAAATCACAACATAATTTTGCTCGTAGCACATATTGTCAAATGATCAACATTTAATGCGAAATAAAATTTCATCAAAATGCTTAGTCATAGAAATCAAAGTCATCACTGTCACTGTCAGGTTTAGGTTTAGGTTTAGATGTACTGGGTGTAGCTATTGGCAGGTCTTCATCTGAATCAGATTCTGGATCAAGACTCAGAGCTAACATGTATAAAAAGAAAATAAAAATTAATGAAGGGAGATAAATATAATGTTCTGATAATGAAATATTATTTATGATAGAATAGTTATTTTTGTTTCTTATACTGTTTACTTAATAACTCTTGTTAATTTTCAGTTACTGAATAGTTATACAGTGGAATCAGAAGATAAACTCTAGTTTATCTTCTGAAATGTAACGACTATTAAATTTTCACTTAAAAAATAATGTTGTATTCCATTTACTTAATAACTACTGCTATTGAATCAAAATATATCTTAGCAATTGAACACTCTGAAGAGAACTAGGTTTTTTGATTACTGTAGAAACTTACAAAGAAATCAACTACTCTTAGTATAGTTAGCAGTGTCACCTTGCTTAATAATGATTATTAACTTATTATTGGATCACAAGTCTTTTTTTTATGTATATTTATATGAATTCCATCAACAAAAAAAAGTTCAAAACTTATTGGTGTGCTAAGATAATCTGAAATTACAGGTTTTTAGTTTTTATTTTAATTTTTAACCTTTTAAAATCCATAATTATTTTTATTATTGGTTTTCTTCATGTTTTTATTTCTGCTGTTTGAATACTCACATTTATTGGTTATTTAATATTCCTTTCCAATGTCATACTATTTTCAGCTCAATCATAATGTTCTGTACTAAATATTATAATCATCCCTATCTTCAAAAATATGCAGATACATCAAATTAATACTCTTTCTGATATACTAAATGTTATTTAAAAAACTGATCATTTTTTCCCTAAAGGAATAAGCCTTACTGTGATCATCTAATACGAAGAACTACATGAAGATTTCAGAAAAATCTTAAATATTAAGTACGATACCTTTTCAAGCCACTGTAGTATCTAACGAGTATGTGGTGGTTTTACACTAGTGATCAAAATAACATTTACAAACATCCATGCTAGGGTGGGATTCCATCCAGGAATTCATTTTTGGCTAACCAAGATATCCTAACAAAACTCAAGAAGTGCATCTTTGGGATGAAGCCAGATTACAAATATATCATCAATATATATAGTACCCAGGAGGATGGTTATGGTTGTATTGAAGACAATAAGGTTTCCACAAAATGTTCAGGTAGAAATTGGCCAATGCAGAAGAGTAGACTGTGCACTGGAGTTCTTTCTGCATTAGCTAATGGCTTTGACTAAAACCATTTATTTTTATAACTGAAGTAGCTGGAGTGAATTACAAAGTCATATGGTTTTAGTATGTCAGAAGGGAAAAAATGATGATATATTTTCAATCTAACCAAACCTTCTAAACACACACTCCACTCACACTTCTAAACCTAAACACACACTTCCTGTGTCCTAGAAAAGATAAACAACCAAACATACAATCTCATTTTGCTACTAAAAGATAAATAGCACAAATCCTTGTATAAAATTCATTATGGAAGTTGAAAAACATCGTAAACTGGCTTATTTTGACCTTTTTTTCTCCTATTCTCCTTTTGATGAACTTACTACTTCAGTATGCCATAAACCTTTCACTGGCCAATATATACCACATCTAGCCAATACATACAACATAATTTAGCTCATCCTCCTACTCGAAAGATAGGCATTATAAATAATCTGCTAAACTGTGCACATGTTGTTGTTCCAACACTCAGGAAGCTAGGAATTCATAACATCCAGAATACTATGCTAAAAGATGGTTTCTCCAAAGACAAATACAACAGATTTATGATACCTATACACTAGCACAAGAAAAAAATAGGAAGAGTTCCTTACATCTCCAGCATTGCTAAACCTGTTTCAAGGATCTTAAAGAAATATAACTTAATACTGATATATTCCTAACAATAAATAAACTGTCATCTTGGCTAACTACCTCCAAAGACAGACAAGTTTCCTCTCACCCTTCCATGCATTTACCAAGTTCCCTGTGATTGTATTATCTTTTCTATATATAAAGTGATCATTCTGTGAACAAAAGGATACAGGAGCATCAGTTTTACATCACTTATAATAAACCCAAGCATTATGGTGTAGATACCAAATATAATCTTCTGGTCAAGAGTCCAATTACTTTATCATTCTCACTTTAAATACAGACATTTATTTACCCAAACTTAAATTGGAATGATCATATGTCTTCACCAAAAAAATATGGGAAAACTCATTCTCTTTGGTCATTGCCAGTTTTAATATTATCATCATATCTGTAATGTTGCCATATTACAGATATGATTATATCTGTACATGCGGCTAATATTTTTTTTTTTAAGAATCAAGACAAGCCCTATAAACTCAAAGAGCTATCATGCTCATCTACAGCAGGCTTTTACAAACAGCCATGCCCGAGGCTTGATTTGAACCCACAACCTGTTGGTTGGAGAGCAGGTATGCTATCCACTCAGCAAACCAGGGTAGCAGTATTGTTTTAAATAATCCATCGTTAGCATTCTACCTTGTATAACCATTTGTATGTTGAACATGTCTTGTTAGTTCCAAGCCGAAATATTTGTAAAGAAAGCGTTATTTAACATTTCTTGTGTTTATATGCTAAAAATATTTATTCATTATCGTATGTCATAATCACTGTCATTTGTGTGAAATGTCTGTATGTGCTGCTCTGCAGAAATTAAGCATTCCTAAGCCCATAGTTAATAACATGCTAAAGAAAGAGAAGTAACCCAAAATATGACTAGGTAAGGCTAAAATATTGACTGAACAGAGACTGATGCTGCTTGAGAAGACTGACTTACCTCATATCACTATCAGAACTTAACGAATATGTGAGCTACCACAAGCAATCCCTTAAACATTTCCACTGCATGCTTATGTACACACACACACACACACACACACACACACACACACACACACACACACACACACACACACACACACAAACAGAACTTCACGCCATAAATTTTCATTGAAGAACTGTAATCCACAAAACCTGGAACAAGAACTCTGGCAATATACACTCCAAGTCTCGATGATGCTTGGAGAATAGTTTTAGCTGGGTTCATTGGTTGTAGTGCATGGGCTTATCACTGTAAGACCTTATATTTATGTTCTAAGACATTTTTGCATATGCTAGATGGAGCAATTTTATGGTATGGGCTCTTTTATCCTTCAAAGTATTCTACTTTCTCTTTTCTGACGTACTCTTAATTTTCCTAGCTCATACTTTATAGTCTTCACAAAACTATTCACAATTTATATTTATACTCATTATACTTCTTCTATAAAGTGCCTCTTCTTCTTCTTCTACTGTTCTTGATTAATCATCATCATCATTAAATTCCTGCTATGTACCCTCAAGGGGTGTGCAGGATATGATAGTACTACATGAAAAATTTACATCATTACTAACTTCCTATTTACAATTTTCCTCCAAATCAGTCTGTTACTTGTCAAGACTCGAACATTATCAGATCTTACATTTCTATCGTCTAAGGCACTTTGTACCGTATCAATCCACCTATATCTTGGTCTTCCTCTGGGTCGTTTTCCTGCCAACCTGGCAGAGAACACTTGTTTTGCTAATCTTTCCTCTCCCATTCTATTTAAGTGACCATACCATCTGATATTAGCTCTGCTAATGCATTCCTGGATGCTGACAATGTCAAGTTCTTTCCTAATATTCTCGTTTTTAATATGATATTGCCATTGATGCCATTTTGTTCACGCCTCTAATCCTTCTCAGGACTCTCATATCTGCGGTCTCTAGTCTTTGGTCAAGTGTTTTACTTCTGACCCAGCTCTCAGATCCATAAGTTAAAACTGGTTTGAACACTGTCTTGTATACAGCTAATTTAGTGTTCCGACAAATTTCTCTCTTATTCTATATGAATTTATTCAATCGACTGCCTACCATACCAGCTTTGTTGATTCTGTTGTCTATTTCCATATTAAATTTACCATCTTCACTAAAAAACGTGGGGTGCTTAAGGGTCAAAGCTGTATAACTGAGAGGAAACCTCCACATAGCCTTTAAAGGAATGCGGAGAACCGACCAGGGCTTCTGACCTAATATCCAATCCTCACCTTCTCGTGGTGCACCCTGTTGGGTATCTACTTGGATACTGAACGGACGAGTATGGGCTGGCAATTTGGGATTTAGCCGACCAAATTGTATTCTTATTGGTTAAACCAAAATAAAAAATGATGGTACAACATGACAAAATTTCATGCCGGCTGGGGCGTCGCCCGGTTAAACAAGGCCCCCGCTGTTTTTGCCAGGGAACCAGGGTGAACAGCGAAAAGTCAGCTACTGGAACAAATCTGAAAATAAACCCCAACTCAACATCACCAGAGTTAAAGATCGGTACTATCAACAACGTAAGAAGCCTGAATGGCAAAGAAATGGAGCTAGCTGAGGAATTAGATAAGTACCAGATCAACATAATAGGGGTGACTGAAACAAAAAAGACCAAAACTGGTGAGATCTTTCTGAGCAATAAATACAAAATGTTATATTCAGGCAATGATAATCAAGGAAAAGAAGGAGTAGCCATAGTATTCAACACAAAATACGAGGCTAATCTTCTTGAATGGCAGTCAGTCTCAAGTAGAGTAATGTGCGCACATATGAGAATGGGGAACTGGACAATGAGACTTATTAGTGCCTATGGTCCCACAGAAGGTTCTACTAAGGTAGAAGTGGAGGAATTTTTTGAGGCTTTAGAAAAAGCAACTGACACAATGAAAAATGAAAAGTTGGTCCTTGTTGGGGATCTAAATAGTAGAGTAGGAAATGATTGTGAGACATACAAAAATATTTTGGGGAAATTTGGAGAAAAGAGCAAAGCTAATAATAATGGCAAATATCTGTTGGATTTCTGCTCAGGACATGGACTGGTTATTACTAACACCATGTTCCAACATAAAAAATGTGCACAAATTCACATGGAGAGAAGAGGCTAGGAATAAGAAAAGTCTCATTGACTATGTTATTGTTGATAGTGATGTTTTCTCCCTGGTGCAGGACACCAGAGTGTACAGAGGATTTGAAATTGGAAGTGATCACTATTTAGTCTTGAGCAGGATAAAATTGAATTTAATATTGAAAAGAATAACATGTAAGAAAGTTTTAAAGCGAATAAAAGTTGAGCAGCTCTCAGATGTGAACTGTAGGCTAAAATACACAAAGATTATTGAAGAAAAAATGAAAGAGTTTGAGAACAGGAATCAAACCTTGGAGATTCAGTTGCAAACTCTGAAGAAAACATTCATTGATTCTGCCAGAGAGGCATGTGGTGAGGTTATCTGTAAGGATAAAAAAATCAGAACTCCCTGGTGGACACAGGAAGTTAAAGAGGCAGTGAAGGAAAAGAAGAAAGCATACCAAAAGTTCCTGTCAAATAAGTCAGCTTGTGCTCTTAGAGAATATAGAGACAAATGCAAGAATGCTAAACACTGTGTAAAACTAGCTAAACAAAAGTCATGGGAGGACTTTGGCAAGAATATAGAAAATAAATATCAAGAAGGTGGCAAAATATTCTGGAGGTTGTTGAAGAAGCTTAGGAATGGAGGAAAGAGTGCTGTAAAAGGAGTTAGAGATGATAAAGGTGACATGAAAACAGGAGAAAAAGATATCCTTGAAGTATGGAGTAATTACTTCGAAAAAATGCTAAATGAAACCAGCAGTGATGACAGCACAGTGGTAAAAAACACTGACCAGACATGCAGTCAGGAATACATATCCATACTAGAAGTAGAAAAAGCCATCAAAGGCTTGAAATGTGGAAAGGCAGTAGGAGTAGATGATATTCGACCAGAAATGCTGAAGTATGGTGGTATAAGAGTCTTACAGTGGCTGCACTGCATAGTTCAGAAAGCCTGGACAGAGGGATGAATTCCCGATGATTGGAGTAGAGCTCTCATAGTACCCATATATAAAAAGGGAAATAAAACTGAATGTGAGAATTACAGAGGTATTTCCCTACTGACTGTTCCTGGCAAGATCTATGCAAGTATACTTGAGAAACGGTTGAGAAGAATTGTGGAAGAAAAGCTTGGTGAAGAACAAGCTGGATTCAGGCCAAATAGAGGCTGTCAGGATCAGATCTTCACTTTACGACAAAGAGTCGAGAAAGCATGGGAATATAACAAAGATCTGTATTTAAGTTTTGTCGATTTGGAAAAGGCATATGACAAGGTGCCAAGAGAGAAGCTATTCAATACGCTGCAGTTATATGGTGTCAATGGGGCATTATATCAAGCAATACTTAGTCTTTATTTGAGTTGTAAGTCAGCAGTTAGAATTGAAGGAAGTACAGGAAGATGGTTTAATGTTAAATCTGGTGTGAGACAAGGATGTTCATTATCCACTCTGTTATTCATTATCTGTATGGATCATATTATGAAGGAAAGTGGTATTAAACATGATATCAAAATTGGAGATGTTAATGTCAGCTCTTTGCTTTATGCGGATGATGTTATACTTGTAAATAAATCTGCTACAAGTCTGCAAGATTCTCTGACTAAATTGAATAGCTGTTGTAATAGATATGGTATGAAGGTCAGCAATAAAAAGACAAAGACAATGAAAATAGGCAGAATCATTGAAAATGTCAGCTGTGTTGTGAATGGAGAACCTGTAGAACAAGTAAAACATTTCAGCTATTTAGGCACGATTTTTACTGAAGACGGTAAATTAAATATAGAAATAGACAACAGAATCAGCAAAGCTGGTATGGAGGGAAGTCAATTGAATAAATTCATATGGAATAAGAGAGAAATTAGTCGGAACACTAAATTAGCTGTATACAAGACAGTGTTCAAACCAGTTTTAACTTATGGATCTGAGAGCTGGGTCAGAAGTAAAACACTTGACCAAAGACTAGAGACCTCAGATATGAGAGTCCTGAGAAAGATAATAGGCGTGAACAGATGGCTTCAATGGCAATATCATATTAAAAACGAGGATATTAGGAAAGAACTTGACATTGTCAGCATCCTGGAATGCGTTAGCAGAGCTAATCTCAGGTCACTTAAACAGAATGGGCAAGGAAAGATTAGCAAAACAAGTGTTCTCTGCCAGGTTGGCAGCAAAACAACCCAGAGAAAGACCAAGATATAGGTGGATTGATACAGTACAAAGTGCTTTAGACGATAGAAATATAAGATCTGATAATGTTGGAGTCTTGACAAGTAACAGACTGATTTGGAGGAAAATTGTAGATAGGAAATTAATAATGATGTAATTTTTTTCATGTAGTACTATCATATCCTGTACACCCCTTGAGGGTACATGGCAGGAATTTGATGATGATGATGATGTTGATGATGACTAAAAATCATGCCTAAGTAGCTGAAATGTTTTACTTGTTCCACAGGTTCTCTGTTCACAACGCAGTTGACATTTTCAACGATTCTGCCTATTTTCATTGTCTTTGTCTTTTTATTGCTGACCTTCATACCATATCTATTACAACAGTTATTCAATTTAGTCAGAGAATCTTGCAGACTTGTAGCAGATTTATTTAGAAGTATAACATCATCTGCATAAAGCAAAGAGTTGACATTAACATCTCCAATTTTGATATCATGTTTAATACCACTTTCCTTCATAATGTGATCCATATAGATAATGAACAACAGAGGGGTTAATGTACATCCTTGTCTCCCACCAGATTTAACATTAAACCAACTTTCTGTACTTTCCCTTCAATTCTACCTGCTAATTCTTTTATCTTCAATTCTAACTGCTGACTTACAACTCAAATAAGACTAAGTATTGCTTGATATAATGCCCCATTGACACCATATAACTGTAGCGTATTGAATAGCTTCACTCTTGGCACCTTGTCATATGCCTTTTCCAGATCGACAAAACTTAAATACAGATCTTTGTATCAAGATTCTTGATTAATGT
Source organism: Typopeltis vanoorti (assembly GCF_054136105.1). Classification (NCBI taxonomy): domain Eukaryota; kingdom Metazoa; phylum Arthropoda; class Arachnida; order Uropygi; family Thelyphonidae; genus Typopeltis; species Typopeltis vanoorti. The sequence continues at coordinate 25,831,151 of NC_143558.1, read as the reverse complement.
GCCTAAATATTCCACATTATCATTCTACATATTTCCAGACTTTTAGCAATACCCTAGTATACAACTTCAAAATCACTACCATTCTTGCTTCTTTCTTTCTTGGTTTTCCATTCTGAATTAGCACAATTCTTCTAATATTATTAGCAACTCTTCTTCATGTGTTCTTCCTATCTTTCTAGAATATGCATTATTGTTTAGATGTTATAATTATGTTTTTCACCAAAACATAATTTACGATTTTGAGAAAAACCTAACCAGTTAAATTGCCACTATTCTTTCTACATTTCTAATATTTTTAGAATTTACATGTAAGCATGTCAGCTTAACTTAAAAAGTTCCAATTCTCCATTGCCTTGAATGACCTATGATGCACTATTCAACTGTCATTTTCACTGCAAAAGTCTTTGTTTAGACTGTTTGGCTCCCCTACCTCACTTTCAATCTAACAACTGTCCCAAACCAATGCATTCATTCCTTCCATCAATGAATATCAATCACTCTAATTGGCTACTTCTAGACTTATTTAAGAACAGCTGATTTCTAGAAGTAGCCAGTTCTTCTATTTATCTCTGATATAAACATATTCCAAATCTTTTCTGAAAATGTGGCCATCATGTTACTTATTTCATACCATAATGTATATACATGGCTCGGAAAGAAGTTAATGGACACCCTCCCATGGGTAAGATGTATCATGCCATGTAATGAGTCACTTGTTTGTAGATACTCCCAAATCTGTGCAACTGCGTCTGGGTGATGTGGCTGAGAGAAGGGAACTGATCGAGTTTAAAAGAGGCATTGTGATAGGATGTCATGTTGCAGGACTGTTTCAGCAAACTGTTGAAAAATTGGGCTATCATTGGTTAACAATCAGTGATACAATACTGAGATGGAAGCACAGGGAGTCAACTGCAAGTGCTAACTTCATGGATGACCCGCCACATTCACCGAACGTGACCATAGGGTGCTACGGAAGGATAATATGTAAGAACAGCCATTTGTTGGTCAACACATTGAATGTGGAGTTCCAGGCATAGATTTGAACATGAATTTGCACAAAAACATTCAGAACCAAGGCTCACAACATGGGTTTCCATGGTAGGACCACAATATACAAGCCCCACATTACACAAACTAACATGCATCATCATCTTCAGTGATGCAAAGAGTGTGTACAGTGGTACATGGAAACCGTTATGGAGCGACAAATCACGCTACACCCATCAAGCAGATGGATGGTGTGGATGCAGTAAGTGCCTGGTAAACTTCGCTTACCAGAGTGTGTAACCCCAACTATGAAATTCAGAGCTGGCAGTGTCATGGTATTGTTCTTTTTCCTAGTTTGGCTTCAGACCTCTGTGGTGTGCCACAAACACTGAACTCTGAGAGGTATCTGAACATTCTGGACAATGCAATGCTTCCTACTTTTGTGACATTTTACAGAACTGATCACAGCTCTTTCAGCAAGACAATGCAATGTGCCATAAAGTTGCTGCTGTAACTGTGTTGCTTGCAAACATGAATGTCACCATACTTGACTTGCCTCCACAGAATCAAGAAACATCTATTGAACATTTGTGGGATGAACTGGAGCATTGGGTGAGGTCAAGGGACATCTGCCCCCACAACAGTCCAGGACTTCATTACATGCCTTACAGGAGGAATGGTCCAAGATCCCCATTGACTGCTACTGTACACTAGTGGAATGTATGCACCATAGTCTGCAGTCATCACAGTGAAAGGAGGTCCTACATCTTAAGGTGGGTGCCATGGCTGTTTGTTTCTCACACACTAAGATATCCACTGACTTCTCTCCAAGTAGTGTATGTGATATTATAACTTAGTGTATGCTGCTCACATGTCAATTTATGCATACTGTTTTAGTTCATTTCAACTTCATTTTTTATTCATTCAGCAGTGAATTAGTAGATTTTAAGAATATCATTAATTCTGTTACAAAATGCAACTCTTAGCATGACACTACCATAGGAAACAGAATGTAATAGTCCAAATCAAGAGTTTTCTTTAATTTTTCTAGTAGGAAGATATATTAATAATTAGAAATTCAAGGTCAAATATTTAACCTTACCTTTTCGTGTTGCTTTTGAAAGTCCATGTGGTGTAGGCCTTGATGGAACAGATAAACTAGAAAGACAGAAAGAACAAGTGTTTAAACAAATACAACAAAGAAATATTACATATTTACCTCTTTCTTTCTCTTTGTCTCAGCAAAATTATATAATGGAACTACACAGCAGGAAAATATTCATTTTAGACATTTTTAAGAACAGTGTTCCAAGTCTATACACACACATGGTACTTGGAGTGTGAGTGATTTTGAAACATGACTAGTCCTGTTTTGTTACTTCATCCCTCCACTAAAGTTTAGTACAGTGGTATATGATCAAAGTTGTATTTCTTATGCCATCATGTACATAACAGACAAGGCTTTTAGTTTGCTGAACATGTAATCAGCAATGGTAACTGAATTCTGACACATGAAAATGCGAGTACTACTAAAATACATGACTACAAGTTTTTTGTGGTGAAGCAACTGTTCACAAGTATTATACATTGTTTGGTAAAGAACCAGGAATACTGCTGGCAAAGTTAACATTAATGAGTGATCACAAAGATCACTACCAAAAATTGATGACAGCTGAACAGTTAAGACAGAGAAAATCAGCAAATAAAAAATAAATCATTAATGATGAAAGTGAATATTGGATTAGCATGAAGCAGCCAAACTTAACAGAACTGGGTTATAAAAGAGTGTACATGTTGGTAGCTGTACCAGTGAACTAGTGAAATGACACAGAGAAGACTAGAAGTTGTCGCCAATTGCTTCAGCATTATTAAAGGGAAGACTTAATGTAAAAATTAAAATATGGAATAACAACTTACATTTGAAAACATTTATTATGAAATATCAGCAAAATTTTTAGCCATGTTTTGTAACCATAACCAATGCACAAAGGAAAATAGTTAAAACAGAATTACAATTAAATTAGAGCCTGTGTTACAATGCATGATATTAACTGCATCAAGAGACTCCATCTACAAAGAGGGTGACAATATTTTATATTGTCATATTTACCAAGAGTTAAGAAAGTTCAAAAACCCAACATTCTGCCAGTATGTGCAAGCTAAATGTCCTGTGTGACATGCAATGTGTCATTCATCAGGACTACTTGGAAAAAAGGGGATGAAAATAAATTCTCAGCTATGTTGAAGACCATGAGACAGCCGAAACAACAAATTAATCATGTCCATGTCAAGGAACAGCAGTTGGTTTTGTAACAAGATGATGTGAGTCTAGTGCATTCACTTCAACAGTTATTAAAGATTCTGAAGTTGTAGAACATCTTTATCTACAGGTAAAGAGTTTTAAAAATTATAATGGCTTTTGGAATAATTTGTTATGAAGAGGAGAAAATGTAAAATGTATTGAAAGAAAGAAAGATTATGTTGAGAAAGGGTGTATGAAAATAAAGTAGACTTTGAACATCTTTATTTTAATACACAATGGAGGCATTAATTTTCAAAAATGCCACTCTCAAAATCTGGAATATTGATTATAACAATAAATATTCCAGATTTTAAGCATGGTATTTTTGAAAATTAATCTCAAAATATGAATTATTTTACTTTCATTTGTCTAAAAGAATATTAAATACTGTTCTAGACTTCAAGTCAGTTGTGAGGATTGGTATATTTCCATGCTCAGAAATGACATTTGAGATTGATTTTGTTTTTGGTAACTTAATTTATGGGAAAATTTCAACAAGAGTTAGAGAACTACAGCATAACTGGGTATAATACCTAAATGAAAGATGATGAACAAACATGCATTTTGTGGAAGCTTACATTCCTACTTCATTTACTTCACTAGTAAAAGTAAAGAGAATGATTCATGCAGTTCCCAGCTTGGCTGGCCACATGGATAATATCTGCTCTCCAGCCAACTAGCTGTGGGTACAAATCCTGCTGTGGACATGGATATTTCTGAATGACTTTAGGCAAATGAATTTCTATGCACAGTGAGACCACTGCCCTACTTACTATAGGCCTGAAGTGGTTGGGGAAAAAAAATTCAAGCCTATAGTAACGATTATAATATTATAACAATAAATATTCTAGATTTTGAGAGTGGCTTTCTCTCTTTCTCAACACAACTTGCATACGTATGATAGAAAGTAAATCATCTCAAAAATGCTATTCAAATAAGATCAAAAAAACATTTCATCATTTATATTTCTAATGCAATAAAGAAAAAAAAAATACAAACCTTTTCTGGAAAATACCAGTAGGTGCTGGATGCACAGGGGAATTTTTTACTTCAGCAGAAGGCAATTTATTGTTCACGCTTGATTCTTCATGAGTTCTGAAAAATAAGCAAATAAAAATTATTCTTGTAGGTGAAGAGAATTTATTCTAATCACGTTCAAAATTCCACTACCTCCAATCACAAGAAAAAAAATGCTAATTTTCTATGAATATTTTCTGATGAGTTTGATGATCATTTTTTGACGAGTGATAAATGAAAAATGTATCAATGGCGATTAGTGACATACACGGCAAGTAACGAAACCAAACTACAAGAACAACAGGTAGCATAAACTACAATAACAGGATATACATGCAGATTTACAGTAAGGATAATTATACTTTTTGTTTTGTTGTCTACTAACAACAGCTTTGTCAGTAAGATAATGTACAAACTATATAGCAATATTTTGTATATTCTAAATATATAGAAATAGCTATTGCCTGACTGGAAGGAATTTAATCAACTTTGGTCTTCAGATGTACTATTATGTCTAATGGTTCAGTTTTAGTTTTAATGGGATACTTTTTTACTAGGGTCAAAGCTGTATAACTGAGAGGAGACCTCCACATAGCCTTTAAAGGAATGCGGAGAACCGACCAGGGCTTCTGACCTAATGTCCAATCCTCACCTTCTCGTGGTGCACCCTGTTGGGTATCTACTTTGATACTGAACAAACGAGGATGGGCTGGCAATTTGGGATTTAGCCGAGCAAATTGTATTCTTATTGGTTAAACCAAAATAAAAAATGATGGTACAACATGACAAAATTTCATGCCGGCTGGGGCGTCGCCCGGTTAAACAAGGCCCCCGTTGTTTTCGCCAGGGAACCAGGGCGAACAGCAAAAAGTCAGCTACTGGAACAAATCTGAAAACAAACCCCAACTCAACATCACCAGAGTTAAAGATCGGTACTATCAACGTAAGAAGCCTGAATGGCAAAGAAATGGAGCTAGCTGAGGAATTAGATAAGTACCAGATCGACATAATAGGGGTGACTGAAACAAAAAAGACCAAAACTGGTGAGATCTTTCTGAGCAATAAATACAAAATGTTATATTCAGGCAATAAAAATCAAGGAAAAGAAGGAGTAGCCATAGTATTCAACACAAAATACGAGGCTAACCTTCTTGAATGGCAGTCAGTCTCAAGTAGAGTAATGTGGGCAAATATGAGAATGGGGAACTGGACAATGAGACTTATTTGTGCCTATGGTCCCACAGAAGGTTCTACTAAGGTAGAAGTGGAGGAATTTTTTGAGGCTTTAGAAAAAGCAACTGACACAATGAAAAAGGAAAAGTTGGTCCTTGTAGGGGATCTAAATAGCAGAGTAGGAAATGATTGTGAGACATACAAAAATATTTTGGGAAAATTTGGAGAAAAGAGCAAAGCTAATAATAATGGCAAATATCTGTTGGATTTCTGCTCAGGACATGGACTGGTTATTACTAACACCATGTTCCAACATAAAAATGTGCACAAATTCACATGGAGAGAAGAGGCTAGGAATAAGAAAAGTCTCATTGACTATGTTATTGTTGATAGTGATGTTTTCTCCCTGGTGCAGGACACCAGAGTGTACAGAGGATTTGAAATTGGGAGTGATCACTATTTAGTCTTGAGCAGGATAAAATTGAATTTCATATTGAAAAGAATAACATGTAAGAAAGTTTTAAAACGAATAAAAGTTGAGCAGCTCTCAGATGTAAACTGTAGACTAAAATACAGAAATATTATTGAAAAGAAAATGAAAGAGTTTGAGAACAGGAATCAAACCTTGGAGATTCAGTGGCAAACTCTGAAGGAAACATTGATTGATTCTGCCAGAGAGGCATGTGGTGAGGTTGTGTGCAAAGATAAAAAAATCAGAACTCCCTGGTGGACACAGGAAGTTAAAGAGTCAGTGAAGGAAAAGAAGAAAGCATATCAAAAGTTCCTGGCAAATAAGTCAGCTTTTACTCTTACAGAATACAGAGACAAATGTAAGAAAGCTAAACAGTGTGTAAAACTAGCTAAACAAAAGTCATGGGAGGACTTTGGCAAGAATATAGAAAATAAATATCAAGAAGGTGGCAAAATATTCTGGAGGTTGTTGAAGAAGCTTAGGAATGGAGGAAAGAGTGCTGTAAAAGGAATTAGAGATAATAAAGGTGAAATGAAAACAGGAGAAAAAGATATCCTTGAAGTATGGAGTAATTACTTTGAAAAACTGCTAAATGAAACCAGCAGTGATGACAGCACAGTAATAAAAAAGACTGACCAGGCATGCAGTCAGGAATACATATCCATACTTGAAGTAGAAAAAGCCATCAAAGGCTTGAAATGTGGAAAGGCAGCAGGAGTAGATGATATTCGACCAGAAATGCTGAAGTATGGTGGTATAAAAGTCTTACAGTGGCTGCACTGCATAGTTCAGAAAGCCCGGACAGAGGGACGAATTCCCGATGATTGGAGTAGAGCTCTCATAGTACCCATATATAAAAAGGGAAATAAAACTGAATGTGAGAATTACAGAGGTATTTCCCTACTGAGTGTTCCTGGCAAGATCTATGCAAGTATACTTGAGAAACGGTTGAGAAGAATTGTGGAAGAAAAGCTTGGTGAAGAACAAGCTGGATTCAGGCCAAATAGAGGCTGTCAGGATCAGATCTTCACTTTACGACAAATAGTCGAGAAAGCATGGGAATATAACAAAGATCTGTATTTAAGTTTTGTCGATTTGGAAAAGGCATATGACAAGGTGCCAAGAGAGAAGCTATTCAATACGCTGCAGTTATATGGTGTCAATGGGGCATTATATCAAGCAATACTTAGTCTTTATTTGAGTTGTGAGTCAGCAGTTAGAATTGAAGGAAGTACAGGAAGATGGTTTAATGTTAAATCTGGTGTGAGACAAGGATGTACATTATCCCCTCTGTTATTCATTATCTATATGGATCACATTATGAAGGAATGTGGTATTAAACCTGATATCAAAATTGGAGATGTTAATGTCAGCTCTTTGCTTTATGCGGATGATGTTATACTTGTAAATAAATCTGCTACAAGTCTGCAAGATTCTCTGACTAAATTGAATAGCTGTTGTAATAGATATGGTATGAAGGTCAGCAATAAAAAGACAAAGACAATGAAAATAGGCAGAATCATTGAAAATGTCAACTGTGTTGTGAATGGAGAACCTGTGGAACAAGTAAAACATTTCAGCTACTTAGGCACAATTTTTACTGAAGATGGTAAACTAAATATAGAAATAGACAACAGAATCAGCAAAGCTGGTATCGTGGGAAGTCAGTTGAATAAATTCATATGGAATAAGAAAGAAATTAGTCGGAACACTAAATTAGCTGTATACAAGACTGTGTTCAAACCAATTTTAACTTATGGATCTGAGAGCTGGGTCAGAAGTAAAACACTTGACCAAAGACTAGAGACCGCAGATATGAGAGTCCTGAGAAAGATTAGAGGCGTGAACAGATGGCATCAATGGCAATATCATATTAAAAATGAGGATATTAGGAAAGAACTTGACATTGTCAGCATCCAGGAATGCGTTAGCAGAGCTAATCTCAGATGGTATGGTCACTTAAATAGAATGGGAGAGGAAAGATTAGCAAAACAAGTGTTCTCTGCCAGGTTGGCAGGAAAACGACCCAGAGGAAGACCAAGATATAGGTGGATTGATACGGTACAAAGTGCCTTAGACGATAGAAATATAAGATCTGATAATGTTGGAGTCTTGACAAGTAACAGACTGATTTGGAGGAAAATTGTAGATAGGAAGTTAGTAATGATGTAATTTTTTCATGTAGTACTGTCATATCCTGTACACCCCTTGAGGGTACATGGCAGGAATTTGATGATGATGATGATGATGATGACTTTTTTACTAATGAAATTAGTCAAACTGATACTGATTCATCAACAGCTGAAGTGAAATTTAAGGAAATCTGGAATTTAGAATCTCCATTAAAATATAAAACTTGCCGGCCTGGTTGGCCAAGCGGTTAGCATATCTGCTCTCCAACCAAAAGGCTGCGGGTTCGAATCACGCTGTGGGCATGGATGTTTGCGATTGTCTGGAAATACTAGTGGTGATGATGGGTGGTAGATGCTGTTGGTGTAGATCAGGGATATTCAACCCGTCGATCGCGAAGCAATTTTTGGTCAATCTCTTGTGTGTTCCTGCTTGCTTACAAATTTAATTAAAACTGAAAACATAATATTTTATTTATCATTATTTTGTATTATTTTTAATTCGCTTTAAGTGTGTTGCTATTGTTTATTTATTTTTCATTAAAATTGTCAATTCAGTAATTTTCTTATAAGTCCAGGTAAATGAATTAATTTGGATCAGTGGAAGTCAAACAGCATGCCGAGTGAATACAATTATAAGCAAAGTGTAAAAACTTGATTGTAGCTTAAATATTAAATATTCCAAAGCATATTACATTGATTTTTTACTTAGATTAAGTCCAACGTGAATATTGTAAAAAAATAAACTTTGTTTGTCTCGGTATAGTTTCTATTAGATGTTTTTGTGAATAACTCTTTTGAAGCTAACTGTATATACTGCTTTAATAAGAATATGTTAGGGTGTTAAAAACAAAGGCAATCTTTTTGTCTGCGAAGCTTTACATGGCAGAATTAGAAAGATTGTTATTGAAACTTGTATGTATGAGAAAGGCTTGCAGGTGTTAAATTGTGAATGAAACTATGTTGTGTAATTTATTTTTTTTTCATTCACATTTAACATTGCATATTATGTATTAATCATAATTTGTATAAAGATTATTTATTGTTCCTTAATTAAGGATTACTATTTAAATATTTATTCTAAACTTAACCTACTATTAATTTGTTAAGCAATAATATGTGCAGAATTTATGATAACTAAATACAGGGTGTTCGGGATAAATTTGACAGTTTCGTAAGGAAAAAGAAAATCTTCTTTGTATCTATTAAATTTAATGAATTGACAAAAAAACATTACAGGCAGAGTTAATTACAATACTATCAACAAGATTTACTCAAAATAACCACCATTAGCATCGATCACAGCTTCAATTCTGCTTCGGAACCTCGAACAAGCTGATGCTACAGTCTCCCTGGGAAGGGCCGCAAAAACTGTTTTAATTTTATCCATTAACTGGGCTTTTGTATTACTGGAAGTGCGATTGGTGTCTTTTTCAACTGCGCCCCATACAAAATAATCCATGGGGTTAAGGTCTGGGGAGTTTGGAGGCCAAACATTTGGACTGGTGAAGTCGTAGAAATTTTCAGACAACCATTTTTGACTTTTCCCAGAGGTGTGGCAAGGGGCCGAATCCTGCTGCCATACATACGGCCTACCATTGGCTACCCTTGTTATCCAGGGCTTGACTACAGTTAGCAACTCCACGAACAAAGCCCGAATTCCAATGCCAGGGTTCTTCAACACCTGTTCCTGCAGATTTGCGAGGAATTCTGCTGTACGAACGCAATCAGATCGTCTGCTAGGGATCTTTCTTCTTGCTACATCCTCGTAGTCACCATTGCAAGTCTCTAGTTCATGCCTGATTGTTTTTACTGTATTCAGGGAGCATTGGGCAGCAGTCGTAATATCCTTATTTTGATGGCGGGCACGAATCATCATGATACAAGTTATTCTCTTCCATGATTCAGGTGGGTTCCAGCTATCCATCCTTTCTGACATCTTGTATATGAATGAAGAAGGGTCCAAACTTTTAAATGAAGAGAAGTGTGTGTTAATACATGTAACTTACGGAAAAATATAATTAATTATAAATATGTCAAATTTATCCCGAACACCCTGTATATATGTAAAGTAACGAAAAGTGTATTATAAATAATTGTATACGTAATGAAAGAGCGCTGATTAAGTAGCTCAAATATTCTGTTTATTCTTATTTGTGAAAATTTAACGTTATGTAATCACTTATGTAAGAGTAGAGCGTTGTGTTACATTAGCGAAATGTTTACTTTCATGCGTTGTCATGGAGACGCATGAAATAAACAAGCACGAGTCGAATACAGCATGACCTTCGGACTGAAAGGGAAAAGAAATGAGAGAAGATTATTAATTAGAGAGAAGAGAGGAAGTTTTTGCGGAGCGGGAAGGAAGGTAGGATACAAGCAAAGGAAGTGGAAGAAAATTATAAGTTCTCTAGGGCAGAAATTCATGAGAATAGTGTTTAGAAGTGAGCCAAAACATAGTGAATCATATACTTAGCTGCAAGTGAAGTCAGCTGTGTTGTAAAGGAAGATTAATGCCGTAACCGGATAAATAAAGAACTGGACATTCAATGCAAAATTCTGATTAGTTCCAGTTAGTCTAGGATTACGTCTTAATTCTATGTTGCCCTGAGAAGAATTATATTGAATTAACTGGTTTGAGAAAAGTAAACAAGGAAAGATATCAGTGCCTTATTGATGTGTTTTTTTTTTTGAGTAGTGAAGCGCAATTAATAGTTCAGTTAAATCATTGGAGAATTTTTATTAATGTGTTCCGCTAACGTAAATAAGTTAATTCATAAGTGTGCTCACAATTAATTGATGTATTGAAGATTGCATCTGGTAAGAGTAGTCATATTTGTTTGTTTATTCTACCATTAACATATCTTCGAAGTTCAAGGTCCGAAATAAGATTGCTTGGAATATTGTCTACCTTGATTAGTGTTTCCTGTAAAATTTAAATATTAAGTACAGCTGGTGGATATGTGGAGACTGTTTAAATAAGAAGTTTCGTTTTACTAATTTGAGTTAAGAAAGCTTGTGATTTTGAAGCTGTGAATTGTATGTGAAAGTTTAGAACATTGAATTGGCATGAGTGACTTAGCAAGATGTATTAAGTTAATTGTATTGTTTCATTTTAAAGCAGAATTCTTGTATTTGTTATATATATCATATATTAAATGTTTTATTTTGTTAATCTAAATATTGTGTTTGCCTGAATTCCTTTTTATTGCACCGTTCATAAATATTCGAATCTTGCGGGAACCCCAAGTAGAATAGTAAATAATTCGGCCTAATGAGAAGACTGCTAACTTAATTAAGAATTGATCCTACTATATTATATAGACTAATCTAAAAATAGGGTGGCGCAGTATAATTACAAATTTCTCTATTTTTTGGATCGGTGATCAATTTGCGATTAAGTGTTATATTGATAAGAGTGACTTGAACCAAGATGGCGGATTTAGAACATTACATGAAAATAGAACGTCACGACACAGGAGCAAGGGCAAACATCCTCGAAGTCAGTCAGAAAGAGTTCAAACAACTTTCCAATGGCCGGCAACTTACAATCAAAAGAAAGTGGAGGAGAACAAAAGGCGTGTCGAACTTGAAACTTAAGATGAAAGACTCATACCGATTCTTCGGGGGTTGCCAAACTTCATTCAAGGTCTCAGAGGAGGCCTAATAAAAAGGGACTGAAGCAAACAGAAGGGGTCCCGGTTCCAGAATTGCTGTCAGAGAGGAGGCCGCCCGGTCCAGAGTTACCATCAGAGAGACTGCCCGGATCCATGTTGCTTGAGAGAGGAGTTTCCCGCTTCCAGAAAGGAGCTTCTCGGTTCGAGATCTTGCTAGAGAGAGACTACTTCTAGGCCCAGACAAGGTTTCAAATTGCTGAAAGGAAGAGTCCCAATTGCCAGAGAAAAGTTTCCAGGCCAGGTTAATGTCAGACATTCACCAGTGTGTTGCATTTTCATTACAATTTGATGAATCAAACGACTTCACTGATATTGCTCAGTTAATGGTATTTATTCGCATGGTATTTCAAGATTATTCAAGTAAAGAAGAACTTTTGAAAATTATACCATTATTGGGAACGACTAGGGGAGAAGACATTTTTTCGGCATTTGATGAATTTGTGAAACAACACAAACTTCCGCTTTTTAAACTTGTCTATTACTACTGATGGTGCTCCTGCAATGATAGATAATAAATCAGTAAAAACGTTTTTACATGTTATGTAAAAACGATGACAAATATCCAGATTTTACCACAGTATTATTCACCAACAAGTACTGTGTAGTAAAAGATTAAACACAAAAGATATTTTGGATATTACATTTAAAATTGTAAATTCTCTTCGAGGAAAAGCCCTGCAATGGCGGTTATTTAAATTACAGGCAGATGATGATAGGGAACTTCTGTTGTACAACAGTGTTCGCTGGCTCAGCAGAAGTCAATTTTTAGAAAGATTTCTTGTATTAATTAACGATATAAAAATTTTTCTCGATGAAAAAGGAGATATTTATCCACAAATTGAGTGATAAAACATGATTGTTACACTTATCATTTTTAGTAGATTTCTGTACAAAATTAAGCAATTTAAATTTAGAGTTACAAGGTAGAGATAAAAATTTAATTGACATGTTAAGTTCAATAAAAACTTTCCAACAATACTTACTTTTATTAAAGAAAAATATAAATGGCCGCAAATTTAGACATCTCCCATATTTATTAAAATGTTTTGAACAAAATCAAGAAATGCTTCACTATGATTTAAAAGAATTTATTCGTGAAATAGAATTAGTTGAATAAGAAATAAATTTAAGATTTAAAGATTTTAATAAAACTGAAATGATTGTATCTTTTATAAATAATCCATTTCGAGAAAACTTGAACAATACAGAAATTTCAAATAAAATTAGTGGGCTGTTTGATATAAACCAAGCTGAAAAATACATGAAAAATTCCCAATATTAACTGATATTGCAGGAAAAATTCTGTCGTGTTTTGGATTGACATACTTGTCAGAATCCGCTTTTTCAAATATGACTGTCATAAAAAATAAATTATGAAACCAAATTACAAATGATCATTTGGATGATTGTCTGCGATTGGCCACTTCTTCATATCAACTTGACTATTAAAATATTGCGAGGTCCAAACAATGCCAAATTTCACATTAACTTTTTTTTTTTTTTTAATCAACTAGCATTTCCTGTAACTTGTGAGTTTGTAATCAATCATTGTTTTTTCTAACTTTGGTTTTCCAAAATAGAAAAATAAGTATTTTATTCCAATATATATAAATATATATATATATTTTTTTGTTGTATTAAAATAATTAAAAGTGATAAATAAATTTTTAAATACACAAATAAAGTTTCTAGTTGTGTATTTTTTTTTTAGTTGTTTATTTGTGTGTAATCAGATATCAGGTTGGGGGAACGTGATCTATAACGTTCCCCCAACGTTATAGATCACATTGGGGGAACGTTATTACAGAAAAGTAGCTCGCGTAGTAAAAAAGGTTGAACACCACTGGTGTAGATGGTAGTTGCGGTTCATTGTAGTTGGTGGATTGAGTGGTGGAGACAGAGTTGTAGAGTAGGTGCCCTCCTCGATGAGTTCCTTGGACTCCCTGGAATGGATCACATAATAATAATAATAATAATAATATATTTTTGATGGCTTGGTTGGCCGAGTGCTTAGCATATCTGCTCTCCAGCCAAAAGGCTGCAGGTTCGAATCCTGCTGTGGGCATTGATGTTTGTGATTGTCTGTGAAAGTGGTGGTGGGCAGTAGATGGCATTGGTGTAGTTGCGATTCGTTGTAGTTGGTGGATTGAATAAGTGGTGGAGACAGAGCTGTAGAGTAGATACCCTCCCTCGATGAGTCTTTGGACTCCCTGGAGGTGTCACATAATGATGCTGAGTCATTTCAAGTTCAGTTTCAATTGGACCATTCAAAGTGACAAAAATAGGCAAAACCGAATTACGAGTACAATTATTTTGATAATAAATGGCACGATGTACAAGAATATCACTCACAAAATGCACCATTTTATGACTGTCCAGAAGCATTTTCTTACTTCTATGTATCTTTCTTTTTTTATTTATTTATTTTTAATATAAGATCAATTAATGTGAACTCACATGCCTATATGAGTTAAAATGGTAAACAATAAGATTGATTTGCAACAGATACAGATTCTTACTAATACCAATACCAAACAGAAAATTCCATGATCTAGCAGATAAAACACATTCACCAGTCGCCAGAAGTTACAAATAAAACTTTTCTACTGTTATATTATTATAGTGCTGTTACTAGTTAATACTAATAACAACACTATAATATAAAAACATGAGGTACCACAGATAAATAGGAAAGCAATTCAAATTGTAGCAGGAAACATAGGAATAAAGTTCTCTAGGACGAAATAGCCAATGCCACTCTGCCCATATATTTAAAATCAGTCTCCCAAATTTTAGGTAACTTAATCTGACCACAATGAAAGAGGTGAAAATGAATATAATAATCAGGGGGAAAAAAAAGGAATGAAATAGGATTAAAACTAAATTTCAAGAAAAACATGTTTTTTCTCATTTTATCATTTAGAGAAAATGAGAAACACCACACATCGAAATAGCCCAAGGCAATGTCTACATGTATCTTGATTGATTGAAAATTAAAAATGTAATGTTCAGATAAAAGAGAAGAGGAGCATCCATGAGTGAAAACATATCAGTCAGTCTGTTAAAGATGGGCATCTCTATGGGTTCCGTTCTCTCACACCCCACCCCAGCTAGTTTTTTTTATGGAATAATTGAAAAACAAGCTCTTAACTCAGCTCCTCTCAAACCTTCTATATGGCTAAGATATGTGGATGATGTGTTCTCTATCTGGTCAAATGACCTAGATATGTTACTCTTGCCTCTCTCACCTCAATAGTCTTCACACTAGAATTCAATTTACAATTTACAATAGAAAAGAAAATTAATATTCATTTAGAGGAGCAACATGGAAAATTTTCCAGAAATAATATCCAAACCAGGCATAGCCAACTTCATTCTATACGAGGGCCAATATATGATGAGTAGTAGCATCACGGGCCACACACTTTTAGACAGAACTTGAATAAAAATAAACTCTGCATTTTTTCAAGGCAATAGTTATATGTATTGAATTACTATATTTGTTAAATCATTTTACTACTGGGAGAACAATATAAAATACTTGATTTATTTAAATATAAGTTGTTAAATTAAATGTAATTACATATATATATATATAATAAATTTAGTTTAATCCTTTATCCAAGTGTGAGCAAACAAAGTTTGCGCCTGAAAGTATCTTCAGGACTGGGTTAAGGTGGTACAGCACCAGGGCAACTCGTTGCAAAGGTGGAGCAAACTTTCAACATATACAGGGTGTTCGGGATAAATTTGACAGTTTCGTAAGGAAAAATAAAATCTTCTTTGTATCTATTAAATTTAATGAATTGACAAAAAAACATTACAGGCAGAGTTAATTACAATACTATCAACAAGATTTACTCAAAATAACCACCATTAGCATCGATCACAGCTTCAATTCTGCTTCGGAACCTCGAACAAGCTGATGCTACAGTCTCCCTGGGAAGGGCCGCAAAAACTGTTTTAATTTTATCCATTAACTGGGCTTTTGTATTACTGGAAGTGCGATTGGTGTCTTTTTCAACTGCGCCCCATACAAAATAATCCATGGGGTTAAGGTCTGGGGAGTTTGGAGGCCAAACATTTGGACTGGTGAAGTCGTAGAAATTTTCAGACAACCATTTTTGACTTTTCCCAGAGGTGTGGCAAGGGGCCGAATCCTGCTGCCATACATACGGCCTACCATTGGCTACCCTTGTTATCCAGGGCTTGACTACAGTTAGCAACTCCACGAACAAAGCCCGAATTCCAATGCCAGGGTTCTTCAACACCTGTTCCTGCAGATTTGCGAGGAATTCTGCTGTACGAACGCAATCAGATCGTCTGCTAGGGATCTTTCTTCTTGCTACATCCTCGTAGTCACCATTGCAAGTCTCTAGTTCATGCCTGATTGTTTTTACTGTATTCAGGGAGCATTGGGCAGCAGTCGTAATATCCTTATTTTGATGGCGGGCACGAATCATCATGATACAAGTTATTCTCTTCCATGATTCAGGTGGGTTCCAGCTATCCATCCTTTCTGACATCTTGTATATGAATGAAGAAGGGTCCAAACTTTTAAATGGAGAGAAGTGTGTGTTAATACATGTAACTTACGGAAAAATATAATTAATTATAAATATGTCAAATTTATCCCGAACACCCTGTATATATATATATATATAAAGAATTTTGATTCCGTGAGAATATAAATTGTTTCCGTCATCAGAAATAATGAATATAACTAGTATATCAATCAGAAAATCTGCGGTCGAAACTAATAGCTAAATTATTAATACATATACAGGTATCCCTTGCTTAACACAGTTTTGCTTAATGCGGGATTTGATTAACGCAGTGAAATTGATTGGGGCAGTGCCTTGATATACGCAGCAAGAGTTTTGATTAACACGCCTTTAACCCTGAGGAGCTCGTAACTGATCTGACAGATAGATGCAAAATGTTTAATATAAATATTCTTACACAATTCAGTGTATAGCTTGCAGGTCATGAGTAGCTATGCATTCATATGTTACGAGTGATATTCCGCACTGTTTTTTGCTGTCAGTTTGGTTTAACACATGTTATGCAAAGGTTTATGATATTTGACAGTAAATTGTATCTGAGAGATACTGCGACCTCCGATGTCAGTATAGTTTGGTTTAGTTGTTGTTTTTTATTCTTTGTTCAATAATTTCTAGATTGTAACTGAAAATAAATAAACCATCATATATTACTAAAATAGAGAGCCAAAGACTTATTTATCATACATGTTCTCTAGGAGATGTGTTTTACATTATGGAAAATACTAAGAAAAGTGATCTGGAGCTTACTCCACCTTTACTACGAGTTGCCCATAAGGTTGTTATGCTTGTATCAGCCGAAACTTTTAGTTTCTATATATTCGGCATGAAACTCTTGTAGTTTCTATATTCGGCTATGAAATAATGTTGGATTCAATATCCACTTAATTTATACCATCATGTATTATATTTGCAGTGTTTTTTCTTTATGTTTCATTGCTTGTTTACCGAGGTCTAGAGAGTCATTTTGCTTGTTATCGTAGAATTTATGCCAATAAGAAAAAAACTAAAACTGTTCAAACGACTCTTGATAAAAAAATTGCAGGAAATAATGTAGGTAGCATTTATTAAACATTTACTTTGCATTCATTTTTTATCTTTCCTAAAAGAGTACGATATAAAACGAATTATTAATACAATAATCGATCATGGACGAATTGTAATTTTTACCATTGATTATTAGATTTGATTAACGCAATTTTGATATACGCGGTAACATCAAGGGATTAATTAACCACGTTAATCGAGGGATACCTGTAATTTAATATAGTTTTTATCCTGCCATGGGCCGCACAAAATCACGTTACGGGCCTGCTGTTGTCCACCTATGATCTAAACTAATAATAATCTAGCCTTTCTAGACACCTTGGTCACCTATCTACTTAATGACAATCTGTACTTTTCAATATACAGGGAACCCACTTACACAGGCAGATACATTCAGAAACTTTCTCACCCCCCCCTCAACAATATGGTATCATTAAAACACTTCCAATAGAGCATATAACCTTTGTTCCAATGAGACTTCAGCAGAACTTAATCATATACACCACACTTTATTTTCTAGTGGCTACAGTTCCCAAAGTATTAAAAGAAATAATCAATCCTCCCCCAAATCCTCAACTTTCACTTCAGAAGGATCGCTTCAGTAATGCTATCATCATTCCCTATGACTAAGACACTTCAGAAGAATTAGCCAGAATCTTAAAGAAATATAAATACCTGAAAGAAATACCTCTGCACAGGTTTCAAGCCACACATGAAACTAACCACCTTTACCTGCTTCACTAAGGACCAAAGCCCTCCTTTCTCAGTTCGGTGTATATATAGAGTTCTCTGCTCCTGAAAGAGTTGACCTACTATGGACAGACAGGAAGATTAGCCACCATCCACATGGAAGAACATAAAAAAAATACATCTGTAATCATGACTATGGTCAATTAGGCCTTGCAGAACATGCTTTGAATAAGCTCATAGAATCAATTGAAAAAAGACCACCATGTTCCATTGCAATAAATTTAGAAGAGAAAAACTTTCTAGAATTTTTAGCTGCTCTCAAACATCAGCCTATTTGAATAAACATGGCTGCATAAAACTTCCCATTATATGGGAAACACTAATATTTCAAGATCCTAGTTTGCATCCTAGGCTATCAACAGGTGCATGCAGAGGGCACCCCATCTAGTTTGGACTCTGGTCTTTTGTCTGCATGTTTCACTTAGTTTTGTGTTGCCTTTGTGTGTGTGTGTTACAAGTCTCATATTGTACTCCCTAATGATGTCTCGGTGACTGAGATGAAATATTGGAAGAATTAAATATTATTTTTAATCCTTTCTAAGTGCTGTTTTACTCCATTAAGCCTATAATCAGTGTCATCTGTAAGTGTTGTAGAAACAGTGCTATGCTGTCTGGGTGAGAAAAAAGCAGAAGTGCAGACTGGAAAGAGTTGTATCCATTGACTTCTTCAAGGGAGCAGAAGTTACAAATGACATTTGTAAGGAAGGGAGTTTTTGCATTTTGATCTTTCAAAGTCAGATTGACTTCTGGTGGTTATGCATTTTGCAGCAGTTCAATGTTAGCTGAGAATGACGAGAGCCACTTGTCTCAAGCTGCTTGCAGTATACTGAATTTTTTTTTTTTTTTCTTAGTGGGAATCTTGAATGAAGAAAGAATGAAGGCCTTCATTCCAGTGAGAATAATTCCTGAACTTGCGCAGAGCAGGTGTTTAAATTATCATCATTAAATCACCATGGAATCAAGACTCGTTGTGGGAGGTCACACACACACACACACACACACACACACACACACACACACACACACACACACACACACACACACACACACACACACACACACACACACACCTCACATTCATGTACAAACATCACACACACACACACACACACACACACACACACACACACACACACACACACACACACACACACACACACCTCACATTCATGTACAAACATACTGTGCATATCTTAAACACATTCACCATCTCCACATTCTAAGGTGATGCATTCAATTACCCACCATTTTCCAAGCAGTAAACTGACCCCCCCCTCCATCCCCAAGCTAACATCCTCCTTATACAGCTACCAGATGGCCTCCTCTTGTTTCTCCCATTTTCCCCCATTCTATGAAAAACCTTTTCCACATTAACCTGGTGATAGCCCCTTATCAACTTATATGTCTCAATCCTATTCACCCCCTCCCTCTTCCTCCTATCCACTAGATCCTGCAAATTATATTTCCCCCATTCTTTCTTCATTCTCGACACTCCAGAGACCACCTTAGTCAATCGCTTCTAGACCCTTTTCAATATCTCTTCATCCTTATTTCATAAGGATGAAGAGATCCTTCAGGTAATCAAATTTGTGCTAAGTAATCTACATGTGGACTGATCACGGCCGTTTAACAGGCCCATAATTTCCTTATTCCACGTGTAGGCATTCTTGCCATAATTCATTGGGTTGTCCTGACAATTTTAGTAATGTGTCCTCTAAATTTTAGGTCCTTATCCACCATCACCCCAAAATCCATTATCTTATCTAAGATATTCCCTACCAACTATACAGAAATGGAGGAATACTCTGCACCTCATCTTTGCTTCCCTAATTTTAAAAGCTTACATTTTGCAGCATTAAACTGGCAACTCTATTCCCTCCACTATTCATTCAGTCTATTCAAGACCTCTTGCAAAACCATAATTTCTTCTTTATTCCTGATAGTTCTTCTCAACTTTGCATCACCTACAAACAACTGCATATCACCATTTGCTCTTCCTGATATAATTAACAAACAAGTTAAATACCAGTGATCTCAAAACAGACCCATGGGACATATATTGAGAAGAGACAAACTCTCAGACATGCTTCCCATACAGAGAGCACTCAAGAGTCATATTACAGTGCTGACAATGCTCTCCATCCCCCACTAAAACTTTCTTCCAAGCATGTTCTGGCAAAGTAAATGGCAGATCCAACTTAATATTGTAGTATCTCTGAATGAAGGTGGTTTTGATTCTGTACATACATTTGATATGCTCAAAAGAGTATTAGACACACTCATGGAAAAACTGAGTCAGGGAATAGAAACCAGAATTCCTGCTCTAGAGACCAAACATAACATCAGCTACTTTAAGCTTACATTAAGCAGAGTGGTGGTGATAGTTGGCATTTCCTCCAACTATGAAGGAAACCTTTTACAGCAGAATACTGCCTCTGCATTTGCCAAAGCCCCTTTTGTAGTAATGGGCTACACTATGAGAAGTTAAGGTTGATAACCAACAGTAAGTGACTATATACTCTGCTTCACCTGTCAATTAGTGACCCAGATAATCCAAGGAATGTACTCTTGAGCCACTTCAGGTTTATAATAAGTAAGGTGGTAGTTTCACACTAACTGATGAAAATTATCCACTACCTAAAGTCATTAAAAAACATGCCAAAGTGAGGCATGGATTGAAATCTACAGTCTGTACTTTGGAGAACTTGCACGTTAATAACTCAGTCAACTGAGCTGACATATTCAGTAAGCTGAATACTTAAAAATATATATATACTAGGGGGCTCCACTCCCCTGACACCTATGGCACCCATCCGCCGAGTTCCAGACTGGTATGCCGGTTCTCCTTGAATTCTAATTACTCGAAAGGGGGTAATCAGAATTCAAGGAGACCCCCCCCCCGGTGCCTGCACTTCATCTCAATATAGTTCAGATTTTCATTTCTAATCCTAGTCCACAGGAAATTTTTACTTCCAACCATAGCAGCAGCACCATCACTATCTGATGTGGATAACGTATATACGACACAACAAGAGGAAAGCCTTTCGGGAACCCTTGTTGTTGAAAGAGTCCCTTATGAAGCCACAAAAAATTTTAAAGATTGGATCATGGAATGTCAGAACAGGGTTGCCAGATGAACACAATAGCTTATGGCCAAAATTTAAAGAAAATATGGCCAAAAATGGCCACTTTGGAAAAGTATTAGGCCAAAAATATGGCCAAAGATATAAAATTATTGAATTGTGTGAATTAACATACCAACAATTAAGTATGTATAAATTATGCCTATATATTCGATTACATATTATCAAAAACACTTTTAATTAAACTTAAAATACTTACAGTGAAACTCAGCTGTTAATTTGACAGCATTTCCTCAAGATATTGAATATCTCGTTCTTCTTTTTCTGCAGTCGAGTCGTAAAGCGTTTTGCTGTCATGCATTTGTAGCATTTCGGGAATACATTTAAAGTTTTGGCAGCACATATTGTTATCACTTAAGAATGAATGGATTCTTACAATTGAATCCAGCAGTTTAATTTGCATCCTGTTTCTGAGTTTAGTTTTGATAGATGTTACATAAGAAAAAATTCATTCAACTATTGCATTACTTGCTGGTACGATAAGGCATGTTAATGCATAATTCGACAGTTCTTTAAAATTATTGTTTGGATACTGCTTGCCAAAATTCTAAAGCTTCCTTAGGGATTCCATCTTGTTTGAAGTTTTCTTCTTCATTCCATGCAACAAGGCTAATTTTTCTGTATTGGTCTTCGACTACATCAACATCGTTTATTAGGTGGAAAAATGGCAGATCAGAAAATTTTCCCTTTTCTGTTTGGCTTAGAATAACAGTAGGATTTAAAAGTGACAGACCTTTAAATATATCAGCTGACTCCGGGAGCCGCTTGTTCACGATTCTTGAAGCATGGCTTGGCACCTAAATTTCACAGACTTTATTTTATTATTTTCTTGTTCCATATCATTATTAGGAGAAGTGCTAAAGCTGATCAAGTACGTCCTAATTTCTTGATCAAATTTAATTCCAAAGTCTACATTTTCTACTATTTTGCATATTCTATCTTCGTTGTACAGGCTTTGATAAAGACTATCTCTGTGTGTGCACAGTTCTTTGGCAAGATCGTAAGGATCGGCATAGGTTTGCTGGAACAAAACATTAAGCCTTTCGAACTCTTTAACAATGGGAGTAGCAAATATAAAGTAAAAATAATTCATCCTATCTTGTAACATCTCTTTTATCAACCATGCCTTATACCTTATACCAAGTGAATTAGGCAATTAATTCTTTCCAATTTAGCAGTATATTATTGAAGACTTTACCTCTCACTAACCACCTTGTCTTGGACAATTTCATAAACGGAAAGGGTGCATCTCATTCCTGGTCACATCTTCAACTGCTGAATTCATCACTTTAAAAAGAGCCTTAAAATCTTCTCTTCTCATATTGCTATTTGAAAACCACGAAGGAATTTCAGTCAAAACAAATCCAACATTGGATGGTAGCTTTGAAAATGAATGCTGTATACAAATTGCCAAAGAGTGGCAAATGCACTTCATTTGAATACAGTTCGGATTTTCATTTCTAATCCTAGTCGACAGGGAATTGTTACTTCCAACCATAGCAGTAGCACCATCACTAGCAAACCCAATACAGTTCTTAAGAGTTTGATTATATGAAGCTAACACTTCTGAAATTTTATTAAATAAAACCTCTGCTGTTGTCTCTACAACAGGTATAAGACCCAAGAAAGCTGAGTGAATTTCATTTGTTTCATTGCAAAAAAATCTAAGAACTATGCACAAATGCTTTTGTTGCAATATCTATAGATTTATCTACTAGTAATACATACTTTTTACCTTCTAAATCATGCTTCAGTTGCTCTTTCAATGAAGCAGCAATTACATTTTCTATAATTGCAATACATTTGGTTCTGTGCAGTTTAATGCCACCAAAAACACTATTTTGGCAATGTTTCTTAACTACATCACCTATATGATCTACAGCACGAATTGAGGAATGACATGCTATTGCAAGGCTAAGTTCTATTTCTGCTTGTTTTTCCTGGTCATTCATGGACGATTTGATAACTTTATCTAGAGTTGTGATGTACTGGGAGATTTATATTGGTGTTTCTTTGATTTTGCGTGAACAGATATGTTATAAAGTTTTGGCAGCACGTTAGTTTTGCAATAAGTCAATATACATGTTGTCCATCATCAGAAGATTTCAGCCACAAATATTTTACTTCCCACTCTTTTTTATATTTTCTTCCACCTCTATTATCACTTTTGTACTTAGGCATTTTAAAGGGCTTGAAAAAAACAAAATATCTCAATTCAGAAAATGAAGAAACAAATTATTGATAATAGTACTACAAAATTTGTAGTACAAATACTAATCTGACACAGCAAACACCAATCTGGTAAAGGGAAAATAACAAAAATATAAGCAAGATAAAGATTGAGTTTTTAAACGATATTAAAAAATTATTCATTAATTATACTAAAATCACTTAATTACCATTCTTACGAAATTGAACATATTACTTGCATATTGTCACAATGCGGGTAAAGTTTATGCAAAATATTCCAGTATGAAAGCTTATGAGATAGAACTATCACCAAAGAACACCAACTGTCTGATATCACGCAACGGAACAATTCTTGCAACACAAAGTCTACGGCGTAAGTAACTAGAGATGATCAAAACAGACATGGACCCAAGCTGGCATGGCTGTTGCATAAGTGTTTTATAGTATAAAACACGTACACAACAAAAAAAAAAATTCTACCCGGAATTATTAATTTGTGCGATTAGGGGAAGTCATTTTGAATTGTTCTGAGAGAAACATTTTATTTTTTGTTCAAAACCATTTCACTCCTTGGGTGAGCCACTGCGGCTTTATTTCCTTGAACATTCCTATAATTCATGCCGTGCTATTTAAAATCCAAAGCGCGATTAGTTCTACTGCTTATCATATACACGTCTTCATTTGACTATCAGAACAATCATGTCTTGATTGTTCTGATAGTCAGAACACTGTACCAGGTAGGAAAAACTAGACAGGTAACACTAATAAAACTTTCTGTTGTGCAGGTTTATGCACCCATTAATGATGCAGATGAAGAAATAAAAGAACGCTTTTATGAACAACTCCAAAAAAGTAATAAATTCTATTGCAAAACATGATATTATAATACTCATTGGGGATCTTAATGCAAAAGTGGGTAAAAGGTCATGTGTTGAAGAAAACTCTTTAGGTTTTGAGGCTTGTGGAGACCAAAATGAAAATAAAATGATGTTTGTATCCTTTTGCAAAATGAACAACTCTGTCATAGGAGGAAGTAAATTTAAGCATAAAGAATACATTAATTGACTTGGATTGTGCTGGATGGCAATACAAGAAACCAAATTGACCACATTGCTACCAATAGTAAATTTGTAAGATCCATGCTTGATGTAAGAGTCAAAAGTGGTGCAGATGTTGGTTCTGACCACTTCTTGTATAACAGAAGCGTAAAGAAAGCTGCAAGAGCCAACAAGAGAAAATATATTGATGAATTAGCAAATGAAGTGCAACATGCTGCAGAAAATGGACAAATTAGACTTTATCAGATTATAAAATGAATCAGTGGTAACAAAAAAGCAACTCCTTCCTCCATTAGATATTTAAACAAGGAAAGTTATTGAAGATTGACTCCAAAATCGAAGCAAGATGGAGAGAATATTTTGATGAAACTTTGAATGTAAAGGTAGATAGATACAGGGTCTCAACAGGCACAAAATATTAGAATTTGCGTAATACCCACTTTGAACATTTCCGAAGACGAGATTTCGTTGAGCGATGTCAAAGATGCCCTGAAGGCAATAAAATCTAACAAAGTATGTGGAAATGATAATATCTATGCCGAAATTTTAAAAGCTGATCTTAACACAACTACTACCAAATTACAAAAGTTGTACAACAAAACATGGAAGACAGAAAAAATTCCTCAACAATAGAAAGAAACAGTAATTATAAAAATCTCCAAAAAAAGGAGATTTGAACAAGTGCAAAAATTGGAGAGGGATAAGTTTGGTTTCAATTCCTGCAAAAGTTTTTATAAAAATTTTAATTAATAGATTAAAAAAGGAAATTGAAATTTTATTAAGAGAAGAACAGGCAGGTTTCCGAACAATCTAACAAATATTTACTCTTAGAAATATAATTGAACAATGTATAGAATTTCAAGTCCACTTTACCTAAACTTCATTGATTTTAGTAAAGCGTTCGACTCAATAGATAGAGAAAAACTTTGAAAAAATATTAGAAGAATATGGAGTACCTTATAAATTTCTAAACATTATCAAGAATATGTATAATGGCAGCAAGTCTTGCATGGAAGTAGATGGAAAACATAGACTTCATTATCATTGAAACTGGAGTTAGGCAGGGTTGCAGTTCTATCTGGTCTATTGTTTATAATTTTAATTGATTGAATTATGAAAAACTCAATTAATCATCAAAAGAGAGGAATACATTGGGACTTTACATCCACATTGGAAGACCTTGATTTTGCTGATGACATAGTGCTCCTGTCCTCCAAGTTAAATGATTTACAATTAAAAACTGATGACTTTTGCTCACTGTGCAGAAACTGTGGGTCTTCATATAAACAAGAAGAAAACCAAGGTCATACAAATAAATGAAAAATCAAATAAAAAAATTAAGTTAAAAAATGAAACAATTGAAGATGTTAATACTTTTACATACCTTGGATCAATAATAAATAAACAAGGTGGTGCCGAAGAAGACATTTTACAAAGAATTGTTAAAGCACAAAATTGTTTCAGATCATTAAATAAATTATGGAAAGCATCAAATATTACAGTTAAAGTGAAAATTAATATCTATAAATCTATTGGGCAAGCAGTACTACTATATGGCTCTGAAACTTGGAAACTTACCAAAGCACGAAGTAATAAATTGGTCATTTTCCAAAACAAATGTTTAAGAAGAATTCAAAAAAATCTTCTGGTCAAATACAATCACTAATAAACTTTTAAAGAAAACTTTCTCCAAGTAATAGATGAAGAGATTCACCTAAGAAGATGGAAATGGACTGGACATGTTCTTCACATGGAGATAAACAGAATTCCCCAAGTAGTACTGAGTTGGGCTCCAGAAGGGTTGCCCAAAATTAACTTGGAGAAGAATGACTGAATCCGAAATGAAGGAGGCAAGATGGGCAAGCTGGGCAGAAGCAAGAGCAGCTGTGAGGGACAGGGACAGATGAAAAACCAGCATTGCAGCCTTATGTGCCAGTAGGCACGGAAAGATTTGATGATGATGATGACGACTTCAAGAAAGCCTCCAATAAGCAGGGTGGTGACCTCATACTGGGTAATGAAATTTACGACCAACTAAAGTAACATATAAAGGCATTCAGATAGTATATAGGCTATTGGTTGGTTTGAGATATGCAGATAAAAACCAATTACAAAAAAATATCATTGAAAAGATGAATTATGCAAAGGATTTGAAAGAACTGAGAATAAAAAAACCTGTTATATACATAGTAAGTCATCAACAAACATGACAGGTGCTAGCATTTTATTAAAACGTAATTAGATGAGAAAAGCCAAAAACTAACTCTGAACTAGCTGCATGGTTTTTTTTTAAAAGATGCTAGGAGGAATTTTTTAAACCAGGTTTAAAATAACTTGGTATCTTTAACATTTAATGCTACAAAAGAAAAATGTGTTAAATCTTGCATTTGTCTTCATCCATGTAAAATAGCAATGTTGATTGGCATTTCCCAAGAGTTGCAAAAATCAGTTTTTTCCTAAAATAATTTCCCAGTAGTCAAACTTTGTATAACTACTGTTGATGAAGCAAGCACAGTTTAACATACAAGTGTTTTAGTGGCATGTAACATTATTGATTTTTGAAGTGTTTGTTGATTTAAAAGAGCTGGACTTGGCCGATGCAAAAATAATTTGTCACAAACTGTTGTTTGTTTTTAATGAGCATGGAACCAGAAAGTTATTTAAAGCAAAATTTGATAGCTTATTTGATCAGATGGTGCATGCAGCATAATATGAAACTCAGGAGTTGCTTCCAGTTTTCCCAGAATCACCTGTTGGCACTTTTTTGTTGTTGTTCCCACCAATGAAAGATTATTTGCAAACATATAGTACCATCGGTGGGATAAGGATTTTTTTTTTCTATTTTTATCATTTTATATATTTTCAATTAATTTTTACATAGTCCAGAAACCCTGCTCTAGAAACCAAACATGGAACTTTTTCAAGCCACTTCAAGCCTCCAATAAGTAGGAAGTGGTCTCACACCAAGCAATGAAATCCATCTCCCACCTAAAGACAATCATGAACATCCATGCCCACAGCAAGATTTCAGCCCTCAGCCTGTTGGTTGGAAAGCAACTACATTGATCACTTGGCCAACTGAGCTGGCATTCATGCAATTAAGTCAGTGATGCCAGCCAACCAATTTGAGTCATTTGTTGATAAAATCTATTGCTTGTACCACACATCTAACAAAAATCAAATAGAATTATATAGAACTGCACAGGAATGCATAGCAGAAATCCTTAAAACTGGACAAGTTTTGGGGCCCAGGTGGGTTGCATTCAATGTGAAAACAACAAAAGTGGTGTAGAAAACATAGCTAGTTTGGTAAATTCATTTTACTAAGAATAACCTTAGTAGTTTGAAGCAAGAGTTGGAAAGTATGACCTTGTCCTGATGATTGACACCTTGGAAGAACTTTCTTCTTTCTTTAGAATTACAAAGCCCAGAGATAACATTTGTAAAAGCTGATCATCCATTAGATGCGTAAGAGTACTGGAGCAAATAACAGATAGTAAGGAAAAATATGAGAAGTTCGTGTCCAGTGCTATAAAATCAGAAACTCACAAAATAGTCCCATTTGTTTCTAACAAGAAACATAGAAGAATATCAAGAAAATATTAATCCAGAGTGTCAGTAACAACACGCAGAGCAGGTTGCTAAATAATGAACAGGATTCACACAAAACTCTGCTATCGTTGTTCATCCTATTGGAACCTACAATTCGGCCAACAATTCTCTCTCTCTCTCTCTCTCTCTGGCAGGGAAGAAAAAAAATTTGCATAAACTATGTAAAATGTGAAATACAAGATATCACTGAATGATTTTCAAGCTTTTGTGGATGAACAAGATCTTTCTAAAGCTGAAGTTCCCCAAACCATTGGAGAAGTGAGAAAAATCATGAAGGTAGTATTCAGTTCCAAGGAAATGACCACAACCTTGGTCATGTATGTTGTTCAGTTTAATGAACAACAGATAAAAGAAATTCCCTCCTCATTCAAAATATCTCTCATCTTATGACTGTAAAGCTGATAAAAAAAACCCTGAAGAATGGGATGCAGTGTCACTTGTGAAATTATGATTATGCCAAGGACATCATAGCTGCCAACAGGCAGGTGGTTTCTTCTTTAATTTTTTTTTGGCAACAGTTGATGAGTTTGACAATAATGAAAAACAAAAAAAAGTCACATATTGTAAGTGAATCATGCAACAAATGAAAATTTTTGGTTAACATGTACACATTTTGGGAAAAAAAAAAAAATAGAACTGTTTGTTAATTATTTTGAATGACATCATCACTGTTTTTATTGAACTCTAAAACCACTATCAGCAAAAGCTATAATGCACTCACTGGATTGAAAAAAAAAAAAAAAACTGCTACTATAATCGAGTTCTAGTAGCAAGACTTATACGTTGGTCATACATAACTGGTAATTAGTTTACGGAATTAACAATGCATATAAAGTATATTAATTAAAGGTAACTTTAATGAATAACTTCTATATTTCAGCAACGTCACGTCGCCATCTTCAGGAACATAAAGATATGGTATGTGCATGCAGGCACTAACAAAAACAAATGAGGAAGAAAGCAAGAAACTAATATTGTTCCTAAAGTCCTAATGGTGCCCTCTGGCAGGCTAATTTGGTTGTCTTGGCAGTTGGGCTGAAGTTCTCATAATGTAAGTCTCCCAAATTTGGGGTAGTTTCATGCACCCAAATTTGTTGAGGTTAGGAGTGTTTTTTTAGAGCTGCTGATGATTCCTTGAATAATCTTTCGTATTTAAACTTGCTGCGGTGTATTATTTTTGTTTTCTTCCAATGAATTCTATGGTGGGTATCTAAGGCATGGTCTGCTAGCCCAGAGCGGCTGTACTGGTGAAACCGGATGTAGTCTTGGTGTTCTGAAATCCTGATATTTGTTGTTCTGCCTGTTTGGCCAAAGTATACGACAATTTGCAGCTGCAAGGGACCTGGTATACACCAGGTAGGTCTAGGGGAAGTGGTTGGTCTTTGGTAGAGCAGATAAGGGATGCCAACTTTTTATATGGTCTGTAACAGGAAGTAAGGTCATATTTTTTGAGGATATTGGTTATTTTCTCAGAGGTGCCCTGGATGTAGGGGATGGTGATAGATTTGGTGTAATCTTTCTTGTGGAGGGGGGGTTGTGGTTTACTGGTTTTAGTATTTTTTGGATTTTTTTGGGGTTATAGCCATTGGCTAAGAAAGTGTTGAGGATGTGGTTTAGTTCAGTAGTTAGGGCCTTGTCATCTGAGCAGATTAATTTTGCCCTGTTATATAGTATTTTTATAACCCCATATTGTTGTGAGGGGGGGGGGGATTGCTGGTGAATGTATCTGCCAGTATGGGTGGGTTTTCTGTAAACAGAGAAAACCAAAGATCCATCAAGCTGGCGAGTGATTAAAGTGTCTAGGAAGGGGAGGGTGTTGTTTTCCTCTTTTTCTAAGGTGAACTGGACTCTGGGGTGTTGGTTGTTTAAGTATGTTAGGAAAGAGTGGAGTGAGTCTGAGCCATGTGGCCAAATAGCAAACACATCATCCACGTAATGAAGCCAAATAGTGGGTTTTTGTGGGGCGGAGTTTAAGGCTTTCTCTTCAAAGGTCTCCATAAAGAAATTGGCCAAGGGTGGGGAAAGTGGTGAACCCATGGCTGTCCCCTCTATCTGTTTGTAGAACTTTCCTTGCCAAACGAAATAGCCTGAGTTCATTGTGAACTGAAATAGGGCTGAGATATCGGGAGGAAACTTGGCTTGGATGAGCTCTAGGGTTTCTTTGAGTGGGACATCAGTGAATAGGGAAGAGACGTCAAAACTGACCATTATGTCAGTGTGTTGGAGCGAGAGGTTTCCTATACTGGCTTTAAAGTGGGCTGAGTTTTTTATGTGTGTGAGCGTTTTGACTAAATGTTTGGCTAATTTATATGTGGGGGAATCAATGCCATCCACTATGGGACGTAATGGCACATTTTGTTTATGTATTTTCCCCTAGACCTACCTGGTGTATACCAGGTCCCTTGCAGCTGCAAACTGTCGTACTTTGGCCAAACAGGCAGAACAACAAATATCAGGATTTCAGAACACCAAGACTACATCCGGTTTCACCAGTACAGCCGCTCTGGGCTGGCAGACCATGCCTTAGATACCCACCATAGAATTCGTAGGAAGAAAACAAAAATAATACACCGCAGCAAGTTTAAATACGAAAGATTATTCAAGGAATCATCAGCAGCTCTAAAAAACGCTCCTAACCTCAACAAATTTGGGTGCATGAAACTACCCCAAATTTGGGAGACTTACTTATGAGAACTTCAGCCCAACTGCCTAGACAACCAAATTAGCCTGCCAGAGGGCACCATTAGGACTTTAGGAACAATATTAGTTTCTTGCTTTCTTCCTCATTTACTTTTGTTAGTGCCTGCGTGCACATACTATATCTTTATGTTCCTGAAGATGGCAACGTGACGTTGCCGAAATATAGAAGTTATTCAAAGTTACCTTTAATTAATATACTTTATATGCGTTGTTAATTCCGTAAACTAATTACCAGTTAACTATAATTGAGAGTTCTCTGATCGACTAAATGTAATTCTCGCAACAGTGAAAATACAGACAATCAGTAATGCTAATCTAAACAATTTTAACTTATCACCATTAAGTGATAGCTAACTCTAATAACCATTTATAGAGAATCAATAACATGTTTAAACTAGTCTTAGGTGTAGGGCTACTTCATAAAATTCCCCCCCCCAATTAAAATTCCATTTTATACCAAAATGATAATTTTACTAATGTGCAGACTAAATACAGATTTTATACCAAAGACTAAATAACGGAAATTACTTCAGTAATTTTCGTTATTTAGTCTTTGATACAAGACATAGAAGAAAAAATCCTTTCCACTCATTATAATCTCTTTTATTCACAAGTCAGTAAAATTTTTTTATTCAGTTTTAAATAAAATTTTAAACTTTATTTAAAGTTTAAAATTTTAAAGTTTAAAGTTAAAAAATTTTTTTTTACCTTCTCTATATAACTGAACATTTTTTTTGTCAAGCCATTCATTCTAAATGATTTACAGAGAAAAAATGCTGTTGTGGTTGTACGAGGGTGGTCTGAAAAGCTCTCGGCCTCGACCGTAGATGGCAACAACATCGGCAAGATTTTTTTTTTCTAAGTTGGTACATCTGTCATAAGCATTCATGTGAAATAAATTGCAAGCCATTCTATATTGCAAGTAGTTTGTTTTATACAGCTGTCTGAAGCAAAGTGTTGTCTGTATCCCTTGAAATAGATAAAATTGAGTACTGAGTGGATATAAAATTCTTTGTAAAAGAAGGTTTAATGCCAAAAGAAATTCATTCAAAGTTCATAGAAGTTTATGGACACTCTTCTCCTTCGTTTTCAACAATTAAGAAATGGGCTGCCGAGTTTAAACGTAGCCGTACCAACCTTGAAGATGATCCACATGAATGACATCCAAAAAGTGTAACACCAGAAATCATTGATTAAGTGCACGATATGGTATTGGATGACCAGCGAGTCAAAGTCAGTGAAATTGCTAAGACTATAGGCATTTCAAAAGAACATGTAGGATATATTTTGCATGAAGAATTTTAAATGAAAAAGCTTTGCACAAGATGGGTGCCACGCTTGCTCACAGGAGATCAAAATCTCTGAACAGTGCTTGGAGCGTTTTAACAAGAATAAAACCAATTTTGTGCATTGATTTATTACTATGGATGAGACTTGGATTCACCATTACACACCAGAATCCAAACAGCAGTCAAAACAGTGGACAGAAGCCGGTTGTTCAGTGACAAAGACAAAGTCGGTCCCAACAGCAGGAAAGGTCATGGCATCGGTGTTTTGGAATGCTAAAGGCATTTTGTTTATTAATTCTCTTGAAAAGGATAAAACAATAACTGGGGAAATTTATTCTGATTTTTTACCCAGACTAGATGAAAAATTCGTGAGAAAAGACCCAGTTTGCAGAAGAAAAAAATCATCTTTCATCAGGACAATGCACCTGCCCACAAAGGTGTTTTGGCAATGGGAAAATTAAGGGATCTGCACTATGAATTGTTGGAACATCCACCCTATTCCTCAAGATTTGGCTCCCTCTGACTTCTATCTCTTCCCAAAACTAAAACTCTTCCTCGCTGGTCAACGTTTTTCTTCAAATCAAGAGGTGATTGCAGCTGTAGAGGGGTATTTTGTTACTGAGAACCATTACAGGGATTGGATAATGGCGTTGGAGCATTGCTGAAATAAATGTATTAGTCTTAAGGGAGATTATGTTGAAAAATAAAAATAATTTTGAACACTTATAAGTTCGTTTTTATCATTGTTAATCAGAGAATTTTTTATACCACCCTTGTATTTGTTGTGAGAATTAAGCAGTAGGGGTGAGGTTGAGATGTGTGTAGTGGGGTGTCCTCCTGCGATAAGTCATTGGAGATGTCAAGTAATAATAATACATAATTCTATTAGAATCACTATCAAAATTTTTTGAGATCGAAATGAGACGAACGTAATAGGCCTTTTTTAATGACTAAATTCGGAAAAACAAATTCACGTACGTAGTATATTATGCCAAAAATAAACTGCTCTAAGTTCAACTCTTGATAGTGAACAATGTCACCTACACAGGGCCGATTTTATCATCAGGCAAACCTAGGCAATCGCCTAGGGGCGCTAAGACTTCAGAGCGCCCCGAAGTCTTATAGACAATAAAAAGGCGTATAGGGGGGGGGCCTAAATTTTCTTTGTCTAGGGGCATCAGACACTCTCGAATCGGCCCTGTACCTACACAATAGTGCCCGATTACGAAACACATTTTTATGACTACATGCAATCATTTCCTTACACCTTTTAAAAAATTTTGACTGATCTCCCCATCTCCTTGTAACGCGAATTTCACGGGAAGGAGCTATCGTTCTCTTCACCATTGATACGAAGTAAGGAAACTAACTTCGAACGAAGTTTTTGAAAGTGCAAGAAATCATGCTAGCTTCTTAAGCTATTTAGTTTCGAAACTGGTTAATGGCTTCTTCTCAGAAACACTAATTTTGCGCACATGAAAGTGTGATAAGTGAGACCGGAATTGAAATAACGAAGAACAAACTCTTTTTGATCCTCAGACAATTATTACGGAGTAGAACTTTTTTTTTTTTTTTAATATATTTCTATCCTATTGAAACAAATGATGGTTAAGTTCTAGGATATCTATCTTTGAGGATTTAATCCAGAGCAGTGAATGTTTTTTTGTTTCGCGCGGGTATATCGTTCCGATTCTGAGCAAAAGAATTTCACTCAGAAAATAATGCTCCGTCTAAAACACACACACACACACATATATATTTTAAACCTCCATGATAAAGCACACACATACACACCGCTTATATCTTCTCTATAAATAAACTTTTATTTCCATTTTGTATTTTAATAAATGTAAATTATCAATATTCTCTTTCCTTGTTAATAGTAAGAATAAATAAATACTATTTTTGCGTCATATTTTTTCCTATCATAATTCTTAAATTAATCCTGAATTAGTCAATACATAAATAAATGCTTGTTTGTTTTTCAGACAGGGCATTATTTTCTGAGAGTGAATTTATTTTTCTCCAACCCAGAAATATATCTTCAGAGGAACGAATACTGTTCCAATCCGCACAAGTTAAAAAAAAAAAAATAATAATAATAATAAAAATCTACCCGGAATTATTAATTTGTGCGATTAGGGGAAGTCATTTTGAATTGTTCCGAGAGAAACATTTTATTTTTGTTCAAAACCATTTCACCCCTTGGGTGAGCTACTGCGGCTTTATTTCTTTGAACATTCCTATAATTCATGCCGTGCTATTTAAAATCCAAAGCGCGATTAGTTGTACTGCTTATCACGCATACGTCTTCATTTGTATGATTCCATCAGATCAGCAGTACGCAAAGTAGATACCAGATGACATGAATACATGATTATGTTGTAAAATGCTAAGTTATAAATTGCTGCTTAGGGAAATTATTTTGAAAAAATAAAAAGATACAACAAATACCGTACACATTTTTGTTAGAATAATCACTGAAGGGTCGAAAATATACAAAAAAAAAAAAAAATAATAATAATAAATAAATAAATAAATAACGGAAATCCAATTATGTTTGAAGCTTATCTTGCTGCTTCAAAGCAAGATAAGAAGTAAATTACCACTTATCTTTCTTCCCACCGATGTTTATTAAAGTGCTGTACATTATTATTTATGGTTTTAACTGAAGAAAAAAACAACAACAAAAAACACAAGCACGTGGAGATTCTAGGTACAATGTAAATAAGTAGTGATAATATAGGTTACTTGGTCAATAGCGCACATTAATAAACAGGTCATTGCTATCACTAATAAAACGCAGAAGGTTCAAATGAAGGTTCATTTCGAAAAAGAAAGAGAAACCGCAACTGCCTGAGGGAAAGAAATTATATCAATGCCAAAGCCACTTACAGGCAGTAAGTTAGTATTCAATGATTCCCTCCCAACCCCCCCCCCCCCCCGGTTATATTTTAATGGTCAATCAACGGCAAATAACCTTCTTCGGTCATCACCCCGTGACTAAAAGAAACAAGCTGGCAGAAGGTTATTTTATTAAAGGTTAAACTACTAGCGGACATTGGCGTTCGGTTACAGGAACAGTTTGAAA
The DNA here is from genome assembly GCF_054136105.1 of Typopeltis vanoorti. Lineage (NCBI taxonomy): Eukaryota > Metazoa > Arthropoda > Arachnida > Uropygi > Thelyphonidae > Typopeltis > Typopeltis vanoorti. The sequence continues at coordinate 25,795,952 of NC_143558.1, read as the reverse complement.
GAGGAACAACAGTAGGAGAGGTCCAAACAACGCAGTACAGAGCTGCGCGCACACACATACAAAAAAAAAAAAAAAAAAAAAGTTAATATGAAAACGAAATTGAGAATGAGAAATTCATTTACTTGTGATATTACAAGAAAAGAATATTTAGCGTAAGACTGCATACTGTTTTAGGTTGCCTGAGGAAATCTGGCCTGGCGCTGCATGGAAGTGACATTGACCACAGAATCTTCTGGTCTAAAACAGCTCACTCTATCTGCCACTGGAAGTGCGAATCTTTATTTAAGGAGAGCGCCGAAGCCCTGCTTAATGGCTCACTTTAGGTAAAGATCTTATAAAGGTTCTTTATATCTTAGAAGATATTCGAATCCAGGTCTTGCCGACCAAAGGACGTCGTCAGGTTTTAATATAGATCCCAAATACTCAATTTCATTAAATTCCATTCAGCAAATGAGGAATTATCATAATTTCGAACTGTATTGTAATAAAGGCCTAATTATGGCAAAAAAAAATCATTAATTAGTGCGTAATCCAAACTAAGAATGCAGGAATGACCAAATACACATCATATCAGACTAAATGTTTTTCCCCCATTGCACACTGTTTCAAAATTCTTAATCAGACTGCAAATTAATTTCTATAAAAAAATTAAATATTTTTGTATTCTGTATAATACTTTCAGCTGCACAAATTTTAAATTCCCACTGCATACTGTGTTCAGTTGAGCAGTAGAAGAAAGGCTACATCACACCAGCAGGTTATTATAATTGTTTATATTTTCCCCACCCACTAAAGGTTGTAAGCATATACACTAAGTAGCCACTTTATTAGGAACATCTCTCCATTTAGAAAAATAGATTGTTCCAGAATGTGTTGAGTCACATGGCTGCAGTTTGCTATATAAATCAGGCACCTGATAATTCTGTTTTTTGTGTTTTATACATCAGAATGGGTAAAAGGTGTGATTTGAGTAACTTTAAGCAAGGTATCACCGTTCATGCCAGATGTGCTGGTGCCAGTATCTAACAAACATCTATTCTGCTAGGCTTTTCACGTACAACAGTGTTTAGGTGTTCCAGCAGTAGTGTAATAACCAGACAACTTCAAGCCAATGGCAGTCCTGTGCACAGAAATAGCTCACTAATATATTAGGTTAGAGAAGAATGGCAACATAACAAGAGGGCCACAATCAGTCAAATCACAGCTCAGAGCAACAGTAGTGGTCAGAACAACATCATTGAGCACACAGTTCATCACATGCTGTTATGGATGGGGTACAGGATCAAGATGACCGTCCCAGGGCTTCAATGCTGTCAGCTAAGAACCAGAAGATGTGGCTTCAATGGGCATGTGATCACCACTGATGACTCGAAAAATATCATGTAGTCTGAGTCCCGGTTTGTATTGTATCATGCTGATAGCAGAACCAGAATATGGTGGCAACAACAACGTGAACCAGTCTTGCCAAGTAGCAACAGCTCAGGCTGGTGGCAGGGATGTAATGGTGTGGGGAATATTTTCTTGGCACATGTTAGGTCCTCTGATACTAGCTGAACAATGCCTAAATGCCATAGCCTATCTTAATATTCTCACTAATCATGTTCGCCCATCATTAAATAGATACTTCCATCAAGTGTGTTGAAGGGTTTGAGGAACATGACAGCAAGTTTCCTTACCTCAGAGACCAACTCAGCCCCTAACCCAATAGAGCAGGGGGTTGCAAACTGGTGGCCTGCAACCTGAATGATTTCTTTTCTAAAAATCAATGTTTCTAACATCCTGTGGGGATTAAAACAGAAAAAAATTCAAACTTTTAAATGCAATACTTCATATTATAACACGAAACAAAAAAGCAGATATTGACATGTTAGTACAGAAAAAAAGATGTCAGGTTTCAGGATCAAAATCAAATTAAAAAAAAAAGGACTCGTAGATAAAAATCTTTATTTTTGTAAGTCAAAATTATGTATTTAAATAATTTTCTTAAAGTATGAATAAAATCTAATTGAACTTATATTTTTTAAACTTGTTATATTTTTAAAATTTAAAAATAAAAATGGTTATAAATTTAAATGGTGGTGTAACTGTTTACATAAGTTGCAAATGCCTGGCAACAAAAGGCCCTTTGTTAGAGCCTTTCATTTTTTAGTTTATGTTTATTTCACAGAATAATATTGAATATGGCCTGCATCTGATATACATCTAATTGAATGTCCCTTTGCTGCATTTGAGTTTGACACTCCTGCAATAGAGCATCTCTGGGATGAGGTGGAAGGAGTAATTCGCAGCAGCAACATGCAACCCAGTGGTGTAGCTAGAGCTTTTGCCACCCGGGGCAGTCCCTGAATTTGCCGCCCCTTTCATTACACACCAAAAAAACTACAAAGAGTCAAAAACAACGTATAGGGAAATAAATTAAAACACTATGTTTATTTTTGAAGTAAAACTTTAATTTCAACATTCTAAAATGTTGAAATTAAATTATGAAATTACTATGAAAAAAAAAAAAAAAAGCAAGAAAATTATTTTTCTTGCTTTTTTGTTAGCAAAATTGTCTATGACATTGGCGAAGTTTATTTCATAGTAATGTAGGTAATTCTTAATCAATTTTATTTAGAAAAACTCCTCTCACAACTAGCAACACTTACAGCAATTGTGAGGAAAATTCGCAGTGGTATTACAATATTTGGAAATGAGTTCTCGAGACTGTATTTTAGAATTAACTGCAAAAGTTCAAAAAGGTTCGAAGCGTTGCCTGGGACAGACCGCTCCCTCCCTAGCTATGCCTCTGATGCCACCCATCCAATCCGCAACAACTGGGCAATCCTGTTGTGACAGCATTAACAAAGATCCCAAAGGTATGTTTTAGACATTTTGGTGAATCAATGCCACAGAGAATACAGGCTGTTCTTAAGGTAAAAGGGATTCCACTCATTATTAAATGTTATTCCTAATAAAGTGGCGACTCAGTGTATAGTTCAATATATCAGTCTTGGGGGGAGAGGGTGATTTTAAGGCTGCATCAAACTAGCAGGTTTTTATATTTGTTTACATTTTTTTTAAATGTATTTCCCGATCCACTTAAAAGTTAACATATATAATACAGGACATCGTCCAAGGGAAGAAGGAATTTTTGTTATAATTTTTTATTATATTTTATATAATCCAGAAACCTTGCTCTGGAGACCAAACATGAAACTTTTTCAAGCTACTTCAGGCCTTCAGTAAGTGGGAAGGAGATCTCACATTGGGTAATGAAATTCATCTCCTACTCAAAGACAATCACAAACAGCCATATCTGCAACAGGATTCAACCAGTTGATTAGAGAGTAGATATGTATGTTTACTACTCAGCCAATCAGGTTTGCAAAATAAAATACAGTTAGAAACTGCATGCTGAATAGTCGATTACTAATACTGACATGGTTTTCATCAGAGATCTTATGATGGATCAAATTTATGTTATTCAATCAGGGTTATCAAATATGAATCATATAGTACTTAGGGGGAAAAAAAACTGATAAGTGGGAAAAAGTCATTGCATTTTTGAAAGTTTAACATGTTTGCGTTATATACTACAAACACATAAAATTTTGTTTTGTCTAATTTCCCATTATGAATGGTTCAGCAGAGATGAAAACTGAAATAACACAAACTTTATGAGCAATTTTTATTGCATGACACCTCCAAGGAGTCCAAAGACTCATCAAGGGGAGGGCACGTACTCTACAACTCTCAGTCTCCACCATTCAAATCTACCAACTACAACAAACTACATCATCTACAGCAAAGGCATCTACTGCCCACCACCACTAGTATTTCCACAGACAATTACAAACATCCATGCCCACGGCAGGATTCAAACCCACAGTCTTTTGGCTAGAGAACAGATACACTAACCACTCGGCCAACAAAATTATTATTATTATATGACACCTCCAGGGAGTCCAAAGACTCATCAAGGGATGGAACCTACTCTACAACTCTCCATCTCCACCACTCAATTCACCAACTACAGTGAACTGCATCATCTACACTAACACCATCTACTGCCCACCACTACCACTAGTATTTTCACAGACAATCACAAACATCCATGCCCATGGCAGAATTCGAACCCACAGCCTTTTGGCTGAAGAGCAGATACACTAACTGCTCGGCCAACCAGGCCAAAATGTAAAGCATCGAATGGGGAATATGTCACTTAACACCAGAAAGGATGTCACCAACATCCTCGCCCAGTCGTCACTTCCAAAACGTAATTTGTCTTCCAGACAACTTCTGCCCTCAGAAAATTAGAAAAGAAAAAAGTATTGTCATCACCAGAGCAGATAAGGGTAATGCCACAGAATATAATCGAAAAATGCAGATTATTTTCTGAGATCGCACTATGTACAAGCTAGAACATGATCCCACAAAAACTTAATTAAAAAATATCCTCCTGGTCACCAAACATTACAAAAAACTCAAACCTTTCAGTTCCCATCCACCCCCACCCAAATATGGTTTACCAAAATCCACAAAACCTAATGCTCCCCTAAGAGCTATAGTAGATGCCACTGATGCACCTTGCTACAAACTGTCAAAGCAGATGGCTAACTCTCTGATGACCCTCACTAGTCTTACCACATCCTATGTAAAAAACTCTACCCATTTTAAAACCTTAACTGAAAATCTAACTGTAAATAATACAGACATATTGGTAAGCTTTGACATCACCTCATTGTCGGCAATTTCATCACCTGAAATTGCCAACCTGGATGGCCGAGTGGTTAGCATATCCACTTTCCAGCCAAAAGGTTGTGGTTCGAATTCCGTGTGGCATGGATGTTTGTGATTGTCTTTGATAATACTAATGATGGTCGGCAGTAGATGGCGTTGATGTAGATGATGAAAGTAGTTGTAGTTCGTTGTAGTTGATAGATTGAGTGATGGAGACAGAGTTGTGGAGTAGGTGCCCTCTCTCGATGGGTCTTTGGACTCCCTGGAGGTTCATATAAGAATAATAAGAATAATAAAAATGATGCCTTAACACTCTTGAAAGACGTTTTTCCTTCTTATATCTTAGAGCTCTTTTCCTTTGCTGTCGGTTCTGGTTATTTTTCTTGAAAGAACAAAATCCACAAACAAACAGAGGTAACTGCTATGGGTTCCCTCCCCCCTCACCAATTTGTACATGGAAAAGTTTGAAAAATAAGCCATAGACTCATCCCCTCTCAAACCTTCTATCTGGTTAAGATATGTAGATGATATGTTCTCTATTTGGCCTCAGGGCCTAGACACATTAGACTCTTTCCTCAGTCATCTCAATAGCATACATCCAAGAATCCAGTTTACGATGGAAAAGGAAAATAACAATAGTTTACTCTTCCTAGACACCTTAGTAACACGCCTTCCTAATGGTAACCCTTCCTTCCCTGTATATAGAAAACCTACTCACACAGGCAGATACATTCACAAACTCTCCCACCACCCCTCTCAACATTATGGCATTATTAAAACTCTAACCAATAGAGCCCGAAAGCTTTGTTCTAGTGGAATCTCCCTTTCAACCAAACTCAACCACATACACAATACCTTCCTTTCCAATGGCTACAGTGATTACATAATTAAAAAAATAATCAGTTCCCTCCCCCCATTCTCCAGCCATCTCTTAAGAAATACCATCACCATAAACTGTGGCACATCAGAAAAAATAGCCAGGTTCTTAAAAAAGTACAACCTCCACACAATGTTTAAGATCCACTGTAAACTTACTACCCTTATCCATTCCACCAAAGATCAGCTCCCTCCTCTCTCTCTCTCTCTCAGTGCCTGGAGTATAATAGAGTACCCTGTTCCTCCAAGCTTACTTCGGACAGACCGGGAGATCAGCAACCATCCATTTAGAAGAACACAAATCATACATCTGCAATCACGACTATGGTCAATCTGGCCTGGCAGACCAGATACACCCCACAGTATCTCCTGGAGAAAAACCACAATGTTAAACCATAGTAAATTCAAAGAAGACTGTTTTTAGAATCTGTGGCAGCACTCAGAAATTAACTGAATTTAAATAAATAAGGTTGCATAGAACTTTCCAAAATTTAGGAAACTTTAATTATCAGAGATCCCATGTTACATCGTAGGCCATCTACAAATGCCCATAGACCAAACTACCTAGATAGGACTTTAAGAGTCACTCACGTGTTTCACTTTGTATTGTATGTTGTTACAAAAGTTATTGGTAATCCTTGAAGATGTCTCAGTGACTGAGATGAAATATTGGAAGCATTAAAATTAGTCTTAATCCTTTTTCCAGTGCTGAAAATATTCCATTAAACCTCCAACATGAAGTACATATAATTGCAAGAACTCAAAATGATTCTTAAGTCACAACAGTAAATTATCAAATGCAACAATAACAGTGACAACTGACATTAATGAAGATTATATATAATATTCCTTAATCATGATAATTTATTTCAGTCCACAATCATGGTGAGTGTCCACTCACCAGTGAACCATGATTAATGAGGATCAAAGAAAATGTCACAGTAAGAAAATATTGCAGAGAGAGCAATAAGGACCAATTTTTTTTTTTTTTTACTTATGTTATAATGATATAGTATATACAGTATTATAATAAAGAATATGTCAAAAAATGTTTTCAACTGCAGTCATACCTCGATTAACGAAGAGGATGCATTCCACAAAATTACTTTGTTAAGTGAAACTTCGTTCTCAGAGGTAAAAATACTATGGCCATAATTAGGGATATGTTTGCACGTAAAGAAAATGAGACTTTTTTTTTTTTGAAAAAAAAAAAGCTTTATTAAATAAAAAGTCAATATTACATACCTAACAAAGATAAAATCATGACATTTAAAAATACAAATCTAAAGTTGATTGTTTATGCTTTTTTCTTTTTTATTTAACAATTGCCTATATGGATTTATTGCATTTAACACTGATCGCTTAACAATAATACTTCTTCCTAAATCAGGATAATTTTCACTGAAAAAATTGAAAATGTTTTCAATGTCATTCAAGCACCTTTTTAAATCTTTGGTTGCTAACACTTTTTTTGGTAGGTACTTCTTTAATTTTGTCTTCATTTTCTTTGGCTTCATTGCTAACAAGTTTTTCTAAATCATCCACTGGAAAAAACCATCATCTGCATTTAATAAATTTCTTACATCCTATTTGTTGACATTTTTGAAAACCTATTGATTGAGCCATCTGGATAACTTCATTTCTAATCTCTTGAATGTTATTTTCTTCTTCTAGTACAACTTCTGGTCATAATTTGCGGCAAACTCCATTTAAGCATTTCTGAGTGACCTCTTTCCAAGAGTTATACATCCGGAAAATCCCTCTGATTTTCTGAATGGTAAACTAACAACAATTTTAATTTAAAATCACCAGGGGCATTTGATCCAAAGAGTGACATTAAACAGTCTTTGGCTGCTTTGAACCCAGCTGCTGAATTTTTCTTCAATAGAAATGAAGCTTTTTGATGGTAGCCATTTCCAGAACAAACTGCTTTCGTCAACATTGAACACCAAATTTGGCAAACATATGTCATTTATTGCGATGCGCCACACTGAAACACACCCTACGAAGTGTAAGCAATAACTAAATTATGCGGATGATGTGTGAAACTGTTAAAACAGACACACCCACGGCTTGGGAGTATGTGACGAGTCGACGTCATACGCCAATCGGATGATTGGCGGGAATTGAACTTAAAATTTTAATATTTTTACATAAAATAGGGCTTGAAATTGCACTTTGCTATATCGAAGCTTCATTACCAGAGGTAACTGAGGTATGACTGTATTCCTTTTTCAAGATAATATTTGTTAAAATTACACAATCATAAATTATACTTTGAATTAAAAAACCTAGAACATTTTAACAAAAATTGTTAATGTGTCAAAAAAAAATAAATAAATAAAAATGTCCTTTTTTGGAAACCTAGACAAAAATGACATATAATTAGCATATAACTATCCATAGAATTTTAATTAAAAAGCTTGAAAATTATAAATTATTTAAATGCAAAAATGTTTTCTTTGGCAAACTGTTCTAAAATAAAACATAACCCCATCTATGGAATTACAGTTCATGAACTCATTAAACAGTGTTACATCTTTGGTGAGACAGGTGAGAAATGTTCTCTATAAGTCAGTTCCACTGAACAAAGTTCTTAAGTTCATTTTTCATAATTGCTCGGTGATCAAAAAGCACCTTTTTTTTTTCTTTTTTTTGACAGAGAGAGAGCGAGAGGGAGAGAAAGCCAGAGGACTTTCTTATCCTACTGATATTGTCATCAGTGTCTGACAATCAGTAAAAAAATGTTTGGATGCCTGATGTAATTAAGGGCAGATCGTGATCTTCTGATTGGAGGGGGGGGGGGGATGAGTGAATCATATTCTTCTTAAAGAAGGAATCAACTTTTGCCCATTTTACTTTTAACAATTCACCTAAAAAGAGTGAATTCAAACAAATCTCAAATGCTCTGTCATGGTCAGGATCATGTGTACTTTACCAATAATTTTCTTTAGATTGTGCATTGCGAGTTCTTTTGTAGTCTCAAATATAAACTACATTGTCAATGTAGAGGTTCCTTCTTCTTCAAAGAGGTTTTCAAAAACTACTTCATATCTTCTGCTGTTACCTCAAGAAATGGATCTGCTCCAAGGTGTGCCACTTCTTCAGTTTCTTTTTGTTGCAGTTTGGTGGGTTCCAATCTTCAAAACTGACACAATTTAGGGGACCCAAATTTTTTTATGCTATTTGACAACAATTTCTGGCTCACATTCGCCCATACTTCGCCAGCTATAAAATATCCATAGCATCTCTAATGTTATAACTCTTCCAGAATTCTTTTAATGTCGGATTTCCCTCTACAATGTTTGCTATGGTACTTTGTGATAACATGATCCACTGTTGAATCAATGATGTGGTATTTAAGAGCAAAAATTTGACTTTTATGAATCCCAGGGAATACTCAAGGTTCTAAGCCGTGAACTGATGTGTTATAAACAAACAGAAAGAGCAGTCTTCAGCAAGTTCCTGATTTGAAAATATTGTTCTACTGCTGGCATACAAATAATTCAAAAACTAATACTGAAAAATTTTATAAGTAATCCATGTCTTTCGTTTACTACTCCTGAAACACTATTCTCACTACTCTGGGATTATATTCTTCAATATGATTAAGATATGAATGACAGATGATGAGTGGCTTCATTTTGAAATCTCCTGATGCATTTGATCCCAGTATCCTTGCATCATAGTAACTTCTGCATGTCATTCATAATATGTTTTTTTTTTTTGCATCTTTTTCCAGTAGATGCCAGTTTTGTTGAATACATGGGAAGGTGAATAAAACTGGAGAAACTCTTGAAAATTCCCTATGAATTTCTTAGCTGCAGCTTTATCTGGTGATGCCACCCTCTTGTGCTTCATAGTTGGTCTAATCCCTGTTCATTTTATAAAATGCCTAAACCACCCTTACAAATTCAAATGTGTGACTTGGATCTATTTTTTCAGATAAGAAAACATAGTCTGCACCCTGCCAGCCTGGTTGGCTGAGTGGTTAGTGCATATGCTCTCCAGCCAAGAGGCTGCAGGTTTGAATCCTGCTAAGGGCATGGATGTTTATAATTGTCTTTCACCTTCATACATTTATTCTGACAAATATGTATACAGTCTCCCAAGATGGAGTGAGTCATCATGGGAGAAGTAGATCCAATGGAAGTAATAAATAAAATAAAAAAAACAGCAGACCCTGCACCAAGTAGGAGATAATGCTAGGAAGAAGAAGTCGACACCCTCTCACAAATCATTTCTGCTGGTGCAACTATAGCTTTTCATATCTATCTATAAACCACTTTGGCATTTTCTTTTCAAGGAAACCATAAGATTTTCTTCCTTAGTTTAACATTTTTATGCAGCATGCTTTTCAAATCTTTATGATAATATCTTTCGCAGTTGGCAGTACTGCCTGTACTCTATGAGTGCAACTCCTTGAATGACCATGTCATGTCCAACACATGACCACAGAATGTTTTACTGTAACTCTTTTTTTCACTTTATGTTACACACATATCACACCATGCTATGTCTCCTAGAATACAGGGATTACCTAAGCTTCACAAGAATAACGTTCCACCCAGACCCGTTGTGGATTCTATTGGCAGTCCGACTTACAAATTATGAAGATTTTTATCTAACCTTCTCCATCCTCGCATAGGCCACTCAACCTCATCAATTAAAAATTCAACAGAGTTTCACACAAAAATAAAAGACATTCAACTGTTGGAAACTGACATGCTAATTAGCTTTGACATTGTCTCCCTCTTCACTAATATTCCCCATAAAGAAATCGTAGCCTTGTTAACTCAAAAATTTCCATCTGATATTGTTGAATTATTCAAATTCATTATTACATGCGGTTACTTCACTTGAAAAGAGAAAATTTACAAGCAAGAGGAAAAGGAAGAGCAATGGGGGTCTTCCTTATCATCAAACTTAGCCAACCTGTTTCTTGAATACCTTAACGAAAAAATTTTCATGTTTAAACCCAAATCAAAAATTTTACTACGATATGTTGATGACGTCTTTGCTGTCTGGGGTCATTCTGAACAAGAACTACAACGTTTCTAGATAAAATAAACCTTCTTCATCCTCGCATCAAATTCACACTAGAAAAAGAATTTCCACAGGGTATCTCCTTTCTACATATCCAAAGAAAAGAAGATGGTTCCATCTCCACTTCTATTGCAAGCCGACATTTCCAGGTCGCTACATTCACAATTCTTCTGCTCATCATTCATCTCAAAAATTTGGCATCATTAAATCATCAGTAACCAGAGCACACAAATTCTGCTCCTCTGAAGAATCTCTAAACCAAGAATTGGAAATAATCAAAAATACAGCCATACTAAATGGATACAATCTTAAAACAACTCAAAAAATCATCAGTCACTTTCCCACACATCAACCCAGACAAGAACAAGCCCATACCTTAAGTCAAATGTCTTTCAAAAATTATGAAGAAATACAAACTTTCTACAAACCAATCAACCAGATCTGTAACTTGTTACCTTCTCCTAAAGACAAACTCTCACCTTTGATGCTACCTGGTGTGTATGAGGTTCAGTGCTCCTGTAAATTGTCTTACTATGGACAGACAGGTAGATCTGTTCATAAACACATTTCAGAACACCAAGACCATATCCGTCTTATCAAACTGCAGAAATCTGGCCTCGCACAACACGGAGTTGGAAACCCAAATCATAGGATCCATTGGAAAATAATCCAAACTTCTATACAGATCTTTATATAAACATGAATGTTTATATAAAGAAAGTGCTAAAGCCCTACTTCACAGACCAAATCTAACTGTAATTACATTCTTGCGATTCCTAAAGTATGGGAAATTGTCATACAAAATTGTGTAAAATAATTTTTTATATATGTTATCTTATTTTTAATGTAATCTATTTTTTTTCCCCTCCAGATATTTTAATTTAATTATATAACATGCTACTGTATGCATATTGGATTCCATTCTAATCATGAGCCCTAACTGCATGTTATTCCTAGTAGTGTTTCAATTAACTGTACTGACGATGTCCTAAGATACTTAGGATGAAATGTTTACTTATCAAAACTTATTACTGGATATATTATGTGTGATTGTTTGTTTAGTCAAAAAAGAAATTTAACTAATGTATAAATACACAAAAAAGTGGGTCAAAATTTGGTGAGTGTGAAAAAATACAGAATACTGCACATTTCTGTTTAACATTTTTTTTATGGCACGACATCTTGTTGGTTCAGTACTTTGCTCTACTCTCAAGTATATACTTATCACTAACCAACAGGCATGATCCAGTTTCATTCATCTCTGAACTTCAGTCGGGGGGAAAAAAAATCTCTCTTCTCTCCCTGAAAATTCTATACCTTTTACATTCTATTCCTAAAATCTAGGCCAGCTGGCCTGGTTGGCCAAGTGGTTAACATATCTGCTCTTCAACCAACAGAAAGCCAATAAATACACAGTTGGTCAGCTAATCCCAAACTGTCAACCCTTTCATTTATTCAGTGTTTTGTGATTGTCTTTAGGTGGGAGATGAATTTCACTGCCCAGTATGAGAACAATGCACTGCTTATTAGTGACCTAAAGTACTAATATACTATAGGCTTACAACCTTTCACGAGTGGGAATCACATAAAAAAAATATGCTTGTGCCATTAGTATACATAAATTGCAGTATCCTCTTAAGTCTACAAATACTTTTGCATTTTCTATTGTCTGTGCCATTAGAATTTGATATCTTACAGACTACGTTTATATATTTATTGTTCATTCTCACTTGACTCAAATGTGACAAGTGAGTGAAAGACACATGCTTACCTTCCACCCTATTCTTGTTCTCTGATTATTCACCTGCCAACCTTTTACTGAACCACACTTAACTCCAAATCCATTCAAGTGCAATCTATCAATAACATACAAGTCCTTCCATCCATCAAATTCACTCGATATCTATAAATTGCAAACCACGACACCTGGGCTACCTATGCAGTGACTTATTTGCAACTGTTGCCCTACTTCTCAATTTGTCCCCACCATAATGTAGCAGCAGACTTTCAATCTATACTCTCTTAACCTTATTTTTCACTTCTAATTATCTCCTCTCGTTCCATGCTTTTCTCTTTTCAAATCCATTCATACTTGCAAAACAATCACCTCTTTCATCTCCCACCCCAATATAAGAGCAGTATTACTCTCATTACCACTTTATAATTTTTTTTTAATCTCCAACAATTTATTTCACACTATAATTCATACATTATTTAATGTTGGTCACTTCTACTATTGTACTTTCATAAGCATTCTCTCTGAAACTCATATTTTTGTACTTTTTGTTGGTAATATTCACTACTAAACTCCTATGCTACTCCTCTTTACAAACTATTATATTTACAGCTATTTTGCCTGTTTCTGTTTAGGAGTGTCCCTGTTTAAATGTCATTGGCTTTTTACTCACGGATTCTTAGGCCATTGTAGATGTATATTTACTAATAAATATATGTAGCATAAAGGAAGAGAAATTTACACATACCTTTTTCTGGGTGTTGTGGCTTTTCTTCTTTCTGCGATGTGCAAACTACTGTGTGTGTGGGAGGGATTTTGGCAATGTGGGAGAATTAAAATAGAAATGGAAAAATGGAAAAAACCCGGGATTTTTGAATAATATATATATATATACATATATATTATATTATTAGGGATGGGCGGACGTTTTTTTATATTTATATAGAGTGGGAAAGGGTGAAATGGGTTGAAAACAACAACTGATTTTTAGAAGGGGGGGTTGTGGGAAAGGGGGGTGACAGGGTGTGGTCCGTTTCGACTATGCTTGGTCGTCGTCTGGACACATGGAGGAAGTGGATGCTATGTCAGGTCAGTTAGGTGCTTCTGCTTTTGAAGTGTTTGTGTTATCGCCTGTTGGTCGGGGTTGTGACCTCAATTTTATGTTGTGGAGCTTCCAAACCTCGGAGATTATGTAGGGCCTGTGGACATTGATAGAGTTCACGTCACATTTTATGGCTATTGTTTCCGATGTTCTAAGTGTAGTTCCATTGTCGTCTGTCTACTCTGATGGCCTTGTCGATCTGCGGGGTATGTTTTGTTCAAGGGCGTGAACAGCTATTTCCGTTTTCGTGTGCTTTGTATTCAATTTTTCTTTGATGTTGCGTTTTTTAGTGTTTTTTTTTTTAAAAAATGCAACATCAAAAAGAAAAATCAAATACAAAGAACAGGAAAAACGGAAATAGCTGTTCACGCCCTTGAACAAAAACATACCCCGCAGATCGACAAGGCCATCAGAGTAGACAGACAAGACAATGGAACAACACTTAGAACATCAGAAACAATAGCCATAAAATGTGACGTGAACTCTATCAATGTCCACAGGCCCTACATAATCTCCGAGGTTTGGAAGCTCCACAACATAAAATTGAGGTCACAACCCCGACCAACAGGCGATAACACAAACACTTCAAAAGCAGAAGCACCTAACTGACCTGACATAGCATCCACTTCCTCCATGTGTCCAGACGACGACCAAGCATAGTCGAAACGGACCACACCCTGTCAACCCCCTTTCCCACAATCCTCTCCCCTCTAAAAATCAGTTGCTGTTTTCAATCCCTTTCATCCTTTCCCACCCTATATAAATATAAAAAAACACTCTGCCCATCCCTAATAATATAATATATATGTATGTATATATTATTCAAAAAACCCAGGTTTTTTCCATTTTTATTTTAATTCTCCCACATTGCCAAAACCTCTCCCACACACACACAGTAATTTGCACATCGCAGAAAGAAGAAAAGCCACAACACCCAGAAAAAGGTATGTGTAAATTTCTCTTCCTTTATGCTACATATATTTATTAGTAAATATACAGCTACAATGCCCTAAGAATCCGTAAGTAAAAAGCCAATGATTTAAACAGGGGCACTCTTAAACAGAAATAGACAAAATAGCTGTAAATATAATAATCACTTTTTTTTTTTTTTTTTTTTTTTTTAAATCAACCAACATTTCCAATACTTGTTTTAAAACCATTAAGAGCACGCTGTCTAGCCAGCTTTCCTTTTACAAATTCTTCACTTTTTGTAAAGAAGACAATTCTCACTGCACCGCACTAAACAAAATCATTCATGTTAAATTCACCTAACAGTGTTTTGACTGCCACTGTTCTGTTACACATTGGTGGCATAATGAATAACACACTATGCACTATACAGTAATAAACAATATTCTGAACTAAATAAGCACACTCAAAAAAACAAAGAAACTAGTATAAATGAACATATTATTTCCAAAAAATTATTTGAAAATACTATTAACCATACTGCCTTCTATTTTATACTTCTTTTTCTTATTAGGTAAATTAGAATAGATTATGCTGATTTCTTCAGATCAGTATGTTACGTGAGCCCTTTTTCAGCTACAGTGTCAATAGTAACAATTATTCTTCTTAGTTTTTTTTTTTTTTTTTTTTTTTTTTGGAACAACACATCCAGTAATGCTTCTGATAATATTTGTTCTCTTATTTTACTAGATTAAACCAGAGACAAACATGATAGTACAACATGATAAAATTTCATGCCAGCTGGGACATCTTCTGGTGAAACAAGGCCTTGGCTCTGTTTTTTGTTAGTGAACATTTAAGCATGATGCTAAAACAAACTCTCAGCAGAACTGAAGATAGGTGCCATCAACATAAGAAATATCAATGGAAAAGACAGTGAATTGGCAAAAGAGCTAGAAGTCAGAGGCATAGTGAGGCTATGGCCAATGTGGCCCCGGCTATAGGCGCTAATTTTACATAGGCATAAAAATTGACATTTTTAAAGTTTTTTTTTTAGATCAACGCAATTTTCTTTCCTTGCCATAGGCGTCTAAATTCCTTATGACGTCTCTGCTAGAAGTACCACATGGACATAACTGGTATTAATAGGATAAAAAAGAATTGGTGATATACTGCTAATTAATAAATAGAAGAAGATATATTCAGGCAATAGTGATCAGGGAAAGGAAAGAATAGCAACAGCATTCAACAACAAACATGAAGCTAAAGCCTCATCTTAAGAGAGTAATGTGACAGCAGGTGTGAAGGATTTGCATATTACCTCCAACTTAGTCTGCACAGGATACCTTTTTCATCATTCTGTCTACTTTGCTAGTTCTCTCCGCATTGGGATCTTTCTTTAAACACGGAAAATATACATCAGCAGATTAGTACAATGAGTGCAAGTAGAATAATTATTATGAGGGACTTCAACTTCGGAGATATAGATTAGAAGGCTGAAAAATCACATGGCAGGAAGGAAATGGAATTTATACTGAGAGATAATTACTTGAAGCAGAATGTGATAGAGGGGGGGGGGAGACTTGGGATGAGAGTGTTGGATCTTGTTATAAGGTCAGAGGACCTGTCCATAACTAAGGTGGTTATATTACCTTCAACTGGGGAAAGTGATCATGTGACTTGGGAGGTAGCAAAACATGTGGAAATTCCATTTAAGAAGGGGTATATGCAGAACTATAAGGCAGTGATAAACTCAGGAGGCAGCTTGAAGCAATACCATGGCATAAAGATCTGCAAGGGAAGAATGTTCACAATGCATGGGGGATAGTCAAGGGATATTTGGAGGAAGCAATATCACACTGTATACCCAAGGTCAGGAGTGTAAATCGGGTAGGAGTTAAATGGATAAGTAGCATCATTAAGCATCTGCAAAAAAGAAAATGTTGAGAAGAGCATAGAAGCAGAAAGGTGACTAGCTAACAGTAAAGAATCAAGCAAGGTGACCAGCATGGTAAGGAAGGCAAAATTAGATTATGAGAAGAAATTAGTTGAAGAGGCGAAAGGAAATCCCAAAGAATTTTTTCAAAGACGGAATTGTTGAACTACTGAGTGATCATTTTGCAAGGGTATATCATCCAGTCCGTGTGGTTAGCCTAGTGGCTATGCACTTCACAAATATGGCTGATGAAGGAGTGTCCTAGGTTCGATTCCCGTCAACTACGTGAGGAGCTCAAGGATCTTCCTCAGTCATAGCCAAGTTCATCAGTCTTGGGCAGCAGGGTCCCCCCCCCCCCAGTTTATCTGGGGTTTTTCATCCTGTAAGCAGGCAAACCAGCCTTGTGAACACACAAGCTACAGTCATAGGATGCCTCCAGGAATAAGGCATAACCAACCTATTGTGTAGGATTTCGGTTCCGAATGCCTACACCAGTGGTCGCCAAAGTGGTCGATATAACATTGTTAGGGGTCGATTCGAACTCAGGGATCGACAGAAAAATATAAGACATCATTGTATGGGTAATATTTAATTTGGTTAACTTGGATTACCTCCATCCTGAATGACAACGCAATTAAGAGTAAATTGTGGGAACAGTGACATGAATAGGACTTGTAAGATGGAGCAAAGTCATGAAAATAGTTACGGAGGCCAATCAAGTAGGCCAAAATGACGTATTTACCAATAAACGGATGTCGGTGGTTCCCGCCCGGCCGGCGCGTACATGGTTGAAGCTGGTTTCAGTCATGTTAATTCCATTTTAACAAAACAAAGAAATAAGCTAGATATAGCATTCTGTGGCAATTTAAGGCTGAAACTTACTAATTTTGAACTCAATATTTCTAATCTTGTCAAGAATCACAAAGCACACCCATCACATTGACAACGTTAGTAAATTGTATACCAAGTTAATAAAAGTCTTATTTTCATTATTTAAATGAAGGAGATATTAAATCCCACATTATTTCAAAGCTGAATAAGAAACTCAAAGATCAGAATGAAAGAGTTTCATGCTGAATCTGGGATTTAATATCCCCTTCATTTAAATAATGTTACATCACCGAAGTGAAGCCCATTGGCTCTTTTATTTAAGTCTTATTTTCATATATATAAGGAAGATTGTATTATTGTTATTTTGTTATCTAAATTAAATTTTATATTTTACATATTATTTATCCCTCCTATCAAATATGTAATGTTAAGAAGGACATCAAAAACAAAAACATATTCCTTCGACGTTAAGCCAATATAATAATATATACTGTATTATACATACAATAAACACTGTAACTATAAAATAAACAATCTAAAAACTCACATAAGCATCTATTTTGCTCCTATTATAATTACGTAATAGTAAAATAGAAGAGGTCGATAAAAAGTCAAGAAACTCTTGAAAGGGTCGACGGTCAAAGAAGTTTGGCGACCCCTGACCTACATGGTAAAGAGCAGTTGGTCTACATGTGAGTGTAAAATTAGGATAGGATAGGATATCATTCAAGTGAAGATATTGTTATAACAGAGATGACAGGGACTGATGTGAAAGCAAAAGTTCAAGGAAGGTATTTAGTATACTGTAGAATCTGAATGCAAACACATCTGTGGGAATGAATGGTGTTGCGTTTTACAAGAATGTGCTGGGAACCTGGTGATGCCTTTGACTAGGCTGTTTAAGTCTCAGCGCTGGCAAAAGTCTTAAGAGAATGGAAGGAGGGCAAAATAATTCCTTTGCATAAAGGAGGATCAAAGTCCATGGTAACGAGTTATAGACCAATTATATCTCAGGAGTGGTGGTAAGTACTGGAAAAGTTGATCAAAAAGAGAATTCAGAATGGGTGGATAAGAATATGATATTCTATAAGGAGCAATGTAGCTTTGTGAAGGGGTCAGTCATGCCTTAGTAATCTACTAACTTTTTATAATAGAGTGATAGCTGAGTTGAATAAAGGGAAGGGTTAAACAATGATACCGCTGGATTTTGAAAAAGCATTTGACAGGATGTTGCATGAAACTTTATTATGCAAACTGCAACAAATGGGGATGGATATGAAACTGGTGATATAGATTTATCAATATCACAAGGGTAGCTCAGGAACAGATACCAAAAAGTAGTATATGGAGGTGTGGTGCTTCAGGGCTTGCTTGGACCACTGCTGTTTAATTTGTGCATAAATGACATAGGAAATAATTTGAAGGGAGATATTCAGTTATTTACTGATGATGTAAAGTTGGGTAGGGTAATAGTTAATCAAAGTGATGTAAAGAGTTTGCAGGATGATTAACATGATGGATATTAATTTAATGTGGAAAAGTGTAAAGCTATGCGTTTTGGGATACAAAGATTACAAGCTTGTACCACATTGAGCGAACTATAGTCCAGGAATTTGGGGGTAGTAATAAGTAGAGAGTTGAAATTTAGACGGCACATTGCTAAAGTAACCTGGGTACCACACAGGATTACTTAGTTACTGAAAAACATACTAACAAACAGAGATAAGGGTATTATCATTCCTCTTTATAAAGTCTTGATATGTCCACATCTGGATTACTGTGTTCAGATTTGGTCACCTGGGTGTTTTTGGATAGGGAAGTGGTGGAGAGGATACAGAGGCAAGTGATCAAGATGGTGAGTGGTCTGTGGAATGCTCCCTATGAGGATAGATTGAGGGTTTGTGGATTGGAAAAGTTGGTTGGCAAAAAAAAAAAAAAAAAAGAGGGATATGATAGAAGCATTTAAGTTACTTAAATGATTTTATAGGACTGATGCAAAAAAAATGTTTCAGCACTTGGCTAGAGGGAGCAGAACAAGAGATCTTAACTAGAGCTTAAGACGACCTCTTATTCTGCCCCCCCCCCCAGTGTGGGAGCAGAATAAGAGGTCATCACACACACAACTAGCAAGGACACGAGGATTAGATTTACCGCTCTCCAAGCAAAAAATTTCATCATACCATGAGTGTTCGTTTCTTTCAAGTGTCTAAATTTATTTATTTTAAAAGAATAACAGTTTCCCCGACCATTAAACTAATCTTATTCATTACATTCACTTATCTTAGTCTCAGAAATAAGACAAGAGAAATGTAATAAAAAAAAAAGTTTAAGTAATTTAAAAAAGTATAGTTAATTACAAAAAATCTGATCAAAAAACTTCATAAAAGATATATGAGATAAAGAAAGTGTAACTTGAAAAAAAAAAGTAACTTTCAAGTTTGACAAACAAAGGAAAACTCTTTGTTATTCCTATTCAGCTTTACAAAGTTTAATTCTCCACTGCAATCATATATATATATACATACATATATACCAGCGATTTTCAACTGGTGTGCCGTGAGATTTATGAAAACAAATTAATTGAAAGAAATAATGTTGTAATTTGTGCATTTATTTATTAGTGTCTGGTCTTCCCTCTTCTTGTGTGTGTAAATCAATCAAAATTATGCCTATTTTTTGCCAGATCATCAAAAAAAATTAAAAGAATATATTTTTAGTGCTGCAGAATTTTAATAATTAGTCTAGGTGTGTTGTATTATGGAAAAGGTTGAAAATCACTGATATATCCAATTGGTTCAAAATTAGAAATTGTTTTAATTCAAAACAAACATTTTTTCAAAACAGAACTTCTTTTCAACCTGAAAACAAGCAGATAAAAATGTTCTATCTCAGCAAACTTCAATATAAAAGAAGTTTCACTATCGATTTACCTTACAGGTGAGAACTTCATACAAAAACGTTTTCCAACACTAGGCTTTCAATAGTTTTCAACATCCATACAGAAACTTCTTTCAACACTTCTAAGCTAATTAAAATATACTTGGAGACAAGGGAGAAATATTCTGGCGACAGAACTTTGATCTTTTGTTTAAATGATTCTTCTACTTGATGAACTGTGTCTAAGTTCTATCTCCAGAATATTTCTCCTTGTTTCCAAGTATATTTTAATCAAAAAATCTTAAATTGTGCAAATGCTACATCAAGAATATAGAAGAATCTATAAATTTCTCCTCTAGAACAATTTCTAGTGTTGTAGCTTTGATTCAAATTATATGCTAGCAATAAACTTCATATGGAAAGCAGAAGCAGTCATCCATTAGTAAAGGAAATTACTTTCACCATACTGTATTAGTCTGATTTTTGAAACAATACTTCAGGTTTTCTTTCAATTTATATCTTCTGATATAGATTTATCTTAAAGAAACTCTTTCAAATAAATAAAAATAAAATTCTTATTAAAGAGACACACACACCCAACTATTCCATTACAATCCCTGCAAACAAAACTTCACACTTATTGCTAAGAGTTGGCTGCTTCCTGGATGTTTGTGCATATGTGCACTTGCTTCAAAGTGCCAGTTGAAGCTTTTTGTCTCAAATTGTGCTTCAGTTGGATACAAGTGTCCTTCAGTGGTGTTATTGTTAAACTTTGTTGTTTATATTGTGTTTTCACTACTTGTTTCTTTCACTACTTCAGTATCTAAAGATGGCGTCCACAAAGAAACGTACGTCAGCGGCATGGATGACTTCTGTATGAAAGTCTAGCTCTGCCTTGGATTTCTTGCAGTGGATGCAATGCGGAAACTACTATATGTATGCACCGAAAAATCTGTGGACCATTTGGGTAAATGAGAAGAATGAAAATGTTAATGTATGTGAAAAGTGTCTAGATAGATTAGAGCAATTAGGAATGGAATCATATGTCGGGACAGTAGCAGAAGAGCTTTGACAGGAGTTTGTGAAAAGCTTACTGAGTACTTCCAATTCCTCTTGCTTCATCTCCTGCAAGAGGAAATAGAAGTGCTCAGTAAGGAGGTTCAGGATATTAAGACTGAGTTAAATGTGTTGAATAAAGAAATTAGGACTATGGAGATTACTTAGCTGAAGTAATCAAGTTTAGTAATGATGAAGTAATGAATAGTATGGAAGTGATTGGGAGTCAACAGAATGAAAGCACAAGAAGTCTAGAAGAAATGAGATGTTGTGAAATTGAGGGAGCAAGTAAAAGAGTGTTGAGGGATAGTAATGAAACTGGGAGAGTCATGCTGAATAGTGTAGAAAATGAGGCCATGAATGATGCTTGTTTGGGTTCGAATGAAGTTATGAAGATTCAATATATATGGTGATTCAATGATTAAGGGTATGGAAAGCAGCATACCTGAGGAGTGCTTGTCTGGTGGAACAATAGAGAGAGAGTGACTTTAGCAATAAAGAGAAGGCAAGATGCAGAAAAGATGATAGTTATGGTGAGTACAAGTGGTAGTAAAAATCGGGTTGCAAAAGATTTAAGAAAATTGTTAGATATCATTAAAAAGAAAAGTGACGAAGGGAGGATAGTGTGTGTGCTGCTGCTTTTTGACATATATGAGTTAAGTAGACAAGCAATGATAATGAATGATATGATTGCAATAATGTGCAAAAAAAGAGGACTGGAATTTGTTGATGTCTGGAGTGTGTTTGAAAGCAAAAGACAGCTGTATGCAAGAGATGGGTTGCATCTGAACATGGAAGGTCATAAGCGTTTGAAGAAGTTACTGTTTTCTGAATAAGTTGAAGTAATTGAACAGGGAAACTAAAATTGAAAAGGGTTGAGTGTAAGAGGGAGAAACTTATGCAGTAAATATATATTTGTTGATCCTTTTTCGCAGAATAATTTGAAGAATAGAGTGGATAAAAATCAGCATGGGACTACTGAAATCAGTAGAATGTATATCACTTCTAAAGCTGGTACAAGAACTAAAGGGAATCTGAAACTTTTGTATACTAATGCAAGAAGCATTCAAAATAAGAAGGAAAACTTTTTGGCATTAATCAGTGCAATCTCACCAAAAGTTGTAGCATTAGTGAAACTTGGCTGTCAACAGAAGATGTAGTTACTGGAATTGAATGTGATGGGTACAGTATTTTCAGGGAGGATAGAGAAGATAGAACAGGTGGAGGAGTACTGTTGATGATAGCTGATGAGTTGCAGCCAAAGAAAGTAGTATATCAAGAGGATAGACGTGTGAATGATAGTACATTTGTGAAATAGTGATCAACGCAACCAAATATACAGTTCGTTACTGCTATAGGCCAGAGTGTACATGGGATGATATTGAATTCATGCATCAGCAAATTAGTGCAATGAGTGCAGGGTTAGTGATTGTTATGGGGGATTTTAATTATGGTGATATCGATTGGAAGGAGGAAATATCACATGGCAAAAAGGAAATGGAATTCATACACCTTCTAAGAGATAATTACTTGAAACAGCATATAACTGAAGGGACTCATGGTGTGAGAGTGTTGAATCTGGTCATAGGACATATGCATAAGTAAAGTGTCTTCATTACCTCCAAATGGTAAGAGCGATCATGTGGTATTGACTTCGGAGGTTGCAAAATTTGTAGATTTCTCTCTTAAGAAGGGATATATACAGAACTACAGGTTAGGTAATTATAACAAGCTTCGGAGTGAGCTTACCGCCGTCCCATGGCAGAACATATTGCAGGGGAAAGATGTTAGCAGTGCATGGGATATAATCAGCGGGTATCTGAGGAAGGCAATATCAGAATGTATTCCCATGGTCAGGAAGACAATCAAGGTAGGTGTTAGTTGGATGAATAGTAGCATCAGGCTTGATCTGCAAAAAAAGAACATGTTATGGAGAAAGGCAATCAGTACACCCATGAGCAGTACAAGGCTCAAGCCAGAAAGGTTACCAGCATAGTAAGAAAAACTAAATCAGATTATGAGAAGACTAAGCCAAGGAGATCAAGGGTAATCCCAAAGAGTTCTTCCACTATGTGGCAAGTAAAAGGAAGAATGACTTTGGAAGGATAACCTTAGTGGGTGCTGTTGGTATTGAGGTGACCAATTCAGATGTAATAGTAGAGTTACTGAGTGATCACTTTTCATAAGTCTATCACCCAAGTGAGGATATCTCTGTACCTGTAGCAATAGCTGATGTGAAAATTGAAGTTAATAAATCAGAGGTACTTAGCATATTGCAGAATTTAAATGCAAACACTGCTGTAGGTTTAGATGGAACATCAGCTCGGGTGTTGCGTGAATGTACAAAGGAATTGTCAATGCCTCTTACTTGGTTATTTAACTTAAGTTTGAACTCTGGTATGATCCCTAGGGAGTGGAAGGAAGGAAAGTGGTTCCTTTGCATAAAGGTGGCTCTAAGACTGCGGTAGTTAATTACAGATCAATCACCATCTTGGGAGTGGTGATAAAAGTATTGGAAAAGTTGGTAAAATTTGAATCAGAATTCAAGAATGAGTGGATCAGAATATGATACTCTATAGGGGCCAACATGGTTTTGTTAAAGGTCGATCCTGCCTTAGCAATTTATTAACTTTTTATAATAGAATGACATCTGAGCTGGACAAGGGGAATGGCTACACAATGATACTTCTGGATTTTGCTAAGGCTTTTGACAGAATGCCCCATGGAATGCTGTTGTGCAAATTAGAGCAGATGGGGATGGATACTAAATTGGTGATATGGATAAGAGAATGGCTGATGGAGAGAGATACCAGAAAGTAGAGTAAGGAGTAGCAGAGTCAAGGATGAAGCAGGTGACCAGTGGTGTGCCTCAGGGCTCTGTGTTTGGGCCATTATTGTTTAATTTGTACATAAATGATATAGGAAATGGCTTGAAGGGAGATATTCAATTGTTTGCTGATGATGCAAAGTTGGGTAGTGCAATAAAAAAATCAAGCTGATGTTGAGAGTTGGCAGGATGATTTAAATAAGCTGGAAAAAGGTGACGGATGTCAGTTCAATGTGGAAAAGTGGAAAAGTTATGCATTTTGTGGATTAAAAGATTACCAGATGTGTACCACATTGATGGAATGGTACTCCAAGAGATTGATGAGGCTAGGGACTTTGGGGTGTTGGTGGATAAGCAGATAAAGTTCAGAGGTCACATTTCTAAGGTGGCCAAGATTGCACAAAGATTACTTGGTTATTGAAGAGCACACTATCATCCAGAGATAAAGAGGTTACTATTGATACTTCCACATTTGGATTACTGTGCTCAAGTCTGGTCACTTGGATTCCTTAGAAATGAAGAGGTTGTGAAGAGGGTTCAGAGGAGAGTGACTAAGTTGGTAAGTGATGTAAAAAATGCTCCCTACATTGATAGATTGAAAGCTTGTGGATTGCAGAGGTTGGTTGATAGGCAGAGAAGAGGGGATATGATAGAAACATTTAAATTACTAAAAGGTTTTTATAAGATTGATGCAGGGGAAATATTTCAGCTGTGTGATAGTGATGGAAGAACAAGAGGTAATCCCTGGAAATTTAGGAAAAGTGTGGTTAACAGGGGTGTGAGAACTAGATTTTTTGCTTGGAGGGTGGTGAATGAGTGGAATGCATTGCCTGACTCAGTAATGAGTTCTTCGTCTGTAAATGCATTTAAGAAGAGGTATGATATATATTGTTTTGATAGTTTGGGTCTCTAAATAATAATAAATTTCCAGTGTAATAATAATAATAATAATAAATGGAGCTCTCCTTGAATGGGTAGAACAAACAACGTGTCAAATAAATTTTGAGGTAAGAAAAACAGTTTTACTATACACTGGCAGTCTATTTAAGTAAAAGAATGATAAATTCTTGACATTTGCTGGTCTAAAATGAGTACATTTCTTATGCTGGAAATCTGAAACTGCATATGAATTGTGTCAATCATCATTACAAAACATGCTTGTTATAACCATTACTCACAATATCAGTGACAAGTTAAATCTATCTCCTATCTCCATTTTCTAATTTTCAATAACTTGATAAAAAATGGATTAAAAACATGAAAAGTAATAGAGAAAAAAACAACATAATTACATTGCTAGATGTTATTTGCATGAATATGCTTGTATAAACTACAATACACTTAATATTAAAGAAAATTTATTTGTCATAATTTTAAAACATGCATTTAATACTAAACACAGTTTATTTTTCTGTAATCAAAAACAATAATAATTAATAACACAGTTTCAATTAGCCTTTTATAAAAATAACAAAAAACATAATGATGTTATGTCAGTTTTTAAATCGATCCAGCCAACCATTGTTACATACAAAATAGTATGTAAATTCATCCAACTTGTGTATGTAAATTTTTTCGCTGGAGTCTTCAAGATCAGATTGTCTATGGAGAATCCAGTGTTCCTTTGTGTAGTCAACCATTGCATCAATTTGTAAGCTTGCACTGACATTTGTAAGCTTGCACTTTCTAAATTTTTTTGTTTTAGTGATGTTGTTTTCCAGTGCCAATATATAAGCATATTAATTCTTCAACAATGTCAACATGAAGAGGACAAGGAAAACGTTTTACATACTGCAACATTTTTCACAATATATATGCATATATGCAAGTATACTTGAGAAACAGTTGAAAAGAATTGTAGAAAAAAAGCTTGGTGAAGAACAAGCTGGATTCAGGCCAAATAGAGGCTGTCAGAATCAGATCTTCACTTTACAACAAATAGTGGAGAAATCATGGGAATATAACAAAGATCTGTATTTAAGTTTCGTCGATTTGGAAAAGGCATATGACAAGGTGCCAAGAGAGAAGCTATTCAATACGCTACAGTTATATGGTGTCAATGGGGCATTATATCAAGCAATACTTAGTCTTTATTTGAGTTGTAAGTCTGCAGTTAGAATTGAAGGAAGTACGGGAAGAGAAGCTATTCAATACGCTACAGTTATATGGTGTCAATGGGGCATTATATCAAGCAATAATTAGTCTTTATTTGAGTTGTAAGTCTGCAGTTAGAATTGAAGGAAGTACAGGAAGATGGTTTAATGTTAAATCTGGTGTGAGACAAGGATGTACATTAGCCTCTCTGTTATTCATTATCTATATGGATCACATTATGAAGGAAAGTGGTATTAAACATGATGTCAAAATTGGAGATGTTAATGTCAGCTCTTTGCTTTATGCGGATGATGTTATACTTCTAAATAAATCTGCTACAAGTCTGCAAGATTCTCTGACTAAATTGAACAGCTGTTGTAATAGATATGGTATGAATGTCAGCAATAAAAAGACAAAGACAATGAAAATAGGCAGAATCATTGAGAATGTCAACTGTGTTGTGAATGGAGAACCTGTGGAACAAGTAAAACATTTCAGCTATTTAGGCACGATTTTTCGTGAAGATGGTAAATTAAATATAGAAATAGACAACAGAATCAGCAAAGCTGGTATGGTAGGAAGTCAAATGATTAAATTCATATGGAATAAGATAGAAATTAGTCGGAACACTAAATTAGCTGTATACAAGACAGTGTTCAAACCAGTTTTAACTTATAGATCTGAGAGTTGGGTCAGAAGTAAAACACTTGACCAAAGACTAGAGACCGCAGATATGAGAGTCCTGAGAAAGATTAGAGGCGTGAACAGATGGCATCAATGGCAATATCATATTAAAAACGAGGATATTAGGAAAGAACTTGACATTGTCAACATCCAGGAATGCGTTAGCAGAGCTAATCTCAGGTGGTATGGTCACTTAAACAGAATGGGCGAAGAAAGATTAGCAAAACAAGTGTTCTCTGCCAGGTTGGCAGCAAAATGACCCAGAGGAAGACCAAGATATAGGTGGATTGATACGGTACAAAGTGTCTTAGACGATAGAAATATAAGATCTGATAATGTTGGAGTCTTGACAAGTAACAGACTGATTTGGAGGAAAATTGTAGATAGGAAGTTAGTAATGATGTAATTTTTTCATGTAGTACTATCATATCCTGTACACCCCTTGAGGGTACATGGCAGGAATTTGATGATGATGATGAACATTTTTCACAACACATTCTAACTCAGGAATAATTCTGACTCGTTTCACAAATTGAGAGACTCTTTTATAAACATCTTTCTGACAGAGGAGTTCGTTTTTAACTGATTTACAGTCTCAGTAGTGTTTGGGTAAAGTGAGGAATGGGAGATTGGAGGCTAGAAGCTGGAGAGGTAGGTAGTGAGGGAATGGTCCCCAAGGACAAGATTAGGTTATAAATTGGCGTGTAATCTGGTGGTCTTAACAGCTAAGTCACTCCTTAAATTTTTGTCTCTATTCCAAGAATTACCTGAGCAATTAATAATGTTTATATAGTAACTAAAATTTGTATGACATATACATGCAGTATGTTCATTATAAAAGTGAGCGATTGTATTGGAATATGCATAAATTAAAATCATTATGGCTTTTTTTTTTTTTTTTTTTTTTTTTGCTCATTAGAGCTGTGATTTCATTTTAATAAGTTACAACTAAGTTCAACTGTACTTTTCCAAGTACAGTTGAACTTAGTGAGAGGGAATGTCTGACTAGCAAGTCAGTTCAAACTTTTAGTTGAAGACATCATAACCATTCTTAGCACCTTGAATGGAATTCAAACCCATGTGACTGTATTTAGAGCCTGTGTAGCTCAGTGGACGTGGCGTTTGCCAACCATGGAGCTTGGCCGCACGAAGGAAGATTTGGTTTCGAGTCTAGTCGGCGACTAGAGGAAATTTTTCTAAGCCTTTTTTCGACCGGTTCCCGAGTTAGTCGATCTCTGGCATGGGCAAGCAGGTTTTTCCTCCCGGAAACTCGGGTTTTTCGTCCTGTAAACTCAAGAAAATCGACTGTAGAACCCACATTATTTCAGACATTAAATATATATTGTGTTAGGGTTAGGGACCACGAGATGGCAGCACATTTGAGCCACCTCTCTTCACTGAGTACCGCTTAATTAGTGATAGCCTTGGGCCATCTATCTCTGATTGGTACCAGTGGAGATTGAACTGCCCACTCAGTCTCCAAAAGTTAGATAGGGCTAAATGGCCTCGCCTACTCCCATATACGGGAATAAAAAGGCATTAGCAGATTTATTTTATTTTTTTTTTTTTTTGTGACTGTATTTTTCTGAATTCACTCTCTTGTCACATGCAGCAGAAATGGCCTGAAAAATCTGAGATCTTGCTTTACAACTTCCATAGTTATCATTTTAAGTTAAAAGTAAAATATGTTGTTTTGATTGCAGCTAAACAATTTGCTTATTTCAATGTCTTCCTTACATGAAAATGTAAACATCTGATTGATAATATAAAACTTACTGTGGCTGACTTGAAAGACCTTCTGTATGAACAGCAGCAGCTAATTCTTCTTCAACATCATCACTATCTGAATCAACTATTGTTGCCTCTTTTGAGGTCTGGGAAATAATAGTTTTTCCAAGTAGCATCTGATAAGCAGATGTTGCTAAAATATAAAATAAAAGTTAGGATAAGATTAAACTCAAGTGTTGAATTCTCCCTTAAATAAGTTTTTGCTTAATGTAAATGATGTAGCAGTAAACTAAAACATGTAAACAAGTATATCAGTAATATGAGAAAACTTGAACACTACCTCACAAACTATGTTAATATAAGTATTGAAGTGGCACCATATTGTAGAGAAACCTAAATTCGCACATCTCAATAGTATGTGGACTCTCTTTTGACCCTTATCACAGAACCTGTCCTTTCAGGCATACTCACCAGTAGTTTGTGATGTCATTTTGGACCATTCTTACTTCAACACGGGTCCATGTTCCATTGTTGAATGTACTGATCTGTCTTGTCTGTAAATGATGTTCTGGTTGTCCAACTGTGTTTTTCATGTTGACATTGGGACTTTGTGAAAGCCAGTCCAGTTTTTCCATATAATCTTTCTTAAATATCACAAAAGCACCAGCAGTATGACACTGTACATTGTCATGCCGAAAGAGACATAAGTCTGTTTCACATCAATGCTAAAATATAGGAAGCATTGCATTATTCAACAGCAATGGATGTTTGTTGGCATTCATCCTTCCAGATACTATAACCAAAAGATCTAAGTTACCGGGATAGGCAATTCATAATTAGGATAAGCTTGAGCATAGCATATTTCCCAGACACCTGACACATCCAACTAAAAAAGGCTGTAATGTGATCCATCACTCCATATATACATGCTTCTACTACTAAACTGAACCTCTGCAGAATCTTTGAACACCTAGTTGATCATTTTCACATTGGCCAATAAAATTTCCCTGCCATCCTTACAAGGAGTCTTCCTTTTGGTGTCACCTGAGTTTTCTTGTGCATCTCTCAGTTGAAGTGGCATTTTCATATTTTCAGTGACTAATAATGTTACCAACAGTTGATTTTTTGATGATGTAGTTTTTCCCAACGATACGAATGGAAGACCACTAATTCTGTATCACATAGTAACATTTTTTTCAAAATCTGCAAGTTCTTCATGTGCCAATGAGAGTATTACAGATGTATGGTGGAATCAAGGAGTATATCTATTTGCCTTATATAGCAATAGAGGCCACATACAATAACAGAAAGATTTCTGATACTAATTTCAATGGGATTCTCAAATATTTGACAATCACTTAATTGTTACGTGCATTATTTTTACACTTCAGTTTTTTTTTTTTTTTGGTGATGATTGTATCAGGCTATCTTCTTCAGAAAATAACTGAAAATCAAAGACTTTATATAAAAAGCTGTACCAAACAGAGAAAATAATAACTAACACACCAAATGTCCAGATTCAAAAGTTCAAACCATAATGGTTATGCAGTTAATTGTAGAATATGCCATCTCATGATTAATACGAAATATTTCCATCTAGCTGTTATACACAATGCATGCACTATGGCAAAAAGTCAAATTCATCATCATTAATGAACACAAAGAAAGTTCACTACTGTGATTCAAACACATTTCATCAAAGAAGTTATTCTTGTAAAAAAAAGTTCCACAGAACTTTGAATCACAGTAGTGAACTTTCTTTGTGCTCATTAAATCATGCATTCTTGAAATCAAGAATGTATGATTTCAAGTAGAAAGTTAGTACAAATTCAAAAAAAAGAATTATTGGAAAGCTTTAAGAAGATTGTAAAATTACTGATATTGTCAGAGACATTGGAATCTCACATGGCATTGTATTCAGGCTGCAGCAGCATTTCAAACCAATAGAATGTGTTCGATGTTTGCTAAGAGACCTTCACTCTACCATGGAGCATGAAGACAGATTTTTGGTTATAACAGCAAAAGATAATCAATGAACATAGCAGGTCAGCTTGCAAGTTAGCTGCATTCAAGCACAGCTACATGGATAACTCGACAAACTGTGGTAAGGCATCTGCAACCAGCAGGGCCTGTAGTCTGAATCAATTTATCTATAGCTCACTGTAGAGCACGTTTTCAGTAGTGTTGTATCTATCCATAAAAATTGGACAAGACACCAATGAGCTAATGTATTCCTTACAGATGAGAGTCATTTTAGTCTTTCCTTTGATTCTAGACAACATTTGACCCGGCATGAAGGTGGCACTGCTTACCATCATGGAAACGTTCTTGAAAGGGCTAGATACAACAATGGTCAGGTCATCTCATGGGAAGGCATTATGCTTGTGCTGAAAAAAGAGATTATAACTGGTGAATGATATTGCAAAGAAGTTCTTCAACATCATGTTCAATTGTTCCATGGTGCTGTAGGCAAAGAATTCATTTTTGTGGATGATAATGCAAAATCATATTAGCTCATACATGATATTACATGAGATAATTATGACATGCAGTAATGAGTAACACAAGGTGAACAAGAAAATTGCCACCTGGATGAATGTAGTGACCTGTAGAGGAATACACAAAACATATATGCATCTCAATTTTCTTTCTAAGAAGTAAATAATACTAGTAGAACTGATATAAATAACTAAAAACACAACAAAACTAGCAAAATTATTAAGACTTACAAGTTAATGGCACTTGTTTCTCAAAGAAACTGTCATCACTGAGTTCAGCATCACTAACTGAGATTTTACTAGAAAGATCATCTGGAATGCAAATCGCATATCTTAGTACATTTTAGGAATATATATATATATATAGCAACAGTAATTTTCTTTCTTTCTTTTAGAAAACGAATGAGTAAAATTCATAGCTTTTATTCATAGTTCATAGCCAAAAAAAAAAAAAAAAATCCACACTTTTTTCAGTAATTCCGAATAAAACAATATCGAAATGAAAACTTTCTTTATCAAATCGAAATTATCAAAACAGGTAGAATCTCTGCTTTCCAAACTGGTCTGAATCTCACTATGGCATAGATGCCTGTGAATGGATTTAGATATAGAAGATTTTCAATTCTGAAAGTCTGAACAAATATGAAAGCACACCCAAACTTAACATCACCAGAGTTAAAGATCGGTACTATCAACATAAGAAGCCTGAATGGCAAAGAAATAGAGCTGGCTGAAGAACTGGATAAGTACCAGATCAACATAATAGGGTGACTGAAACAAAAAAGACAAAAACTGGTTAGGTCTTTCTGAGCAATAAATACAAAATGTTATATTCAGGAAATGACAATCAAGGAAAAGAAGGAGTAGCCATAGTATTCAACACAAAATATGATGCTAATCTTTTTGAATGGCAGGCAGTCTCGAGTCGAGTGATGTGGGCAAATATCAAAATGGAGAATTGGACAATGAGACTTGTTTGTGCCTATGGTCCCACAGAAGGTTCTACTAAGGTAGTGGAGGAATTTTTTGATGATTTAGAAAAAGCAACTGACGCAATGAAAAAGGAAAAGTTGGTCCTTGTTAGGGATCTAAATAGCAGAGTAGGAAATGATTGTCAGACATACAAAAATATTTTTGGAAAATTTGGAGAAAAGAGCAAAGCTAATAATAATGGCAAATATCTCTTGGATTTCTGCTCAGGACATGGACTGGTTATTACTAACACCATGTTCCAACATAAAAATGTGCATAAATTCACATGGAGAGAAGAGGAATAAGAAAAGTCTCACTGACTATGTTATTGTTGATAGTGATGTTTTTCCTTGGTGCAGGACACCAGAGTGTATACAGGATTTGAAATTGGAAGTGATCACTATTTAGTCTTGAGCAGGATAAAATTGAATTTCATATTGAAAAGAATAACATGTAAGAAAGTTTTAAAGCTAATAAAAGTTGAGCAGCTCTCAGATGTGAACTGTAGACTAAAATACACAAAGATTATTAAAGAAAAAATGAAAGAGTTTGAGAACAGGAACCAAACC
Source organism: Typopeltis vanoorti (assembly GCF_054136105.1). Lineage (NCBI taxonomy): Eukaryota > Metazoa > Arthropoda > Arachnida > Uropygi > Thelyphonidae > Typopeltis > Typopeltis vanoorti. The sequence goes on along the minus strand of NC_143558.1, from coordinate 25,763,490 downwards.
TTGGCGATTCAGTGGCAAGCCTTCAAGAAAATCCTCTGATTGATTCAGCCAGAGAGGCATGTGGTGAGGTTGTCTGCAAGGATAGAAAAATCAGAACTCCATGGGTGGACACAGGAAGTTAAAGATGCAGTGAAGGAAAAGAAGAAAGCATATCAAAAGTTACTGGCAAATAAGTCAGCTTTTGCTCTTAGAGAATACAGAGACAAATGTAAGAAAGTGAAACACTGTAAAACTAGTTAAACAAAAAGTCATGGGAGGACTTTGGCAAGAATATAGAAAATAAATATCAAGAAGGTGGTAAGATATTCTGGAGTTTGTTGAAGAAGCTTAGAAATGGAGGAAAGTGCTGTAAAAGGAGTTAGAGATGATAAAGTTGACATGAAAACAGGAGAAAAAGATATCCTTGAAGTATGGAGTAATTACTTCGAAAAATTGCTAAATGAAACAAGCAGTGATAGCACTCAACAGGCATACCGTCAGGAATACATATCCATACTTGAAGTAGAAAAAGCCATCAAAGGCTTGAAATATGGAAAGGCAGCAGGAGTAGATGATATTCGACCAGAAATGCTGAAGTATGGTGGTATAAGTCTTACAGTGGCTGCACTGCATAGTTCAGAAAGCCTGGACAGAGGGACGAATTCCCGATGATTGGAGTAGAGCTCTCATAGTACCCATATATAAAAAGGGAAATAAAACTGAATGTGAGAATTACAGAGGTATTTCCCTACTGAGTGTTCCTGGCAAGATCTATGCAAGTGTACTTGAGAAACAGTTGAGAAGAATTGTGGAAGAAAAGCTTGGTGAAGAATAAGTTGGATTTAGGCCAAACAGTGGCTGTCAGGATCAGATCTTCACATTACGACAAATAGTTGAGAAAGCATGGGAATATAACAAAGATCTGTATTTAAGTTTTGTCGATCTGGAAAACACATATGACAAGGTGCCAAGAGAGAGGCTATTCTATAGGCTACAGTTATATAGTGTCAATGGGACATTGACACTATATAACTGTATATAGTGTCAATACTTAGTCTTCATTTGAGTTGTAAGTCAGCAGTTAGAATTGAAGGAAGTACAGGAAAATAGTTTAATGTTAAATCTGGTGTGAGACAAGGATGTACATTATCCCCTCTGTTATTCATTATCTATATGGATCACATTATGAAGGAAAGTGGTAGTAAATATGATATCGGAATTGGAGATGTTAATGTCAGCGCTTTGCTTTATGCGGACGATGCTATACTTCTAAATCAATCCGCGACAAGTTTGCAAGATTCCCTGACTAAATTGAATAGATATGGTATGAAGGTCAGCATTAAAAAGACAATGAAAAATAGGTAGAATTGTTGAAAATGTCAACTGTGTTGTGAAGAGGGAACCTGTGGAACAAGTAAAACATTTCAGCTACTTAGGCATGCTTTTTACTGAAGATGGTAAATTAAATATGGAAATAGACAATAGAATCAACAAATCTGGTATGGTAGGCAGTCAATTGAATAAATTCATATGGAATAAGAGAGAAATTAGTAGGAACACTAAATTAGCTGTATACAAGACAGTATTGAAACCAGTTTTAACTTATGGATCTGAAAGCTGGGTCAGAAGTAAAACACTTGACCAAAGACTAGAGACCGCAGATACGAGAGTTCTGAGAAAGATTAGAGGCGTGAACAGATGTCATCAATGGCAATATCATATTAAAAATGAGAATATTAGTAAAGAACTTGACATTGTCAGCATCCAGAAATGCGTTAGCAGAGCTAATCTCAGGTGGTATGGTCACTTAAACAGAATGGGCGAGAAAAGATTAGCAAAACAAGTGTTCTCTGCCAGGTTGGCAGGAAAACGACCCAGAGGAAGACCAAGATATAGGTGGATTGATATGGTACAAAGTGTCTTAGACGATAGAAATATAAGATCTGAAAATGTTGGAGTCTTGTCAAGTAACAGACTGATTTGGAGGAAAATTGTAAATAAGAAGTTAGTAATGATGTAAATTTTTCATGTAGTACTATCATATCCTGTACACCCCTTGAGGGTACACGTCAGGAATTTGATGATGATGATATTTTCAATTCTTGATGTGAAACTATCAACCAGTTTATTGAAAGACTGAAATGGCTTGTCTAGGATTTCTAAATTATCTGATTCTCAGCCCAATTACAGTAGTAATGTGCTATTGGTTTATAGCATTAAATAAATTTCAATTATTTGAAACTAAATTAAATCTAAATTTCAATGGATATTAACCTTTCATGGACACAAATTTCAAACTGCACAAGAACAGTTAACCCATATGTGCAATCAAATACATTAATTCAATATCTAAAAAATTAATTTACGTTTGCCAAATGGTTTGGCAAAATCAACATATAATGAATCCTGGCAATTGTCATCAAAGCCATTCAGAATAAAAAGAAAAGTAAATTCTATGATACATTAATTTCGATAAATACAAACTAATGCTGTATTTTAATAAATTAAAAGCAAATTTTAAGAAAACAAGAATGTAGTGATTACCTTTTTGTATGATAGGAGGTTTCAGGTCCTCGGTTTTCTGAGAAGAATTATCCACAAGTGAAGTCATTTCTTGCATTAGTTTACTTTCTTTTGCGCTGTTTTCTTGGAGTATTACTGATGGATGTTTATTATCTGATATAATTTTTTCTGCAGGAAGTTCATCACTTGCTGATTTCTTATCAGTTGGGTGTTTATTAATTTCAGAATGTAATGGTGGGAAATCCTTACTACTTGACTGAGAGCTCAATTGTGCTTCATGCTTGTTTTTATGTTCTACTACAGAAAATTGAGTATCTTGTTGTGATTGCTTAGGCTCAATGTCTGATTTATAAGTCAAAGAAAGAGATTTATCAAACACGACATGTTCATTTGTCTCTGGGATACCAGTGCTATAATTCATTTTTCTTGCTATTATTTGTTCATCACTTCCATTTTTCTCACTATCACTGTCTGCCTTTGGTTTTTGAGCATTATTTCCGGTGTCAGAAATTAATATGGATATTTCATTTTTAACACTTCTCATTTCTCTTTCCTTCTGGTTGGAAGAAACCACTTCATCAGATACTTTGTGGGGAGGTGATTCTCTCTCCCCACCTAAGGAACTAATAAATTCTTGCCTTTCTAAATTGATTCTGTCTTCCTTACTGATTATTATGCCTTCTGAAGATGAAGTAGAAATAGATACAGCTGATGATGAGGAAGAAGAGGATAATGAAACTGATGGTGAAGACTCATTTAATGTCAATTCAGAATCAGCAATATACACTTTCATATTTTTTGTTTGCCCAATGCTTGAGAGAGAAGATGTGCTTTCAACTGCATTTGCAGGAAGGTTAAGATTAGCTGTTTTGCTTGTAGAGATGGTTTGTTCTCTTAAAGATTTGATGTGATGCACATTAGTTTCTTCAGGATATAGTGAGTAGCTATTTTCTTCTTTAGAAAGATTAGCCTGTATAGAGGTAGGTATTGTTTGTTTCACATTATGTAGCCTTTTAGAAATATATTCATAATCAGGTGAGAAAGGAAAAGAATTACTTCTGAACTGTCTTCCATATCCAGTTTCATTCTGAGTTCTATAATGGTATCTATCCAATAATGGATGATTCTGTCCTTGCACTCTGGAAGCTGAATTTGAATTGCAAACATCAGTTTGAGCTTTAGACATTCTTAAATGCTCATTTGTATGTAACCTGGGACTAGAAGATGTGGATGCACCACACACATGACAAAAGGAGCATTCAGTCTGCACAGAAATTTCATGAAAAGTTTTTGTATTATTATATTCATACAATGGATTTCCATTTTGTTCACTGTTAAATGATTGGTTTTGTTGAGCAAGAAAACTCTGATTTAGCCTCGTGTCAGGTAGAGTTATTAAAGACTGCTTTGCTAACCTTTGAAAGGATGTTTCAGTGTTAGTATCTTTAGGATATAACAAAGACTCAGAAGACTGTTGCATTTTTCTGATTGGATCAGTGGAAATTGACATTTGGATATGGGTCTTTTGAAAAGGTTGATAAGTTGGTGAGTTTTGGGAATAATCTCTCTGCAAAAAAAAAGATTAAAAAAATAGCATTAAAATATCAAATTCTTATAATGAAAAGTTTGGCAGTAAATGAAACAACATAAATCTGTTTTATTTTTACAAGTATCTCAGACTTAGTACAAATAGATCAAAATGTGCTAAAAGGAGCTTAGCAAAAAATAATTTCTCTCTCTCATTATTATATATAATAGGGAAATCAGCTTTTGATTAATAAGAAATGGAAAGTTTTCCATGCCAGGCAGAATGATGCCAATTACTCTTTACAGAAAAATACACATTGAGAAATAAAAGCAGAGAGAGAGAAAGACAAAGAAGAATGCTGCTTCTGAAATATCAGGTATGTTGCAGTAATCTAAGGAAATGCAATTCATTACTAAAATACTAAAATATTTGACTCCCATGGCATTTTTAAGACTATCAATGCATTTGGACCTTCTACTAATGGTTCTCGTGTGTGGGGGGGGGGAGGGCTCTTCTCGTCAGTTAGTCTGTTTTACAGGATGAAAAACCTGACTTTTTCATCCTGTAAAAAGGGGAAAACTTGCCATCTCTGTTTCAGATCAGCTCACCTGCAGTTGTAAATGTTTGTATAAAGATTGATTATCTAGATAGGATTTGAACTGAGATCTTTCAAAAGTTGAAGTGCTGGTCCTGAGCATCCCTGCTAAAATTTTCAAAAAAGGAAGTGCAGAACTTGAGCACAAGCTTCCTGACATTAAAGATGCTCTGATAAGTCAACTTATGACAATTATTGGGACACATCTCTGTTGTTTATTACTTTTTTACATCTTTCCATAGTCAGTCTTTCATCCATTCACAGAAAAAAAAAAAAAAAAAAACAGGAGTGAAGCAAGACTACTATCTTAGCATCCATACTATTTACTATCTTCATTGTAACAATTCTTTATCTTTAATGGAAGGCTTCCTCAGGAGTTGAATTAACTTTCAGGATAGAAGAGAAACTTTTGAACCTTGATAAACTCTGATCCACAACAAAGACAACCAAAATGTCACTTGTGGAACTCTAGCATGCTGATGATGGTGATGTCATTTTCTCTCATTCTAAAACCAAACTTCAAATCACTGCTGATAATTTCAAAGCATATGAATAAACTGACTAAAATGTAAACATCAAAAAGATGTAAAAACAGAGTTTGGTGGAATAACCAGAATAAATTGCACAGTTTGTGGATAATCTATTCACCATCACATAATGCGTGTCAGAAATAAAGGCTAATAACCCAGCTGTAAAAGTCAGAAAACAAATCATATGATGGAAACTTACTTAATATGCCTTTGTACCTAACCAGGTCAAATGCCAAAGAGATATCAAAAGCAACCATTTGAGATTTCCCAAACCTTTCCATTGCATTTCTCCAAAGGTGGATAATAAGCAAGACAATCCATTTTGAACAACAGTGATGGAAACCATACCAGCTATTCTTGATTAGCTGAGAAGCCTCAATGTAGTGCAGAAGTTCAGTGTTAATGGTTTTTCTTCATTACTTTAGGAAGGACTGCAGGAGAGAAAAGGCAATGTGGAACAAGAGTCAACTCTGTAGCACAAACTTTCAGTATAACTGAAGAAATCTGAATGTACTGAAAGTTTGCTGCTAGGACCAGGATACTTTATGGTATTTTGTTTAGATACCAAACTGAATTCTTCTGATCTGTGCCTGGTAAAAAATGAAATGGAATGTTGCATGTTTGGAATAGTAAGAAGAATTTAAGATCCCTATGCAAGAATTTGAGGAAAAGTAAGAAGCCAGAAGAGTGGCTATAGCAAAAAACCATCAATAAAGTTCTTTGTAAAGCTTCATCAAAAAAATTCAAATATAGATTATAGTAAAATCATAGCTATTCCTATCAGATAAAATGAATAGAATTTTACTCTATTACAATTTTAATGCTACTTTTGAACCACCTATAAAATTAAAAAACATATTGAACTCCTCCAATGATCCCCCACCCCACAGCCCATCCTGGGGTATACCATATCCATTGCACCTGTAACTTACCTTAAATGGTAACTTATAGGTGCAATTAGTAAAACTGGATACACACTTCCTATCTGTGAAAAAGAACACATTAGCAATTTTGGAGACTGAGTGGGCAGTTCAATCTCCACTGGTACCCAATCAGAGATAGCTGGCCCAAAGCTATCACTAATTAAGTGGCATGCAGTAAAGAGTGACGGCTCTACAGGTAGGGCTAAAAATGGCCTCGCCTACTCCCTGTATATACGGGAATAAAAAGGCATTAGCTGATTTTTTTTTTTGATTTTTTTAATAACAATTTTGGTAAAGCAGGCTTCTCAGATCATGCTCTTAATACTATACACCAGGGGTTCTCAACCTTTTCTAGTGGTGTACCACTATATTTAATTCAAGATATTAGATGAACCAGTATGCAAATCTGTTTTCGTACCACCCAGCAGTGGCTCACATACCACCAGTGGTATGAATACCATAGGTTGAGAATCCCTGCTCTACACCAAATTGATTGTAAAGGTATCTGTTCCTTACATCATACAAAAACCTGGTAAGAACAAATTTAAAGAAGCCTGTGAAATTTTGGATCCTGTATCCCCTCAAGGGGGGGGCCCCCTTGAGGGAATTATAATCTTAACAATAATGGTGGCATAAAAATCCCAAGAACTTGGATGGCACACAATCAGCCCACTTAAGTTCTTAAAGTTCTCCAGCAAATCCTTACCTTAAGGCTCTAAATAATAATTTCAGCTCTTATTGGTCACCATCTATACTGTTTTGTTCTAATTTATATGAGTAATTATGTGAGAGCATGTTGCTCTCTAGCTTAATATATCTCTTAATGATTTGTAACAATAAATAATAACAAGAACAGGACACTAGCTTAGATGTAGTAAGATTTTTTTTTTCACAAGAGGCCAGGCTAGTAGTGTTAATGATTGACCAAATAACTGCGACTTTAGCATACCACGTAAATTGCAACATAGCTAATTTCTTCGTATATGTATATATATATATATATATATACATATATATATATATATATGTGTGTGTGTATACTCCAGGTGATGACCATGATATGAAGGTCAAAACATTGAGTGATTATTTTGGTTTATATCAAACTGAAGTTTTACTTTAATACAGTAGTTGTTTCTATAATTTTTTAATAATGAATAAATTTCAAATGATTCTATAAAATCAATACATAAATCCTCTAACACTTTTATTTCCCAAATGATTCAAACAACACTTTTTACAAGAAATACTATACATACTAATGTATAACCTCAGATAAAATTTTGACCTTTAATCTCTCAATCTATCTCTCTCTTTTTTTTTTTTTTTTTGGCAAGGGACAATTTTTTTTATGAAACATTAGAAAAGTTTAGAATGTATCATTCATTTACACAATCTAGTTTGGATAATAAGCAATTTAAGTATTATTTTAACTGCTTGTGATGAATGAGTTTCTTGATTTCATTTAATAATTCATTTTAAAAACAGATAAAAAAAATTTGCTTACCTGATTTTCATTAGTTTCATGAGGATACAGCTTTTGGAGAAGGTGAAAGTATTCTTCCTAAAAAAAAAAAAATTAATTAATTAAGGCTATAGAATAACAATAAAATCACAGTCATGCTGAGTTGGGTGAAACTGTACTCCTTTATTTTAGATGTGCCTGATCTTACTTTAATTTCTCACAAGTAATTGGTGTGATTAATTTAGTCTATTTTAGAAGTAATAAAAGAACTGTAATCAACCAAGAACAAAACACAGATGATACTCAATTATGTGGAGCTGTGAACTTAGAGAAGAGCACATATAATACAAAATCAGAGAATATTAATACAGAATTATTGTTGATGTAATGCTTATGAAAATTCTGGAGTTATAACCGAATTGTGCTTTGTATCAAATATCAACACAGAATTTAATCACATAAATAGAATGCACAGAATTTGGCATTCTATTTATATAAGTGGTAGAAAATTCCTCTTCTTTCAAAATAATAATAATAGATCATATTTAGAAATGAGTAATGTATTCTAGAGAAGTAATTGAAGTATCTTTAATAGTTTTCCAAATAGGATTAGTGTTTCAAGTAGGTTAGGTTTTTTTCTTTTATTTTTTTAAATCTAGTTTTGATTGTGTTGGAGTAAATTTAATCATTGCGGCTATATTTATTTGCTGTACTCTGTAAAAAAATTTTTATCTTATTACTGAAAAAGCTTAGGAAAGACCAAAAAATTCAATAAAAGGAAAAAACTGAAGATCTGGGATGATACAATCAAAGAAATAATCAAAAAGAAAAAAGAAGCCTATCACAAATGGTTAAGCAGTAAAAGATTAGAAGATGAAATACAATATAAAAGAATAAGAGCCATAGCTAAAAGAGAAGTCAGAAAAAGACATAGAGAATCTTGGAACAAATTTGTTTCTAATTTAGAATATGATTTATATAAAATAAGACTCAATGTATATAAGATTTTGAAACACTTAAATGCAGATACCAAAGAAAACATAAAATTAAACACCGAATTGAAATTAGAAGAATTTCTAAATTACTACACAGAATTGTGGACAGACAAATATTTTAAAAAAGATAACAGGCAAACAATTAACAAAAATGAAAAGGAAATAACTAAAGAAGAAATAGAAATCAGCCTGAAATAAACAAGAAACGGAAAATCACCTGGAGAAGATAAGCTAGTTTCAGAACAAGATTCAAAGAAAGACTTATTATTTTTAAATAAAATTTATTCAACTGGTATCCCCCCAATAGAATGGAAAAAAGCAATTGTGATTCCTATCTTTAAAAAAGGTAATAGAGATGACCCAAAAAACAATAGAGGTATCAGTATACTAAATTCCTGTTACAAAATATATAGCAGAATCTTAAATAGCAAACTAATGAAATATTCTGAAAACTTTATTTTAGAAGTACAGAATGGATTTAGAAAAGGACAATCATGTATGGACCCGGCCTTTTGCCTAAAATTAATAATAAAGAAAAGAAGAGAATACAATTTAGAAACACATATTGCATTTATTGACTTTGAAAAAGCATTTGACAAAGTTAAAAGAAACATATCATTTAACATATTAAAAGAAAGACAAATACCAAATAATATCCTAAAAGCTATCACAAGTATATATGAAAATAATCAAATACAAATAAGATTAAATCACAAGCTATCATATACGAGAGAGATAAACCAAGGGGTCCGACAGGGATGTCCCCTGTAGGACCCCTGATGTGGGCATATCAAGCCTTATAAAGAAAAATAACAACTTCCTTACTTTACCTGTTAATGTGTTCTTTAATAGCCAAGTAATCTTATGGGCTATCTTAACAACCTTAGCAATATGTCCTCTAAACTTTAACTCTCTGTCTAGCATCCCTAAATCTCTAGCTTCATCTATTTCCTGGAGTACAGTGCCATCAATGTAATAAACAGCTTGTAATCTATTTATTCCAAAATGTATAACTTTACATTTCTTCACATTAAACTGACACCCGTTATCTCTTGCTCATACTAACAGTGTATTTAAATCATCCTGCAAGCTCTCCATAATTGATTAACTATTACTCTATCTAATTTCACATCATCAGCAAACAACTAAATATTTGTATGCAAAGGTTTCTGTGGTTTATCAGTTCATAAGAAAGATTCTGGTAATTGGACCACATGTTTATTATGATAAATAACAATAAAAAACAAACTCGACAGGTTTCGTACAGGTTTTTGCTCATACTAACAGTGTATTTCAATCGTCCTGCAAGCTCTCCATAATTGATTAACTATTACTCTATCTAATTTCACATCATCAGCAAACAACTAAATATTTGTATGCAAAGGTTTCTGTGGTTTATCAGTTCATAAGAAAGATTCCGGTAATTGGACCACATGTTTATTATGATAAATAACAATAAAAAACAAACTCGACAGGTTTCGTAAGTCGTATGACTTACATCTTCAGGAGTCAAAGGTAACTAAAAGTTTAAACGCACGAAATGAGAAATTACTAAAAATAGTTCATTTTATGCAGTTGTCTAACTATTCATTAAATTGAATATCCGAATGTCAATTCAGTGCAATGCTAAGTTTGAACAATGCTGGATGCTGTCATGTTGTGTTGTGCACATTCACTTTGTCCGAGGTCTGACTTGGGTATATTTTTAATCAATGCTAACCAAACTTGGTGTAGAATTAGGCCCTGGTTTTTAATGCATTGCGTTGGAATTCTAAGCATGTTTGTAGCTTCTTTAAATTTCCTTATACAACAATTTTTTTCAATGCAAGACTTGGTTGTTTTTTACCAGAGTACATTATGGCTGGTGAAAGTTGTATGGTATGCTAAGCCTGATTTGTGTTCTCTTCTTTTTTGCACGTCTCTTTTTGGTGTTCGTTCATGCGAATTTCCCCTGATCTTCCCATCTGTACTACATATGGGATGCCACAGGAACAATGAATATTATATACAGCTGGGTTTTTTTTAAAGGATGATGTAGATGTTTTGGAGGATGTAGAGATCTTGAAATTTTTTCCAACGGTAGAAAAGCCACTTTGATGTTATGTTTGTTTAGTAATTTGGCCAGTTTGTCTGGTCAAATTACTAAACATTTCTTGATATATGGAAGCGTGACTGCATTCTTGAAATCTTACTTTTGTGAGATGCTTGTAGGAGTTGTGTTCAGGATTTTTTTGATAGTCTTTGGTTCATAACCATTTTTTTTGAGGATCTGTGTTAAATGTTGAAGTTCTTCATTTCTTTGTTTTTCTGTGCTGGAAATATTATAAGCTCTGTCCCTCAAGGTTTTAATTTCAAATTTCTCATTTCATGTGTTTAACCTTTTAGTTACCTTTGATCCCTGAAGATGTAAGTCATATGACTTACAAAACTTGTCGGGTATGTTTTTTATTGTTATTTATCGTAATAAACATGTGATCCAATTACCGGAATCTTTCTTATGAACTAAATATTTGCTTTCAGGTTATTTCCTACTATATCATTTATGTAAAATTAAACAGCAATGGTTCAGCACCGAACCTTGTGGCACACCACTACTCACATGTTTTCGCTTTGATTCTGCCCCTCCATATACCACTTTTTGATATCTGTCCCGCAGCCACCGTCTTATCCACATAACCAGGGTCATATCCATCCCCTAATTTGTTCTATTTTGCATAACATTGTATTCTGTCAAATGCCTTTGCAAAAACCAGCAAAATCATTGTGTAGCCATTTCCTGCATCCAACTCAGCTGTTACTCTATTATAAAAAGTTAGTAAATTACTAAGGCATGACCGACCCTTCACAAGCCATGTTGTCCCTCATACAGTATCGTATTTTTATCAGTCCATTTTTGAATTCTCTTTTTGACCAATTTTCCAGTTCTTTTACCACCCAGCTGAGATACTGTTGGTGTATAATTTGCTACTGCAGTCTTAGAACCTCCCTTATGCAAGGGAATTAGTTTGCCCTCTTTTGACTCCCTTGGAACTCTACCAGCTCTCAGACTTCAATTAAAGAGCCCAGTCAGAGGCATTGCCTGTTCCCTTGCACATTCTCACAAAACTAGAGCTAATATCCCATCTAATCCCACAACTGTATTTAAATTGAAATCCTAAAAATGCTAAGAACCTCCAATTCATCAACCTCTGTTCCCACATTAGTGTGTGTCGCATATGTTAAAGCAGTAAACTCACTAGGATGATATAACCTTTCAAATACATCCCAATAATGGAGGCAATGACAATCAAGGAAAAGAAGGAGTAGCCATAGTATTCAACACAAAATACGAGGCTAATCTTCTTGAATGGCAGGCAGTCTCCAGTCGAGTGATGTGGGCAAATATCAAAATGGGGAATTGGACAATGAGACTTATTTGTGCCTATGGTCCCACAGAAGGTTCTACTAAGGTAGTGGAAGAATTTTTTGATGATTTAGAAAAAGCAACTGACACAATGAAAAATGAAAAGTTGGTCCTTGTTGGGGATCTAAATAGCAGAGTAGGAAATGATTGTGAGACATACAAAAATATTTTGGGAAAATTTGGAGAAAAGAGCAAAGCTAATAATAATAGCAAATATCTGTTGGATTTCTGCTCAGGACATGGACTGGTTATTACTAACAACGTGTTCCAACATAAAAATGTGCACAAATTCACATGGAGAGAAGAGGCAAGGAATAAGAGAAGTCTCATTGACTATGTTATTGTTGATAGTGATGTTTTCTCCCTGGTGCAGGACACCAGAGTGTACAGAGGATTTGAAATTGGAAGTGATCACTATTTAGTCTTGGGCAGGATAAAATTGAATTTCATATTGAAAAGAATAACATGTAAGAAAGTTTTAAAGCAAATAAAAGTTGAGCAGCTCTCAGATGTGAGCTGTAGACTAAAATACACAAAGATTATTGAAGAAAAAATGAAAGAGTTTGAGAACAGGAATCAAACCTTGGAGATTCAGTGGCAAACTCTGAAGAAAACATTGATTGATTCTGCCAGAGAGGCATGTGGTGAGATTGTCTGTAAGGATAAAAAAATCAGAACTCCCTGGTGGACACAGGAAGTTAAAGAGGCAGTGAAGGAAAAGAAGAAAGCATACCAAAAGTTCCTCTCAAATAAGTCAGCTTGTGCTCTTAGAGAATATAGAGACAAATGCAAGAATGTTAAACACTGTGTAAAATTAGCTAAACAAAAGTCATGGGAGGACTTTGGCAAGAATATAGAAAATAAATATCAAGAAGGTGGCAAAATATTCTGGAGGTTGTTGAAGAAGCTTCAGAATGGAGGAAAGAGTGCTATAAAAGGAATTAGATGTGATAAAGGTGACATGAAAACGGGAGAAAAAGATATCCTTGAAGTATGGAGTAATTACTTTGAAAAACTGCTAAATGAAACAAGCAGTGATGACAGCACAGTGGTAAAAAACACTGACCAGGCATGCAGTCAGGAATACATATCCATACTTGAAGTAGAAAAAGCCATCAAAGGCTTAAAATGTGGAAAGGCAGCAGGAGTAGATGATATTCGACCAGAAATGCTGAAGTATGGTGGTATAAGAGTCTTACAGTGGCTGCACTGCATAGTTCAGAAAGCCTGGACAGAGGGACGAATTCCCGATGATTGGAGTAGAGCTCTAATAGTACCTATATATAAAAAGGGAAATAAAACTGCATGTGAGAATTACAGAGGTATTTCCCTACTGAGTGTTCCTGGCAAGATCTATGCAAGTATACTTGAGAAACGGTTGAGAAGAATTGTGGAAGAAAAGCTTGGTGAAGAACAAGCTGGATTCAGGCCAAATAGAGGCTGTCAGGATCAGATCTTCACTTTACAACAAATAGTCGAGAAAGCATGGGAATATAACAAAGATCTGTATTTAAATTTTGTCGATCTGGAAAAGGCATAGGACAAGGTGCCAAGAGAGAAGCAATTCAATACGCTGCAGTTATATGGTGTCAATGGGGCATTATATCAAGCAATACTTAGTCTTTATTTGAGTTGTATGTCAGCAGTTAGAATTGAAGGAAGTACAGGAAGATGGTTTAATGTTAAATCTGGTGTGAGACAAGGATGTACATTAGCCCCTCTGTTATTCGTTATCTATATGGATCACATTATGAAGGAAAGTGGTATTAAACATGATATCAAAATTGGAGATGTTAATGTCAGCTCTTTGCTTTATGCGGATGATGTTATACTTCTAAATAAATCTGCTAAAAGTCTGCAAGATTCTCTGACTAAATTGAACAGCTGTTGTAATAGATATGGTATGAATGTCAGCAATAAAAAGACAAAGACAATGAAAATAGGCAGAATCATTGAGAATGTCAACTGTGTTGTGAATGGAGAACCTGTGGAACAAGTAAAACATTTCAGCTATTTAGGCACGATTTTTAGTGAAGATGGTAAATTAAATATAGAAATAGACAACAGAATCAGCAAAGCTGGTATGGTAGGAAGTCAATTGAATAACTTCATATGGAATAAGGGAGAAATTAGTTGGAACACTAAATTAGCTGTATACAAGACAGTGTTCAAACCAGTTTTAACTTATGGATCTGAGAGCTGGGTCAGAAGTAAAACATTTGACCAAAGACTAGAGACCACAGATATGAGAGTCCTGAGAAAGATTATAGGCATGAACAGATGGCATCAATGGCAGTATCATATTAAAAACGAGGATATTAGGAAAGAACTTGACATTGTCAGCATCCAGGAATGTGTTAGCAGAGCTAATCTCAGGTGGTATGGTCACTTAAACAGAATGGGCGAGGAAAGATTAGTAAAACAAGTGTTCTCTGCCAGGTTGGCAGCAAAACGACCCAGAGGAAGACCAAGATATAGGTGGATTGATACAGTACAAAGTGCTTTAGACGACAGAAATATAAGATCTGATAATGTTGGAGTGTTGACAAGTAACAGACTTATTTGGAGGAAAATTGTAGATAGGAAATTAATAATGATGTAATTTCTTTTCATGTAGTACTATCATATCCTGTACACCCCTTGAGGGTACATGGCAGGAATTTGATGATGATGAAGATAATGGAGTGATAATGAAAATGGGGTAAGTAACAGACTATTTTGGAGGAAAATGGCTGATGGAAGGGTAAGAGTAATGTAAACTTAATTATGAAGGCAACACAAGGTATTGTGATGTAGTGTTGAGGGTCAAGTTTGAGGCGATTTACCTCGATCATCTATGCAGGAGTGGGATTAGAAGAATGATGTCAGGAGGTCAGTATTATCTTTAGATGATGTTCAATGCTCTATCTGGTGGATGGGAGAAAGAGGGAGCACAGATGCGACAGAAATTGCACTGAACTTCTTTTACAAGGGACCAGAAAGCACAACCACTATTTGTACAGATAGTGAGTTTTTTCTAGATTTATCACTATCATGTTTCCTGATATATGCCCTTAAGGGGTGTAGAGAGTAATGCTCAGCATAAAAGTCAAGATTAAATCCTGCTTCTTGGACTGACACACATTCCTAGCCACTCCTATTATAACTACATTACAGAATCCTTAGCTTTGATGCTGAGAACACTATAGTTAGTATCTGTTTTTTGTCTAAAGATGTTATTTTTCATCTGTCCAGCTCTAATTCTACAGCAATCACAAACCCACCCAACCTTGGAGTATTTCTCTCACATTTTTGGTAGTTTATCTAAGACTTCTATAAAAATTCTTCATGCTGTTCAGGAGGGGATAGCGAGTTGGGCTAACTGATGATCTCTCTTTCCAGCTACTATTTCACAGATGGTCAGTTTTCATATTGTGTCTCATTTCCATAAGTGCTGTTCAGCACTTATGGAAATGAGAACTGGCATTCATCATTGCCACCATTTCTGCTAAAGTTATAATACGAGCAACAACTAGTCATCATCCATTTAAAGTTGAATCGCTGACTCACTGGACCTGCTATTCCCATTCTTCAATTCCCTTTATTCTGGTTCCATGAAACAGCCTTTCTCCATGAAGTATTTATTCCCCAAAGATTTTAACCTAAATCTATTCTTAAAGACTATCAACAGATTATTTTTCTCCTGATCCCTGCACACACACACACACACGCACATGACATTGATTTGCCATAGACCTTGTTTGTGGTCTTGTGTGTGTGTGAGAGAGAGATAAAAAAAAAGAGCTAATCTAAGGTGGTATGGTTATTTAGTGGAAAATGAATGGTTAGCAAAATGGCTATATGCCTGAAGGGAAGAAAAAGATCCAGAGGAAAAGGAAGATCTCAGTAGAGTGATGCAGTTAAATTAGTAGGTGACTTAGAAGATCAAAATGCAAGATCTGGCAATATTGGAGTTGTGTTCAGTAATCAATTAATTTGCAAGAAAACTGTTAAAAGGAATGTGGTAATAACGTAAATATGATGTGCCTCAAGGGGGGGGGGTATACATATCAGAAATTTGAATAATAGCATTTGACAGCCAAAATACGAGGGACATCCAGAAAGTAGGTTCCGATGGGCTGTCAGAGAAACAAAAATATACTTCCAAAAAAAACTTTATTGGAAATTAAAATAAACATCTTTCACTACTTTTCTACATAATTTCTGCCATTGTTCAGGCATTTATCATAATGGGGCACCAAGAATTGTACACCTTTGTCATAGAAGGTTGCCGCCTGAGATACAAACCACATATTGACTGCTTCTTTGATAATACTTTATATACTTACTTTCTTGGTGGCAAAACAAAAAAAAATCTCTGCAAACTTTGAAAAAAGGAAAAAAAAAAAAGGAAAACATTGTGAATATTGGATAATTCTAAAGAAATAAATTTCCTTCTAGTAGTGAATTCAAAGGATTTCAGAAAGAGAAATACATCTTTATATCTCTCATGAACAATTTAAAAATAAAATAGAATCTGAAATATCTGTAGCGCATCACTGGCATAGCCAGTTAAATTCCCTCCTTCATAAAGAGCTGAATGTTTATGTAACACACACACACTCCTCCCACCTTTTTTTTAAAATTATCTGTTTTCTTCCATTGTAACGGAATCAGATAATTTATATCTGATGCTGTTATACTTATAGTTTTTTAGATAATGAAAATAAAGCTGATATTATCATAAATTAAGAAATGATATGATCTTGTTATTTAAATAAGTTTAAACAGCATTATGCCATAAACAGACTTTCTTTTTTGTATAATGCAGAAATATATAATGTATATAATAAAGTAACAATTTTTCAAAATAATCTTGGTTGTTAAATACTGTAAGATTAAAAAATTACTGATATTATACGACATGAATATATGTGTGTGTGCTGGGTGACTGTCCTTAGGTGGGAGATGAATTTCATAACCTGGTATGAGGCCACAGCTTGATGTCAAGTTCTTCCTAATGTCTTCATTTTTAATATGATTGCTATTAATGCCATCTGTTCAGGTCTCCCCCCTCCCTAACTTTTCTAAGAACTGTTATATCTATGGTCTCTAATCTTTGATCAAATGCTTTATTTCTAATTTAACTCTCAGATTCATTACTTAAAACTGGTATGAACATTATTATGGATACTGCTAGTTTAGTGTTTGGCTAATTTTTCTCTTATTCTACATAAATTTATTCAGCTGGCTCCCCACCATACCAGCTTTGCTTATTCTATTGTCTATTTCTAGATTATAGAAATAGGCAATAGAATAAGCAAACCTAGCTAAAATATTTTACATGTTCTGTACGTTCTCCATTGAGAATGCAACTGAAGTTTTCTATGTTCCTGCCTATTTTCATAGTTTTAGTCTTTTCATGCAAATTTTCATGCCAAATTTGTTACAGCTGCTATTTAATTTAACTGATGGAAGTTTTTTCACTTGGCTATGCTACCAATTATATATTTGGTTTAATCCTTTATCCAAGTGTAAGCAAACAAAGTTTGTGCCTGAAGTATTTTCAGGACTGGGGCAACTCATGGTAAAGGTGGTATAAGTTCTTATCACTTGCCTTAATATCCCCCATAATGCAAAGCACATCTCCTTGCAGACATGTATAATGCTATGCATTAAGGCAAGGACACTACCCAGACTGGTTTCAACCTTTATTAAGGTCTCATCAGTGGGAGCTAGACCCAAAGGTGGTGATGCTAAGGTGGAAGTAATGGAGAAGTCATTGGCAACTGGTATAGGTAAATGACTTCTCCATTACTTCCACCTTAGTATCACCATCTCTGGGTCTGGCTCCCACTGATGAGGCCTCAATAAAGGTTGAAACCAGTCTGGGCAGTGGCCCTTCCCTTAATGCACAGCATTATACATGTCTGCAAGGAGATGTGCTTTGCATTATGGGAGATACTATGGCAAGTGATGAGAACTTATACCACCTTTACCCAGAGTTGCCCCAGTTCTGAAAATACTTCAGGAGCAAACTTTGTTTGCTTACACTTGGATAAAGGATTAAACCAAATATATAATTGGTAGTATAACCAAGTGAAAAAACTTCCCTCAACCTATCTCTAATCCAGAGAATTTTAATAATAAGGTGTGACACCTTTTGGCAACTGGTATAGGTAAATATGACTTCTCCATTACTTCCACCTTAGTATCACTACCTCTGGGTCTGGTTCCCATTGATGAGATCTCAATAAAGGTCGAAACCGATCTGGGTAGTGCCCTTGCCTTAATGCATAGCATGATTTATGTCTGCAAGGAGATGTGCTTTGCGTTATATATTTACTAAGGAAAGCAATGAGAGCTTATACCACCTTTACCATGAGTTGCCCCAGTCCTGAAAGTACTTAGGTAAAGGATAAAACTCAATATATAATTGGCTATTTAATTTAGTCAGACAATCCTGAAGACTTGCACTGGATGTGTTTAGGAGTACAACATCATCTGCATAAAGAAAAGAGCTAAGTTTGATATCTCCAATTCTAATATCAGGTTCAATGCAACTGTCTTTCATAATATGATCCATATAGATGGTGAATAAGAGTGGAGATGATGCACATCCTTGTCTTACACCTGATTTCACATCAAACCATCTTCCTGTATTTTCTTCAATTCTAACTGCTGACTTACAACTTAAATATAGACTATGTATTGCATTGTATAATGTTCCATTTACCCCATACACAACTGTAGCATTTTGAAAAGTTTTTCCCTGGGCACCTTTTCATGTGCCTTTTCCAGATCTACAACATTAAGTACACATCCTTGTCATATTCCCATGGTTTTTCAACTATTTGTCATAATGTGATTATGACAACCTCTGTTTGGCCTAAATCCAGCTTGTTCTTCTCCCAGTTTCTCTTCCATAATTTTTCTGAGCCTCTTTTCAAGTATGAATGCATAAATCTTACCTGGAACACTGAGTAGAGAAATTCCTCTGTAATTCTCACATTCAGCTTTATTTCCCCTTTTTTTTTTTTTTTTTTTTTATAGATAGGAACTACTATGAGAGCTCTACTCCAGTCATCTGGAATTTGACTTTCTGACCAGGCTCTCTGAATTATGCAGTATGGCTACTGCAAAACGTTTATACCTGCATATTTGAGCATGTCTGGTCGAATATCATCTGCTCCAGCTGCCTTTCCACACTAAGTTTTTGATGGGTTTTTTTCTACCTCAAGTATTGATATGTACTCCTGTTTGCATTTCTCTTGAAAATTTTCTACTATGGTTCTGTCACTTCTTGTTTCATTTAATAGTCTTTCAAGGTAATCACTCCAGACATCTAGGGTATCCTTATCAATTTTCATGTCACCTTTAATTCTTTTTACCATACTCGTTCCTCCATTTCTAAGTTTTTTCAATAGCCTCCAGAACAATTTGCCATCTCTCTGATATTTACCTTCTATATTCTTATTGAAGTATGACATCTGCCGACTTATTTGCTAGGAACCCTCCATATGCTTTCTTCTTTTCCGGGACTGCTTCTTTAACTTCTTGTGTCCACCATGGTGTTCTTATTTTTCTATCCTTGCAGACTGCTTCACTACATGCTGCCTAGTTGAATCAATGTTTTGTTAAGATTTTTCCACTGAGACTCCAAGGTTTGGTTCTTGTTTTTGAACTGCTTCATTCTTTATTCAATAATGTTTATATAGTTGAGTCTACAGTTAACCTGTAAAAGCTGCTCAACTTTAATTCTTTTAAAACTTTTTACACACTGTTATTTTCAATGTGATATTCAGTTGTATCCTACTTAAAACTAAGTAATGATCATTTCCAATTTCAAATCCTTTGTGCACTCTTGTATCCACAACCAGCATCAAAATATCGCTATCAACAATAACATAGTCAATGAGACATTTCTTATTTCTTGCTTCTTCACTCCACGTGAACTTGTGTACATCTTTATGTTAGAATATGGTGTTAGTAATGACTAGTCTATATCCTGAGCAGAAATCCAGCAGATACCATTATTATTAGCCTTGTTCTTTTCTCCAAATTTTCCCAAGACATTTCTATATCCCTGGTGGGATCTGCTTCCTACTCTGCTGTTTAGATTTCCAACAAGTATAACTTTTCCATTTTCTTTGTCAGATGCCTGCTCTAATGACTCAAAATATTCCTCCGCTTCTTCCTAAAAAGAACTTTCTGTAGGACCATAAGCAGAAATACGTTTCATTGTCCATTTTCTAATTGTGAAGTTTTCCCACATAATTCAACTTGAAACTGCCTTTCAATCAAGAAGTTTATCTTCATGTTTGGTGTTGAATGCTACTTTAACCTCTTGTGTCCACCATGGTGTTCTTATTTTTCTATCCTTACAAATTGCTTCACCACATGCTGTCTAGCCAGACTATCTGGCCAATAGACTACATCAAAAATAAGAAATGGAGTAGGTTGATGAGTAGATAAGGGATAATTTGCTTTCCCCAATGCAGAAAGGGAACGAATAAAAAATGTTAAGCAAATTCAGAAAGTGGTTTGATAAACTTAAGGCAACAAAAGGAAATTGGTGACAGTATTCATATTGGTAAAGAGATTTAAACTTTATCTAGTCTGAAAGGATATTGAAAATCAAATATACTCACTTTAAGAGCTCTTAATTTTTCAGTCTGCAATTCTATGGCTGAAGTACGATGCTCCAGTTTCTCCAGTTTTCTGACCAACATCTGATTGCTTTCTTTGTTTTGTCTCTCATCATCTTTAATTTTCTGTAAGTACCAATAAAGTGAAGATTTTTCAGGTGATAATCTGCAAAGTAACGTAACAAAACCATCACAAAAGATTTTATATATCAATCTGTATTTTACAAAATAGTACTATAAAAAGTGTCCTGAAATTTAGATAAGCTAAGTTAGAAATACAATTTGATACGGTATGAAATATTGGTTTCCAATAACTGTTATCAAATATGTGTGGTCATGTCTCTAATTTGTCTGTTTTGCAAGAATAAAAAGACTGAATGATTTTAATTAAACATGAACTAAGTGAACTAGCAGCAATTTCTCAAACCTTTTTTTTTTTGTTTCACATCCCTTTGAACTTTATTGATCAACTGAAGTTCTCCTCCACTCCAATCCCTTTATAAAATAAAGTAAATTGTTCATTACTACACAAAACAGATTTATTTAGAAATGAACAATTCATGTCAGGCTCAGTAGCTTGTCATAAGAAATTTGGCTTCAGAAATTTTATCAATGCTATGACAACAGTTATCATAGCACTGATTAGGATGACTATAAAGACAGGATTCATCATCATCATGCATATCAAGGATTTAGGCCTAGCATGGCCTCTTCCGGCCTTAGAAGTCATCGTTGAATCATTTAAGAGGATGTCCTGGTTTTCTTTTCCCTAATGGCTTGTACTTTAAGGCTTATTTTGGTAATCTTTCTGTTTTCATTCTTTGAACGTGTTCCATCCATTTATGTTTACATTTTTAATTTTTTTCTATTACTGGTTCTTGGTTTAACTCTTTCATAATTTTTTCGTTTCTTTTGTGATCAAATAGAGTATAATTTGCAGTTTTTCTCATAAACTTCATTTCTGCTGTTATTAATCTTTGTTTGTCTTTTTGTTTTATTGTCCAGATTTCGCTTCCATACATTAAGACTGGTAGGGCTAATGTATTGTATACTTTTAGTCTGGTTTGTTTTTGAACTAGGTTTGGTTTAAATATAGAGTTAATTACACTGTTATTTTTAAATATTTTGCAATTTTTACATTTATATCTTTTTCATTTTCATATGTGATCATACATCCTAGGTAGTTAAATGAATTCACCTGTTCTAAGATCTTGTTATCTATTACTATTTTAGTTCTTGCTGGATCTTGTCCTTGAAAGGCCATAGTTTTTAATTTTTCTGTTGATATTGTCATACCATAATCTTTGGCTATCTCATTTAGAGCTAAAATAGCTTTCTGTAAGTTATGTTCAGAATTTGTAATTATTATTTGGGCATTGGCAAAAAGGAGAGTGTTTAAGTTCACAGTAGGAGAAAGTTTAATACCTTGATGGAAATTTTCATTCTATTTTATTATTATTTCATTTAAGTAAATATTAAAAAGAGTTGCTGAGAGGGGACATCCCTGTCGGACCCCTTGGTTTATCTCTCTCATATATGATAGCTCGTGATTTAATCTTATTTGTATTTGATTATTTTCATATATACTTGTGATAGCTTTTAGGATATTATTTGATATTTGTCTTTCTTTTAATATGTTAAATAATATGTTACTTTTAGCTTTGTCAAATACTTTTTCAAAGTCAATAAATGCAATACGTGTTTCTAAGTTGTATTTATTCTCTTCTTTTCTCTATTATTAAATTTAGACAAAAGGTTGGGTCTATACATGATCGTCTAAATCCATTCTGTACTTCTAAGATAAAGTTTTCGGAATATTTCATTAGTTTGATATTTAAGATTCTGCTATATATTTTGTAACAGGAATTTAGTATACTGATACCTCTATAGTTTTTAGGGTCATCTCTATTACCTTTTTTTAAAGATAGGAATCACAATTGCTTTTTTCCATTCTATTGGGGAGGATACTAGTTGAATAAATTTTATTTAAAAATAATAGCAGTCTTTCTTTGAATCTTGTTCCTGCATATTTGGCCAAGTGGTTAACGTATCCGCTCTGCAACCAAAAGGCTGCGGGTTCGAATCCCGCCGTGGGCATGGATGTTTGTGGTTGTCTGTTAAAATACTAGTGGTGGCGGTCGGTGGTAGATGGCGTTGGT
Organism: Typopeltis vanoorti; assembly: GCF_054136105.1. NCBI lineage: Eukaryota > Metazoa > Arthropoda > Arachnida > Uropygi > Thelyphonidae > Typopeltis > Typopeltis vanoorti. Next base: position 25,740,766 of record NC_143558.1, on the reverse strand, counting down.
GTAGATGATGAAGGTAGTTGCGATTGGTGGAGATGAAGAGTTGTAGAGTAGGTGCCCTCCCTCGATGAGTCTTTGAATTCCCTGGGGATGCTAAGTAATAATAATAATATTTATATAGTTCTGAACCTAGCTTATCTTCTCCAGGTGATTTTTCGATTGCATTTAAAGACAGGATTAACACAGTTAAATCTGTGTGCATAGTCTTTTATGTAGATATCATGTTGGAGGCTTAATGGATATTTTTACAACACTCAAAAAGAATTAAAATAGACTTTAATGCTTCCTATATTTCGTCCTAGTCACTAGGACATCTACGGGGATTACAAAAAAATTAATGTAACATATGCACAAATAACAAACAATACTAAGCCCAACCACGTGGGTGACACTAAAGTCCTATCTAGGTAGAGAGCCCTCTAAGGGCAGTAGTAGGTGGCCTGGAATGTAAGGTGGGAACTCTGGTGATGAGTGTTTCCCAAATCTTCGGAAGCTTAATGCACCCATATTTATTGAGATTTGGTTGGCTCAAAAACCAACCAAATCTCAATAAATATGGGTGCATTAAGCTTCCGAAGATTTGGGAAACACTCATCACCAGAGTTCCCACCTTACATTCCAGGCCACCTACTACTTCCCTTAGAGGGCTCTCTACCTAGATAGGACTTTAGTGTCACCCACGTGGTTGGGCTTAGTATTGTTTGTTATTTGTGCATATGTTACATTAATTTTTTTGTAATCCCCGTAGATGTCCTAGTGACTAGGACGAAATATAGGAAGCATTAAAGTCTATTTTAATTCTTTTTGAGTGTTGTAAAAATATCCATTAAGCCTCCAACATGATGTCCTCACAGCACTTAAGCCTCTACACACGTGTTTTATGTAGATAGAATTAACTGTCTGCATGTGAACTGCATATATTATCTAGTTGGCTTCTCAGGACGAAAAAAAAAATCTGAGGGGGGGGACCTTCTACTTCCCTAAGAAACTGAATTATTCACCTTCAGTTGAAAAGCCCATATAAAAATTCTTCACATTAAAGGCAGGTTCAAATTCAGGTCTTCTCAATCAAAGGGTATTATTATTACTGACTGAGCTATGGAAGAAATGAAAAAGTTGGCATGTAATGTATAAAACTTAATGAGAAGGACGTGCCTATTTTTTTATAACATGAAGATTATATAATGTCATAAAATAATTTTAAGTATCTAATGATGAAAATAAGATTTGAAATATTACTAAAAATTATCATAAAAAAAAGAGCAATATTTAAAATAGGATTTCTTATATTTTTTATATTCAAAATTTCAAAAGACTTCAAAGTTCATCAAATATAAGTTTGCTTCTCATGCAATCACTGCCCATTTCTTTGATTCTATAAATTTCGCTACTACTACCACCACAATAGGAAAAATACCTTTTGCCAAGATTATAACAAAAACTACCATTAATAATTTGACCAGCTAACAGAAAATATATCAGGTTTTAAGAGAAATACCCATGATTTATTAAAATATTTTTAAGTATTAAGCTTGATTAACATAAATTCTGAGAAAAGTCATTATTTTGTAATGTACAGTATGACAGTCAAACACAATTAAGATTTCAATACCCTGGCCTTTGTAGAGACTTTAATAACAGCACTGTTTCACAGTATATAGAAAACCTACTGGCACAAGCCAATACACTTACAAACATTCCTATCACTGTCTTTATCTCCAAAAAATCTCTTTTCTATCTAATGGATGCAATGGCCAACAGAATTAACAACATACATATCAAACAGCAAAAGCACTGCAACATACAAAGAAATACAATCTTGGTACAGCTTTCAAACTCCATATTAAATCTGAAATTGTCTACTTCTTCAAATATCAGTGATCCTTTTTCCAGGTGTGTACAAGGTTCCTTGCATCTGCAAGTTGGTCTGTTATGGATAAACTAGATCATAAAAAAACACATTTGCCACTATAACTATGAACAATCAGATCAAGCAGACTGCCACAGACACCACATAACAGAATCAAACAAAACAAAAACAAAAAAAACTGCTTCTTCACTATGATGACATGTATATTTGAGTGACTTTTTTTTTTGTCTGGAATCAGAAGCTTCTTTTAAAAACCAATCTACCCAAATAAATATGAATGTATGTGGGGAAAAAAATCCCAACCAATGATATCATGCAGCACCTATAGAGGCAGCCTACTTAGGACTTTATCCTTTAACCATGCAACTAGCCTTGATGTGTATACACATCGAAGTGGCCATGGATGTGAGGAGCATATTAAAATTGCGATATCACACATATTATATTAACATATTATGGATAAGAAGTGCATGAGAAGTGATATATTTCATCCAAATGGATGTTGATGTGGATGTGGTTAAATGTAAAAATTTCCACTTGCACTGTGTTGATCACATGCATTTTAGAGTTTTGCATTATAATCATAATGAAGTTTCAGTGCGAGAGATGAAATACTGGATTCAATAAACTCCTGTTGCTAAGTTTCCTTCCATTAAAGTGCCAACATGAGCTTTAATGAGCACAGTTATATATATGCCTAACAGGACTTGGTCTTCTGATAATAAATTCCATATCAGAGCAAATTTAGTAAGACTATGCAAAAAATGTCTATTAACAATTAATAATATAAGGAAAAACTATTATATTTAACTAGTCATATCAATATTTCAAAGTGTTTCACTTACTCCTGAATAAATTTCATTTGGACATCGCCTGCTCGCTGCTGTTGCAAAGTAAATTTCTGCAGCTCTCTGGAAAAGGAAACATGATAGAATAAACTTTAATACCAATCAACAGTGTCCTAGGGACAGGGCTGCCCCATGCAGGTAGCAGGTTGTGCCTGCACAAAGGAGCCAGATCAGGTGGGGATGCCATTTTAAGACAATAAATAATAAATTCTATTTTATAGGGGAGCTGAAATATAACTTTGAACAAAGGTGCCTCTTATGCACGGGGCAGCACTGCCTAGGGAAATGGTCATAGTCACATCCTAGTTGGATACACTCCCATAAGTTACAAAATCACAACAATAGAGCTTAAGTTTGAAATTTATCATAATCAAATTCTTAATATGTGTCAAATCTACATGATAGTACCACATGATTAAGTTTCCATTAACTTCCTATCAACAATCTTCCTCCAAATTAATTTGCTATTTGTCAAATATTATGTTCTGGTCTTCTAAGACACCTCCAACTGATTTGATCCCCAAGGAAGCCAAAAGTCTTCCTCAGTCTTTATTTTTCCATCACAGCATCAAATCATGTTTGATAACCTTTCCTCTCCTATTTTGTTTACGTGGCCATACCACCTTAGATTATCTCTGCACACACATTCTTGAACAGTGCTAAGTTTCTTCCTAATATCTTCATTTTCAATATGATGCCATCTATTTGCTCTTCTAATTTTTCTCAAAACTTTCACTTGTGTCCTAGTCTAGTCTTTGATTAACTGCTTTATTTCTAACCCAACTCTCAAATCCATTAGTTAAGAGTGGTTTGAATACTGTCTTATATACTGCTAGTTTAGTGTTTTGGCTATATGAATATAAATTTATTCAAATAACTTTCCCACCAGAATTAGATTTGCTTATTCTATTGCCTATTTTCATATTTATTTCTCACCTTCACTGAAAATTGTGCCTAAAGCTGAAATATTTTACTTGTTCTATAGGTTTTTCTTATTCTACCAATTTTCTCTTTTATTGGTAATTCTTATAGGAAACATATTACAGCAGTTATGCAATTTAGTTAACGAATCCTGAAGATTTGTGTAAGATTTACTTAGGAGTATAACTGTAACTGCATTAATAACTACATTGTAGGCATGATGGAGTTCAAAAATTTGGTCCATATCATAAGTGAATCTGAGTTACAATGAGTCCACAGTTGACCAACAATAAAACAGCTGATCAAAGAATGGAGATCACAAAAATGAAAGTTCTGAGGAAAACTTAGGAGTGAAAAGATGATGTTAGTGGTAGAATCATATTAAAAATTAAGAGATTAGGAATGAACTTGACACTATCAGCATTCAAGAAGTGTGAGCAGAGCTAATCTAAGGTTGTGTGGTCATTCAGAATAGAATAAGAAAGGCTAGCTAAACAGATGCTTGGTGACAAGATGACAAAAAAAAAAAAAAAAGAATCAGATGATAACCAAAATCTAGGTATGAAATTTGGTATGAAAAACAACAATAACAAACAAAACTTATGAAAATAGGCAGGAGCATAGAAAAAACATCAACTGCATTTTCAGAATTTGTAGAACAATTAAACCATTTCATCTTTTTAGGCATGATTAAATATGAAAACAAATAACAGAATAAGCAAAGATGGTATAGTAGAGAACCAGTAGCTGAATAATGTTGAGTGAAACAAGAGAGAAATTACTGAAAAAAATTAAACCACCAGTATATAAGACAGTGTTTAAATCAGTTTTAACTTAGGATCTGAGTTGGGTTGAAAATATGAAAACAAATAACAGAATAAGCAAAGATGGTATAGTAGAGAACCAGTAGCTGAATAATGTTGAGTGAAACAAGAGAGAAATTACTGAAAAAAATTAAACCACCAGTATATAAGACAGGTTTAAATCAGTTTTAACTTAGGATCTGAGTTGGGTTGAAAATAAAGTGAACAGAGACTATAGGTATGAGATTTATCAGGAAAATTAGGAGAGTAAACAGATGGCATCAGTTGTCCAATCATATTAAAAATGAAGACATCAGAAGGAACCTGACATCAACAGTATCAAGAATCTGTAAACAGGGCTAATCTAAGATGGCATGGTCATTTAAGCGAATGGGGTGAGGGAATAAAACAGATGGACACATGGATACCAAAAAAGCATCCAGAAGAAGAGCTAGATCTAGATGAATTAATATCATTAGGATACTGATTTGGAAGCTGATGATAATAATAAAAGTTCATTTTGTAGTACTATCATATATCCTGTATAAAACTCTGTGCATATCAGGAAATGATGATATGGTGGGTATAACCAAATGTTTTATTATTATTATTATTATTGTCACTACCACTCATTAAGAAGTTTATTTGTAAACCTATAGTGCATTTGTACCATGGGTAAGCTAAGGATTTTTTTTTTCTATTTTTATTGATTTTATTTTTTCTGCATTTTTTTATTTATTTTTACATAGTTCGGAAACTCTATGGAAGCTTTTCAAGCCACTTCAGGCCTCCAATAAGTGGAGTGATGGTTTCATACACCAGCCATGAAATTTATCTCCCACCTAAAGACAACTGCTTCTTTAATTTCCGAGTGAACACAAAAAGTTAAATAGGTAGTTTTGGAAAAGAATAAAGCATATTGAAAGTTCCTAGTAAATAAGTTGGCAAATGCCTAAAAGAACACAGAGAAAAATATAAGAGAGCTAAGCTCTGTGTAAAAGTAGCTAAGAAAAAGTCATGGGAGCACTTCGTTAAAAAGTAGATGCCCTCCCTTGATGAGTCTTTGGACTCCCTGGAGGTGACAGGCAATAATAATAATAATTTTTGCTGGCCTGGTTGGCTGATTGTTTAGGGTATCAGCTCTTCAGCAAAAAGGCTGTAGGTTTGAATCCCACCGGTGGGCATGGATGTTTGTGGATTGTCTGTAAAAACTAGTGGTGATGGTAGGCAGTAGATGGCGTTGGTGTAGATGATGTGATTCACTGTAGTTGGTGGATTGAGTGGTGAAGACGGAGAGTTGTAGAGTAGATGCCCTCCCTCGATGAGTCTTTGGACTCCCTGGAGATGTTAGGTAATAATAATAATAAAAGAATATAGAAAGTAAATATCAGGAAGATGGCAAGACTTCTGGAGGCTATTAAAAAAAGGTTAGAAATGGAGGAAAGAGTACAGTAAAAAGAATCAGAGATGAAAAAGGTGACATGCAAACTGAAGATAAGGATATCCTAAATGTCTGGAGTAATTATTTTAAAAATTATGACTTTACAACCATTTTATAAATAACTATTTTAATTTCCTGACGTTTCGACCTTCATATTAAGGTCATCATCTGGAGTATATACAAATGTACAAAGACAAGCTGAGTTACATTTCACACAGTAAGCTAAAGAAACAATGATTTGATCACCAGTTATTCTACTGGCATGACCTCTAGTGGAAAAAAAAATATACAGATAAAATTAAAAATTAATTAAATATTTAGAAACTACATCAAAGCTTATCTTAATGAGTCTTTGGACTCCCATGAAGATAACATGGGAGAAGCATTCTTTCATATAGATAGTTTTCTTACAGTAACAATGATGTCCTATTTTTAACATGACAATTGTTATATTAGATTTACGATTCTGGATTATCTACAGTCGTGTTTATAGTTAGCTCTTAGGGAGAAAGGTTCTGTGGGTAGAATATGTGCCTTCCATATGCTTGAGATTTATAGACTATGATTATTGTTCAGATTGGGGTGGTTGATAAGAATCTCACAGGCTTCCTTAAATTTGCATTCATACCATGTTTTGGTGTGATGTAAGTCAATTCTATGTAAAGTGTTCAAGGCATGATCAGAAAGGCCAGCTTCACCATAGTTATTATAGTTAATGTGTCGTTTATGTTCCTTTTGTCTGATAGGAATTGTGCGTCCTGTTTTCCTTATCATCATATAGGGGAAACAGGACCCACAAATCCTATCAGACAACAGGAACATAAAAAGACATATTAATTTTTTTTTCCACTACAGGTCATGCCAGTAGAATAATCGGTGATCAAATCATTGTTTCTTTAGCTTACTGTGTGAAATGTAACTCAGCTTGTCCTTGTATATTTGTATATACTCCAGATGATGACCTTAATATGAAGGTCGAAACGTCGGGAAATTAAAATAGTTATTTATAACACGGTTGTAAAGTCAATTTCTAAAATGAATGTTAATTACCGTGCAACACTAAAAGAAAGGATTCTGGAGTAATCACTTTGAAAGACTGTTAAATGAAAGAAGCAGTGACAGAACAGTAGTAAAAAGGACATACCACCTCTACTTACTTTTTGAATGCTTTCCAAAATCTCATCATCTCAAAAATCAGGTGATGAGACCAACTATGTGCAGTTCAATCACTGTCCTGTGCTATATACCTATAGTCTCTTTAGTTCTATGAAAGAGATCACACTACACCCCCACCTACCTTTTTACATAGTGTTCAGATCATGCAGAACCAGATCTCTCTCTCTCATCTTGAGTGAACTTACATCTCTGGCTTTCTGACATATGCACATCCATTATCTCCTCTGCATCAAAAAATTAATCCCTTTACATTCTAGATATTACTTCTCACCTGTATAAATCTCAAACCTCCCCCCCCCCCACATTATCTTATGATATTGGTCACACATTTAGAGTGCTACACCAAAACTCTCACTAAAAATGCTTGATGCTATCCAGAAGAGTGCCCTCTGATTAAAAGTACATAATCAGAGTGTATAATACTTGAACTAGAAAAAGCCATCAAAAACTTGAAATGTGGAAAGGCAGCTGGTATAGATGACATTTGACTAGAAATGTCCAAATGTGGAGGTATAAAGGTTTTGCAGTGGTTGCACTGAATAATTCAGACAGCCTAGTCAGAAAGTTGAATTCCAGACGATTGGAGTACAGCTCTTATAGTTCCCCATCTATAAAAAAAAGAGAATAAAGCTAAATATGAGAATTACTACAGAATTTCTCTACTAAGTGTTTTCCAAGTAAGATTTATGCAAGCATACCTGAAAAAAGGCTAAGAAAAATTGTAGATCGGATCAGATTTTCACTTTATGACAATTAGTTGAAAAATCATGGGAATATGGAAGGATCTGTATCTAAGTTTTGTAGATCTTAAAAAGGCGGCAGGCAACAAGGTGCCCAGGGAAAAGCTTTTCAAAACACTACAGTTATATGGGATAAATGGAACATTACACAGAGCAATACATAGTCTGTATTTAAGTTGTAAGTCAGCAATTAGATCAGATTTTCACTTTATGACAATTAGTTGAAAAATCATGGGAATATGCAAGGATCTGTATCTAAGTTTTGTAGATCTTAAAAAGGCAGGCAACAAGGTGCCCAGGGAAAAGCTTTTCAAAACACTACAGTTATATGGGATAAATGGAACATTACACAGAGCAATACATAGTCTGTATTTAAGTTGTAAGTCAACAATTAGATCAGATTTTCACTTTATGACAATTAGTTGAAAAATCATGGGAATATGCAAGGATCTGTATCTAAGTTTTGTAGATCTTAAAAAGGCAGGCAACAAGGTGCCCAGGGAAAAGCTTTTCAAAACACTACAGTTATGTGGGATAAATGGAACATTACACAGAGCAATACATAGTCTGTATTTAAGTTGTAAGTCAGCAATTAAAAATGAAGAGAAATTTGGGAAGATGGTTGGATGTAAAATCAGGAGTAGGACAAGGATGCACATTATCTTCACTCTTATTCATCATCTATATGGATCGCATTATGAAAGAAAGTAGCATTAAACCTGATATTAGAATCAGAGATGTTGAGCTTAGCTCTTTGCTTTATGCAGATGTACTCCTAAACACATTCAATGTAAGTCAACCAGGGTTCTCTAACTAAACTGAATTACAGTTGTAAAAAATTTGGCATGGATCGCATTATCGCAGAAAAGAAGCAGGAACATATAAAACTTCAGTTACATTATCAACTGAGAACCTACAAAACCAGAAAACCAGACCAGTTTTAAGTTATGGATCTGTGAGCAGGGTTAGAAATATGCTTGATCAAAGATCAGACATCTTGTATCTCTGGTCTGAGAAAAATTATGAGCTTGAATAGATGGCATCAATGGTAGAATCGCATTAAAAGTGGAGATATTAGGAAGGAAGGAACTTGACATTGTTTGCATTCAAGAATGAATGAGCAGGGATAATCAAAGGTGATACGGTCACTTAAACAGAATAGGAAAGGTAAATAAAACAGGTGTTTGATGCCAAGATCACAGGAAAAAGACCCAGAGGAACACAAGGTCTAGGTCAGTGATGGCGAATCTTTTTTACCTAGGTGTGTCAAACATCTTTTTTTTTTTTAAATATTGACGTTGTTAATGTGCCACATGCATTATAAATTTAACCTACTTAATCATAGATGGTGACTTATACATATCATGTTAGGCTATTTATTTAATAGGACATTAATGTAAAATCTATGAATTCATATTATACAATTAATTTAATAAACTGAAATTACTGAAATTAGTTTTTTCATCAGAATACCAATATTTTTCAACATCCAAGGTGTGTTACCTGAAACTCTCAAGTGTGCCAGTGCTGACACGTGTGTCATAGGTTCGTCATCACTGGTCTAGGTGGATTGATTCAGTCAGAAGTTCCTTAGAAGAACGAAATGTTAAATACATATTGGAGTGCTTACAAGTAATAAGATATAATTTGGAAGAAAATTGTTGATAGGAGATTAATAATAATGTAAACTTAATCATATAGTACTGTATCCTGAACATCCCTTGAAGATACATATCAGGAAATTGATAATGACAATCACAAACATCCATGTCCATGGGAATTTGAGGATGTACACACTAACCACTTGGCCAATGACAACAAATTAGTATATGATTTTACATTGACTGGTCTCATAGTAATCAGTGTAAAATTCTGTTTACAGAAGATTGTGGCTCAAAAACATAATGTTTGCATTCTAGAGTCAAACATGGTGCTTTTCAAGATTAGATTTCCAGATTATCTTATCTTACCCTTAGCTTGTTAATTACTACATCTTGGGTTTGCAACCTTTAACAGATGGTAATGTCATTAAAAACATTAGTAAAATCAAATATGGCTTTGAAACACATCTCAGCATAAAAAATTACTAACAGCATGAGAATTTATTTTAAAAAAATGCCCACTCTTTATAAACGCACTAGACATTTTGTAATATAACTTCATATGGTTAACACAATATGATGAAAATGACTAACTTCCTTTTTGTTACTTAAACGTGAATAATGGTTAACAATTAATATGATTTAGATCATCTTTTCAAACTAACTTTTCAGTTAGAAGATCAGTCAGATCCTAATTAAAAGTCAGAGAGGTTTACATCGACATGTTACATTTAAGACTAAAACATTTTACTACTGAAAAAGTACAATACACTTCAGTTATCTAACATTTCATACCGAGATGATGCAATAATGGATTAATGCAAATCATAAATTTGCTAAACAAATTATACATTATAAAACTAAATAATGGAAAAATAAAGTCATTTCTCCTATCAAGATAGCATAAAAAAATCATTTACCTGGAATGTAAATAATTCTGGAGAGCTGCAGTCTGTTTATAAAAAGCATTGTCCCTGCCTGATGTCATGTCTCTCTCTTGTATTCTAATAAAGAAAATAAAATTAAATAAAAAAATGTGCTGAAACAATACATGGCCCTTTGTGATTTCTGACAGTAAACAAATTACAAATATATTATTCTTATTATTGCCAACAGACCTCCATGGAATTAAGAGACTCATCGTGGGTGGTCCCACTCTCACATGCACAGCTCATCATACCGTGACTTAAATGCATTCACCACACTCTCAGGCAATGCATTCCAGTCACCCACCACTCTCCATGCAAAAAAATCTACTCCTGGCTCCCCTGCACGCATCCACCTTATACAGCTTCCAGGGATGGCCTCTCATTCTCCCCATCTCCAGATATTCTATGAAAAATCTCATCCACGTTAATCTGCTAATTTCCTCTTACCCACCTTATACAGCTTCCAGGGATGGCCTCTCATTCTCCCCATCTCCAGATATTCTATGAAAAATCTCATCCACGTTAATCTGCTAATTTCCTCTTACCCACTTATGCATCTTGGTCATATCTCCTCTCTTCCTTCTATCCACTAAGCTCTGTAATTTGCATTCTCTCAATCTCACCTCATATTTCACATTCCACAGCCCAGAAACTAACTTACTCAATCATCTCTGAACCCTCTTCACAACATCTCATCCTTTTGAAAACAAAACCAGGCAACTAAATCTGTGCAGAGTAATCCATAAGTGGCCTGAACAAGGCCTTGTAAAGTGGAATCAAAACATCCTTACTTCTAAACATCAGTGTTCTCTGCATCATTCCCATAATCCATTGTGTGTCCTCACAATTTTAGCAAAATGTCCACAAAATTTCAAGTCCCTATCCACCATCACTCCAGATCTTTTATCTTCTCCATCTTCTCTAAAATATCCCCACCAATCCTATACTCTGCTTCCCAAATTTTAAAACCTTACACTTTGCTACATTAAACTAACATTCCCACACACTCGCCTATTCAGACAGTCTATTTAGGTCTTCTTGCAAAGCTACAACATCTCTCTACTTCTCATAACTCTCCCCAACTTGCATCATCTGCAAACAACTGAATATCACCATTTAAGTCCTTTCCAATGTCATTTACACATACAAATTACACAACAATGGCTCCAAAACAGACCCTTGTGGCACTGGCACATCACTACTGACTTTCCTCTTTCTGGGATATCACTCTCCCATACACAACTTGCTGATACCTATAAGACAGCCAATCTCAAATCCAATACACTAATCTACTATCCAACCCCCATCACTTTCAAATTAACTACTAGTTTGTCATATGGCAATCTATTGAAAGCCTTTGCAAAATCTAAATATACTACTGTATATGTATCTCCCTTGTCCAATGTATTCTTCACCTTGTTATAATAAGTAAGCAAACCCATGCTGCCCATTAAAGAGAATTCTGATGTTGTCAACCCAGTTCTGAATCCTTGTCCACACTAGCTTCTCCAACACCATGACCACAAATCTAGACAAACTGATTGGTGGTGGTGGCCCGTACATAAGCACTGTGAAACTGCAGCACCCCCAATGAAAAAATGAAAATTTTAAATTTTGTTTGTGTTTATAAATAATAACAATGCTTACAACATTATATAAATGCAATACAACATGTTAAAGGTTACAGCTTATGTTTCAACAGTGATTGAATAGTTAATAATTGGAATTGTTCGATTAATGCTTTAGATTACAAAACAAATACACTGTGATTTAACACAGTGTCAATATTATCACTTTCAACCAAATGCAGCCAGTCTCGCTGATATCCGTTTGCACTTGTGATTGCACATTACACGTCATTCCGATACTGCTTAGTTGGCCAGTGTATCATATGTTTGCGCACATTATTTCTGTGAGATATGAAATTATTTCTGTGAGATATGAAACTTTTATTATTGGTGCGTGTTCATGGTGAGGGTAAACTATTTTTTGCAAATCTTATTTTATTCTGTTAAAATAACATTATAATTATTTATTTATTATAGATACAAGGCTGAATTATGACGAATGTCACTGTTGAAAATATGAAAAGAATTATATTTTTTCAATTATCGTTACACGAAACAAATACACTGTGATCTAACGCAGTCAGAATTATTGCATTTGGCGAAATGCAGCCAGACTCGTCGATATTCGTTTGAGCTTGTGATTGCATGTTACAAGGTCATTCCGACACTGCTTGGTTGGGCAGTGTATCATATGCTTGCGCGCGTTATTTCTGTCAGATATGAAAAACTTTTATTATTGGTGTTTGTTCGTGGCGAGGGTGAAATGTTTTTAATAAAGCAATTTTTTAATATGTAAATTTATTTATTAATAAATAAATTTACTGATTAGGTAAAAATAATTTTTATTTTGTATATGCAGCCCCCACTTAAAATTTTCAGCAGCCGCCACTGCTGATTGGCCTATAATTTGAAGCTTTAGTCTTATCCCCTTTATGAAGCAGAACAATTTTGCCATATTTCCACTCCTTTAGAACTCAAGCTAATTTAACACTCATGTTAAAAAGTAAGTTAAAGCTGTTGTTAACTCCCTGGAACTCCTTCAAGACATTTAGTGACATACCATCACATCCCATGGCCTTGTTGATATCAAGTTTACTCAATCCTCATATACCTCCTGCTCACTTACCATTGCTGTTTCCTTCCCCATTCCCAATGTCTCAAGTTCTGTATTATGTTATAATCACAAGGATGGAATACATTAATAAACAGCTCATTAAACACCTCTACTATATCCTCCTCAAGTATTTATCATTTTCTCATTATCACTGACCAACTTCAACCTCATATCATTCTTCCTTCTGCCAACCACATATCAAAAAAACTTCCTAGGATTTCTTTTAGTCTCATTTACTAACTGTTGCTCATGCTGCACTTTTGCTATCCTTACCAAATGAGTCACCTTTGCTTGTTCTTGTGTTGCTCCACAATGCCTTTTTCTTCCAGACTGTATGCTTCACTTCTTCAGTCATCCATTTTACACCTATCTCATTTAACTCCTGACCTTTGGAATACATTCAGTCATCCTTTGCCAGATATTTCCTGAGTAGAGACTAAGCAGCACTGATTTCCTTCGCATCCAATTCCTCATTCAATGATATTGGAGCAAGCCTCCTGAGTTTGTCATAATCATCTGCCTTACAGTTCCACATGTAACCCTTTCTCACATATATAGATTGACTGGAAGTCTGTTGATAATAATAATAATATATTTGTAATTTGTTTAGGGCAGTGGCTCCCAAACTGCGCACCGCGTCGCTCCACAAATATAAGTTGGGTTTTTGGCAGTCGCTGTGATAAACAGCAAGTATCATGTGAAAATCAATATGGAACAGGAAATGAGGGTGGCTGTGTCCAGTTTGATTCCAAGATTTTGGATGTACAGTAAACAACAGGCTCACCCGTCCCACTAATTACGATTTATTTATTTAATGATTTGATAGTTCAAAATATGTACTTATTTAATACTTTTTACATAAATTGTTTGTGAATTAGAAATGCATGTTTCATTTATTTTTGTAACTTAACCAACCTAATCTGCACCAACTGTGCACTGCAACTGTTGAGGTAGGCCTATGTTCTAACTTTGGGCGCCGTGAACAGAAAAAGTTTGGGAACCACGGTTAATGGTCAGAAACCACATATATGTGTGAGTGTAATAACACCACGAAAAAAAAAAGTAACACAAATATAGAATCAAGAGGCAATATAAAACTGAAGTTTAAAATGCTGATGACACTACCTTTGATTTCGTCGTACATCAACCGACACCTGTATAATCCATACTTCACACGTGAATGATCAGCATTTATACCACAACATTGACAATTTGGCAGCTGTTGTAAGATAGTTATCATGGCGAACCGCTAGAAAAATATATAAGCACAGACAGTATTTATGAAGCAGGAAAAAAAAAAAGCCAAGAAATTATATTTTATTATGCTAATGATCATAATATGAGACAGTATATCTAAAAAGTGCACTATATTTCGAATTCTAACACTCAGTCACAGAAAAAAAATATATATATAGCAATTAGTATGAAAGATTTAATGTCGCGTAGCATAATACAATAAATCGTATTTATAGTAACCTGAAAAACAGAATTTTAACGTGCATGCATTACACCATTACCCACCTGCAAACTTTACTCCAGCCATTCTAAGGTACGACAAATTTAGTTCAGATATTTCACACAAGAGGTCGCACCCCGACTCGTTGTTTATAAAACGTAACATTTTCGTCAAAAATTAACATAAAATTATCGGAACTATTTCCTCAAACTTTCCATTTGAAATATATGCTTTTAATTTTCTATAACTTTCATCATTGTTCATTTTTTATAATTTTCGTCACTGTTCATTTTGTATCACTTTTCATTTCATTTATTGCATTTTTACTTTTATTTTTATAAAAATGATTGAGACATAATTTTGCGACAACATCGCGCAGTCAGATATATGTGATATATGCCTTTTGATCGGAAAAAACCTAGTTCGGTTTCGCTATCACATGGGGGGGGGGGGCTGCCACCTGTGTACGAGAGTGGCTAAATCACAAACAAATATATTTTCCTGCTGTTTTTTTTTTTTTTATGTTTGTTTATTTTGTTTATTTGTAAAATGAGAAAAGCTGGTCAGAGAACCACGCATGTTGCTTTGCATATATTCTTAAAAAAAAAAAAAGAGTTGATGAGTTGGGAAAATTGTGTTATGTTAAAGTGGTCTTTTACGATTATTCTGGGGACTCCACTGAGATGCCATGTAATAACAATAACGGCGCAAAACAGAAATGAATATTTAATGAGGTATAAAAATACCTGTCATTATCATAATCAATTTTTTGAATCTACTACACGTGGTTATAATAGTGGACAATTATCACATTATAAAAATTAATTCTCTATTTCAATTTTAACGATGTCATGTAATTTTAATGAAGCTGGAACGCTTTCATAAATGGTTTGAAAAAATATATAAACGCCAAATAATGTAATGGTACAAACTATTTTAAAAATAATTTGCATTTGGAAATAAATCTTTAAAAAAAGCTTACAAATTATTTTTCAAATAATTTGTAAACTTCTTTAGCCACAGAGGAAATTAACATTTTTTTTTATTATTATTATAACTAATACAATTAACGGAAAGAGTAATATTTGAACTTAGAAACAATCCCCAATTTAAATTTATATTGAAAGTTGTTATTGTTCAACTATAGAGCAACAAATGGAATACGAAGTGTGTACGAAATGTATTTTGTGTATTATGATTCTTAATCCATTGTATTCCTCTGAATGGTCTGTCTGTTTTGGAGATGAAAAACCCGATTTTCAGGAAGAAATCGTCCTCTTCCGTATGAGACAAACAAACTCATATTTTATTGAAAAGCCTAAAAGGCACGGCGGAACTGCAGCACCCCTAATTTTTCTCGATATATAAATATATTTATTAATTTATTTATATTTGCTTGTAATATTTAATTTCATCATCAACAATCCTATACAATTCTTTTATTTTCTATAAAAATAATAAAAATCCATCTTGTAGCACTTAGGAGGGGGAAGGATCTGGCAGCACTGTGTTTACCACAGTGTTATAGTGAGATGCGAGCTATTAGCGTGATGCGGCACTGTCCACCGCGCAGTTCCACTGTTCTTTATATGCAGTTTGCGCAAGTAGTAGAGTTTTCAGTTAGTGCTTATCGTGTTTACTCCGTCTCTTTAAATATTTGGACATTACAATTAAATCATTTAATTGTAATGTCCAAAAATTGTAAATCCATTCCTGTAATTACAATTAAAGGGATGGATTTTATTTTTAAGTAATTTTGAATTATACTAAACCGTATAATTTTATCGATAATAAACAATATTTTTTCAAGAAACAAAACAAGAAGAATATATTTTATTTTGAAGTAATTTTTAATTATACCAAACTGTATAATTTTATCGATAATAAACAATATTGTTTCATGTTTGTTATTTTTTTTTAATTTTTACCATAATTTTGATATTTTATCCGAACACGTATACACTGTACTTACAGCGAGTATGTATATTTCGAAAGTTGCAGCACCCTTGATTTCAAGCCACGAGCCGCCACTGCTAAAAGGTGTTCCTGTTCTAGCAAGATTCTTCCCATATCTTTCCACTGAAAGGAGATCATTATCATCTATACCAGTTACATCGAGAATTGGGAGTACTACCATTCAATGAATATTACGTGACATCTTTCAATTAGTTTCTAAAAAATTAAATAATAAAATAATTTATTCATTTATTTGGTTCAAGAGAGCTTCCAGGACATAGAATAAATTTTTTCATTAAGGAAAAAAAAAATGCGAACTGGTCTTTTCATTCAAATTTTCACGGATCCAAAGTAACAATTTGGTAATCACTGATTTTTTAAAAAATACTCATAGAAAATTAATCTAATGCATATTTTATTCCCAAAAGGTGGTAAAATTCATATCATATTTTCAATATTGTGACATTTCCGTGCACGATCCCTGGCAAGGTAAAACATAATAAGCAGACAACTTTAAATTTTTCTGAGTTGCAAGTTTAAAAAGTTCAGTTTCATCTAATATATATATATATTAAAGATCTTTACTTATTATTAAAGACTAGATAACTCAGAAATCACCTGTCTTTCTTTAACTACTAGATTAAGAAATGCTTCACAAAGCAATACAGCTTGTAATATATTAACCAAAAATAACTATACAAAATCTCGAATACAAAGATACTGCACTCAATCCTTAGTTATCGTCAAAATCTGACCCCGTTTCGATCAATGATGTCAGATGTGCATTGTGAGTTTAGGATCTCGTAATTCTAAATCCTAACCTAATATTTTTGAGTTGAATAGTTTGATTTCTACAGTTGCTTTTAATGAGATACTGAGTTAAAAATCCAAGCTTCTGGGGGATGGGAACCTACTTTATTTTTTTCGTGTGGTTAACAATTGCTCGGTCTGATTGGCGTATCCACTATCCAACTAACAGGTCGTTGGTTCCAATCCCACCATGTGCAAGGATGTTTGTGATTATGTCTAGGTGGACGATGAATTTCATCGTCCGGTGTGAGATCACTGCGCTACTTATTGGAGGCCTAAAAAGTTCCATTTTGGTCTCTAGAGTTTATTTTATTTTAGTAATTTTTATATTTTTTATAGTTCAATTTATTTATTTTTTTTTAATTTTTTTTTTTTATTTTTTGCAAAAAATAAATTGAACTATAAAAAATATAAAAATTACTAAAATAAAATAAATCTGCTAATGCCTTTAATTATCTTATAGGGAGTAGGCAGTTCAATCTCCACCGGTAGCCAAGCAGAGATAGCTTGCCCATGTTTCACTAATTATAAGCAGCCACCGATGAAGAGACTGGCAAAGAAGCGCTGGCATCTGATGGTCCCTAATACTATCACTATGTTTATGCCTGACAATAGTGTGGGTTTTATGGTCGTTTTTCTTGAGTTTACGGGAGGAAAATCCCGCTTACCTGTGCTAGAGATCGACTTACTTGGGAACAAGTACAAGAAAGGCTTAGATAATGATCCTCTAATCGGCAACTAGAATTGAATCTAGGTTTTTCTTCGAGCGATCAAGTGCTGTGGAATGCAAACACCACTTCCACTAAACTACACGGGCTCCTTTTTTCAATAATAATAATAATAATAAATAAATAAATAAATCTGATAACGCTTTAACCACTTTACCGGCCATTATGGATCAAATACGCATCCTCATACGCTTTGTATTCATCATATATTTCAATATAATATCAATGGTATTACAATTTTAATATGCACTTCGCATCCATGATAACCTTGACGTCTATAGACGTCTTGGCCCACGGTATTAATGTAATATAGGAATCATCTAAAATAATCCAGAAACCTGCCAAAAAAAAGTATAGACAAGGTTTGTCTAGTTGACGACTAAATATTCGACAGTCTTGCGGCTAGCAGGAGAAACGGAAGAATATGGAAGACTGATTATAGTTACTGGAGATTATATGAAGGTAACATGTATAGAAGAAATATTGAATGAATATTTTGTCAGTGTATTTCATTTTGTGGATTTTGAGTAATGTTGAATATGAGTAGGAAAGAGTCAGAAAACGAAATATGAAGCATTTAGAATTTTAGGTAAAAGCCTGTGTAGCTCAGTGGATGTGGCGTTTGCACACCACCGCGCTAGGCCGCACGAAGGAAGTCTTGGTTTCGAGTCTAGTCGGCGACTAGAGGGAATTTTTCTAAGCCTTTTTTCGACCGGTTCCCGAGTTAGTCGATCTCTGGCACGGGCAAGCAGGTTTTTCCTCCCGGAAACTCGGGTTTTTCGTCCTGTAAACTCAAGAAAATCGACCGTAGAACCCACATTATTTCAGACATTAAATATATTGTGTTAGGGTTAGAGACCACGAGATGGCGGCACATTTGAGCCGTCTCTCTTCACTGCGTACCGCTTAATTAGTGATAGCCTTGGGCCATCTGTCTCTGATTGGGTACCAGTGGAGATTGAACTGCCCACTCAGTCTCCAAAAGTTAGATAGGGCTAAATGGCCTCGCCTACTCCCGTATATACGGGAATAAAAAGGCGTTAGCTGATTTTTTTTTTTTTTTTTTTTTTTTTTAGAATTTTAGGTATGGTAACGTTAATAAGCCATTGATTGTATGCAACGTCACCTCTTATATTAGGGGTATATATACAAAGGGGTGGGTGCCCTTGACTTGTTTGTTCAATAAACGTTTTTGAACTGGTTAAGATGGAGCAAAGGTGTTGAGGAGTAAAGAGGATTATCGTATATTCTTTTGGGTAGGGAAAAGGTTTGCGAAAGATTCTCACTAACAGCAAAAATGTCATCTCTGGAAAATTCATTGATCGAACTGGAGAAAGGAAGTCATTCCGAGGACTGAATGTTGAAGTACTCCAAAAAAAGAATAGAACTTTATATGATTTAGATATAATTTATAATTTAATTCCTTTTCATTTGCCTTTAAGGAATGAAAGATTTAATCAGCATTACATTTTTTTATTATTCTTATGATTTTTAATTTGTAGAGTATTTTAAAGAGAGATATGATTCGTTCTTTCATAATTTAATGTTGCAGGTCACATTCATACAACACCAGGTTATATAGCGCTGTATACACGAAACATTAATATGATCTAATTTTGATAGTCTGATAATTGGTAACTGTTTTTTGTTGTTAAAAAAATACAAATTAAAAATAAGATTCAATACGTCGGAAATGTGTAGAAAATGCAACAAGCCAATAAAAGAGAGAGAGAGAGAGAGAGAGAGAGAGAGAGACGATTTAATTTATAAAAACGCAATTATTGCAGAAATAAAATTTATAATCATAAGGAAATATTGTAAGGGAATACTTAGGGTCACAGCAATTTTTAAATCAGCAAAAGCTCAAAATTATTTTAATTAATAAAAATATTAATTTGGGTTTTACCCCAAAATACGCTGTCTCCCTTTAATATTTCGAAAAGATAAAACTTGGAAATTTCATGAATATTCCTAACTAGGAATGGTCGTTGAATTTTCAAATTAGGGAAGATATTATATTTTCTCAGTCGCTGATCATTTATTATTATTATATCTAAGTATATATATATATATATATATATATATATATATATATATATATATATATATATATATATATATATATATATATATATATATATATATATATATATATATATATATATATATATATATATATATATATATGTGTGTGTGTGTGTGTGTGTGTGTGTGTGCACTTAGACTATATATTTTCTAAAATAATAAATATGCATTCTTTATCATGCAAATATCACTAAAAGTGTTCTGTTATTTATGGATTTTCTTTCTTTCTATAATTACAAAAACTAAATTATGTGACTAAACATTTTTTTTTTTTTAATTACAAACCAGACGACTCTCTTTCTGATTTTCATTTATATTTATTGTTACATGCGCATAACGTATTTATTTTGCTTCCAACCTATTAATCCAGCACCGTTTCTCAATCGAAGCAAGTCTGTGTTAGACATATTGGATTTTTTCAGCGAACTACAGACTCTTTTTATTTTCCTTTTTTTATGTGTGTTTTTGTTTTTGATAGGAGCAAACGTTCTAGCACGCCACCTAGTGAACAGTGCTTTAGATAACCTAAACCTGTAAAGCCCAGACAACTGCCATTGATTGACACGCCTCCCTACTAGTACGCAGTCGATACTGTTTCTCCTATCTCCCTCTTTCTGTCTCACGCGCATACAAACAAACGCTCTGTGTTCATTTCCGATGGCGCGTGGTTCGCGGTTTCTTGTAAGCGTTTGTCTCAGTTTATACACAACTTCGTAGTCCACATGTTTGATTGTGAAACTCGTTTTATTATAGGAATGTTGAATTATTTAGAGAGACTGGTAGGATGTACGATTACTTAATGGAATGGTGGTATGGTTGTGCAAAATAGGTCCAGGAAACAAACTATACTGTGTGTGCATCGTTTGCAATGTTTTACTTCCGTACATTTTTTCGTCATAGAAGTTTTTTTATAGTTATGAAATCTTCACGCCATTATATTATGCATCTTTGAAGTATGAACTTGCAAGAATTCCATGAGAGGCAATGACACGGATAAACTTGGTAACCATGGTGATACTGGGTATTCGTTTATAGCGGAAAGAACTCCTTGAGAAGATCATAGCTGCTTTCAGGGAGAAATTTCATAAGAAGCTACAAGAAAGAACTCAACCGCTGGAGAATGGAGTCGTCTAAGGTACGTGCTGAAATAAATTCTGCCCATTATCAACACCAGAATGGTGTTAAGGAAGATGACAGCAAAATTAAAACCGGAATCACAACAGGTAAGAATGGACCTAAATTAACTGATATAGATGTGCAAGGACAGAAAATTAAAGTAATTAGTGCAACGCCTATTACTGCAGCTCGGTCACCATCTACGCACCATGCCCTTGCCGGGTATCATCAAGGCGTCAGGCTTTCGAAGTATGAAATCATTAGCATCAGAGAAAAACACGGTGTATTTAGGAAGGCTGTACCGTGTATGCCATTACCACTAGCGATCGTCTTTTGTTTGTTAAATGTGGCGACCCCTGGCGTGGGTGAGTAGAACCACTTGTTGCTATTGTTACATTATTTTTGCAAGTGTGAAATAGATAAAGCTTTATATTAGTTTCTCCTCCTTCCATAGTTTAATTTTAGGCTAAAATTAGTTCATTACTAGTAGTTATTGTTAGTAAAATTAGTTAAAAAATGTTTACTAATAATTTTATTTTTATTTTGGTAATCTATATCGAAACAGACATTGCATTTCAAAGGCACAAGAAAAAAAAGGATATTTCACTGATTTGGGCTGTAAACAAAATAACTGGATATAAACTTGCCATGTATACAAGAATTTTGGGTCTTTTTTTTTTTTTTTTTCCAGTTTTATGTTGGTTTGATAGAATTTAACGATATAGCCAAAAAAGGCAATAAGTCGATTATTTGAAGAAAAATTATGTAGAAATTATGCAGAAAAAACTAATCAGGAAAATGACGTGCTATAACAAACTTGTCGCAAATATATCGAGACTGCAGCACATTGAAGTTACCAATCTTTTATTTTTTTTATCCTCTTTTAAATTATATGATATTTTCAATTTTTGCCTGAATTTAAGACAATAATGAAGAGGATATGTTAGGTAATTTATTTTTTATTTATTTAAAGTGTTTGTTTTTTGTTTACTGTAAGTACATTATAACAATAAGCAAAACAAAAATGTCAAAAAAATGTTATTAAAATTTTTAACTTTGTCTAGAATTTAATTTTATTAATTTCCTGGTCTAAAATTTGAGATCTTTATCTGACTGGTAAATTTTAAAAGTTGAGTATTAGTAAATTAATGCTCTTAGAGTCGAGAACGATGTATTTTGCAAATAAATCGAATATTTTTTGAAGGAAATAAAATAGATCTGTTTTTTAAATCATTTTCTTAACAAAGTCAAATAAAATCTGCGCATTTCTCAGCAAAAAGACAAAGAAATTATTATAACCATTGCTATTATTATAGTTCTGCACTTTTTTTTTTCATGTGACTACCCCCCTTTCCGTAAGAAATATTGTAAACCATTAACGTTTATTGGTTGTAGAAAGGAGTGGTGATCACCTACCTGGTCAACTGGGCCTGCAACTATACATCGCAACCAAATTGAACATTGTTGCGATACTACCCTGTGAAATAGATATTCCTCAGAATTTATTTTATTTTTTTCGATGGGTATTGAGTGTATTAAGCGAATACGACTGAGCTATTTCTGGTTTTAATAATCTGGCTAGACACAACTAGCTAGAATGGAGCAACATCATTGATATCTTCGTTTAATGGGTATTTAAAACCTCTTAAACATGAGTAAGGTAGAATAAATTAAAGCTATCAAAATAAAGAATTATTGTAAAATATTATTATTATTATGTTACACCTCCAAGACATCGAGGGAGGCTGCTTTACTCTACAACTCTCCATCTCCACCATTTAATCCACCAACTACCGCTGCTACCATCACCACTACACACATCTATTGTCCGCCACCAGTATCATTCATATTTTTTTGTTTGTGAATTGCGTGTGTTCTTATGGCCGATTTGCCTGTATGTGCGATAAAGCCGTGATATAAAATAGATATGTTTTTTTGAAATTTATTTTTAGGGGTGTGTGTGTGTGAGAGAGAGAGAGGACGTACAAAAATATAAAAAACAGTGCTGCGTTTTCCGGTTTATAAACGACATTTATAAAAGCACAAATTAAAAACCATTTTGAATTTTTATTTCGGACTTTTTTTTTTTTTTAATCACAAGAATCAACTGAAATCCTCTCAACGTCCATATCTTGAAATTACGTGTTCAAGGTGGAGAGAAACTCTCAGTTAAGGAAAGTGGGATTATTAATTGCAAGCTAATACAATGTAATTAAAATATATTGAAAGGATGCGAAATCATTTCACAGAAAATAAATCTAAGACGGGTCTAAAGCTTTAAAATATTTTTTGAAACGAATATATCAAAATGAATAAAACAGGAAGTCCGGAATTTTTGGCAGTCTTGACAAAGTTTTATCAACGGTTTGTGTTTTTTTATTTCACAATTTTTCAGACGACTGAATTAATTAGTTTTGCGCTCTAGTTGCAGGATGTTTTTTTTTTTTTTTTTTTTTTTTTTTTTTTTTTTTTTTTTTATCTCCTCAGAAACCCAGGTCCTTAGGTTTTTCTCAGATCTGGTTTTTCTCTCTTCCTTAACAAGTAAACTTCATACCGCAACTTATTTCTCTATCAATCCCGTCAACTACAGTAACAGTTGTATCTAAATGATTCTGTCTGTTAATCTTAATAACGGTCATTTCAACTTTATCTACTTGTAAATAAAGGCAGATAACTTCGCATCATATTGCCATGAGTTATGGGAAGAATCACCACCATAAACCGGTGTCGAACTTTATTCAAGCGAAATCTCAACCGACAGACGCACATCCAGTCCAAAGGCGAATTTATGTCTTAATCAAATATTCACAGACATAATATACTCGCCCACCTCACGCGTTTTGATCGTGTCCTATCAACTATACCACGAAGTTGTTATACGATGAGAGAAGAGCTGCTGCCTATGGAATTCAAATGTTTAAATTGCCTGAACTTTGTTACACGAATCTGAGAATTTGAGAATCTGGTGTCCAATTTTGGGAATTATGGACCTCTGTGATACGTGGATAATAACGAGGATATTAAAGATCCATCACTTTTTATAGCCAAATAAAATGAATCTTAAAAGCGTCTAATTTTATTTGTTTATAAAAAAAAATGAAGCCTTTTTTTAGCCCTGTATCCTTGGAGACATTTTCTATTTTTCAGTAATACTTCCGAAACTCTTAATTCAGTCAATTTATTTCACGCTTCTATTTTTAGGACTATTACAAGTCCTTCTGTCGTTGACGGAATTCACACCAGATCCTTACAACCTGGTGAGTGGCGTCTTGCAAGGCGCCTTATCAATCGGCTTTGCCAAATAGGTCTGAAGTGATGACGTCAGAGGCCAATCTCTAAATGATATTACGCTTTATTTATTTATTTATTTTTTTTTAATTTTTTTTTTTTTATAACTGTAGCGTTGGTGCACTGTGAAACTGTAATAGACCTTCAGTCCCTCCCCACACCAAGTCAGAAGTGTTGAAGGTTTCTATTTTTTTTTTTGTCTTTTAATAGAAATTTTGTTTACGTATATTAACTTCTGCCTTTAAATTCTCCAGATAATTTTATTTATTTTGTAACTTCAATAATTACGGATAATGATATCAATAACCATATTTTAAGACTGCGAAGTAAATCCAATAACTAATTAATTTTATTATTTATTTATTTATAATTATATTTGTGTATTTATTTATTTTGTGTGTGTATTTATTTTGTGACTCACGCCCACGAAAGTTTTAAAGCCTATAATATTATTACTGTGGGTGGGTAAAGGAATTTTCCCTTCTGTTTTTTTGATAAATGTAATATACAGGGTGTTTGAAAAATAATGACCCGATTTCAAATAATTATATTTAATAATGAAAATGTGGTACAGTCACAAAATAAATTACAAAGTGTGAAGTAAGGCCTCAAGTTTCACTCACCACAATTACAAATGCCCACCAAGCTGGCAACTGTTTGCCTTGCATTTAGTATATTTTGAATTTAAATTTTTTAAAGATTTTTAAAACGTATTCGGAATTCACAGATAACCAAGTGACCAAGGAAAGAGTCACTTATATTATTACTAGTATTATTTCATACCCGAGGCGCCATATAGGTGTTTCGTTCAACGACGAACCACTCATAATCACCTCTGGATAAGATGAGAGAGAATTAAAAGAAAAAAGAAGTGGGAGCGATGAATGAATACGAAACAGAGTTGGTTTGATCACTTTTCAGTGGGACAGTGATGAATGATGGTGGCTAATTGTCGCACATACATGGATAAGGGATAGGATTATAGGGTATTAAAAAAACAGCATCAAGGCCGTTACGCAATGTATTTTGTCTGTCAAGCATGTATTTTTAGTGGCTGATTTCTTTTAAAGGCTAAAAATTTCGAGCTTTCAGAAGAAGCATTCGAAACATCTCCACTTCTGGTTGTCTGTTTTTGCAAGAGGGAAAACTGTGCCATAACTGTATCAGCCAGATCAACACACAGTGGTAAACCCTCGTCAATATTTCTCTCGGACCCAGATCTTTCCAAATAAAGGGCGTCATTGCTACCGACTGTTCTATCGGATGAGCTATCGTTAAATACACTATATATGTTTGAAATATACAGCAAGTTATATCACAACACGTGTTCAAAGTAGTGGCCGCCCGTACATAAGCACTGCGACACCCCCAGGAAAAAATGAAACAATTAATTTTTGTCTGTGTTTATAAATAATAACAATGCTTGCAAAGATTATATAAATGCAATACAACATGTTAAAGGTTACAGCTTATGTTTTGACATTGATTGAATAGTTAATAATTGGAATTATTCGATTAACGCTTTAGATTACGAAACAAATACACTGTGATTTAACACAGTGTCAATATTATCACGTTCGACCAATCGCAGCCAGTCTCGCAATATTCGTTTGTGCTTGTGATTGCACGTTACAAGTATCGTATGCTTGCGCGTTATTATTGTGAGATACGAAACTTCTATTATTGGTGCGTGTTCGTGGTGAGGGTGAAATATTTTTAATAAAGCATTTTTTAATATGTAAATTTATTTATTAATAAATTGATTACTGATTAGGAAAAAAATAATTTTTTATTTTTATTTATTTATTTATTTTGTATATACAGCACCCCCACTTAAAAATTTCATCGGCCACTGGTTCAAAGTATGCTCCGCCAGATCCAAAACTTTAGATTCCTCTATAACTGAGTCGGTAGCGAAGATACCTCTGGTTGAAAAGATCTAATTTCGAAACCAGATCTTTCGGCGCACGATGCGAAATATCTTCATAATGGTTTTTCAAATGAAGCTGAAATAGCCGATCTCATAGGGTGGTGGAAGTGTTTCTCATGTCTGAAAACAGGAGACCGGCCATTAAATCATTCCATTCCAAGATCTTTTCAAAACTCGTCACAGATGTTGTAGAGGCTAATTTGGTATCTGTATTCTTGCTGGCTCATTACTAAAATCTTACAAGCTCGTCTTCAGCAAAATAAGGTGAATGATGGCTTGTTTTCAACTCCAAACCACATAGAATAAGAGTGTGAAAAGACGATACAGCCGTTCTTGTTATTGGTAGGCAAGACACCGATTTATTTGCTTGTTTAGATATCCAGACAACATAATGCGGCATTCATTCGAAAACCAGACATTGCAGAGGAAACCTTCATTTTCGTAAACATGGCAAGAGTGAACGAACAAAACAAATTTATATGTAGCACATTCGGCAATTTAGGCCTACAGACCAAACGATAAAGCATTAGATTAGCTAACCAACTTTAATTAAATAACGTTCACTTCTTGTACCCAATTCTTCCGCTATAGTTAAATACTATTAAATAAACATATATATAATTATTTACCTAGGATTTAATTATTTAATTATTTTTCTCTTCAAGGATTAGGCATTTGCCTAATCTAGCTCCACTGGTGTTTCTATCTCGCAGCTTGTCTTCCTCTCTCTGGTCTATATTTTGATTGTGATTATTTATAATCATGAAAATCATAATCAATTTTTTAATGCAGAACTATTATACCGTAGTGAACTTTCTAAGGTGCTTGTCACGTGATAATACCTTTCAAATTATCTGAGCTCATACATAATTGTAAACTTTACTTCTTTTGCCAATTAAACTCTTCATTGACTTCGCAATAGTTTTGTATGGTATTATTACTCGTTATTATATCACTGTTTATTACTAAAACTGTACATTATACACGCAAAACGTATTTTTTTATGCTAAATTATATTAAAAATCATTCCAACTTTACCTGAAAGCCTTATTGAACGTAGCAACAGTGTGATCCCATTTTTATACCGTAAATGCAGCACAATGCAAAGAATATTTTTCACCAAATATTTTATGAAAAATAAATTTTCTGGAGTTATTGCGACCCTATTTTGATCATTCTACGATGTCACCGAGGCTCCATGCCCACATAACTGGTGGTGTCTAAAATCGATCGTCACTTATCCTTACAACGTGATAACGGTAGTTAAATGACAAACTGAATAAATGGTTTGCTGTGCGTCTGAAATATTCACTGGACGGAATCTTCCGCATTCATGATTTTCTTCTCTTCATTTGAAAATACACTTATGCAGACGATAAATATAGAGTATGGTAACGCTATCTATGTGTACAATAGATATAACTGCAATTAATTATTAATGTTGAAAAAATTATCGTTATTTATTTTAAAATCGTTATTTCACCGAAGCTTGTTATATCTTTTAACTTTCATACTATTCTTATTTAAATACTACCAGCAATGTTACATAAATACAGTAAATATGACCCGGAAAAATTCACTATTTGTAACAGCCATGAAATTAACAGCCATAACAGCGTAAACAATTCTAAAATTATTTAGTGAGATGGCACTGTGCGTGTTACTAGGGCAACGAAATCTAGTTACGTAAAGTAGCGTTTTATTGAAAAGCAACTGCAGCACCACAAACGTCAATTTCCTTAACTTTAACCTAATTTTCTTATTAAAACGTTTCAGTTTACTTATTACTAGCTTTAAAAAATAAAAATAAAAATCTGGAAAACGTTACTTCTTCGAATAGTCATTTACCGAGAGAACTGTTTACTGAAAACTTTAATATAACTACGCGTGCATTTGCTTTGTTTCTTCTAATGGAAACCTTCCGTTTGCAACATACTCATGAAGACTATTTCAAAGGAATGTTATGTTAGTTTTTGATAACTAGAAAAGAAATCCAAGTTGATTAAAGTTATTTTTATCAAATTATTGACTTCCTTGACTTGCATTTTTCTGTTGACTTCCTGTAGATATTTTCCTTTGTAGCCTTGCTCAAGGACATTTTGCTTTTGGTTCCTATAAATCCAATGCTAAGTTGGACAAAACAGGAATATGCATTGCAATATTTATAAGAATGTCTGAGTTGACCTTTTGTCTTTCCTGTTAACATTGTCGACACCGTGCAAGAGTAAAAGCGATCTGATTGATTGTGAAAAGGTCTCCGACTAACGATTTCCTTGATACGGAACTGACTTCCTGTAATACTTTGCGAAACGTAATGACATCAGTATTAATTTAAAGTAGAACATTAAATATAAAAAAAATAAATAAATGAAAATGAAAAGAATCATGATCATTATGAGTATCGAATAACTAAAGAATTTCATTTTTAAGCATCTAACACATTTCGGAAAATGCGAACGTGACGTAAATCTATCTATAGCGTGCTAATCTAAGATAATGGGAAAGGTAATTTGTCATTTCTTTCTTGCTGAATGTGCGTGTTTTGCAATAAGGAAGGCAGTTATGATTTGTCCTTCTTTAACAGATGAGAAAAGTTAAATGTGCAAGGTCGTACGAGCCACAACTTATGTCCGGACAGCGTATTCATTTAACACAGTAATTACCAGCTGTTGTACTACTGTATTAAGTAGAGAGAAAAAAAAAAAAGACGCTTATGGGTAATGGAGCTCCCGCTTACCAAACAAAGGCGAATTTACGTTTAATATAAAATTTATATTATAAATTTCATATTAAATTTGGACTAAGGAGTTCCACTTTCGTCTTTTGAGGAATATAAAAGGTGTTATAAGATTTATTTACGTTTTTTTACACGACAACTGTGAATTATGTTTCTAAGTTCGGTAAGAGGTAGTGGCGCACCCAGATGGGGGACCCCCAAGGGGCCCTGGTTCTTCCAAAAATCTTTTCCTAATTAAAATTCATTTTTTTATTTATGTTGTGTCGTGTCTTCTATTTCTATACTACTTATGAATTAGCGTTCATTGCAGATGCTCAGTCATAGGTCGTATGCGATGCGTAGTGTGTATTCTCCACTCCCCCCATCCCCCAAGATTAAATCCTGAGTGCGCTACTGGTAAGAAGTATATCAGAACTTTTATAAATATCTACAGTGTATAGGTCTTCAGTTTATAGTTTGTAATTGTAGCACAAGGTGGCCCTACTACGCCTACTTCCTATACTAATCAACATAACTTCCTCATCCTTGTGATTACGATGTAGCTATAGCAACAAGAATGCTGTTTAATGCGCATATGATCCATTGTGATAGTATGCCTTTTTAGTATTAATTGTATAGCTTGTGTAGCTGGATATAGCAACATATAAACAAATATAAACATATATACATATAAACGAATCTATCGTAACATATTATGATTATCGGCTTTCCACCAGGAAACTTATATATATATATATATATAATTCATTTTCATAATTCATCATTCATATTATGATTCATTTTCTGTTGTTCTTCCGCCTACGCTACGTAGTCCCAGAAGAGCTACTGGTTACTAAGAATCATTTTTCAATCTTATCATTCAATCACAACGTTTAACAGAACTTCGAACTCACGATAAAGTACAAGAACCATTTAATCGATGTCCTCATGATTACAGATAAGTTCACCATTATTTCTCCAACACGCATTTTTTATTGTTCTTGTTCTCTGTTGGTTGACATTATTCAATTCTAAATGTAATCAGTTTAAACACGCAAGTGACGTCATGCATGACATCATAATCTGATAAAGAGTTGCAACCTTGATTATCTAAAGAACGCGAACTCACGTTCAGTTGACAACAAATATCTTTATTTGTTAGTTGTAATTCTGAGTAGTTATTTTTACGTGCAACTTTATAAAATAAATGCTATTTAATACATGTGTATTGATGTAAACCTTATAATGTTATCTACATATTTAGATTATGTTTCTGCTGACAAGTTCCAAGTTTAATGACTCTATTTATTGTTCTACGATATGTTTTTCTCTTTTCATTCCATAATTAAATTGCTACATTCAGTTGAGTGGATCCTTTTATCTTCCCATATCGTATTTGTGAAGATAAATCGATGAACTTGTGCACATTGAAATTGAAGACCTGTGAATTGTATTCCTTGGTAAACACGTAGGACCAGAGGCTATTCCACAATGCAGCAGAAGCAGTAGAAATTAAGGAGAAAGAAGAGAAACCTATGGAAGGGATGTTGGGTGGTTAGCTGCACGTGTTTCAGTTTGTTATAATTCGTTTGGTGTAGTGTTTGCATCAACATCATGGAAGTTTTTTTTTTTTTTTATCTTTTAAAGTTCTTTTAAGTAAAAATAAATAAAATAAATTAAGACAGTCATGTCCGGTGATTGTATAGAAACTTGGACAATCGAGAATAATGTTTCACAAAAAAATAAAATAAATAATATAAAATTATTCTGAATACTTTCCCAGTTTGCTGCCATTTATCACAAAGTTATTCATTTTTTTTTCTTTTTGCGCATGCGCACACATGGTCAATGCCGACCACAGCCGATTGAACTTATCTGATTTTCCCCTTTCAGTCGTTTCAACCGTAGATGACTTTGTAGGCTTTTCCTACGAAGTATTCCTGGTGAGATTTTAACAAATTAGTCCACCATTGCTTTCTCCAACTCCTCCCAATTTTATCCGGGCTCAGGATCGGCATATGGCTTGGACATATTCATGACTGAAACTTATGTGTGTTTACGGGGTCGGTTTTGCCTGTTCTGGGGATCGGAAAAAAACCCACTATCTTCGTAAGAGACCGGCTAACCCACCTTTAGTCGAAAGAGACCAGATAAAGGTTCCTCACG
Organism: Typopeltis vanoorti; assembly: GCF_054136105.1. NCBI lineage: Eukaryota > Metazoa > Arthropoda > Arachnida > Uropygi > Thelyphonidae > Typopeltis > Typopeltis vanoorti. Next base: position 25,709,507 of record NC_143558.1, on the reverse strand, counting down.
TCATTGATGGACTCGAACCCAGATCTCTCAGACCAAATGGCTTCGTCTATACAGATTGAGCTACGGAGGCGGCTCTGAATAACTTATATCTTATTTATTATATCGGTTTAATAGCTTTCTAAGCAACCCCCCCCCCCCTCTCTCTCTCTCTCTCTCTCTAATAGCATTTTTTCTTCTTACAACTGTATTGAAAGTCTTCTCCCACAGCAATTTTCTTTTAAATGGTTTCCTGGAAGAAATGCCGCTATGTATCATAACAGCGCCTTGGGAACTTCTTATAAGCTAACATCTTAGAAATTTAGTCGGCAGAGTATTTCGCACCAAGTCATACACACATACAACTGGTAAGGACCCTCAATGGTAAACATCATTTTTTTCTTTTAGCTAAGACTTAAGCCAGTTTTCCTACGCATCAATTTTTGTTATCGACTTTGCTTCCTATCAGAGTCTTTGAATTCCTTTGACGCTTATGGTGAAATGCTTCGAGGCTTTTCTCTCTATTTCCTATTCAAGACCTTCATTCCGGTTGTAATTCAGTTCCCTCATCTGAGAAAATCTCTAGCGAACTAAATTAAAGAGAGAAAAAAAAAAAAATCGAAAACAGAAATAAAACACAGCACGAGTGTAGTTTAATGAATGTGGATTCTGAACACAATTTCAGCTCGAACTATTGTGAATGTTTATTAGCTTCGGGGATGCTAAACCATCGCCAATTAAATTACTACTCATATGAGCTTCTAACAATCCCCACGAAGATGAGAGAACAGATCGTTGCTATGGTAACCCTGATAGACTTCTATCTACAACAGATACTTAGATTGATCCTAACTGGATAAAACATGGCGTATTTCCTCTTGAGTAATTTAGTTTCTCTTGTGAAGAGAAGCAAAGAAAAAAAGTAAATTAAAAAAAAATCGTGTCCATTTTATCAGAATTTTCTATAGAGTAAAATTTAGCAAGTACTTTTTTTCGTATTAGCGCTCACAAACATAATTTATTTTACTATTAAAATGAATGCAGTTTACTTTCGTAGTCCATTTTTTATATATTTTATTTATTTACATCCACACTCTTAAAAAACCGGAGTAAATTACATCCTAGCGTTTCAGTAAAAGAAAAAAAAAGTTACGCGTTTCTTTATTCGTTAAATTGCCTCGGTTTCAGGTAAAGTTTAAAAGGAAAACGTGTATTGTTATTTCTCCGCAAAACGGCTCTCTTGGATATTCCTTGTTTACATAAAAGACAGCATTTACACTGCTTAGAAATTCTTATATAATGCTTGGAGCGCTGTTAGCTATAACACTGAATAGAAACGTGCGTTGCCATACCAACAGTTGTATGCTAAAAGCAATTGTTAACTCTTGGCGCAATTGATAGAATTCATTTGCAGACGACAATTCCAAATGTGGTAGAAAACGTTTCTATAATTTCCTTCGTTTGTACGATATATAGCAAACGATATAAAATTTCTAAGATGACAGTATAAAATTTGTATTTATTCTAAATCATTGCTAGTAATTAAGTAACAACCAATAAATGTTTCATTGTAGAATAACTTTATAATAAATATTCAACATTAATGTTGTTTTTTTAAAAAAACTTTTTTTGAATAAAGAAATGAATATAATAAAAACAAAAATAATAATTAGAAGCAACTGATTGTTAATTTAAACAATATCTCCGTATCTTTTAAAGTAGTTAACCAAGTAAACTCCGATTCAGAAATCCACTCAGTCTCCAAAAGTTAGATAGGGCTAAATGGCCGCGCCTACTCCCGTATACGGGAATAAAATGGCGTTAGCTGATTTTTTTTTTTTTTGTCAATGTTTTTTTTATTTTTTTACATACATATTAACACAAATACATAAGAATATCGACATGCTTAACCACGCTAAATTAGATAATAATTATACATAAATTTTAATTAGCCTCTCCTATGGTCATAAAAACATCCAATTATTTTTTGAAGTTATATAAATCCATCGCTTCTATAATTGTTGTTGAATCACATATTTTCAATTCTAACAGTGTAAACAACTTCGTATATTTCTCTTCGTTGTCTAATTCCATTTTTTTTTATTATACCCTCCAATATAGCTTCTATAAAATACGTCACTTCCTGCTATCTATCTGCAAGTCCTGTTACAATCTTATTATGTGAATTCCTTATCTATTTCGGAGTGTTTGCCCAGATTTTTTTTCTTTTCTTTTTCTCAATCGCATGTTTAATTATTTCGTTTTTTATACATTTTTATAAAAGAAAAAATTTACTATTTTCTCTATGTACGAGGTACATTCAAATATGAGTCATTATGGGAAAACGGTATCCTTTTGATTCATTGGTAGTAATAAATGGAAAGTTTTTTTTTTAAATTTAATTCTTATTTAATGCACATTCTGACGTCTTTATGAGAAAAAATTATTTTCATAAGCATTTTTTTTTTATGCAGATCTTTCTAGAGGATGCTATTTTATCATTTTATTGGACAGTTGAAAGAAAGGGGAAGTATCTATGACAACGCAGAAAAACCATTCGGATCTTCTGTCAGTCATTCTAATGGCACGATAGTGAATAGAAAGAGAGACGTCAGTCACAATTGGATGCTTCTTGCTTACATCAAGGGATATTTATCGTTCCATTTATCGCTGGCGTCATCCAAAATCTTCAACTGACTCATCTTTTATATTCCATAAATGCGCAGTCGTTACATTTTTTTTTTTTTTTTTAACCCAGTACTGTACTTTCACTTTCCTCGATGATAATCGAAAGGTACCCCAGTCACGTGACTTTTCTAACATAGCTTATTTTCATAGAAATGAACATCCGAATAAATAAACAAATATGAAGTCACGTGACTTTTCTAACATAGCTTATTTTCATAGAAATGAACATCCGAATAAATAAACAAATATGAAGAACGTTGATTTCAAAATTTTCCTTTAGTTTCAACGAGACATTCGTGTCCACAACTTTCTGTAGTTTGTCGTTGAAAGATTATTATGACTGAAGAGAAAAGGATCTACAAACACAAAACAGTGTATAGAATCATTATTTCAAGCATATTGTTTCATATTTTTGTACATCATAGGTGGATTGTTTTTATTATGTCGTAGATATTGTTTCCTTTTACTACATAACGTAAATATTGGAAAACTGGAAAATGTTTTGTTGTTTTTTTCAAAAAAAAAAAACAGAATGACCCTCCTTTGTCCTTGAACCCATTCATCACTCATTTAAGTCTACTTTCACTTTGAATTTAAGATACCAAGAAATTATATAGTTGGCTTAATCCATTATCCAAGTGTAAGCAAACAAAGTTTTCGCCTGAAGTATTTTCATGGACCAACTCCTATATATACACACACCCTCTGTCCAAAAAGAAACCGAACTTTTCGAAAATAGAAGAAACTAGTGGCGCTACTTGTTGTATCTTTATGTTGTCGAAAGCGGCAACCTTCATTAGTGTTGTGTCAACTGTTTATGACATTTGTTTCATTAGAAGCCGAGTTATAGTGCCAAGAATGACCGTGTATTTTGACGAACGGTCGGTCGTCACGATGTTCATGCCGTACGCGACGAATTCTCGCTATCAATCGCTTCAAAACTTCGAAATAAAACTCACCATTGACCGTTTGGGCAGGCGGAACGAATTCTTTGTGGTTAATGCCCTTGGAATCGTAGAAACAAATCAGCATTGTCTTTACTTTTGACTTCTCCAAGCGACTCTTTTGAAATCGTTTAAACCACTCGTAAACTTGAGTACGGGATTAGCATTCATCATCGTATGCTTTTTTGAAGCATTTGATGCGTTTCGGTAAAATGTTTATCAAGTTTAACACATCAATCGCAGCTCTGTTTGAAACTCATTTTCCGACCGTTCGTCAAAACACACTGTCACTCTTGGCACTATAACTGGCAGTGGCGGCCGGTGAAAATTTTAAGTTGGTGTGCTGCCTGTACAAAATAAAAAAATAATAATTATTTTTTTTCCTAATCAGTAACCAATTTATTAATAAATATAATAATTCTTTTTTTTTTCCTAATCAGTAACCAATTTATTAATAAATATAATAATTCTTTTTTTTTCCTAATCAGTAACCAATTTATTAATAAATATAATAATTCTTTTTTTTTCCTAATCAGTAACCAATTTATTAATAAATAAATCTGTAGATTTATTTATTAATAAATTGGTTACTGATTAGGAGAAAAAAAAAATTATATTTTTTTTATTTTGTATAGGCAGCACCCCCACTTAAAATTTCACTGGCCGCCACTGATAACTCGGCTTCTAATGAAACAAATGTCATAAACAGTTGACACAACACTAATGAAGGTTGCCGCTTTCGACAACAAAAAGATACAATAGGTGGCGCCACTAGTTTCTTCTATTTTCGAAAAGGTCAATTTCTTTTCGGACAGAGGGTGTATAAAAAAAAAGCTAATGACTTCACATTACTTGCCTTAGTATCCCATAATGCAAAGTACATCTCCTTACATGTCTAATGCCATACATTATGGGATGGTCACTATCCATACCAGTTTCAATATATAAGTGAAGGGAAGCCTCCAAAAACACAGGTCTATCCTGTAAAAGTTCTGCATTGTAATGAACATTGCATTATGTAGGAGTGTTACATATTCGTCGATACCGGTCAGGCAATATAAGGGAAGATCTGAGTCCGTGCCAAAAGAAACAACTGTCCGATGCATTCGCTACACCAGAGCCGTTTCTACGTTTTGCGGCACCCTGTGCGAAATGGAAAAGCGGGGGCCCTGAAAGTTAGTAATATTTATGGAAATTTTAAATGGAAGAATATCTTGTTAAATAATTAATTAAATCAAATATGAAAAATATTTATACACATAAATAAACAAGCTCTTTAGAATCAATTTAAGTAAAGGGAAAAATTAATTAAAAAATAAATGTGTTTATATGTACATGATATATTATTTTATTATGTAAGTACACATTATCATATGAATACGCTAGAACAATGATTTATTTATTTAATAATATAAAAAAAAATTCCATTTTTACTATAAAGAATGAAATATATGTATAACAACGTATAAGATTTAAAAGAAATCTTAATATGTTAAATTTTATTTAACCTAATGCCGCTTACTAATAAAATCATTTATAAAGCTATCAAAATTAATTTTTTTGCAATTTCATGCTCTATAGTAGGGATCGGCAACCTTTTCAGACTCGCGGGCCACATTCAACTTTTATTTTTAATAATCGGGCCACAAGCGTTTAATTAAGAGAAAATATTCAGTGAAAAATATACTTAAGTTATCAATTTTTATTATATCAATTTAAAAAAAAACCCAGAAATATTTAAAGTACGAGATATGAAACAAGCATGAAAATGAAACTCAATGAAAAATTATCACATAAAAACAAAATAATATAGTTTATGCATCGCAGTATGCGTGTGTCTCCCTGCTTAATGTGCCTTTAGTGCTTGCTTTCCCTTAGCCAAATTATCTAGATCCACTTTATAATCTGAGGTGCAAATTCGAATCGAAGCATGCAAATGTTCATCAGTCAGTAGAGAAGAAAATTTATATCTTCTAAAACTCATGGCAGAAAATGCTTACTCGCAAATGTTTGTGCTTCCAAATGCGAGTATCATCTTCTTTGCAAAACTGATGAATCCTTCAAATTTTTATTTGGTAAGCATCGATAAAAGTTTTGTATATTTTCCAACGAAAATGCGTTCTTTAATGTTTCATTGTGTTTAACTCCAAAACTTCCATCCGTAGTTGGTTTGGTTCGTTATCAGTATCCACATTAAAAGTGTCCAAACATAATCGCATTTCGATGCTATTTTTATGAAAATCAACAAATCTTGTTGATTTTGTGAACATCAACAAGATTTGTTGCACGGACGATATATCACGAAATATAAGTATAAAATTATTTTTAATTTATTATTGATATTATGAAATGCATTATTTAAATAATTCAACATACGGGCTACATGCCATGTAAGTATGGTCAACCTTTTATGGGCCGCCAAAAATATATGTTTGGCCGCATGCGGGCCGCCGGTTGCCGACCTCTATAGATATTATTGCCAGGGACGACAAACGTTCTTGAGACATAGAAGATCGCAAATAGGTTTTTATTAATTTTAATTTGGAAAATGACCTTTCTGCTGATGCGACCTTAACTGGACTGGTCAATAATATTTTAAATGTCGTAGTAATATTTGGATAAATATCCGACAAATTATTTGCAATTATGAATCTTAAAATATTAATGGGTGCATCTTCTGGAACAACATTTCTAAAAATAATTAATTCATTGTAAAATTCAGATTCATCAATATCTGTATTTAATTTTTGATACAGCTGTTTGCAGCAAAATTTTCTGTCATTTTTCTTATTAATTTCATATCATAAAGAAATCCAAATGATTTTTCGTGAATTTCATACAATTCAAATCTTTTTTTGACAGATTGTAGAGCAGTATCTAAAATTACAAAAAAGAAATTTATCCTAAAATTATCTTTGTTATCACCTATGTGTGATTCATCAGGCGTTTCATAATCAAAAAATACTTTTCTTCGACGTACTCGACTTTCTTTAAATTTAATTTCTATTTCTAATAGATTTGACAGTTCTTTAGCAATCTCAAAACAGCTATCAAATCGTGGTATTCTCTGCTCTTCAAAATACTGCACTAACTCTTTAATATGCTTAGTTGCTACGTCTATGGGAATTTTTGCATTTTGTAATACTTTACTTACTAAATTAACTTTTGGCAAAAGCTCATACCAAATTACAAGGCTTAGTATAAACTCAAATGAATCTATTTGTTCATATATTGAAACCACTTCTACTTTGATAGTATTATCTGATGCAGTTTTAAATAATTCTTTTAGTGCATTTAAAAATCATGGAATTTGAAAACGTACAGCTCTAACTGATTCTATTCTACATTCCCATCTTGTATCACATAACGGTTTTGGAGTTAATTGTTTAACACATTTCTTTAATATGTCCCAACGTGAAGCAAATACTGTTTATATTTTTTGTATAACATTAAAAAAATGTATTGCTGTAATTGATCATTTTGCGACATCTCCTAAAATCAAATTTAAATTATGACCTGCGCAAGGAGTATAGAATGCCTTTTCGTTTTCATTTAAAATGTGAGCACGGACTCCCTTATGTACTCCTTTCATATTCGCTCCGTTATCATACCCTTGCACTCTACAATCTGACAATTTAAGATTTAATTTATTCAAAAGTGATTTTATATTTTCATATATACCTTTGCCAGTAGTGTCATTAGTTCTTAAAAACGTCAAAAAGTGTTCACGAATTTCAATATCTGCTTCAAATATATGTAAAAATCTAAAAATTACTGAAATTTGCTCCTGATGACCAACATCAGGAGTACAATCGAGAATTATTGAATAGTACTTTGCCTGTCGTGTCATATTTAAATATTTTGTTGAATTTTGGTTCCCATATCAACAATTAATTCATTTTGCACAATGGGTGATAGATACGAATTTTGTTTCTTACCTATAATTTTTCCCCCCAACATCGCATTAAATGATCTTTTAAAAGTGGATCAAATTCTGCAATTAATTCTATGATTCCAAAAAAATTACCATTATGGACTATGTATAAAGTATCAAAATTACATCTAAAAGCTAATTATGTTCGGATAAATAAAGAATTGCTGCTACTATTAGTCTTAAAACATTTCTTAACCGTTCTGCTTCAAATTTCACATTTTGAATTGCCTGATCAATTGTATTGTGATTTTTTAAATTACATTCCATTTGTGTCCATGAATACATGCATTTCATGTGCACTGGATTTCGTTCGTGCGACTTTTAATCTTTCACTTACATGTCGCCAGTCAGAAAAGGCCATTATTAGATAAAAAATTATCATCAGAAGAAAATAATTTGCAACAAAAACAAAAAATAGAGTTGGAAGAGTTTGAATATACAAGCCATCTTCTGTTTTGCTTCTCTCCGTTTGCAATTGTCCTAACATAGTGAGCTGTGGAAAAACACCTCTTGTTGTCATCTTTTGGAAAATCATTTTCAGTCGGAGGAGATGGTGGACCACGTTGTAAAATCTGTGTTAGTGTTGCGTTGTTCAAAATTTTGGGCCATGTTGCTGGATCATCAATAGTAAATAGTTCACCTTCCTCTGGTGTCTCAGTTTTAGGATCTTCAATACTCATTGTTTGACCAAACGCGTCATGTTCTCCGCTTCCTTTGAATATTTCAGACCTCTCACTACTAATTAATGTTGAAGCCGAAGAACTGTTTGTAGTTGATTCAGAACTCCCGTTATCAACTGATATATCTGAACAAATATATGACTTCAACTTCATAAATTTAAACAGTGAATTTCTTTGACGTTCCTCAGTCGCTTCTTTTTCTCGTTTTCGCTTTCGTTTTTCATGCCCACTTGGGTATTTTCTTCCATAATAATCTCTCTCACGACTAGTCATACTCTAGAATTAAATACGATAGATTTAATTATAAAATAAGTTAATAAATTAAAACAAAATTACTTACCTGATAAATAAAATATATCTAAAATAGATAATATTAGAAAATAAATAAATCTAATATAGATTGAAAACTGCTATTGAAGAAAAATTCTGATGTCGGATAACCTAAAACCAGTTTACGAAATATATTTTTTAAGAAGTTTTGCAAGTAATGTCACATAAAAAAATTGCCATGACAGTACGTCGATATACTTACTTGTTCATAAAATCATAAACTAAAATTAAAAAAACTCCTTAAATTTATTAAAAACACCTGTTTTAAAATGCACTTTTCCCTATTTAACACTATGTTGTACGATATTGTTATCTTAGAGTAGTTTCAAATACTACCGCTCTAGCGCTACGATCTTATTTCGCTTACTATAACAACAATAGTTGGTTGTAAAATTATATACATATATTTTTCTATATAATAATTACAATATTAATTTATATAATAATTAAAAAAATTAATTGATTTTCTTTTTTCAATTTTTTGCGCTTTGCGGGGCCCTGTGCGATGGCACAGTTCGCACAGCCATGAATGCGGCCTTGGCTACAACCTTATTGCCCATCTGACTGCAAATTTCGTCACACCATATTAACTATGAACAATTAACAGATTAGTCACGATATTCTACACAGTAGTTGTCTGCATGCGTGCGTACTTTATTCCGATTTATATAAACACAGTATATACGATGGTAATAATTATTATGAAGGATCTGCTTCTAATTATAAAGATTATTTTTCAGTGATACTGCTATTACAAATTGCTTAAAGAACGAAACGTTAAAATATTAGCAAAATTTTAGATGCCAGTGTACTAGTCTTTAGTACGAAAAAATATATTATTCGTATTTATTTGGATACCAAAAATAATTTCTAGAATATTCGTCTTAAAAGCTTTGTTTAAGTTTAAGCATGGACGTGAATGAAAGAAATAAAGTGGAGAAAGCGATTCGAATAAAATATTTGAAAATGTGCAAATAAAATAACTTTGTATTAATCTGAAGTCCTCTGAATTAACTGTCGTTATCATCGGAATAATTACAATGAGACGAAGTGTGACGTCATCAGTTATAAGCGTAAACAAATCTGCAAGTTATGGATTGGCATAATTTTAATATATTTTAATACAATTTTATACTTTAATATTAATATAAATATTTTGTGACATAAATATTTTAATTAGGGCGCGTTTATAACAGGAGAAAAGCGCCACCTTCTGATTAAACAGCAACAGAAGTTCCATGAATTAATATTTTAATTAGGACGCAATCTTAACAGAAAAATAGCGCCACCTTCTGATTAAACAGCAACGAAAGTTCTATGAATTAATCAATAAATATTTTCTCCATTTTTCTTTGTATATATTAATTAGTTGCTAACATGGAAAAGCGCCACATTCTGATTAATGGCAGCAAATGTTCCAATAATTCAATAATCGATAATTGTTTTAAAAACAAATTGAATATTTTTTCTTTTTGAAGATTTAAGTAATAGCCTCACATTTTATCGGTGAATTTTCTTAGAATCAATTCATTCTTCTTTCTATTATTTTCCTAGTATTCATATGATAATGATATCAATTTAAATAATTTCTATGGATTTCACTTCGGGGAGGGGGGGGGTTTCCAAATGGACTTTTAATTTTTTAATCGAATTCAGGCATGGTATTTATATCGTAAGTTCCACCAATCAGATTTAATTAATATTAAAGCGACAGTATGAAGAAACAAAAATCTCTTTTCTCATATTATTACTATAATATAATTATAAATTTTATATTAATAAAATTATAATAAATATAAATTTTTTATGTTTTATATTTAATATAAAATTAGTAATTACTATATTATGACTATAATATTAATAATATACAACCAGGGAAAATATTATAGTAATAATATTTTCGGACAGAAATGCTTCTCAGCTTATCAAACTGTGGAAACTTTACGAAATCGGAAGTAATTGTAGATACATTGTTTTTTTGCCCCAGATATCATCGTCATTTAGCTTAATACTACAGGTGGTAAATGAAAATTAATTTTTATGTGGTTCGAAACCCATTGAAGTATGGGAGGTTGTACAGAATTTCCACGGAAACATTATGCGTACTTTTCAACTGAAGGTGAGTAACCGGTCTCATACGGATGTTAAATATTTTTTCACTCCTATGAATTCCAGTTTTCACCCCAAAAACCAGATAATTATAAAACAAGCATAATTAATTGACCACATACAATAGTTTCGTAGTCTTGGTTGCTTTGGCTGCAATTACAACCAATAAAAAGCAAACTGATTTCTTGTAGTAATAGTGTAAAAAATTCTCTATGCTGGTAGAGCAGTACAACGACATCGAGGTCAGTCTGGCAAGCCCCTTGTTTATCATACAAACGAAAACAACCCATCCATCTCTTTTGAGAGTTAAATTAAGCACGCAACAGTCAGAACAGAAAAGCGAAACTTATATATGCAACAGATGATGGGGAAAAACTTGCTGTTTATTAGACATCTCGCAGATGTTAGGAAAATCCCAAACTAGTTCACTGTGAATTGTATTATTACAGTATTTTAGTCATGCAATGCAAAGGTGATGTTTTGTTGGATGCTTGCTTTTCCCATGAATGTTGTCTTAGGCAATCTCTAGTTATCAACATGCACGCAACAACATTCTACGAACTGAGTTGATATTTGTGCAACACTCTGCTCAGGCCTACCTGAGCAGAACAACTCTCGTATTGTTTGTAACGACGAAAGAACAATAACCAAGAACAATAACAATAGTGCAAGAGAACACATATTGATACATTTAACCAGAATTTCAAATTATGTTGTCTTTTCTATAACTTCCGTGTTATTGACCGGAATTCCTCTAATATGGTAGCTAATGGCGAAGCTTATTACCGATTTTTTATATGAACTATTTAATAGAAATAATAATTCCGGATGCTATCATTATTCAGTGGTGGATTACCCATTAAGGCAATGAGGCACGTGCCTAGAAGCCTCAAGCTTTGGGGGCCCCCAAGCCAAGACATTTTCCTATAGTGTTTTAAAATAGATTAATGTTTTCAGTAAACATCATAAAAATCTTGATTATTTTAAGCGAAAATTTTTTCAAAACAATTATTCCATTTTAATACGTATTTTGAACAGCGCGCACTATCTACGTTTTAAATAATGCCGCTATACCAATGTCGGCGCTAGTTGACAAGCTTCGTATTTTGTTACTTAAATATAAAGAGCTAATAAGCTTCATTTCGGCGATATAAACATTATTTAAATTAAGGGGATATTAAATCCCACATTGTTTTAAAACCGAATAAGAAACTCAAAGATTGGAATCAGAGTTTCATGCCGATATAGAAAACTATAAAGTATCGGCGACACTAGCGTTAGCCAATGCAAGGAGCCAATACAATGCAGCCAATGCAAAGCACCTGTTTGGAAACTCGTTCGCAGAGTATATAAGTTCTTTTCGCTATACACTTCGGTATTAGGTCTAGCCACTCACTGATGAAGCCTCAAAAAAGGCTGAAACCGGTCTGGGTAGTGACCTCCCACCATAATGTAATAACAGCATACATTTCCTAGGAATGTGTTTTACATTATGGAAAATACCTAAGAATAGCGATCAGAACTTCACCACCTTTGCTACGAGTTGTCCGGTATTGTACTACGTACTAGGGTCACTTGCATTAGCTCACGCTAGTGTTAGCCGATACTTTATAGTTTACTATATTCGGCATGAAACTCTCTGATTCCAATCTTTGAGTTTCTTATCTTATTCGCTTTTAAAACAATGTGGGATTTAATATCTCCTTAATTTAAATAATTTAAATAATTCGTATTTTGTATTTTGAACAGCGTGTGCTATCTACGCTTTAAATTAAACCGCATTACCAATGTCGGCGCACGGCGCTGTTGACAGCTTCGAGGTCACGAAAACTGATTGCATTGCCGAGATAGGAAGTTTCGCCTGGATGCTCCTTAACTTCATTTGTTATTGAATCGTGTAAGAGTAAGGTGTTTGTTTCAAAAATAACTTTTTAGTGTGACTTTTCGTGTTTTCATTATTTGAGTGTAGTGCAAGTAAAAAAAAACTTTGTAAAATTGTAAAAAAAAAAAACTGATAAAAATTTTTTAAAATAAATACAAAAACAAATAAAAAGTTTTACTTACCATCCTTTAACCCTTTAACAGGCAGAAAAATCCAGAAGTTCAAAAAATTTAAAGGTACAAAATTTCATTTATTTGCCACCTAACTTTTATTTTTTATTTATTCTTTTTTATTATTATTTTTTTAGGGGCCCCAAATATAATTTGTCTAGGGGCCCCAACTATCCTTAATCCGCCACTGTCATTATTACTTCTAAATTTCATTATTTCTCTGTGCACAGGTAATGAGGTATTGTATCTGTTAATTGAGTATATTCTTTCGGCTGGTTTGTTTGCGTTGAGATACAAAAAAACGGAATTTATACAAGTAAAAAATCCTGCTAATGAGACCGGCTAACTCATCCTCTGAAAAACGTCTTTTCTGAAAACATTATTCCAACAATTTTTTTAAACTTATTCAAATTATACATGAACTACGTCTTGAATATCATGGACACTCAAAACATACCCCAACCTACTCCCACTCAAGAGGAATATTAAAAGCCTTAAGGTACTCTGGAAGAACATCACTAGTAACGTTCTTAATTGTCGCTAGTTCTGATTTTTACTACTTCTATACTCATCTTGAATAGGGGAAAAAAAAGAAGGTTAGCGATACTAAGGAATCTTCACAAGTGTAACATGCAACACAGTAATTACCATTATATAATGGAGGCTCTAGAATTCTCCACTTTTTTTATTTTTTAAACGTCTTGTTATCCTTCTGATCATTATGTAATGAGCAATTAAAATGCTCCGAATATAAGAAAGAAATCTCAGCTTTTATTATATATATAATAAAGCTTGTAATTATCGCGGACTTCTTTTAAACCTAACATATCTTCTGTAATCTGGAAAGAAAAACAACCTTTGGTTCCTAATCTGTATTTTATCTTCTCTTTGATTGAAGTTGTTTTTAAAAGTGCTAAGAAGAAGATGAGCACGTAACAGATCAGAAAGTACACGATGCCTTCGGTTGGATAATTTTCCCGAATTAGTTAACATCAATCAGCAGATTGAATCGAAGTAACGGAAGTGTTGAGAGGCTATTTTTAACCATAAAAGCAGTGAAGGAGAAAGAATGTCAAAATTTATCATCTTTCAGAATGAGAGAGAGAAGGAGAGAGAGTCTTTATGCTTCAATAGTATTTAAAATACATGTACATGGAGTTGGGGAATGGGGTGGGGGAGTTTTCTCTGACTTGAAACTAATATGAGGATGTTGAATTTTTCATTAGCAGCAGGAAATACTTGACTTCACCTAGATTATAGATTGAAGATATTGATTATGAACAGAAATAGCAACACGATTGGTTTAGATAATCAAAAATGGCTGCACACACACACACGACTATCACGTATCCTGGTACGCATATACGGAAGATAACGTGTGGTTTAAATATTTGAATAATGGAAAGCCGATAGTGAATTTATTATCGACAGAAAGTAGATCATATACATTTGTGATGTTGTAAGAAATTAGATGCACAACTAAAATAAAATAAGAAAAAATGTTGCATTTTCTAAGGCATTTTCCAATGTGTGCGTGTGTGTGTGTGTGTGCACGCGTCTTGGGTGATTTTGAATGCTATTATTGATATGCAATTTCCAAATATCTTTTTCTGTGCATCATTAAACTGTGCCATCATCTTAGAGAAATCTGTGGTAGCTAGCTTCGTCTTGGCCGCAGATTAGTAAAATATTTAACTTGAATAGCAAAAATAAGTCTAAATAATTTCCTGTGCACCGTAACGTTGAAGCCGTTTCAACCTACTCGAATTAGCCTGTCACACTAAGGCTTTAATCGTTGCATCTAAAAATATACTACATGAGAAACTTTTAAGACAACCAGAAAACAAATTAGATGAATTATTTTCAAAAATTGACAAATAAATTCCATCATTAATCTCCAGATAGATGACTCGCGAATGTATAAATTTTCAAAAACAAAAAAAATAAATCACCGATTTTAATAATAACCAAATTTAACGTTTATATACAGTTCTTATTCCAATAAGAAAAAAGTATGCAGGTACTCTCTGAGTTTGCTAACTCTGAACAGATCCTAGCGCCCTCTCACTGATTTGGTTTATGGATAACGGATTATAAATATATAAAATAAAAAAAATTAAATTTAATAAAATAAATAAATGAATAATAAATTAATGAATAAAATTTAATAGAATAAAATAAATAAATAAAATTTGATAAAATAAATAAATTAATAATAAATTAATGAATAAAATTTAATAGAATAAAATAAATAAATAAAATTTGATAAAATAAATAAATTAATAATAAATTAATGAATAAAATTTAATAGAATAAAATAAATATAAATAAAATTTGATAAATAAATAAATTAATAATAAATTAATGAATAAAATTTAATAGAATAAAATAAATATATAAATAAAATTTGATAAATAAATAAATTAATAATAAATTAATGAATAAAATAAAAATAAGAAATAAATAAAATTCAGTAAAGTTTTATTAAATACATAAACATCTAAAACAGATTATAAAGATATGGAGCGATTAATCCTATCAGCAGAGTCTGCCTGTCAATGAATTGCGTGTGTTCAAACAGGAAAACCGGCCAGAAGAGCACATGCAATTGACAGACATGCAAACTATGACAATTAACCGTGCTATCAGAGCATAAATCAAGTTTTAAATATGCCGAATTATTTTGACAGACAGTTGACCGTAAAGTGCATGTTTAGTCTCTTGAGTAGGATTTCGAAATTATGCAACCCTTAACTCACCTAATGTAATAATGAACGATAAAAATTACTTCAGATGAAAATCACTTATAAACCTTTTTGGCATTCTAGGCTCCCGTCTAGGATGCCAAAACAAATTAGATGAATTATTTTCTAAAATTGACAAATATATACCATCATTAATCTCCTAGGATACCAAACCCAGTTTGGCATCCTAGTTTCGAACCCAGTTCTCTGCAACTGTGGGATGAATTGTGCACCGTTCTTGTGATGCGTTACTATAGAAACCCTTTGTTTTATTATATAAATCAAGTGGATATTAGATTCAGCGTTATTTCAAACGAATGTAGAAACTATGAAAGTTGCGTAAGGTAAGTTGACCAGAGAGCTTACAGGAATACACTCCCCACCATTAACGTTAAATGATCTTTGGGCGGCGCCTCTGTCTTCTAAGTGGTCCATACTAAGGCAACTCGTGAATCCTGAATCCAATATCCACTTTGCTTATATAATTTTGCATCGCGGAACTGAAGCCTTTATTTTAGTAATTACCTTTATTTTATTTTTTAACCTTCGGCTACTGTTTACAAATGAAACTAGCAAGCAAAAACTGTTAATTTTCATGTTAACAAAAACTGTTTGTTTATTTTGCTATAAAACTAGAGTGGTGATATTAAATTTTACTAATTGAAATAAAATTGTTCAAATATTTACTTGAATAATTTCTTCGAATTTAATGTTTTAAAGTTTAATAAAATTTATTTTCTTGCTAAAAATCCTATAAAATGTACGTTTATAAAATACTAGTCAAAAAGTCTATGGACAACTTTCAGCAGGTTCCGTAAACATCATTTTGTGATAAAAAAAAACAATTAGGTATTCCAGTCAATTAGTTGCGATCTGCATTTAGTATTAATGAAAACTGCAACTAGCTCATAGACTTTGTAGAGAACAATGATAAAGTACAGGGTGATCAAAGTATCTTCCCTGTTTATGACCTTGTGGGTGGAGCGCCACCCAGTGATCCAAATCCTGAGAAAGTTTGCAGGAATAAATGGTGCGTCATGGGGAAGCGATATCTGAGAAAGCAAAAGTAGTTCCAAAATTAAACACCAGGGGCGCCCTATGAAGTACCGAATATAGATGTAGTAATTTTTCTGTGTGTAAGAAGGAGAAAAGCATAAATAACACATTTTTATTCGCTTTTATTATGCATTCATGGGCTGTACCGCTCAATATACTGTCTTTCCCGGTATGCCACAGACTGCATCCTTAGCAGAGTGTGTTCAACAACAGTACGCAGCTGGTCGGGACTGATGTTGCGCATGTGATGCGTTATGTTAACTTTCAACGCTGAAACGTAATCAGGATGATCCCGATAAATCCTGTCTTTGAGAAATCCTCAGAGCCAGAGGTCAAAGGGGGTCAGATTAAACGAGGTGAACGAGGCAGCCATGCAATGAGAAACGCACGGCTGATCATTCTGACTTCCTCGAACAACCTCCTGTACGGATCAAACGATTGAAGAGGACCCCATCCTACAGGAAAATGAGAGAATCCGTACACAGGGATGCTGTAGCTATGGCACAACAAAATTGTCTCTGATATCGCGATACCCCTCGGCAGTAACTGAGCAGGTCACAGGACCCGACTGGCGAATATCCTCAAAGAAGAATGGTCCAATGATAAAGGAAGCTGTAAACCAGCACCAGACAGCAACTTTGGATGAATAAAAAGGAATTTGTTGGACTGCATGCGGGTTTTGCGGAGACCATACCCGGCAATATGATTCACACCTCCGTTCAGGTGAAAGTGACTCTCATCTCCCCACAAAATCATCCACCATCACACTCCAACTCCACTTGAGGAACAAATGTTAAAGCGAATGTCAGTCAACTTGCAAAGTCTTGCGAGCACAACTCCTGTGTCTGGGATATCATGAAAGAATGAAAATGCATAATCTTCCGTATAATTTTCCCGACAGTTGTGTAAGACACTTCCATGTGTCTTGATACGGAATACGTACCCTCCAGAAACCAACGCTGTTATTCATGGCCTGCTCCACAACGGCAATAACAACTTCACTCACTTGTGAACTGGTTGATTTGCGACTTCTGCCAGGTCAAATTCACAACGATCCCGTTTCTTTCAAACGACTGATCATTCGTCGCGGAGCATACGGAGATATGGGATCTCGTCGACATTTGTTCAAGCTACGAAATTCGCAGATTGCAACAACAGCATTGCAATTGTTTAAGTAGTGTAGTTTCACCAGCAAAGCATGTTGAAGCAAGGTCAGTGACATCACGTCCCTTGGTGGTGAATATTGGAACTATTCCCCCCCCCCCCTCAGTAATCGCTTCCGCATGACGCACAATGTATTCCTGCAAAGTTTCGGAGTATTTGTATCACTGGATCGCGTTACAACGCCTTAAACAGGGGATACTTTAATTTTGATCACTCTGTGTATATTACACGAATAATAAGTGAGTGATTACGTTCCCTAAAAAAAGGTGGATTTTTTTCTAAATTTTACATAATTAATTATTAGCTTAGGTAGCATTATATGGTGTGCACTGTACGTAATTCATTCTGTGTTTAACGAATGAAACAACGACCATCCTAAACTGTTAAGCAAAATTTAATACCGTATGCTGCCCATACACATATAACCTATATGTTTATTTATATTTATTCAACAAAAATTTACAACTATCATCAACCTGTGGGTTTCGATAACTGAGGAAAAAAAGCAACATAAGTTATTCATATATTACTTAGAAGAAGATAAAAAAATGGTGTTCTATCTATTATCTTTTAATTTAAGTAATGTTTAAAAATATTTGAAGCTTTTGTAATAATAATAATTATTATTATTAATGCTTAGATATTTTTATTAATTTATAATTTAAAATTTATAAAATCAATAAAAATTATTGATTTAAGCCATTTGAGCTTTTAGGTTGAAGAAAATAGACATATATAGTTGTTCTTCAGTTAATAAATTCACGCTGAACTGTTATAAAAGTATGGAACAAAAGATAAGAGATTTTATTAATGCAAAATGTGCTATTTCATTCAATTAATTGTGAACGGGAGTTAATATCGATACATAATATTCCAACATAAACTATTTTGTCCGTATTTAGGACAAACACATTATTTGAAACAGAATAAGCTTTCATTAGTAGAATCGGAAAAATGTTTCGCCAGAATCGTGAATTATTTATAACCGAATACTGTAACGTAATTACAGAAAATCTGTAATTACGTTACTTGACATTAACTGAACGATACGAATGATAGCTTTATGCTGAATATAAAGCAAATCATTAAACGAGAATGTGTGTACAAATTGAAGATTTAAAATATAAAAGTTTAGTATTTGGAAACAGGAAGATACATACACACACACACACACACACACACACACACACACACACAAATAAATAAAAAAAAAGCGGTTATTTGTGACAGCTCTTGGGAAACACTGGCCATCAGTAAGCTTTTATTTTAATGAGCACAACTTCTAGAAAATCAATTTTTCGTTTTATTGATTTATATTTTTAAACGCATTTTAATGTTATTCTGACAATTCTTAATCTAAAAAATACGGTAGGATATTATTTATAGTTATAAGTACAAATTAATTATACCACTATGATGTGTACTATAATAATAATTAATATTAAAATATTTAATGAATATTAATATCTCTTTTGTATTTTTTTAACCCCATTAACATGGATTACTTATTTGAGATTCAAAAAAAAAATTTTTTTTTTTTGTTAGATAACAAAAGACATCTGTTGATGATTCTTGTCTTTGAAAAGCCTTTTAAGTTCAGTCGATCTCGACAAGAGTCCTTCTGCATGCACATGTACGAGGGTGGTATGGAAAGTTCTCGGCCTAACAATGAAAAAACGAATTTATAATTTCAAAATAATTTTTATTTTTCAACATAATCTCCCTTAAGACTAATACGTTTATTCCAGCGATGCTCCAGCGCCATTATCCCATCCCTGCAGTGGTTCTCAGTAAGATCTGCAATCACCTCTTGATTCTGACCAGCGAGGAAGAGTTTTAGTTTTGGGAAGAGATAGAAGTCAGAGGGAGCCAAATCTGGCGAATAGGGCGGATATTCCAACAATTCAGAGTGCAGATCCCTTAACTTTTCCATTGCAAAAACACCTTTGTGGGCAGGTGCATTGTCCTGACGAAAGATGAAAGATGAAAGAATCATCCGGGTCTTTTTTCACGAATTTTTTTCTTCTAGTCTGGTTAAAAGATTGGAATAATATTCCTCGGTTATTGTTTTACCATTTTCAAGATAATTAATAAACAAATAGCATCCCCAAACATCGTGCCATGACCTTTCCTGCTGATGGATCCGATTTTGTCTTCTTTGGTGCTGAACAAAGCAACCGGCTTCTGTCCACTGTTTTGACTGCTGTTTGGATTCTGGTGTGTTAGGGTGAATCCAAGTCTCATCCATAGTAATAAATTGACGCAGAAAATCCGTATTATTCTTGTTAAAACGCTCCAAGAACTGTTCAGAGATTTTCATGCGAGTGCGTTTTTGATCTGCTGTGAGCAAGTGCGGCACCCATCTTGAACGAAGCTTTTTCATTTGCAATTCTTCATGCTAAATACATCCTACACGTTCTTTTGAAATGCCTATAGTCTTAGCAATTTCACTGCCTTTGACTCGCCGGTCATCCAATACCATATCGTGCACTTGATCAATGATTTCTGGTGTTGTTACACCTTTTGGATGTCCTTCAAGGTTGGTATGGCCACGTTTAAACTCGGCAACCCATTTCTTAATTGTCAAAAACGAAGGAGAAGAGTGCCCATAAACTTTTATGAACCTCGAATGAATTTCTTTTGGCGTTAAACCTTTTCTTACAAAGAATTTTATAATCGTGAGTACTCAATTTTAACCATTTCAAGGGATACAGACAACACTTTTGCTTCAGACAGTTATATAAAGCAAACTACTTGATAGAATGACTTGCAATTTCACATGGTTGCTTATGACAGATGTACCAACGTAGGGGGAAAATATCTTGCTGATAGTGTTGCCATCTATGGTCGAGGCCAAGAACTTTTCAGACCATCTCGTAACGTGAGCAACAATTGCAGTTGATCACTGAATGAATTTGTGAATTGATTTGTTGCATAATTCCATGTGCTGGACCGTTTTACATTGTTGTAAAGCTTAAATAAAAGATTAAAGGTTTTATAATTGCAAGCCTATGTGGTGTAATTGGTAGAACGAATGCTTGGTTGAGATCATAACAATGGTTTCCCCCTTCCCAATATAACACAAAAGGCTGCGAGTTCGAATCTCGCGTAAGCATGGATGTTTGTAAAACCGAGCACCTGAACTTTGAATTATTAGTAAGTTCTAGAGTGCTGGTGTGTCTTTTTTTTTCCGTGAATTTTTTTAAACAATTAATATAGAAGACACAAGTCTTTTTTATATATTTTTAACAGAACAGCAGTATAATTAAAGAAAAATATAGAATCTTTTATCGACTTGTTTTATATAATAAGATTTTTATTTTTATATAAAAATTAAACTTTTAATATTTGTTTGCGAATTTATAAAGCATCTAATATCATTATTTCATCGATTCGTTTATTATTTTTTTTAATTTTAATATTGCTTTTTATTTTTTTTTTTCCATTCCACAATTAGTCGATCTTTGGTAGAAATGATTTTTTTTTTTATTAAGAAGCTCAGTTTTTAATCAGTTATATGTTATGCCTCTTATTAGCACGTTGTAGAAATACACTCGACCTCTAAAAGTAAAAACGTTTTTGTTTTTTTTTTCAAAAAAAAAAAAAATAATGTCTTGTTTAAAACACTTAATATGATATATTAATAAATAATTTATTTATTTTAATAATTATGCACATTTCAAAATTTTACTGTAATGAATCAGTTTGGCATTTATGTCACAAATGGTCTCAATAATATTAATGAAAACAAGAACACTCAAAGAGGTAGCAAGTCATTAGGTTTCTTTTTTTTTATCATTTAGTTTAGAGAATTGCTACAAGAGGGCGCTTGCAACAGTAGTATGCAATAGTAAGCCAAATGCAGAAACTTAATAATAGATTTCAATCTGGTAATAATTATGCTTGTTGTTGCTAAGCAACAACAGTAACTTAGCAACAATAAGGACAAATAAGTTATATTAGAAATTGGAAAAGAATTTCATCAGATTGAAATATTGGAGTGGTATATTTATAATGGTAAAGCATATGTTTATAATTCAAGATATTAAAAAGTGACAGTTGTCCAGTTACGACTACTAGCCTGAACTTTCATGTGTATTCATGTGAAATACAAACTTATACTGTGCAACCACAGATGCAAGACCCCTCGACACTTCTGCTCATGGCAGAAGAAGGCGAATCCATTCCGATAATAGGGTAATCAATCCGTATTGTAGGATGAGTGTTTATTATTATACGTCGGAAAATTAGCTTTTCTTTTATAAAAATTCTAGTTTTTAAAATAGTAACTATTTTGCTTGTACAACAGTTGGAAAATTTTATGCACAAAGCACGTGATTTCGCGTGTTGGTAACGAAATCACACATCGCCTTATTCCTTTCTACCCCCTTCAACATGAATTGACTTTTCTTGGCACATAGCCAGCCGAGGGTCTCGGATCTGTGGTTGGACTGTAAAAAGATACCATCACGATGAATTTAAGAAAATGCAGCTACCTAGTATTTTCATGTTTTTCAAGCACTGGCGTTATGATGTCAAATTTGTTATCAAGTGCAACAGGCGTACCTCTCACGTGATAGGCATTCCTTAATTTGTCAGAATCCGTAGATGATCTTTCTTCCCATCTAGGAGACCAAGAATCTTTATTAGGACTTTTCACCTGAAGACGAATTAGTCGATCTCATATGAAGATGGTAGGGTTTTCTCTTGGCAAATCAGATTTGTCAACCTGCAGAACAGTCAAACACAAAGATCCCCTAAAAATCTTTCGTGAGAAAGATCTTAAAAGTTTTTAACTTTTATATTTTTGTCGCAGATAAATCCCGTCTATTCTATAATTAATTTTCCAATAATTAAGAAATCTGGTTGACAGTACGATAGCGTTCTACCCACGTGATAAAAGTATAAATTCAAATAGTTCGAACTACGCGACAGGAACTTTTGGAACTATTCATATTTTAAATTATTGTTAAAATATGAAATAGCGAAAATATTCATATTTTTGCTATTCATATTTTATAGAAAAAATATTTATTAGCAAAAATATTTTTGCTGATAAATACCAACAAAAATATTTATCTAAATTAGACAATTTTATTTAAATATAAAAATAAAATAAAATAAACAAACATCAGAAATCGATTCTTGTTTGTCCAAAAACATACTAAATTCTGACAGCTTAATGGAAGAAGCACCAAACATTTTTACGCATTTCTTACGCGACAGGAACTTTTGGAACTATTCATATTTTAAATTATTGTTAAAATATGAAATAGCGAAAATATTCATATTTTTGCTATTCATATTTTATAGAAAAAATATTTATTAG
Source organism: Typopeltis vanoorti (assembly GCF_054136105.1). Lineage (NCBI taxonomy): Eukaryota > Metazoa > Arthropoda > Arachnida > Uropygi > Thelyphonidae > Typopeltis > Typopeltis vanoorti. Next base: position 25,686,501 of record NC_143558.1, on the reverse strand, counting down.
CAAAAATATTTTTGCTGATAAATACCAACAAAAATATTTATCTAAATTAGACAATTTTATTTAAATATAAAAATAAAATAAAATAAACAAACATCAGAAATCGATTCTTGTTTGTCCAAAAGCATACTAAATTCTGACAGCTTAATGGAAGAAGCACCAAACATTTTTACGCATTTCTTATCGAACCAATAATAGAATTGTTCAATTCTAAACTAGCGACTCTCTGTTGGTAAATATGCAGTTCACAACGCGGTAGTTTACAACGTAGCGATGCGATTTCCTCTACATGGGATCTGGAATGTTTCACAAATGTGAATTTAAAATCAATTCCGACAACTAGGAATGCTACCTAACTTGACTGCAGAGGTCTGCTGTGTGTGATCGGTCACCATAGAAACAACAGTTGCACGAGCAAAACTCCGCCTGCACATCATTTCCAGGTCGTCTGCCATGGCAATTAAATTTTGTTTTAAAAAAATCGCCATTATGTCATGATATTCGTTTAATAATAATTAACGGATAATTAATCTAAAACTTGTCAAATGTTCTTGTTCTTTCCTTCTTTAAGTGCATTCTTTAAAAGCGAGTTCACAACCACTCATTAAATGGCTTTATTTTACCGTACATAAAGTCACTCTCCAAAACATAATCGTCTGCTGCGATTATTTTTAATTTCCGGTTATTTTTTTTTAACTTTAACTTAGGCCTAATTTGCAGTAGTCGTCTGCCTCTTCTTTCAAATACTAAAACTCTTTTTTTTTTTTTTTTTGGATACTTTCTGTGGTCTCCATAGAAACAATTAGGAATGTTACGAGTTAAAGATATATTAGAATTTAATCGCATTTATTTATTTTTTTTATTTGTTGAAAATAAGGATGCTAAATGCATTCAATAAATATTATCTTCCCTATTTTTAAAATATTTTTATGTGGTTCCCACCAAAAAAAAAAAAAAAGATATCTTGAAAACCTAGTACATTCGTATCGTGGAGGACTGATGATTTTTTTTTTATTATTTTATTAAGTTTTATACATTTATTTATTTATTTTTTATGTAGTTATTTAAGGACTACCTATATACATTGATAGATGCGAACTTTTTTTCTTTTTTTTTAAGACACTTCCATTTGGTAAGATCTGCACTTGAAAAACAAAATCTCGTGATAAGGCCTTGAAAAATATTCTAAAGCCAGAACAGCGGCATAAATTAAAATTATAAAACAAATTATACTTACCGGAAAGTTAAAAGTTAGTAGATTCTTAACAAAAGTAAATGAAATGAATTCTTTGGATACTTTTCATGGCTTTCTGTATTTTTTTTATGTTAATTATACACATACACTTTGGTGCTTTACTTATACTGATTGGTTTTTATTGTCTTCCACTAGCGAGCTTAGATAATAAGATTAACATAAGAGCCCTGGAAGCATAAATAGTTATTATGCTTCCAGTGCATTATTATGTATATAAACTCCAAGTAAATATTGCGCATGCGTTTCATCAACTACTTCATTTAGTTGAAATAATAAACAACAAAATTCGTTCATTTTGTATGAATTTATGCATCGTCTGCTTTGATTTTCTGCATTCTCGCGCAATCTCGAATCGCGCGCAATCTCAGTAAATTGCGCAATTTAAAATATAAAACTGTTGTCCTAAATGTGGTTTCTCGAGCCACTTTTTTTTTTTTTTTTGTTAATATTGATATCGGCTCTGCTTTCACTTTAGAGTCAAACAGTTTTATTCGTATTTATGTCCATTCACTGGAAAATCACTACAATTTTTTATACGTGTATTAGATTATTCTTAGTTCGTTTGCCAACTTAATCGCATGAAACAAAATTGCTTGTAAGAAAATATTGGGATGCAAAGTCTGTCGATCTTTTTCCAGTTACCTGAGCACAGTTCTTTGCATTCATAATCAATGAAAGGTTGTTTTTGTGGCATTCAATATCCGACTGCTTTCTCCACGCGCATCTGAAAATCCTATTCTGTTTTTATTAGTAACTGAAGTCAAGAAATAAAACTATTGTATTATCTGATCGAACGACTTCGTTTTCTGTCGTAAACTATTCGGCACTCGGTGAACTAGAAAAGGTTTGCATTAAGAAGATATTTCGCTTACGAAAAGAGAATATGAAACGTTTCACAAGATCGTGTGATTTACTAGTAAAATTGTTTATTTTAATTTTAAATATTTCTTACTGTATCGAAAAACTGTTGATTAGTATTTGACGCACTTTAAGTCTCACGTAAGAGAAAAATGGAAATTTACAGTAGCCCAAATGTGATGGTCTGTCTTTTATGTTTGCTTTTAATGTCTCGTGCAATCAATAAAGAAGAACACGTAACGTTTTTATGAGTTTCTTAGTATAGTCAGTAAATTCTTTTTCCCTGCATCTGTTTTTTTTTTTTTCCTTCAAGCTAATAAATTTCCGTATATATGGCGGCCATTTAGGAAGTTGCTGTCTTCAGCAATTATTTATACGCCAGAAAGTCTCAAAAAATTCTAACTAGTTGAAGGAATATGGACATTACTTGGAGACATTACTGACGAAGGATTTATTATTATTAAAAAAAAAAATAGAATGAAACACATTATTTCCTGTACGCTAAATCATTGTTGATCTGACATTCAAGAAATATGTGTTTATGTCTGTGATATTATCGCTCTAATAAACTGAAATTGTATTCTCAGTTTTAATTATTATTATTTTTTTACATTTAAAACAATAGTACGATTCGAAAAAAAGCTATACAAATATTGCGTAATCTTAAACGTATATATTGCTGTTATAACAATACTGAAATAATTATTTATTTATTATGGTAAAATTATTATGATTTATTGTTATGATAAAATAAAAATAATATAATAAAATTTATTGAAATTATAATATATTTTCTATTTCTTTTTAAAAATAATCTATCATTTTTAAGTTCTTAAGAATATCTTAAAATATATTAATACACCAATTATTTACAACAAGAAATAAAATATAATAAATTTACTTAACGAATACGTATTTATTGGGGTGTGAAGAAAAAAGTCCTTTTTAGGACTTCAAGGGTAGCAAATGGCAATGCTGTAGCCAATGAAGTTTTAACTGAGGCTCGGCTATATTGCCGTTACCCAGCCATGACTAGAGCTTTTTAGCCAATAACACTCCATCCACACAGATTTACTTCATTCTGATGACGGGATAAAGAGTCAAGGACTCAGTCCATCGCCCAGTTCTTATATAAGAACGTATATTTATTGGGTGGAACAATCGACCGTGAGATGCGGTGATTGATTCATTCAATCCAATACCCTTGGAGGGTAATGGATGGCAATGCTGTAGCCAATGAAGTTCTAATTGAGGCTCGGCTATTGCTGTTACCCTCCTGCCATGATCAGAGCTTTATTATTTAATTGCTTAATAACATCTTATCCCTACACTGTCCTCTACAGATAACGGGGAATATGAAAAGCATTCTTGCTTCGCCCCTTTAAGCCAGTCCTTATAAGGACGTATATAAGGACGTATTTATTGAGGAGAGGATTGATTTTCAATCCAATACCCTTGGAGGGTAATGGATAGCAATGCTGTAGCCAATGAAGTTCTAACTGAGGCTCGGCTATTGCTGTTTAGTGCCATGATCAGAGCTTTAATTAATAGCTCAATAACACCTTATCCCTACACTGTCCTCTACAGATAACGGGGAATATGAAAAGCATTCTTGTTTCGCCCCTTTAAGCCAGTCCTTATAAGGATAAGGACGTATTTATTGACAGGTTTAGATCGACCGTGAGATGCGGTGATTAATAACGTTGACTGGTTTAGACCGACTGTGAGATGCGGTGATTAATGATTAATAAAATAATACCTTTGGAGGGTAATGAATGGCAATGCTGAAGCAAATGAAGTCTTAACTGAGGCTCGGCTATTGCTGTTACCATCCTGCCATGATCAGAGCTTTAATAGCTCAATAACAACTTATCCCTACACTGTCCTCTACAGATAACGGGGAAGATGAAAAGCATTTTTGCTTCGCCCCTTTAAGCCATCCTTATAAGGACTATATATATATATATATATATATATTTATTTATTTATTTATTTATTTATTGAGTGGGAGTAATGGATCTCACTTTACTTTATGGACCGATCATATTGGTCCAGTGCCCAATATCAGTAAAAAGGAAGAGATTGATACAGCAATATATAACTTATTCACAAATTACTGAATTAACTACAAATTCAGAAAGCAATAGAATCCGTCAGACAATACACTGTCTTCCACCCAACCAACCGTATCCCTGAAAAAATCATGAAGCTAATCAGAGCAAAAAATAGAGCCAGAAAGAGATACCACAATACCAGAGCCTCACAAGATAAAACAGTATTGAACAATCTAAACAGGCAGATCCGGGAAGCTCTTCAAAAACACAGAAACCATCAATGGTAAACCAAATTGGCTAACATCAATACTGAAGATCATTCTGTGTGGAAATTCTTAAGAGCAATCCGCACCAAAAAGCAACTCATACCCCCTATACAAACCAAGAAAGAGACATTTCACAAAGATGAAGAGAAAGCCGATGCACTAGTAGATAACCTAGAATCTCAGTGCAACCCATCGTATACAAATTTAAATATCAACCTTACGTACAAGATACATCGTCATGTTAGGACAACCTTAAGACAGAACGCTGTTAACTCCGAACATAACACTCCTACAAATCCGGTAGAAATGATAAATATTATCTCCCATCTAAACAGTAAAAAAAGCTCCAGGACCGGATGGCATAACTAACAGAATAGTAAAACTACTTCCAAGTAAGGCCATAGTCCATCTCGTCAACATTACAAATGCCATCTTTAGATTCCAGCATTTCCCTACTACATGGAAAATAGCCACCATCATGCCACTGAAAAAGCCAGGAAAAATCCTCACCTTTCCGAAAGCTACAGACCCATAAGCCTATTATGCAGCCTCGGAAAGGTGACAGAGAAAGTGATCCTCTCAAGATTTCAAGCAGAAACAGATAAGTTAGGAATTTTGCCTAATGAACAGTTCGACTTCCGTAAGGCCCACAGTACAGCTCAACAAGTGCACCGGCTGGTAGATAACGTTGGTAGAAATCCTAAAGGTTTTAACTGGAAACTCAACACAGCTGCCATCCCTCTGAACCCAAGAACAACATTCACTGCATTATATGCAGATGATACTGCACCGATGGCAAGATCACTCAGCCCAAAACTGGCAACTAAAAGACTACAAAATAGCATACACACTTTAGAAAAGTGGATGGCAGACTGGAGGATCCAAGTTAACCCCCAGAAAAGCGCTCAGCTTTATTGTTTACTAGAAAGAAAATCCATACCATGGAGGATATTTATTTATTGGGAGTAAAGATTCCATGGCAGACTGAAGTTAAATATCTTGGAGTGATTCTTGATAGTAAACTCCTATTCAGCAAACATATTAGTTACATTACCTCAAAGACATCCAACGTCTTAGCACAGCTCTACCTTACGACAACAGACAAAGTAAACTGGACACGCAAACAAAATTAACAATTTACAAGATGTTAATTCGACCGATTATCACTTACGCATCCCCAGCGTGGAGCCACACCGCAAATTCAAACATTCTAAAACTTCAGAGATTACAGAATAAGTGCATGAGGATGATTCTGGATGCCCCTTGGTTTATAAGAAACACCCATATCCATAGAGAAGTTAATATCCCTTATATCTCTTCCCTTCTCCTAAATCTAGCCGAGAAGTTCTTTACCAAGACAAGTAACCATCCAAACCCGTTAATCAAGGAAGCCTCGCAATATAGTGAAGCAGAAATTAACAAATATAAAATACCAAAGTCTATCTTACATTCAGCCGAACATAACTAACTTCACTGCCCTCAATGGGCTAGCATATAGCTCACAAACACTCCATTCAAAGTTCTTTCATTACAAGACGAAGGGGAATATGAGAGCAATTTTGCTTCACACCCATCTACCCAGAAATGTTATAATTATTAAGAGTGAATTTGCAGGGACCGTGAGATGGGGTGATTAATACTCTTGGAGGGTAATGGATGGCAATGCTGTAACTAATGAAGTTCTAACTGAGGCTCGATTATTGCTGTTACCCTCCTGCCATGATCAGAGCTTTAATAGCTCAATAACACCTTATCCCTACACTGTCCTCTACAGATAACGGGGAAGATGAAAAGCATTCTTGCTTCGCCCTTTTAAGCCAGTCCTTATAAGGACTATAAGGAGAGTGAATTTCTGATGAGTCGGTGAGAATTCTGGATTAAATTGTGGCTCAAGGCTAAAGGAGAAAATCAAGCTATTTAAAGGTAAGCTTTCTCTGTTTGGTGACTATGGGATCTCTTTTTGCTAGATCATCGATTTCACATTTAGGTTCTAGGACCAGCCTTTTAAACTTTAAGTTTTGATAATTCATAGACATAGACGTGAAAAATCTGATAGATGAGACAAAGTTTGAGAACGTTTATTGGGAATTTATACGCTTGGGTGAGGTTCTTAGTAGGTGGCCAGGAAAAGTAAAACTCTATGACACGTTTCCCTCCAAAATTGTCACATATAACAGTCTGGATAACGTGACAGTAATAGACAGCGAAGCTCGCGTCAGTCACTAGATCCTGAGGATGCGCAAATACCCCAAAACTATATCCACCATATATTGGATCCAGCTGACGCAGAGGAAGAATTCCCAACTGTTAAAACCAAATAAATGAAAATTTTCGTTACTGGAGAATCACCCAAAACAGTAGAAATGGAGACCGATATTAATACAAACTCAAAAGAAGGAATACCCTCAGTCATCCCAAGGGATAAAAATCATTGAACATCAGTTGTTACTTCACTCCGAACTCTAGAATTATCGTTTACGAAAGTCACTAATACAGAAGAAGGAATTCGCATCCAGCCAAAAACTTCCACCGATTACAGACAACTAACAAAATTTCTGGATAATAGCAACCTTCCCTACCACACATTTGCACTCAATAGTGAAAAGAACCTTAAAGTTGTGCTCAGAGGGGTAACGGAATCTATTACAACGGATGAAGTGCAAGAAGATCTCCAAAGGCTTCAGTCCTATAAAATCAGTCGAATGCGAAGAGCTGATAAAACTCCATATCCTCTAATATTGATAGAGATAAGTAAAGGCCAGAAACACATCTACGATCTTCAGACTGTTTGTGATTTAGTCATAAAACCTGAATCGCTAAAACATAAACAACAACGCAATGTCATCGCTGTCAAAAGTTTGGCCACTCACAACGCTGCTGCAAAGCAGATTACCGATGTGTTAAATGTGGTGGGAAACAAGCAACCGATGAATGCCAAAAACCCCGCACAAAACCACCAAAGTGTGCAAATTGAGGAGGCCCCCACCCCGCAAACTATAGGGCTGCATAACATTTCCTAAAAACCAAAAGAACTACAAACCAACAAACCTATACAAGAACGCACATCCTCCCATCAAACCATAACTAACGGAAGGACGTATGCTGAAGTTACATGACCGATCTACCTAAAAGATCCAAAACCAAAATTGTCACAGCCAACCAAGAAACCTATCCTACAGAACATAGCAAGCCACATAGGAGAAATGTTTGCTGAACTCCGGCAAACCAACCCAACTCAAGAAGCTAAGGATATCATCTTAAGACACAATCAATCACTGCTTGTTGAAATCTTTAATGAATAAGACAAATAGAAGACCTAAATCATTACAGATTGTCAGTTGGAACGCAAATGGACTATCAAATAAACTGCAGGAACTACAGGAGTTCGCAGAGAAACCCAAGCAGATATCATCCTTATCACACCTTCGTTCAAGTGACAAGGTCAGAATTAACAGTTATAGCACTTACCGTACAGACAGATCCTATGCAAGAGGAGGAGGCACTGCCATCTTTGTCAAAATAAACATAAAGCATAATACAATAGCCGAACCCCAAACAGAACACATGGAAACCACAGGAATAGAAATACATATGGAAAACACAAGCAGTATCAGGATATTCGCAGCCTACAACCTCCAAATAAAAAAGTCCTAGATTCAGATCTGGATGAAATACTAAACGCGGGTAAAGCAGTAATCGTAGCTCGTGACTTTAATGCCAAACATTCCACATGGAACTGCAGAAACTCAAATATCGACGACAGACTACTGAATTCATATACCATTACAAGAAACATGACAGTAATAGGACCCACAGAACCCACACACTACGGACCAACCGGTCGTCCAGATGTACTTGATATAGCAATACTAAAAATCATCACGCACAGCTATCAAATAGAAGCAGTTAACGACTTAAGTTCTGATCACAACCCCATCTTTTTGCAATTAGGAACCATTAAAGATTTAACGGAAAACACCACCACCTTTATAAATTGGAAATAACTTCCCTCAGCCCTCCAGAAAATCCTTGGACTAGTGCCACATATAACAACCTCCGAAGATATAGAAAAAGCATTGATATTCGCAGAATTTGAAAAACCATTTCAAAACAGAATTTGAAACCTTTAAAAAACAATTACTAACAGCAATATTACAGGTAACAAATATAACCAAGCGTTCACCACCAAATAAACTCCCAGAGTACATAAAGTGTCTTATCCGTGAGAAAAACAGATTAAGAAGACAATACCACAGAACAATGGATCCCGCAGATGAGCAGGCAGTTAACAGAGCATCAAACCAGGTTCGGTATGCTCTAAAGGACCACCGAAACCAACTTTGGAATAACAAAATGCATCACCTAAACACAGAGGATCAGTCATTGTGGAGAATGATCAGATCACTTCGTTCGAAGAGTTACGCACTTCCTCCAATTCAAGGTGAATATAGAGTCGCATACAATGATGAAGAAAAAGCAGAAGCATTTGCAGACAGTTTAGAAAGACAATGCAGCCCTAATTATACCAATATAGATATAAATTTCTTAAGACAAATCCAAACACAAGTACGTAAAATTACTCAAAACGCCTCATTCCAAACCAATGTCACCAACAGAAATATATGAGATCATAAGAAAACTAAACAACAAAAAGGCTCCGGATGGAATAACGAACAAAGCACTCTAACTACTCCCCCCCCCCCGTGAAGGGGTTATGCACCTGGTAACTATCACTAATTCCATCCTTCGGCTAAATTATTTTCCAGAGCGATAGAAGCTTTCGGGTGTCTTCCTAATTCCAAACGCTGGGGAAAATACACAATTTCTTCATAATTATAGACCGATCAGCCTTCTTTCATGTGTAGGCAAGATAGCCGAACTCACGATACTCACGTGGATTCAAGAGGCAAGAGATAACAACCACGTCATACAAGACGAGCAATTCGGCTTTAGGAAATATCACTCCACAACGCTTCAAATTTACATCACACAAGGATTCGAATGGCACCAACATTCTGGCGCTGTCTTCCTGGACATAACACGAGCATTTGACAGAGTGTGGCATCACGGATTAATTTTTAAACTACACAAAGTTGGAATCCCATTATCACTAGTTCTACTTATCAGGTCAGATCTGCATAACAAAAAATTTTAAATAAAACTCAATGGAATCAGATCCACAGAGAAGAGAGTCACGGCTGGAGTCCCTCAAGGCTCTCTGCTGTCCCCCCCTACTCTTCTCCACATATATAACAGATCTTCCCAAGTGGTCCCCATCCATCACCGCTCTTTATGCCGACGACACAATTATCGAGAATCAGTTCAAAAAATGGCGTATCGCAATCAATCCAGGAAAAAGCTGTGCAGTACTTTTCACCAGACGTAAGGCAGAACCCAACACAAGCATATAAATGTTTGGAAAAGTCATCCCTTGGCACAACTTTACCAGTATCTAGGAGTTCATCTGGATAAGCGCCTAAATTTCAAGACACACATCAATAGTGTCTCCACCAAAGCAAGTCAGACTATTGCACAACTATATCCACTTTTGAATAGGAACAGCTTCCTAAACATAAACAACAAAATTCCTCTCTACAAATCAGTGATAAGACCTCAGATAACTTACGCCTCACCAACTTGGGGATACACATCTGAACAGAACATCCTCAGATTGCAAACGATCCAGAATGAATGCCATTTAATGTTCATCAGAAACGTCCAGTTACACCAAGAGCCAACCTTCCAGATATAAGACCTACATGATAGGCATTGCAGAAAAATTCTTCACAATCACAAATAATCACCTAAATCAACTAATTCGACAGGCAACTGACTACAAACCCTCAGATCGTTTCAAATTTAAAAAAAAAAAAAAAAAAACGAAATTCGCCATCGCTAGAGAAAGGTAATACAGCTTACAGTACTCACAACGAGCAGGTAAATTACTCACAATAATCCCCACACACACTCAAGCTGAAATAAGATGAAGGATGAAGAGTCAAGGACTCGGTCCATCTCCCAAAGAAGTTCCAAGTTCCAAGAGTGAATTTCTGTTTCGAAAATAAATAAATATAATATTATTTAATGATAATTTTATTTTATTAAATGATCGTTTGTTTCGGTTTTTAAAAGATAAAATTTAATTTAATAATTTTCTGTCTGTTTAAAAAAATTAAAATAAATAAATCTAATGTATTTTGATTCCCAAGGGAAGCAAAAAAAATTTAATTTAAGAATGGTAAGCGGAACACTTTTAATCCTGAATTTTGAAAATCTTTGGTAGCCACTCACCAATTATAGTGTCATCAGTAATTAATAGTAGCAATAGTTCGTAATCGTAAGTGTTATTATTGTCTGAAATAGGTTTTTAGTCCAAGATCGATAACTTAATGTGTAATCTTTTCTCCTTACTGTTAAACAAATAAAATTCATAAGATACCCTTGTGCTACCAAATTTGAATTGTTTTAAATAAGTGTGTATTACTAATTCAACAATAAAATTTTAAGCGACTAACTTCGACGCAACTAGACCAATACGTGAAGATTGCTCATCACGACAAAAAAAAAAAAAAAAAAAAAAAAAAAAAACCAGTAAAATTCCTTAATAACATACAGTCCATTATTTATCGTTTATAAATATAAATCCATTCGACACTTCAGAGATTCAATATTACTAATCGATAGACAATGGCTACCATTTCTTAGTATTTTTCTTATACAGAGCAACTTTATTAACAAAGGTGGATTAAGTCTATACGAAGGATATTATAGATCCATTCATATTTTATAGCCAAATGTAAAAAGAAACTTAAAATGTTTCGAAAATTTACAAGAGAGCTTATGAGAATAAAACTTTCTGTATTCCAGTTACCTTGGTTTGCAAGCTTTCTAGTACGTTCGCCTTTTAAGCACTAATACAAGGCTTACATACGGGCTCCTGAACAGAGCTTGTCTTTTAGGTGGTACATATCAAGGCAACTACGAAACCGAAGACTATATTATCAAAAGCTCTCCGGTAAATTTCCGAAACGCTTTAAGTTTGTTTTTACATTTGGCTATAAAATATGAGTGGATCTATAATATCCTTCATTTCAGTATCTTACTTATGCCAAATTATGAAGTAATAATAATAATTACATTAGTGCTTCATCTGCGTATTAATATGATCATTCAAAGACCAATTGCTTTGTACAGTTTGTTTCACTATATCAAGTGTGCTTCTGGAGTTGTTTTTCTGTTCTTCTATACAAGGACTTGGAGATCTAGCTATGATTATGACAAGCGATGACGAAACTGTCAATCGATATCCACAGAGTACTTCATATCTGTGTAGGAAGCAAACTTTCATTAATCACTAGTCCACACATTCTGTCTAGAATCTTTTCTTGGCGAAAAACAGCATTTCTGAGTTAAACAAGCAGACGAATATAACAATACATGTTACAATTCATTATTGTTTTTATTACTGATATTCCTTAACGCTATAATAATATCGTTATATTATTATATTAAAATAATATAGGGTGAAATGTATGAAGGAGGGGAAAAGAACGACCTTTTTTTTAGCGCTGATCAGTTGTTTTAATACTAGTTATTTGTGTGTTAATTTCGTGTGTTCTCTGGCTGGTTTATCGGTTTTGCAGAAATAAATTCCGTGTGATGATACAGCGTTTCCCTTTTTACGGGAGTTCACGGTACCATCTAGTCCTCCCCCCCCCCCAAAAAAAAAATGTTATCCGGGCTCCGGAACTGGCATAGGCTGACGAATCAGAGTCTTTCTTCTGGTAGCCTAGCACTATGGGTATATTTTCAGATGGCTACGCGGGGATTTCTAAATATATTATTGTTTTACATTTATTTAAATCATTTCAATTTCATATTTTTTAGAACTGAAATCATTTAAATCAAGAAGTAAAATATAAAATAAGGATCTGTTGTCCAAGCTCTTTTAATTTTCAGGTGAATAGAATTATTTCTAAACAATAATAATTATAAATCATAATAGAACTGGTTACAGACAATACAGACAACTGGTTACAATTATTATAATAATAATTATTTATTATAATAAATAATATAATTTCATTCTTCTATAGAAACACATTTTATGACTTTGAAAAACGTTTGAAGAGAACGGTAATTTGTGATCACTCATCTCATTCTAATACTTTAAAAACTCGTCAATTCCTTCAATACGTAAATGATGCATTAATAATAAATATTTGTTTTGCTAATACCTATCTACTTTTGTGTTCATTTCCTTAAGACTTAAAATTTGAAAGGTTAAGTAACGCTATTAATATCTGTAATTTAAAGGTCATGTCTGGTTCGAATTGCAGATTAATACTAAGAACTTAATCCTACTCGTCTACGGAATTCTAAATGTTAAGCTATAATTAAACCTGTTTCTCTCATCATCCTTATAGATATTTAAATATTTTCATATATTTGAAACAGTTAAAACTAATTTATAATTAATTTATGAGTGCATTTTGTGCTCCGAGGCTTTCGCTGATGAATGATTATAGTAGCAATGACTTTCATATGCAAATATCTTTCTAAGCGTTTAATGGTAACTTCAGACTGTATTCTTGGCAAAATGCCAGAAATGTGCATCATGAAGTTCCAACTGGAAATATTGCGGTTTTATTTTATTTTATTTTTTATTATTGTTATTATTTTTGTGAAGTTATCAGTTCAGCGGATGTCCGCTAAGTGTTATTAATTTGAAAAAAAAAAAAAAAAAAAAAAAAAAAAAAAAAAAACACGTCCAAGCGAATTTTGCCATTAGCGAGAAATGCAGATCAGAATCCCCCCCCTCCCAAACAAACAACGTAATTTGTTTCTTGATGCTGCTATTATAACAATATATAGATGGCGCTTTAATTAAGAATACTACAAATGTGTTCGTGGCGTTAAATTTGCTTCCAAAGGCAGACAAATGTTCATTTATTTCAGCTTGTTTCGGCTTCAACTTTTATATTGTATCATTATAGTGAATTACAATTATAAAATTATAGTGAATTATTATTTATTGCTTTTAATAATAACATTGATCAGATAATAATCCACGTCTGCTTATTCATAAATACAATCGCTTGCTTTGAGCGCGTATCCTATTTAATATCTTTTCTATGGGTGGCGTCGTGTGAGTTCAATACTTGACTTACAAATAAATATCTGTTGCTAATAGGAGGTGTCCATTTTCACTTCGATTCAAATCGAAGGAAAAAAATACAATGAAAATTATAGCATTCATGCAACAGTTTATTCAGATACATTCTGTAGTCTAAAATATTTCTGTTTGTGAGATATAAAACCATTATCATTTTCTAAGCTAATTACGTACATGAAAAATTGAATTCCGATTCGTTTAGATTCTCTGTCATATTTTTACGTCTTGAAATACTGATGCCCAATAGGGCTTTCTGGAGATCCAGAATTCGGTTGGAATTTTGTTTACATAATGCACTGTTGGTCTGCAAAATCTCATCCCCCCGCCCGAACAACTTTTCGTTATTATTCATTTTCAAAATTACTATCCACAATTATTTAAATTTAATTCCTATAAAGGCTGTCATCCGAAGGAAATTTTATAACTGTAGAAAATGCTTCGAAATTTGTACGAGTCTGCCTCCGACTAGATCTCATCGTAGAATGATTGCTATATTTCAGTTTTCGAAATAAATATAAGCCTCCGTAGCTCAGTCAGTATAGATGACGTCCTTCGGTCGAAAAGACTTGGGTTCCCGTCAGTGATGCGAGGAACCTTTATATGGTCTCTTCCGAATAAAGGTGAGTTAGCCGGTGTTCTATGGAGGTAGGGATTTTTTTTTTTTTCACTCAGAAACTCGGGCTTTTCGTTTTCCCCAGAACAGGCAAACCAGCCCGTGAATACACGCATCTACAAACATATTGGACACTAGGCTAACTTCCTTATCCTCGATACGGTAGCAGTTAAATGTAGAAAAATCCTCGGAATTAATTCCCCTGTACTGTACTACCAAAAAAACATATCAATATAAATATATACGTCCTTATAAGGACTGGCTTAAAGGGGCGAAGCAGAATGCTTTTCATCTTCCCCGTTATCTGTAGAGGACAGTGTAGGGATAAGGTGTTATTGAGCTATTAAAGCTCTGATCATGGCAGGAGGGTAACTGCAATAGCCAAGCCTCAGTTAGAACTTCATTGGCTACAGCATTGCCATCCACTACCCTCCAAGGGTATTGGATTGAATGAATCAATCACCGCATCTCACGGTCGATTGATTCAATCATGGCCAAATATATACGTTGACCATTGACCATTGACGTTACTGACAGGATGGGTGAAGCACAAGTGCTTTTCTTATTCCCCTTTATAGGTAATGAGAGTTATTTGGGAATGGGAGATTTGTAAGCAATTAAGCTCGCCCTCTGAGGGCAGTAGTGTTAGCTATGATCGGTTGAGAGAAGAATAGCCTTCGGTCTTTTGTGTTTGTAGTAATCAGTCTCATTGTAATTGACAGCTTGCACGATTAGTGGGTTTGAATGTGAACTTGACTTCACGAAGAATTTTTCTGCAAGATCACGAAGAAGGGAGGAGATGTATGGAGTGCCGGTTTCTCGGTGAATTTGTGAATTTCTGATGAACCACGGTGCATCCAGGATCATTCTAAGGCATTTGTTTTGGATTCTCTGTAATTTTGAAATGTTTGATCTTGAAGTGTGACTCCATGCTGGTGAGGCGTAGGTAATGACTGGACGTATTACCATCCGGTAAAGAAGCAATTTATTATGTAGGTTCAATTTGCTCTTGCGGTTGATCAATGGGTACAGCTGAGCTATGACTTTAGAAGATTTGGAGCAAATGAGATTGATGTGTTTGTTGAAAAGGAGTTTCTTGTCCATCAATACCCCAAGATATTTGGTCTCTGAATGCCATGGGATCTTTTGACCAGAGAGCAGGATGTCTTCTTTGTTGCAGATCTTTCTTCTTGAAAACATCATGGCTGAGCTTTTGAGGGGGTTTACTTGAATCCTCCAGTTGGTGAACCAGTTTGCTAGCTCATTGATATTTCCTTGGAATCTAGTGATTGCTAGGCGAGGGCTGAGTGATCTAGCTAGAATAGCGGTGTCGTCGGCATAAAGGGCTGTAGTAGTTGTTCTTGGATTGAGAGGAATATCTGCCATGTAAGTTGTGAAAAGTATTGGGGCCAGAAGAGAACCTTGAGGTACTCCCGCTAGAATTTTGCGCCTTGAAGAAACAATTCCGTTGAGTTTTACTTGCATGTATCTTTCATTGATATATGAATATATGAGTTTCACAAGTTTAATTGGGATATTGTTTTCAATTAGTTTGAAGATAAGGCCTTGATGCCGGACCTTATCAAAGGCCTTGGCAACATCCAAACACACAGCAGCAGTGTGAAGGTGCCAGTTAAAACCATGAGTGATATGTTCTGTTAGTCGGTGAATTTGTTGCACCGTGTTGTGAGCTTTGAGAAACCCAAATTGCTCATTTGGGATTATTTTCTGTTTGTCCACTGCTGATTGTAGTCTTGATAGGATGACCTTTTCTATTACTTTGCCAAGACAGGAAAGAAGACTGATGGGCCTGTAGCTTTGGGGAAGTTGTGGGTTATTACCAGGTTTTTTCAGAGGTATAACGTCCGCGATTTTCCAATCAGAGGGAAAGTATTGAAATCTTAAAATGGAATTGGTAATATTAACTAGATGAATTATGGCTTTCCGTGGGAGTAGCTTTATTATTCTATTGGTAATGCCGTCAGGGCCGGGGGGCTTTTTCATTCTTCAGATGGGAAGTGATATTTATTATTTCTGTTGGAGATGTGGGGGTGATGGTTTCTGAATCATCCTTAGGCTGACTTAGTGCATATCTAACTTTACGATGAACTTTGTAAATAAGATTGATATTTAAGTTTGCATAAGATGGGCTGCATTGATTTTCCAGATTGTCAATTAGGGCTTCTACTTTTTCTTCATCTGTGTGTGTGCAACTCCAAGATTGGTCTTTAAAGGGGGAAGTGGTTGTCTTTTGGTACAAAGAGAATTTACAAACTTCCACATGGAGTTATCTTCTGGGTTGATTTCCTTCAGTTTGGTTTCCCATTTGGAGTTCCTGTGGACCTGGAGGGCTTCTCGAACCTGTCTGTTCAAAGTGTTTAAGGTTGCTTTGTCCTGCGGGGCTCTGGTGTTGTGATATCGCTTTCTGGCCTTGTTTTTGGCTCTAATCTGGTCCATTATCTCTTCTGGGATTCAGTTAGGAGCGTGAAAGACAGTGGTTTGAGTGACACGTTCTTAAGTTCTTAAAAGAACTGGGCGAAGGACTGAGTCCTTGACTCTTTATCCCGTCATCTGAATGAAGAAAATCTGTGTGGATGAGATATTATTGAGCTAAACGCTCTCGTCATGGCTGGGTAACGGCAATAGCCGAAACTCAGTTAAAACTTCATTGGCTGCATCATTGCCATTTGTTACCCTGGAAGTCCTAAAAACCCCTTGAGTGACACGTTTTCGAGAGCTATCAATTTAAACAAATACTATTATAGAAAATAAATGGTGTCTGAGAAAATTTCTTTTTATTTAAAATAATTTTAAAAAAATATATTTTTTGCTTATTATATTTTACTTAATATATTAATATGTAAAGTTTTATTTATAAATATTAGCAATGGATTTAAACACTTATATGTTGGTTATTCTACACTAGTCAATCACAGAATATATTAATTGATCATTCTGGACTTATTTTCGACATGCATTTGTAATGAATTCCGATGATTTTTCGATTTGTTTAGTATTTGTTTAGTAGCAGGTGTTGCTGTAGTTGAAAGTCACTATTCTTAAAAATAGATAAATTATATGGGAAATTTAAACTAAACTAATCTCAATAAACGCATTTTTTTAAAACTAACATGCAGAGGCGAAAATTATATTTAATTGTGTAAAACAGTTCAATAAAAATGTATTAATTTTTAAAAAAAATAATTTATAGTAAAAGAAGTATTTTATTTTATTTTTGGAAGGGTTTTGTGTTTCTTTCTTTACGCTATTGAAATGGATAAACATAAATTACAAAATAGGACAAAAATAAGCTACTATAATAGTTTTATCAGTTATTTTATCATTAGTTAAATAAATGAATGTTCAAAAAAATTTTTTTTCTGAATATGAGGACTGGAATTTCGTTCGAATAACATGTATTGTTCGCCCACCTATTAGAGATCCTTCGACACTTCTGCGCATGTCAGAAAAAGGAGAATCCATTCCGATAATAGGGTAATCAGTCCGTATTGTGGGATGAGTTGTTTATTATTACCGGTCGGAAAATTAACTTCTCTTTTATGATTATTGTAGTTAACTATGTTGCTTGCAAAACAGTTGGAAAATTTTACCTATAAAGCACGTGATTTCGCGTGTTGGCGACCAATTCGTACATCCTTCATTTCTTTCTCCCCTTCAGCATGAATCGACTATTCTTGGCAAGACGCTAAACAGAGACCTACAAACGGTGGTCGAACTATATCAAAGCGAAACGATAGTTTTGCGAATGAAGCTAGAAATGGGGTCATTTACACTTAAATAACTTTTGGGCACGATGGATCTGCACCAAGTCACCTATAATTTTAATCTTTTTCCATGTCATTTTCTTGCTATCCCGGAATCAGACGTGTTTGCTAACCTTTCCTCTCCTATTCTGTTTAAGTGGTCCATACTACCTTAGATTAGCTCTACTTACACTTTCTTGAACTCTAACAGTGTCAAGATTCTTCATAATATCTTCATTTGTTCTAAGATTCTGCCGTTGATGCTATCTGTTCACTTCCTTATTTTATTTTATTTTTTTTTTTAAATTCTCACATATGTATTCTCCAGACTATGATCAACTATTTCATTTCTAAGCCGGTTCTGAGATCCATACGTTAAAATTAATTTGAACACTGTCTTGCATACTCCCAGTTTATTATATTATATAGTAGAGTACCAGTATATTATCCAAAGGCATTCCATAATTTCTTTCTTATTCGAAAGAAATTAATTCTATTTGCTCCTCCCCCCCCCCAAAAAAATAAAAATAAAAATAATATTTAATGATGATAATTCCAAATAGGAAATAACCCTGAGTGAGTCAAAATTGTTTGGAAAGCAAATAACTAGCGAAGCTGATTACATTTATGAGTTGAAAACAGTCAGAACTAGGAAACTCTTCCAAAGAAATTATAAGGAAATGGGGATTTTAGTATGTGCTAATCCAGTTTATAAACTCCTATTTATTAAATTAGGAAGTATAAAAACATTACAAAACTTTTCTTATAGGTTATATGGAGCTCTATCTAAACGTTTGTAGATGGATTCATTATTATTATTATTATTATTATTATTATTATAGTCATAAAGGTCGAGGTAACTTGTTTAGTTTTTTAAACTATGTTCAAAAATACTTTCAAATTTCTTTTTTAAGGCACTGAAGATGGCAGGATGGTGTTCCAAGACGCATTGTATCTTCTTTTTTATCTAGTTCAATGGTCTGCTGTCTAACTTTCGCAATAATTCTCTTTATATAACCTGATATGTCTGCTTCCACGGCACACTTGCGCCAACTAGTAAAAACTTGTAAAAAAAAACGTAGGAAAAAAAGTAGGAAAAAGAATGCATGGTGAGAGAACAACTAACTTGTCTTTATTTGAAAATTCTTTATATGTACGCCGTAAAATGAATTCTAATCTCTCATCATAGACGGTCTCTGTGCAAAAACACCAACAAGAAATCTAGGATACACAGTTTTAAAGTTAATAGTTGTTAATTGTCACTTGCTTCAAACCAAAATGCATTAAGTGTGTCTGAATCTATCCCGCCCCCCCAAAAGAAGTCAACGATGATGACTTTTTAATATTCATAAGACCCATTTGCAAAAGATTTGAAAATATCTCATGACCAATGACCAATTTTCTATTACTATTCGAGTTTAAAAAAAAAAAAAAAAAATAAAATAAAAAAAACATGTCAAATTTTATGCATCAGAAATGCAAAACTATTCTTGAAAGAAATTATAAAAAATAAATTGAGAGTATAAAAATCAAAAGTTCGGGAGATTACCTAAATGATTATTCATATGAAAGTGAAGTACTTCTCAATCACATCAAAAGAAGAAGTCAAATATACTCAAGTCGTTCACCACATAGAAGAAACGTATTGATTGACTGAAGGAACCAAAGTGCAATGGTTACAATTTGAAGAATTCTATTGATGTTTTATTCATATATTAATTGTATTATAGATCAAAGACATTCTGCTTTTTTTGGACAAATATCAGAGCCATGATCATTGGAATACAATGGATGATGTGGATATGTGTTAGCAAATAAACTCAGTAAGTGGAGAGCGAGTAATTATTATGGGTGACTTTAATTATGGGGATAGATACTGGAAGGAAGAAAGGCCATATGAGTAGATGGAGATACAGATTCTTAGGAACAATTACCTCACGAAGGATGCAGTGGAAGGAGGTCGCTAGACCTTGTGATTGCATCTGAGGATTTGTGTATATTTGAGTAATATAATTATGATAACGATATTGTGGCCGATTGGCTCGAGAGAGCGATCATGGGAAATGATTAAGTGATGATTGAAGGAATAAGTAGCTGGCTGTATACTGTATAAATGGATAAGTTACAACATTAAGCATGCAGAAGAGATTCATAGATAGAGGTGATCAGCAAGTCCACAAGCAGTAGAAAGCATAGGTCAGAAGAGTGACTGGTATGGCAAGGAAGGCAAAATCGGAGAATGAGACCCCGAAAGAGTTCTCTCAGTATGTGCCAACCAAAAGAAAAGATGACCACAGTAGAATAGTCTGAAGAATGCAGATGGTACGGAAGTGACTGACGTAGATGAACTAGTTGAATTACTGGGTGATCCTTTTAAAAGTGTGTATCATCAAGGTGATAACATTGCAGTAATAGACATGACAAGATCATGTTAATTAATGTGGAAGTAAGGATAGGAGTCGAGGTACATTATTACCTAATCTGGATGTGAATTCATCTATGGGTTTAGATGGAAAAACGAACAAAAACATGGAAACAACGTAGGGGAAAAAAGTAGGAAGTTTCAGCTCATGTATTACGAGAATGTACTAAGGAACTGGTTGTGTCTTTGTCTTGATTGTTTAATCTAGGTCTCAATTGTGGTAGAGTCTCAAGGGAATGGAAAGAAGTAAAAATAGTTCCATTGCCTAAAGGAGGGTCCAAGGGAGAAGTAGCTACTTACAGACCAATTGGCATTTCCGGAGTGGTGGTCAAAGTATTGGAGAAGTTGTTAAAGACAAAATTCGGTAAAGATTAGATAGGAATGGGATACTGCAACATGGGTTGTGTGGAGTAGATCATGCTTCAGTAATTTGCTTGCTTTTTACAATAAAGTGACAGCTGAGGAAGAATAAAGGCGATGGCTACACGGTGATACTGTTGGACTTCTCAAAAGCGTTTGCCAGGATACCACATGTAAAACTTGGATCAAATGGACATGGATATGAAGTTAGCGATCTGGATAAGAGTGTGGTTCTCGGAGAGATACTAGGCAATAGTTTATTTAGGAGCAGTCTCGTAGAAGGCCTGTGACTAGTCGCATGCCTAAGGGCTCTGTGGATCACTGCTATTTAATTTGTACATTAATGAGGAGATAATTTGAGAGGAATTGTTCGACTTGTTCGCACATGATGCAGAAAAAGTTGTGCATTTTGGAGTGAAAAGATTACCTGCGGTGTGCATATTGACAGAACTGTCCTCCAGGATGAAGCTGAGGATTTAGGAGTGTTGACGGATGGGGAGTTGAACTTCGAATGGCATATTGCATAAGTGGCGGAAACAGCAGATAGGAAGACACCCTATATGCATAGATAAGCAGGTTATTATCCTTTTTATAAGGCTTTGTCCTTTTTATAAGGCTTGGTCACCTGGGTTTCTTGGAGATGTGGAACGGATTCATAGGCGAGCGACCAAGATGGTGTGTGGGGTGCTCCATATGACGAGAGCCTGAAGATCTGTGGATTACAGAGGCTGGTTGTTGATAGGTGGATCAGTGGTGATATGATAAAGACATTAAATTGCCTAGAGGAACTGATGTGGACGAAATATTTTAGTAAAATGTGAGGAAAACTAGGGACCTTCCATGGAAATTAAATAAGAGTGTGCTTAGCAAGAGCGTGAGGACTATATTTTTTGCCTGGAGAGTGATGAATGAGTGGAATGGGTTGTCCAATTATATATATATATATATATATATATATATATATATATATATATATATATATATATATATATATATATATATATATATATATATATATATTGTAGATTGACTGAGTCTTTGATTCTTTATGCCGTCATCTGATTGAGAAAAATCTATGAATGGGGTATTATTATTGAGCTACATAAGCTCTGATCATGCAAATATAACAGCAATAGCCGAGCCTCAGTTAAAACTTCATTGGCTACAGCATTTCCATTCATTACCCTCCTTGGGTACCCATTTTAGTCGCCTCTTACGACATGTATGGGCTACAGCGGGGATTTTAAGTAAAGCCATCTCTAAAAATTAAGACGATCCCCTGGACCCACTCCCTACGAGTAGCCGAAAGACCGTCCAACTCGGCGTTGGTTCCACTCTGTGATGGGTCCCCCCACCACTGAGCAGAACCGCTCATATTCCAGGGAAAAGCATCCACCGACAAGGCCCCTCATGGACCACTCCGGAGAATATCGCCCCCAGAGACTCAAAATACTCTTTCAGGCAAACTCCCCGAAATCTAAGTCCCCCCCCCCCCCACTCACCCTCACCGGGAGTAAAATTCCGGAAGAAACCTGAGAGAGCAAAACTCTCGAAACTCTGCATCCATTTTAGTCGCCTCTTACGACATGCATGGGTTGCAGTGACGCTATTCTTAGTCCGGCCACCACACTGGGAACGCACTTATAATATAATATAAATATAAATATAATATAATATAATATATTCCCTTGATAACATTTAATTCAATAAATATTAATTCAGATAATAAAAGGTGTCTTTAAGTTTTTACAGTTTTAAATTATAATCTGCTAATAATTTTTATAAGTTTGTTCAAAACATAATATCTTTAATAATATTAATATTGTTATGATTAAAGTAAAATATAAATATTTAAAAGTCTACTATTTAGGGAAATCAATGATGTTTATGATGCTTGTACACTGATGTCCAACAGCTAAGGACAAACTACGTTGTTACCTGTATATGAAAACATTTTCATGACTACAGCCAAATGTGGATTTATGGCCAGCACACTAATACAATCTATTACACACCAAATTTGTCATAAATTTCGTACAAATTAATTTGCAATACGGCAAAAATTACACATTTCCTAAGAACGTAGTTAAGGAATTAATGTACAGTGCTTATAGAAAACTATGCGGAAGACATTTCAGTATGGAATATATCCACCCAGAACTGCGATGCAGTTCTCACAACATCGTACCATGCTTAGCAGCACCAAGTGATTCAGGAGTTCCTCAGGCAAACTGGCCCGTGCCTCCTTGGGAGCAAGAATACAAGTATATACAGCAATGCGTCTCCTTATTGAGTCTCACATGTTCTATGGGGTTGACAGATGGGAAGCATGCTGGTCACTCTATTCGATTACATATCCTCGGTCTCCAGAAGTATCTCCACTGTTCGTGTACGATGTGGTGAGACATTGTCATCCATGCGAATCAGTTCTTCGCCTACAGCACCACAGAACAAATCGGACATGACGTTGAAGAACTTTGTTGCAATTTTGTTCACCAGTCATAGTCCCTTTTCCAGCACTTGTAACTCAGTCCTTATCTATCCTTTTCAAGAATATTCTTGCGATGGTTAAGCAGTACGACTTTCACTGCAGAAGTGTAGTATAGAATCGGAGGGAAGACTAAAGCCACTGTCATCTGTAAAGATTACATTAGCCCATTGGTGTCTTGTCCAATTTTTATGGATATAACACCACTGAAAACGTGCTCTACGATGAGCTGTGGATAAAGAGCCACAGACTACATGTCCGTGCGTATATAGGCCTACATGTCGCACAGTTGGTCGAAATATCTGCGTTCCTGCTTGAATGGAGCCGACTTGCAAGCTAACCAGCCGTGGTGCGTCGATTACGTTTTGGTGTTATAACCAAAAATCTGTCTTCATGCTCCTTGGTAAAGCGAGGAGATTCTAGCCAAGAGAAAGCAATTTAGAAGATTTTCACGAGCGAAAAAATAAAATAACAATTAGAATCAAATTCGTATTAGATATTTTAATTCTATCACTAGTCGATAATCTCCATGTTGGTAATTTTATTTGATGTTTTTACATCACTATATACCCACGTGTTTTTCAATTCGATGTGTCCAAGAAGCGTTCTTACACTGTTTTGTTCCAACGCGCATGCTCTGAGCGCTCACGAGGAACATGAGCGCTCGATTAGGGCGCAGTTAATGTTGTTCGTTGGTTCAGCTATCGAGGTTGTATCGCTGCTGCTCACTAAATTACTAGATATGCATTGTGATGTGACCCGCGGATAAATCTTATTTTTTTAATGCGACCTTCGGTTTCCCTAAGGTTGGACAGCCCTGATCTAGATGATACTTTTGAGACATTACAAGACATCCAAGTTTGCATGTTTATTCCCTCACGAAAAATAGCTTCCTTCAAACACAATTCGCTTAGCGCGGCACTTTTAGAACATTTTTAGGTAGTTTAGGTAGTTTAGAACATTATTCTGTGCGCGGTGTGATATTCACACCATGAATGGTGATTCGTCCTATGAAATGTCATCTTGTTTTTCATTTGTGTATTGTAGTTCAGTGGCAGCCGGCGAAAATTTTAAGTTGGGGTGCTGCATATACAAAATAAAAAAATAATAAAATAAAATATTTTTTTCCTAATCAGTAACCAATTTATTAATAAATAAATTTACATATAAAAAAATTCGTAATCTAAAGCGTTAATCGAACAATTCCAACTATTAACTATTCAATCACTGTCGATATATAAGCTGTAACCTTTAACATGTATTGCATTTATATAATGTTGTAAGCATTGTTATTATTTATAAACACAAACAAAATTTAATTTTTTCATTTTTTCCTTAGGGGTGTTGCAGTGCTTATGCACGGGTCGCCACTGTTGTAGACATAATGTTTTGTTTTCTAATTTATTCATAAAAATGGCTCAATTGAATTTTAAACTGACGAAGTTTAGTAAAGGTCCTAACTATAAAATTTCATTATAAATTCTAGCCAGGAGAAAGCAATTGTTAACATCATTCAAAATTTTCCCAATAAAATGGCCCTCGTAGGCAATTTCTTGCACGTTTACCAATTATTATTATTAAATATTTTTAAATTTCGCTAAGTAAACTAGATTTTTTTTGGTTGATATGAAAGTATGTGGTTGTTTAATTTGAGAAATTGATTCCTATTTTAGAAAAAAACAAAAATAAAACCGATGTAGGTTTCATTTTTCTATTTGTTTATTCCATTAGTTTTAAAAAAGCTAAAAAAAATTTTTAAATATTTTTTTAGTTTTTTTTTTTTTTTTTCAATTAAAATCAGTCTATAGTGATAGTCACCTTCAAAGCAATTTCTTGCGACTAGCTCAGATAGTATCACAGCGTTTTAATTTATTCATTCTGAGATTATCTAACTGAGCTGAAAGGTATCTCATCTTTAGCAGGATTAAAACAGACGCTTTAAAACAAATGTCATTCTGTTCCCCCCCCCCCTTTTTTTTTTTTTAAATTGCACTGAGGCACTTATTTGCATTAGATTCTACCAGGAATTTAGTACTGGTTGAAGCAAGCAATATTTTTTTTAATTCTGCTGAATAGAAACATGCATTCTTTGTAACTTAGAAAAAAAAAAAGCATCATGGACAAAATAAAGAAAGCTTAATCTCGTAAAAGGGTTAATACAGAGTGGAAAAAAGTGGAAGTTAGTTTGTTGTTTTGATTTTCTTTAAGAGCAGGAGGACGAAAGTTAAGTACAGACTGCAACGTAGAAAAAAAAATAAAAAGTGAACAATATCTGTTTATAGATCGTAAACCATGTTATCCATTTTTTTTTCTCTTTTGCAGAAAGTACTAATTATACCAGCCGTATCAGACTTCATGCCTTGTAAAAGAAGACAGTACTATTTAATGATGATAACCTAGAAATGTAGGCCGCTCTTGAGTGACTAAGAAACTTATTTGTGATATATAAACTAGATTTTATAACAGAATACTTTCAACAACTTTAGAGAAACTTCTTAAGTTGGAAAGAAAAGAAAAAAAGAATTTAATTTGGGAAGAAAAGTAGAACAACCAACATTGACTTAATTTATAATTCAGTTGAAAATAGCTTTAAGTGGGAAACTCTCCCAAGGAAATAATAATAATAATAATAATAATAATAATAATAATAATAATAATAATAATAATAATAATAATAATCAAATCTATTACTGGTAGATGAGTCCAATTCGGACCTTATCCAAAGGCCTAATATCGACTAGATATCGTCGTAAAATGTGCCCCTAACAGTGTCGTTTTATGGAGTTCAAATGATGTTATATTCTAGAAGTTCCGCATCTTTAAATGGTTCATAAATTGTCTTGGTACTGACCTTAGCGCTGTCAAGGCAGTTGGAACTGTTCTTATCCTTTTTGTTCCAATTATGTTGAATTACACTCATCATATCTATATAGTTGGTCAATTTTTCATGCATTTTTTCTTATATTCTATTGGCACTTGGTATTGTCATGTCAGTAACCCCCCTCCCCCCCCACACGTTATTTCTCATCTACAGTAATTTTGCGTATATTCAAGTTGGAAAACCATATTTCCTTCAAAACTCCAGTGTACAACTTTTGCTCCCGATCATGTCTTTGTTTATAGTCTGAAGCCATCATGTTGCAAGAACTAGTTAGATAGTCCACTGTCTCTTCCTTATCTCTGCACAGTCGACATTTGATGCCGTTGCGAATCGTTTCAATATTCGAGTTTATTGCATTCATTTGTGATGCTTGTTTTTGAACAGCAAGTACCTACTGGCTGTAAGCAAAGTCTTAGGAGTTAGACTTAGACAAGACAAAACTTAGGAATTTGGAGCCGTTTTGGTTTTACCCTGGAGCCAAAAGACACATTCAGTGTGTACATCAGATGTTCTTATCCACCTCCGCAAAAAGCAAAAGATTAGGGTTCACATGATCAACTGTTTTCATAGTTCGTTTTGCAAACAGGATAGCCACAGCTAGTCGCCAAGGATTTAAACGTTTCCCAACATCATATGACACTTTCCTCATGTATTTAACATCATATCAACCTGTTTTTACAAACCAAGGAAGGCAAATTGATAGACAGAAACTCACACAGTTTTATTGAACCGAGATGCAAAAATATTCCCGATGAAGTCACAGAACCAAAATTTGCATAAATCAAAACTAAAAAAAGACATCAAAGGTTTACATCATTGAATTAAATCATGATATTTTAATCACATCAAAAAAATAAATGTAAATGAAATAAATGAAAATGTCAGATAAATGAAAATGTCAGAGGACTCAAACGACCTCTAGCACAATACTAAACAGTCTTAGCGATGTGAAAATCAAGTTGACTTTTTACCGTCTTCCTTTTCATTTAGAAGATGAATTTCTTTATCAGGTGTGGGAATATCCTCTCTCTTATTTGAGGACTAAAATGGCAAAAGAATTATGTTGTTATTAACACAGAGCTTTTATGATACTATGTAATATATATGTATATATATATATATAACAATAAAATGTATTACAATTCTCTATTCTTCCCCCAGCAGTGATAACCTTGTATTAGTGGGAAAACGCCTAACAAAAACAAAGAAAAATAATCGATGACGTAGTTCACCAACCAAGAAAAGACCTGGGAAAAGATTTCGTCGGACTGCTTAGATACTTTATACACATAAAACTCTTCCTCCGGAAACAAATTATGAAATAGCAACAACGGATATTAAGACACATTGATGGTAGTTAGTGCTATTGTATTTAGATGAAGAATTAAGTAGTGGAGACAATGGGTTGCGTAAAGTCCAGTCTTGTGTTCTTGTACACACCTATAAACACCTATACTGTATTTGCACTTAGAGTCTCAAAATTAAACCAAAAAAAAAAAAAAGTCTTAACTGGAATGAGACGATCTTTGCACTCATATTAGGAATTATCCACCAAACTGACCCATCGGGTCGACTCGCAGTAGAGTTTCTAGTAACCTGATGTTCTTCAGCGAATGATTCTCTTTCGTTTGCTAAATATCTATGCATATATATGAACCGATTACGAATGAGGCATTTCCAATATGCAGATGCTACAGCACGGTGTCCATCCATAATGATGTAAGCATTGCCAAAGCAAACATGGAATACGGCGTTAACCTGGTTGTCATTTGGCTTATCATGAATTCCATCTACCTAAACTCCCACGAGACCAAATTAATGATGAATTGGCTGAATCATATACCTACTAATCCTGTCTGTTCACAGGATTAGTAAGTATCTAATGTACCGTCAGCTTTCGCCTATGCATGCAAATTTATAAACCCGTACACAGCTTAAAAGAATACGATATTTTGCAGTTTACGTTGATGCAAACCTGAACTGTAATAGCCACATAGACGACGTGCAAAGCATACTTTATAGCAGGTAATAGCAAGCAAGCTATATAATAATAAACTAAAATACTTAGATTTATACGTACCTTACCTTACCTATCCTCTTCGCTCCCTGCAGAGCATAGGGCCTCAACCATTGACTTTCATCTGATTCTATTCAATGCTTCTTTTTTTTGATCTCTTTCCAGGAACGTCCCAGCCGTCTTGCCTCTGTTCCTAGTTCTCTTCTCCATGTTATCCTGGGTCTACCTCTTTTCCTCTTGCCTTGAGGATTCCATTCTAGTACATTTTTTGCTATTTCTTTATCTGGGTTCCTGATTGTGTGACCTATCCAGTTCCATTTGTTTGACCTGTTCTCTCCTAAAGTTCTATGTTTGTTATTTTATTTGGCCAGTATATTCCTAGTATCTTCCTCAAGCATTTCTTTATGTAGACCTGTATTTTAATTATGTTTTCCTTTGTTAGTGACCATGTCTGAGCTCCGTATAGTAAAACTGTTTTAACATTAGTGTTGAAGAGCCTAATTTTGGTTTTTAATTTTATTTCTTTGGACCCCCTAAATTTTCTTCATCATACTGAATGCAATCTGTGCTTTCTTGATTCTATTTTGTATGTCCTGTCTGGTTCCTCCTTGTGTGCTGATCCCAGGTAGATAAAGTTATCTACCTGTTCCAGTGTTTTTCCTAGTATTTCAAAGACTAATTCTTGTTTGGGGTTTATCTTCATTACTTTGGTCACTTTATGATTTATTTTCAATCCACATTTATTTGCTTCCTGGTTTAAATTATCTATTTTCTTTTGGAGGTGTTGATATTTTTGTACCAAATGGCTTATATCGTCTGCAGAATCCATGTCGTTAATTTTATTTGACCATCCCTATTGAATGCCAATTATTTCTTCAGATGTTTTCCTTATCACCCAATCAATAACAATCAGAAAGATGGTCGAGGAGAGTATACATCCTTGTCTTACTCCTGTGTTTGTTACAAATGGTTCTGATGTTTGCCATTATTTATTATTTAGATTTTGTATTTTTCATGCGTTTTCTTTGTTATATTTATGATTTTCTGAGGAATCCCATAGTGCTTCATTAACTTCCATATAGTCTTTCTGTCTATGCTATCAAATGCACGTTCAAAGTCGATGAATCCCAAATGTAGGTTACTCTGCTACTCTATCGACTGTTCAACAATTATTCTTAATGTTATTATTTGATCAATACAAGATCTGTTTGGCCTGAACCCAGCCTGTTCTTTCCTCAGTTTAGTTTCAGTTACATTTATACGTACAAGAAGGTCTTAATCTACAAGCTATTATGTGAAAATCTCCTAACAATAAAAATCTGCATTCTGTAGCGATTGAAAACTAAGCATATTCGTATAATCACAGTAGAAATATGATATGTCTTCTGTGAGAAAACAAAGAGATTATGATAATTTTATACACACCACCAATGAGAGATAATATAATCTCATGGCTCTACTAATATTACCTTTGATCTGTATCTAACCTACTTTGATGTTAAAAACAAATGGCAAGAACCACATGTCGTATAACAAAACCTTTAACTGTATCACATACAAGACACTTGTTCTAATGAAATACACTGAGAAAAATAAATTGTGAAACAAAACCAAGGCTGTGCAGTTCAGTAATGCAACCATATCCCATATATATCAGTGTGTGTGTTAAAGCGAAGCACACACCATATCTGATATCTTATTGAAAATACCAATACAGTAGCTAGATAGTAACTAGCTATTGTCATCATCAGATAAGCTTAACACAAGCTTGGGAAACGTTTGTGGAAATTTCTGACTTTCAGAACTAATATTATGTAATAGAAATATTCAAAAAGGACAGACATTATTATAAATGGAACTCTACGGAGTATAAAGACTCATTACCAAAAGTTTACACCTAACTCGTCTTATCCGTCACACATGCTTAAATTCATTCGATGACCCTGGAAGCCATGGTAGTTCTGTTGGTATCGACGATGCTTTTGTGGATGAAGACACCTGATTATAAGGTTATAAGAACCTTTAAGGTGGTAAAGGTTTCTGTTTGTAAACTCGGGTTTTTTTTCCTGAAAAATAAGTAAACCGGCGTGAAGAGGACAGGCAATAAATAGACACAATACACACAATTCTCACCACGGAAGCGATTCTCTGTACTACGTTTCGCCCTTGTCGTGTTTCTCTTATTTCCCTGCAACGGATCTTGGAATAATGCTCATAGAATTTGACGTTCATCTCTGAATTCCAAGAACTCCCATTGAACGCATTTATGAGATTTGCTCCATAGTTTTGTTAACTGAAGGTAAGTTAACAAAACTGGGTTTTGGGTCTTTCCTGATTTGTCATTTAAAAAAAAAAGATATAGTTATCTATCATAATCCGCTACTTTTCTAGCCTTATTTGCTTCGATTGTAATTGAAGTCAATCCACTCCGAATTCCAGAATGCAAGACTGCATTCGGATCCATTGAGCTGTCATCCCCTACTCATTTATCGTATATCATGATTGATCTATTCTGCGATGCATTATCAGATCATCTTCTATGACAAGACAAGTTTTGTATGAAAAAAAAAGGGGACGAACATCAGGTCTTCCTCTTTTTCTGCCACCGATTGCTAATCCCTCCTTGGAAACAACAAACCATCAAAATTTCATTTCTATGCAACCAAAGATTTAGCTAAGATATATGGATGATATTTTGCATCACGGCTTTGACACTTTAAGCAATTCTTTATATACCCTCAGCTTGTCTCATCCCAACTCGCGAACAAAATGCCATATATATATATATATATATATATATAGAGAGAGAGAGAGAGAGAGAGAGAAAAAGAACAAGAAATAGACCTTTAAGGCATATAGATAGACTTTTTTTGTTGTTGTAAACGGACCACAAGTGTAGCTACATATAAATTACGTGTATATATGTTTCTTTCTGGTGTGCCTGCCTTATAAATGAAAAACTTGAATTTATAGAATCCATTATAGATACTTCACAAGAGTTTTATATAAGTTTACACGAAGCATGTACTTATAAAATTCCTTATAAAGATTTCCGATGTCCTGGAGAGATTTTAAACTAATTGTTATATAACATCTCAAGGCACCTAGTAAAAATTCTCTCTAGATTACAAATGTGCTTTTCAAAAATGCACTTCGACTTTGTTTTCATGTAGAAGT
The DNA here is from genome assembly GCF_054136105.1 of Typopeltis vanoorti. Lineage (NCBI taxonomy): Eukaryota > Metazoa > Arthropoda > Arachnida > Uropygi > Thelyphonidae > Typopeltis > Typopeltis vanoorti. Next base: position 25,655,174 of record NC_143558.1, on the reverse strand, counting down.
TCTTACTGTGTAAATTAATTATTTACAGCCGACGTTTCGCTAGCTTAAGCTAGCATTATCAAAGGTAGTTTAACGCTATATAATCAGTGAAGAAAATCTAAAATAACCTGGATAACAAGGACAGTTACGTGCGGAGAGCAACAGTGACGCTCTTTGTGTGATTCCTGTTGTTAATACTAATGGGTAGATAGAGTCGTGCGCTAAAATCTGTTTAAAATCGAACCGTCCGTTCTGTTCCAGTTAACCGGGTTTTGCAGAACTTGTTTTATATTTTATGTTTCGCGTAGTTTTATGTTTCAGAAACTTCGACATGAATAACAGCAACAACTACGGAAATTTAAACAGGAAATAACAATGTCTCGTATAATATATTTCACTAAAAACAGTATTGCTTTTGCATTGATATCCTTCAGTTAGCTGTTTTAATAATTGACAATGTTTATAACATTTTTCGTCGATTCAATGGACAAATTATTCTTTACAGAAAGTCTTATTAAACTAATAATTGATTATTATATTATTCATACAATAATTAATTCCATAATAATAATAATAATAATAATAATAATAATAAAATTATACCATCTTAATTAAATTATTAGTTTCACCAGCTATTACGAAGTCAAAAAGAAAAAAATAAAAACTAAAAGGAAAATTACAAGACGTGGCGAAAGGGTTTAAGAAAGTTACAATCACATATCTGTAAATTATTCGAATGTTTCATATAACATAGAAGAAAAATATATAATTTATTGTAAACCAATTAAAATATTTATGTAACTTTAATTAATTCAGACTTAATAGAAATATCTTAATACACCTTTTATTTCTATATACACAGAATGCTTATAAAAAATATAAGCGGTTTCCTCATTATGATGGTATGATTTTAAAAAAAATCTAAGTCCTTTTTAGGACTTCCAGGGTAACAAATGTTAATTTAGTAGCACAACGAAGTTTTTACTGAGGCTCGGCTATTGCCGTTACCCAGCCATGACTAGAGCTTTTTAGCTCAATAACAGATTTTCTTCATTCAGATGACGGAATAAAGAGTCAAGGACTCAGTCCATCGCCCAGTTCTTATAAGAACTATAAGAACCTCATTATGATGGGAGGGAATCGATCAATCGACCGTGAAATGCGGTGATTGATTCATTCAATCCAATACTCTTGGAGGGTAATGGATGGCAATGCTGTAGCCAATGAAGTTCTAACTGAGGCTCGGTTATTGCTGTTATCTTCCTGCCATGATCAGAGCTTTAATAGCTCAATAACACCTTATCCCTACACTGTCCTCTACAGATAACGGGGAAGATGGAAAGCATTCTTGCTTCGCCCCTTTAAGCCAGTCCTTATAAGGACTCATTATGATTTGGTGTAACAATAGCCATATTATGAGTGGTTTTTTTTATTAATTTATGTGTCATTTTTGACGAAGTATGGATTTGTGGGTGTAGATTTATTATATAATGCGAATGATAGTGTGATTAGAGTGGTTTAATCTGTAATAATTCAAAGACGTTGTTCTTAAAGTTATCATAGGAAAGAACTTGAGTGAATTCTCAGGTAGGCCAATAAATATGAGTGAAATTGATCCCGATGATTTCATTGAACCCCTTGATAGGAAACGCATTAAAATTGCTGAAAACGTTATTGAAAAAGTTCGAACTTGAGTGACCGGGTTTTCTAAACCTGTATTCCATGCAAAACAGCAGAAACGCACAGGAATGGAGGAAGACGTCCTCATTACTGACCCTTTTACCTATCCCAACGAGAAGGTGCCTCCGATTGTCCTTCGGGAAAAGCTCAAATGGTCGACTCTAAGGTCCTCTATGAAAGATCTGTAGATAATTTACACAGGGGCTAAAAATGTCGACGATGACGTAAAGATTCAGCCCGCCACAGTGGGAGATTATCGTAAACTAACTAAAACGATGGATGGCCAGGGTATGCAATACAATACAACATATTCACTCTCAGCTCTAAAATAACTTAAAAGTGGTGCTCTGAGGTGTCAGAGGACATCACGACGGAAGAGATAGCAGCAGATCTTTGCTACCACGACCTACCGCCAGTTAAGGTTTGCAGATTGTTAACAGCTGACAAGAGCCCGATGCCACTAGTTCTCTTGTGGAGATTCAAAGCTCCTACAAAAATATCTACGATATAACATCAATGTGTGGGCTCAAGATCACACTTGAACCTTTAAGGAAAAAAGCTTCATCTGATCAGTGCCACAGATGTCAGAAATACGGACATGCGCAAAAGCTATGTAGAGCCGAAAATAAGTGTTTAAAATGTGGTGAGGACCACTCCACTAACACACCAAGCCGAAAACCACCACGACCAAATGTGCCAACTGCAGTGGCTCACATACAGCCAATTATAAAGGATGTATTTACTATCCAAGACTTTAGTAAATCCAACCCATCATTAAATTCTACAAAACGACTCCTGAACGAAACAGTCCATTCTAACAGCACTTACTAACAATCAGAAATTCTCCCGGATTCACTACAGAGTGTAGCTTGGAATGCCAACGGCCTAATTAGCAAGATCTTAGAACTCCAAGAATTCTCACAGAGATATCACCCAGATATTTTATTAAATGAAACCTATCTAAGACCTACAGATAATCTTAAACTGAGAGGATATCTACTCCACAGAAATGAGAGAATAATTACAGAGGTGGAGGCATTGCCATCTTTGTCAAAAACTACATTAAACACAATTCTACATTAAACCAACCCTCCAACCACTAACAAAGAGATTGCAGGCATTGAACTTAAAACCAACACAGCTGTTAAATTTAAAATCTATGCTGCCTACAACTCGCCTGCAAGAACCTTGCTATTTTCTTATTTGGATGCCATCCTTAGCGTTAGAGTATCCATCATCATTGCTGTGGATCTCAACTCCAAACATCCATCCTGGAATAGTAAAACTACCAGAACGGCCGTATCCTTTTCAGTTACACAGAATTTAACTATGCTATTGTAGCAGGATCCACCGAACTAACACATGACAGTCCTACTGGCGCAGTTAAATAATGCAATTCTACAAAATATTGAATATCAATACAGCCTCAGACCATAACCCTATTTTACTTCAGTTAGGAAAACAAGAACAACTGGCTCCCCCCCCCCCTCACACACTCTCTTTCATAGCTTGGGAAAAATTATCTCATGTATTTCCTGAATATATTAGCCCTGTTCCATGTATAAGATCAAAGGAAGAAGTTGATATAGCTATAGAAAATCTTACCAATCAAATCAATAACGCTCTAGCAGCAGTTATCCAAACTTAAGAGAGAAAAACAAAGTAAGGAAAAGATATCATTACACACGCACTCCTGAAGACAAAACAAAATCCTCAATAAACTGAATAGCTCATGGACAATACATAACATAAACAACAACAAAATAGAATGGCTCGAATCTATCAAGAACGCGAGTAACGTTTTGATGAGGCATTCAGTTTAGTCTCAGAAGGATATTGCAGAATTTTCTCTTGAAAATTCGGTTCCCTAGCAAGATAAGCCAGCCTTAGAATACGTTATTCAAATAACTACAAGCCAATATCTGATAATCTTAGTTATCGAAATAGTAATTCTCATCAACGCAACTTTCTCATTGATGTTGAATTCGTTTGTTCGTTTGCTGAGATTCATCTTATTAAAATATATAAAAAAATTCGTCTTTGCTGCTCAAATTGCAGATCATTTCAGAAAGCTAAGCATTTCCCTCCTATCAGACACCACGAACAAATCACTCGAGAAACTGTCTGCATATTATCACCACCTGGCTACATTATTAGCTCAAGAAATTTATGATCTACTTCTTTCCCCAACTGATGAAGATCTCTCCTATCAGCCCGTTTATCAAACAGAAAGCTGTGTGACCTTTAAAGTTTGTAGTAACTTTATTAATCTCCTATAATCCTTTAATGTCATTAATCTTGACGCTTTACTTGCTTAGACTAAGTGACACGTAATTAAATATACGCACACTTATTTTAAGCCAGGGATATGATCTGCTTATTCTTGTTATTAGTTAATTATATTATCAACGCCTTGTTTTGTTTAGATTAAGTGTCTTACGAAATATTTCCTCATACAACTTGTTGCAATTACCCCCATGTTTTAATAAACTGCTATGATAACAAAGAATTCGAATTTGACACAATGTAATTTCTAAGCCTTTTAAATATAAGTTAAATATCTTGAATATTGCTTGATTCACTTCTCGTTAATGTTTTTTTTTTACGAAAATGTAAATTTTCAGTACCGGTAATTGGTTTCCATGGCGATCGCTCGAGAATTTATTGGCACGTTGCCAAATTACGCTTTTAAATGTTTGTTGTTTATTAGATCTAGGTTACTTAGAAATATCAATTATTTCTTGAATTTTCACATCATCATCCACCTATATTTAAATTTAAAAAAAAAAACTTTAAGGTTGATTTACGAAGGTCATTCGCTTTTCATTTAATAGCGCACAATCTACTATATAAAATGAATAAAATGAACCCTAGCGCTTCCATTAAGATCTCTAGTTTCTGGCAGAGTTATCGTTGAAGTTAATTATTATCAAACTAATTTTGCTAGTATAGGAAGCAGTGTGTTGTGAATACTTGTGAAAGTATTAATATTTTTAATAATACTTATATTACTGATATTAATAATTATGCACCAGTTAAATGGAAAAAAAAATCCACAAAATTTGGCATTTATGGTTTTGGTTTCAGATTATAATTTTAAAAACATATTAAATTATGAAAATCGTAAAGTTTATCACTTTTGATTCTGCTCGACTTTGCTAAGTCATTTCGTCTTATGCAGCCACCGAAGGAGGCAAGCTAGCCTCATTAGGTGCGGTCCCAAGCCCGGATAAATGCGAGGGTTGATGTCAGGAAGGGCATCCGGTCGGAAAACTTCAGTGCCAACTCAAACTATGATTATGAGTCGAAGAGAAAATGATATAAGGGCTAGGGCGTACCCCTTAAGCGACGCGCAGCCACATTGCCCTACAGCTGTGAGAAGTGGACGAGGGCTACCGCATCAAGGGCGGGTGCGGTTAAAGAAGCGAGCCCAGCAGGTGGAGAGGATGTTGCGAGTGGGAACACTGAATGTTGGAAGCATGACTGGAAGGGGAAGAGAGGTGGCAGACATGATGAGGAAGAGGAAGTTGGACATTTTATGTGTGCAGGAGACAAGGTGGAAAGGGGGAAAGGCAAAGGAACTGGGAGATGGATATAAATTGTTTTACTCTGGAATGAATAACGAGGGAAGAAATGGTGTAGGAATTGTGGTGTGTGGCAGAATGAAGGGTGAAGTACTGGACGTGGGTAGAAGGAACGACAGGATCATTGCGAATGAAATTGGGTCTTGGAGAAGAGCGGGTGGTCATATTATGTGTATATGCCCCGCAAGTTGGTTGTACAGCAGAGGAAAAAGATGAGTTCTGGAACGTGTTAGATGAAGAAATGAGGGAATTGGAAGAAAATGAGATGGTGATTGTCGGAGGAGACTTGAACGATCACATAGGAAGACAGAATAGAGACTGTGAAAGGGTGCATGGTGGCCATGGAGTGGGAATGATGAACCAGGAAGGAGAGAGGGTTGTGGACTTTGCAGTAGCGTTTGATCTGGCAATTGTGAACTCGTTTTTCTTCAAGAGGGAAGAACATTTGATAACATTTAGAAGTGGTAACAACAGCTCACAAATTGACTACATTTTGACTAGAAGAAAACATCTTAAGGTTGTGACAAATTGTAAAGTAATTCCAACAGATCAAGTAGCACAACAACAACACCGATTGCTGTGTCGAAGATAAGAACTTCTGGTTGCCATTGGATGAAGACAATTAAGTGGTTTCGCTTAAAAGATGAGAGTGTGAGGAATCGTTTTAGGGAGAGAGTGTTAGAGAGGATTTCGGATTGACTGGAAAGTGTACAAGATTGGTGGAAACATAATTCAAAAGTAATCCTGAGCTGTGCAATCGAGGTGCTTGGTGAGACATCTGGAAAGATTAGAGAGCAGAAGGAGGGTTGGTGGTGGAATAATGATGTACAAGTGGCAGTGACAGCTAAGAGGAAGGCAAAGCAGAAGTGGGATGAGTCAAGAGTGGAAGAGGACAGAGAGGTGTACAAAGAGAGAAAGCAAGAAGCCAAGAGAGTTGTGGCACAGGCGAAGGCCATGGCATATCAAGATCTGTATGATCAATTAGAAACAAAGGAAGGACAGAGAAAAATTTACCAACTAGCGAAATGTAGAAATAAAGCAGCTAAGGACATCTTATATGTGAGGCAGATCAAAGATGATGAAGGAAGAGTATTATGGAGGGATGTGGACATAAGAAACAGATGGAAAATATACTTTGAGGGACTTTTGAATGAGGAAAATGCAAGGACTCACAGAGGAGATGGGCAGCCTTCTGAGGGGATGGTGCAGAACATCAGTAGAATGGAAGTGACGGAGGCCATGAAGAGGATGAGGAATGGAAAAGCGGTGGGCCCCGACAGAATTCCAGTGGAGGCATGGAAAGCACTGGGGGAAGAGGGAATTTACCTGCTATGGGACCTGTTCATGAAAGTTTGCCAACAGGAAAATATACCCGAGGAATGGAGGGAGAGTACTCTTGTTCCCATCTACAAGGGTAAAGGGGATGCACAAGACTGTAAAAATTACAGAGGAATAAAGTTGATGTCCCACACAATGAAGATCCTAGAAAGGGTTCTTGATGGTAGATTGAGGGAGGAGGTGGAGATTGCAAAGGAACAATTTGATTTGGCTTCATGCCTGATAGATCAACATCAGATGCTATCTTTGGGTTACGACAGATGATGGAAAAATATCGAGAGAAACAAAGGGAGTTACATCTGGTATTTATTGATCTGGAGAAAGCATACGATAGAGTGCCAAGGCAAGAAGTCTGGAGATGTCTGAGGGAGAAGAAGGTGCCGGAGAAATATGTCAGGTTGGTGCAGGAAATGTACAGAAATGTGAAGACAAGTGTTCGGACCTGTCTGGGACAGACAGAAAGTTTTAAAGTAACAGTTGGCTTGCATCAAGGGTTAGCATTAAGTCCGTTTCTGTTTAATATTGTGATGGAGGTGGTAACAGAGGAGGTGAGAGAAGATGCACCCTGGACAATGTTGTATGCAGATGACATCTTGCTGTATGTAGATTCAAGAGAAGAAGCGTAAACTAAACTGGAAAGATGGAGAAAAGTACTGGAAGCTGGAAGGAAATGTCATCAGGAAGGTGAGAGACTTTAGATACTTAGGTTCAACAGTGGAAGAAGATGGAGGAGCTGAGAAGGAAGTGGGATGCAGGATACAAGCAGGTTGGAGGAACTGGAGGGAGATGGCTGGAGTGTTATGCGATAAGAGGGTGCCGATCAATCTGAAAGGCAAAATTTATAGGACAGTAGTGAGGCCAGCTATGACATATGCTATAGAAACTGTGGCCCTGAGGAAAAATCACATTAGCAGGATGGAAGTAGCAGAGATGAGAATGCTTGGGTGGATGTGCGGTGTGACCAGAAAGGATCATCTGAGAAATGACTATGTCAGGGGAACAGTGAAAGTTACGAACTTAGGAGCGAAAATACAGGAGGCAAGGTTGAGATGGTTTGGTCATGTGATGAGGAGGGATGACGAATATGTGGGAAGAAGGGTCATGCAGATGGATGTACAAGGAAGGCGGAAGCGTGGGCGGCCAAAGAAGAGATGGAGGGAGCTGGTAGAAGAGGACTTGAAGATGAAGAACTTGGATGTGGTGACAGCCCAAGACAGGAAGGTGTGGAGGAGACTCATAACAAACAGTGACCCCACTTAAGTGGGAGAAGCTGCAGATGAAGAAGAAGATTCTGCTCGATAGAAGATTCTGAATAATGTGACATGATAGTTGCCATAAAAAATCATTTAATTTGTAATTGCATTGTAAACAGAAAATCTTCACATCAGCTTCGTTTGTAAAGCTGCATTACAGTCATTTTCGTATTTGTCCAATAACAAACACTTACTTTATAAACCAACCATTGAATTAACAGCGTTAAGCAAGAGTCAATCAATCTCTAACTCAGGGGTTTTCAACCTTTCAGACAGTGCGGGCCTCATTAAAAATTTCAGTGAAGTTCGCGGGACACTAAGCGATACTGTGGTATTTAGAATTGTAAGATGCTTTCCAGATTCACAAGGTACGCTGTGCATTTGATACTTTACATAAAATCCTATAAAAATAAATCAACTCAGCTTTAAAAGCGTAGGTAGAAGCCGGGGTCATGATAAGTAAGAAAAAAGAGAATGAAGGAAACATTCATTTTTTACAATGTCAATGGGCAACTTGACAATGCTTTTCCTTAACCAGCTTGTCGATGTTGGCAGTCGCTGATGCCACACCTTATCAAAATCAAAAGCCTTCGCAGCATCTATAAAGACCCCAACTGTGTGTATTTCTGAATCCGAAATTTAAAAGGAAAATCCTTATAAGGACTGGCCTAAAGGGGCGAAGCAAGAGTGCTTTTCATCTACCCCGTTATCTGTAGAGGACAGGGTAGAGATAAGGTGTTATTGAGCTATTAAAGCTCTGATCATGGCAGGAGGGTAACAGCAACAGCCGAGCCTCCATTACCATCCAAGGGTATTAATCACCGATGTTTAAGTAAAGGTGAACTCAAAAAAATTTTCGGACGATCTCTAGGCCACTCCATAGTGGGCGAAAGACCGTCCATATCTCAGCGTTGGTTCCACTCAGTGACGGGCACCTCCACCACCGAGCAGAACCGCTCAAATTCTGAAGAAAATCATTCACCGACAAATCCCCTCAGCGGACCGTGCCGGAGAACACTTTACCCGGAGACTCAAATTGTTCCCTTAAGGCAAAAACCTTAAGAGAGCGAACTCAAAACTCTCGAATCTCAGCGCCCCTGGGGGTAACAGCAACAGCCGAACCTCAGTTAAACTTCATTGGTACAGCATTGCCATCCATTACCCTCCAAGAGTATTAATCACTGCATCTCACGGTCGATTCTCACAGAAGGTCTAAATGGAGCTATTAAAGCTATGACCATGGTAGGAGGGTAACAGCAATAGCCGAGCCTCAGTTAGAACTTCATTGGCTACAGCATTGCCATCCATTCCCTCCAAAGGTATTAATTAATCACCGCATCTCACGCTTGATTAACTCCAGCAATCTCAATCCAACAACTCTCCAGTCTAAATGGAAATAAAGTCCTTATATATATATATATAAAGTCCTTATATATATATATATATATATATATATATATATATAAGGATATAAGGACTGGCTTAAAGGGGCGAAGCAAGAATGCTTTTCATATTCCCCGTTATCTGTAGAGGACAGTGTAGGGATAAGGTGTTAATGAGCTATTAAATTAAAGCTATGACCATGGTAGGAGGGTAACAGCAATAGCCGAGCCTCAGTTAGAACTTCATTGGCTACAGCATTGCCATCCATTCCCTCCAAAGGTATTAATTAATCACCGCATCTCACGCTTGATTAACTCCAGCAATCTCAATCCAACAACTCTCCAGTCTAAATGGAAATAAAGTCCTTATATATATATATATAAAGTCCTTATATATATATATATATATATATATATATATATATAAGGATATAAGGACTGGCTTAAAGGGGCGAAGCAAGAATGCTTTTCATATTCCCCGTTATCTGTAGAGGACAGTGTAGGGATAAGGTGTTAATGAGCTATTAAATTAAAGCTATGACCATGGTAGGAGGGTAACAGCAATAGCCGAGCCTCAGTTAGAACTTCATTGGCTACAGCATTGCCATCCATTCCCTCCAAAGGTATTAATTAATCACCGCATCTCACGCTTGATTAACTCCAGCAATCTCAATCCAACAACTCTCCAGTCTAAATGGAAATAAAGTCCTTATATATATATATATAAAGTCCTTATATATATATATATATATATATATATATATATATATATATATAAGGATATAAGGACTGGCTTAAAGGGGCGAAGCAAGAATGCTTTTCATATTCCCCGTTATCTGTAGAGGACAGTGTAGGGATAAGGTGTTAATGAGCTATTAAATTAAAGCTATGACCATGGTAGGAGGGTAACAGCAATAGCCGAGCCTCAGTTAGAACTTCATTGGCTACAGCATTGCCATCCATTCCCTCCAAAGGTATTAATTAATCACCGCATCTCACGCTTGATTAACTCCAGCAATCTCAATCCAACAACTCTCCAGTCTAAATGGAAATAAAGTCCTTATATATATATATATAAAGTCCTTATATATATATATATATATATATATATATATATATAAGGATATAAGGACTGGCTTAAAGGGGCGAAGCAAGAATGCTTTTCATATTCCCCGTTATCTGTAGAGGACAGTGTAGGGATAAGGTGTTAATGAGCTATTAAATTAAAGCTCTGATCATGGCAGGAGGGTAACAGCAACGGCCGAACCTCAGTTAAAACTTCATTGGTACAGCATTGCCATCCATTACCCTCCAAAGGTATTGTATTCTTTCTACCCTTCTAAATGGAAATACATAATCTAATTTAATATATATTACTCAGAAGAAGATAAAAAAATGGTGTCCTAGCTATTATCTTTTAATTTCAGTATTATTTAAAAATATTTGAAGCTTTTGCAATAATAATTATTATTATAATTAAAACTTCGAGATTTTTATTAAATTAGTCTAAAAAAAATTAAATGTCTATGATATTATTGAATTAAACCATTTGATCTTTTAATTTCCAGAAAATAGACATATCTACTTCAGTTTATAAATTCACGCTGAAGTTATAAAATTATGGAACAAAAGGCAGAGATCTCTCTTTGATTCCGATCTTTGAGTTTCTTATTCGGTTTTGAAACAGTGTGGGATTTAATATCCCCTTAATGTAAATAATGTTTACATCGCCGAAATAAAGCCTATTGGCTCTTTATTTATGTAAAAGACAGAGATTTTATTTATGTAAAATGTGCTATTTCATTCAACTAATTGTGAACGGGAGTTAATATCGATACATAATATTCCAACGTAAACTATTTTGTCCGTATTTAGGACAAACATATTATTTGAAACCGAATAAGCTTTCATTAGTAGAATCGGAAAAATGTTTCGCCAGAATCGTGAATTATTTATAACCGAATACTTTCATTACAACGCAGATTTTCTGTAATTACGTTATTTGACATTAACAAAGTTCAGTACTTGGGAAAAGGAACACACACACACAAAATTAAATTCAAAAAAATAAAAAATAACGCAGTAATTTGTGCCAGCTCTTGGGAAACCCTGGCCATCAATAAGCTTTTATTTTAATGAACATTAAAATAAAAATTAAAATTAAAATAAAATTAAAATAAATAAACAAACTCAGCTTTAAGAGCGTAGATTAGGAGTCGGGTTTATGATAAGTCAATACTGTACAATCAATACTTGAAAAAAGATAATTTAATGAAGAAAACATTCATTTTTTACAACGTCAATGGGCAACTTGACAATGTTTTTCCTTGACTAGCTTGTCGATGTGGCCATCAATGTTGGAAGTCGCTATGCGCAGAGTATTCTCGAGATGTTGGTCCGTAATCTGAGTTCTTGTCTTGGACTTCACATGCTTCATTCTGGAGAAGTACTGCTCATATAAGTATATTCTTCATAACAAAGCGCACATCTTCAAAGCATGCCGGCGAAGATTAGGGAATGCGTCGTCAGAAATGTAGCCTTTTTAAAATGTAAGCAAGGGCACATTGAATAATTTTTCTCTCAAAGAAGATTTCAAACAGCTCCATTTACACTGAGCCTGGCATTTCGGCAGCACTGACACTGAATGGCATTCCAAATAAATCTAAAGAAGACCAACAGTCTTGTTGGTTATGAAAATCACTAAATCTCTCTTTGAACTCACTTCGCAACGGCTAATTTTGTGGCGTAATTCATCAAGAGACGAACAGTTGGACTCGGCGAGAAGCTGAAATGAGTTAAGTCTTTCTTTGCGAGCTGTGCCTCCCAAAGTTTGAGCTTGGCCACAAAAGCTTTGATGTGATCAAACAGAGTGTGCACCAGTTGATCTTTGGATTGTGGCGGCGTATTTAGGTCATTCATATGCAACAAGATGTCCGTCACAAAGGCAAAGTCTGTCATTAACTTCGGATTGTTGAATTCCGTAATCGGCTTCCCCTTGGTTTGCATGAACTGCTGTATTTTGCTCCTTAAAATCAAAGTCTCTTTTAAGAACCTTCCCTCTGCTCAACCCAACGCACATCACTATAATAAACCACATTGCCGAGATCCGCTTCGCACACTTGGATCAAAAACTCTTGGAATTGACGATCAGATTTCTTGCCCTAATAATGTTGACGACAGTCGCAATAACTTTCATAACATTCTCGAATCCAATGGTTTTCGCGCACAAATTCTCCTGGTGGATTAAACAGTGTTAATGGACGAAATATTTTCCTTCTAGTTCCGGTTTTTTCCGTAGCAGCGCAACAAACCCTTCGTTTTTTCCCACCATAGCAGGGGCACCATCAGTTACCACACCCTTGAGGTTGGTAAGGCCGAGGTCTAGAAACGTTGGAACGTTTTCTTGGCGGCTTCAAGAATATCAGTGCCTTTCGTCGTTCCCTACATAGGTACGAGCGCTAGCAGTTCTTCTGTCACGCTGAATTGTTGATCAATGCTACGGACAAAGATAGCCAGTTGTGCTGTATCCTTCACATTTGTGCTCTCATCTAAACCAAGTGAATATGACGTAAATTCGGACGACCGTTTTTTTTTAAGTTCCTTCAATGTCATCGGCAAGCTCTTCGACACGTCGTGCTACAGTTATCCCAGACAAACTCGGTTTTTTAAACACTTCCTTATTATTTGGGCACAGAATATCCCCAGCAGCGATGAGACACTCTTTCACAAACTCGCCATCCAAGAAGGCTTTTGGTTTTTTAGCAATTTTGTCTGCTATTACATAACTTATCTTGACTCACGCTTCGCTCTCTTCCCTGTACCTTTTAAACGTACACTGCTGGTATTTTAAATCACATTGTCTCAATAGTGTCGTTTTAAATTGTATTTTTTTGATACTGACACTAACTCACGACAAATTAATCACACTGGCTTATCGTCGATCGGCACAAAAAAGTACAAATTGGTCCACTTTTCATTAAAAAACCCGACAAGAATCACTTGATTTACGCATTTTACTCGTGGACGCCATAGAGATGGAAGATGAATCCAAAAAATGATCCAAAATTGGCGTGTAATGTTTATTATACACTGAATATGTCTCACACTAATGAAAAAAGTCTTGCAGTATAAAACCACAATAGGCTATCGCTGACACGACGAACCTGCGTGCACTGCGTGCGCTTATACACGAATATCACACTGTTCACGACTGACTAACTGACTGTGGATGAGATCCTCTTGTATTTATATCGAGAACCTTCGAGATGTATCTGGAAGGCACTAGACAGCGCTCTCGAACGAACTACTACTTCAGCTATCTACCTGCGAGTCACGTGTTTTTAGCCAGCATAAAATGAAAGAGTACATGATGCTCCCAAGTCAGTGCAACTGTTTCCGGGTGAGATGGCTGCGACAAGGGAACTGACGGAGTTTTAAAGAGGCGTTGTGGTAGTGAGGATCACAAAGTGGAGATATTTATGATTTCTGCCGGAGTATTGGGAGTGATATGTTCTGAATTATCAGTATTCAGCTTTCTCTTCATCTGTGTGAACACTCCCCTTCTTGGTTTGTATAGGGGGGGGGGGGTATGAGTTGCTTTTTGGTGTGGATGGCTGTTAAGAATATCTAGACGGAGTGATCTTCAGCATTGAAGTTAGCCAATTTGGCTTCCCATTGATGGTTTCTGAGTTTTTGAAGAGCTTTACGAACTTGTCTGTTTAGGTTCTTCAGTACTGTTTTGTCTTGTGGGGCTCGTGCATTATGGAATCTCTTTCTGGCTCTGTTTTTTGCTCAAATTAGGTCCATGATTTCCTCTGGGATACGGATCTATTACTTTCTGAATTTTGATGGGTAAGCTATTTACTGCTGAGTCTATCTCTTCCTTTTTACTGATTTTGGGCACTGGACCAATATAATCTGGAAGAACCTTGACTAACTTGTCCCATGGTATGAATGTGTGTGTGCGGGGGGGGGGGGGGGAATTGATCTGATGAACCTAAATTAAGCACTATGGGAGTGTGGTCAGAAGATAATTCGTTAACTGTTTCCAATTTGTATTGGTATCTTATATTTTTAAAAATTGACGATGTCTAGCACATCCGAGCTTCCTGATGGGCTGAAGTGGGTGGGCTCGGTAGGTCAGGCCACAATAGCAGAGTTGAGCATTGCGTAGTTGAATAGTAGCGTGTAGCCTTTGGTGTTAATTGAAGAGCTGTATAAAGCTGTGTGTGTTTTGAATTGAGGTCTCCTACTATTATTATGGAGTCATTTGATCCGAGTATGGAGTCCAGATCTGTTGTCAACAGAGGAATGCTCGGAGTAGCATAGATCTTGAGACTGCCAGCATTGCCGATATGTACCTTCACGCCAGTCACCTCCAGGTTTACGGCTTGGAGGTTGGGTATTGTATTATGATTTAGGTAACTCTGGATATATATATAGGGCTGTGCCTACACCTCTTGCGCCAAGTCTATCATTTCTGTACATAGTGTAGCCACGGATACTAGGGTTATTAGATGGTGTTAGGTGTGTTTCACCAATCAAGATGATATCAGCACTGAGACGAGTCGCAAATTCTTGAAGTTCCAGGACCTTCAAGAATTTGCTACTATCATTCGTTTATCAATCCATTTGTATTCTAAGCTAGTATCATGAGTGACTTTGGTTTGAATTTTTTACTCATGACAGATGGCTGTTATAATGGTTTGAGTGCTTTCCAGGAATCTTTTTCTGGAAGATGGTGAATGACTTGTTTTGCTGAATTCCTGCAGCATGGTGGCAAGAGAAGCAATTAAAACTGATGTTAGGTTGGAGCTTGCTTGCTCAAGAGATGTAGGAATCTTAGTTCGTGCAGCCTCTGCATATGTTTTGGTCGTGGTTGTGGAAAGTGTTCTTTCCTGTGTGGTTGAAGGTGAAGTGTTTCGGACTGGGACGACCTACTTGGTTGCTTATGGCGTCGTTGTGAGGAGCAAGATTGACTCTTGCTGACCCTCGATTTTTTGGATTGAAAAGGCATCCCTTGTAGTTGGTGGGGTGAGGTCCTCTGCAGTTAGCACAGTAGGCAGGAGTAGATTGTGGCTTGGTGCAGGTGTTTGTCTGATGTCCCTCGCCGCACCTCAAGCACCTGTAGGCTGCCTTACATAATGTTTGGACGTGCCCGAACCTTTGGCACCTATGACAATGTCCTGCTTTCTTCCTGAGAGGCTCAGTTGATATTTTGAGTCCGCATACAACTGTCAGTTCATAGATTTGCTTTAGTGTATTGCTGATTTCTACCAGCACCAAAGGCATTGGTCTTGTATCTCACCTGAGCATCCTGCTCACTTTAATTGAGGACAGGCCCTGTCTGGAGAGGTCGGTGATCACATCTTTAGGGGATGATACCTTCGGCAACCCCACGAAGAACCACTTCAGGTTCGTTTCGCTGGGTAAAGCGAAGGTGTGGTATGGGAGATTTGCATTGTCCATAAATTAGTCATTTGTCTATAGTCTGTGACTGTGGCAGGTTGAATTTTAACTCCTTCATCGGACTTTTTGGCCCATGAGAATGTGATGTTATGTTCCCTGAAGGCTGATGAGACAGGAATCCATTTTTCTTGATCCCTTAAGATGACTGGTGGTATTTTTTCTTTAGGTACTTTGACTGATTCCATCTTTGTTGTTTTGGGTTCTTCTGTGGTGGTAGTGATTTGTCTCTTCTTTTTGACCGTTTGGAATTCTGTATGTGTTTCTGAGGTCTGATAGATGCTGTCTTGGGATGTAGCATCTTCTAGATTTGGGGAGTGTACAAAGTCCGATTGCGTCTGTGTAATGAATTCGTCACTTGTGTCATCCATTTTGTCTTCTATGACTGCTGACGGGGGCGGGGAGAATGTATCAAAAAGCTTAACTTTTCCCAGGCAGTAGTCACTCAGTAGCTTTCCTAGTCTGAGGATTTCCTTGTATACCTCCTCAAATATGGCCTCATTCAGAGGTTTTGCCATGAGAGTAATAAATGAAAAATGTGTAAAGACACAGCTAGAGAAAGAATAAAGATTGCTCAGGTGTCCCGAGAAAATTACAGATAATCCTATGGACTTTTGAGAGTCCACTGGAAAATCCCGTAGACAACAGGCGTCCACCAGCAAAACAATATATTATAGTTTAAAATGCCCTAAAAACAGAGAAAAGGAGTGTCAGGAACGCACTTGGCCACAGTGCGGAAAACCTCCCTCCCTAAAGTACCATTCATCCACCACTGGACCTCGTTGCGAGTGGGGGCCTACGCCGCCATCACACCCGTGAGCTTCCCGAAAAACCTTGTATAAAATCTAATCAGGCTCAATCTAAAAATAACACGTCTGATCTCTATTCATAATCTTCATTCTTTTTTTCCCGTTTCCCATACGGTTAGTTTATAATATAATATAATAATAGCCAGTTCACCAGAACATTCTTCTTCATGGTAATACCTGTAGAAGATATATATATATGTATATATATGTGTATATATATATATATATATATATATATATATATATATATATGTAGAAAGTATTTTTACCTTGGGTATAAATATATGTTAAAGATACCATACCAAGCAAATTTAAACCTGGTTTTACTCCATTTCCCAAGTAAGCAAACAGACTAAAAGTCAAGTTTGCGCCTGCAATTGATGCAAGTCTAACTGATCCCACAGGTAGTGCAGGAACAGGGCAACTCGTGGCAAAGGTGGAACAAGCTCCGATCACTAATCTTAATATTTACCTTTAATGCCAAAACACATCTCCAAGAAGGGGATGTATGATGTTTTGTATTAAAGGCAAGGGGCCACTACCCAGACCGGTTTCGACCTTTATTGAGGTCTCGTCAGTGGGAGCTAGGCTTAGAAATACCAAGATTTAGTAATACAGAGCTTGTAAGTATTTCGCCAAAACAAGTTACCATAAGGTGTTTTAACCTTATTAAATAAAAATCTCTGGAGGAGATATAAATGTAGAAAGTATTTTTACCTTGGGTATAAATATATGTTAAAGATACCAAGCAAATTTAAACCTGGTTTTACTCCATTTCCCAAGTAAGCAAACAGACTAAAAGTCAAGTTTGCGCCTGCAATTGATGCAAGTCTAACTGATCCCACAGGTAGTGCAGGAACAGGGCAACTCGTGGCAAAGGTGGAACAAGCTCCGATCACTAATCTTAATATTTACCTTTAATGCCAAAACACATCTCCAAGAAGGGGATGTATGATGTTTTGTATTAAAGGCAAGGGGCCACTACCCAGACCGGTTTCGACCTTTATTGAGGTCTCGTCAGTGGGAGCTAGGCTTAGAAATACCAAGATTTAGTAATACAGAGCTTGTAAGTATTTCGCCAAAACAAGTTACCATAAGGTGTTTTAACCTTATTAAATAAAAATCTCTGGAGGAGATATAAATGTAGAAAGTATTTTTACCTTGGGTATAAATATATGTTAAAGATACCAAGCAAATTTAAACCTGGTTTTACTCCATTTCCCAAGTAAGCAAACAGACTAAAAGTCAAGTTTGCGCCTGCAATTGATGCAAGTCTAACTGATCCCACAGGTAGTGCAGGAACAGGGCAACTCGTGGCAAAGGTGGAACAAGCTCCGATCACTAATCTTAATATTTACCTTTAATGCCAAAACACATCTCCAAGAAGGGGATGTATGATGTTTTGTATTAAAGGCAAGGGGCCACTACCCAGACCGGTTTCGACCTTTATTGAGGTCTCGTCAGTGGGAGCTAGGCTTAGAAATACCAAGATTTAGTAATACAGAGCTTGTAAGTATTTCGCCAAAACAAGTTACCATAAGGTGTTTTAACCTTATTAAATAAAAATCTCTGGAGGAGATATAAATGTAGAAAGTATTTTTACCTTGGGTATAAATATATGTTAAAGATACCAAGCAAATTTAAACCTGGTTTTACTCCATTTCCCAAGTAAGCAAACAGACTAAAAGTCAAGTTTGCGCCTGCAATTGATGCAAGTCTAACTGATCCCACAGGTAGTGCAGGAACAGGGCAACTCGTGGCAAAGGTGGAACAAGCTCCGATCACTAATCTTAATATTTACCTTTAATGCCAAAACACATCTCCAAGAAGGGGATGTATGATGTTTTGTATTAAAGGCAAGGGGCCACTACCCAGACCGGTTTCGACCTTTATTGAGGTCTCATCAGTGGGAGCTAGGCTTAGAAATACCAAGATTTAGTAATACAGAGCTTGTAAGTATTTCGCCAAAACAAGTTACCGTAAGGTGTTTTAACCTTATTAAATAAAAATCTCTGGAGGAGATATAAATGTAGAAAGTATTTTTACCTTGGGTATAAATATATGTTAAAGATACCAAGCAAATTTAAACCTGGTTTTACTCCATTTCCCAAGTAAGCAAACAGACTAAAAGTCAAGTTTGCGCCTGCAATTGATGCAAGTCTAACTGATCCCACAGGTAGTGCAGGAACAGGGCAACTCGTGGCAAAGGTGGAACAAGCTCCGATCACTAATCTTAATATTTACCTTTAATGCCAAAAACACATCTCCAAGAAGGGGATGTATGATGTTTTGTATTAAAGGCAAGGGGCCACTACCCAGACCGGTTTCGACCTTTATTGAGGTCTCATCAGTGGGAGCTAGGCTTAGAAATACCAAGATTTAGTAATACAGAGCTTGTAAGTATTTCGCCAAAACAAGTTACCATAAGGTGTTTTAACCTTATTAAATAAAAATCTCTGGAGGAGATATAAATGTAGAAAGTATTTTTACCTTGGGTATAAATATATGTTAAAGATACCAAGCAAATTTAAACCTGGTTTTACTCCATTTCCCAAGTAAGCAAACAGACTAAAAGTCAAGTTTGCGCCTGCAATTGATGCAAGTCTAACTGATCCCACAGGTAGTGCAGGAACAGGGCAACTCGTGGCAAAGGTGGAACAAGCTCCGATCACTAATCTTAATATTTACCTTTAATGCCAAAACACATCTCCAAGAAGGGGATGTATGATGTTTTGTATTAAAGGCAAGGGGCCACTACCCAGACCGGTTTCGACCTTTATTGAGGTCTCATCAGTGGGAGCTAGGCTTAGAAATACCAAGATTTAGTAATACAGAGCTTGTAAGTATTTCGCCAAAACAAGTTACCATAAGGTGTTTTAACCTTATTAAATAAAAATCTCTGGAGGAGATATAAATGTAGAAAGTATTTTTACCTTGGGTATAAATATATGTTAAAGATACCAAGCAAATTTAAACCTGGTTTTACTCCATTTCCCAAGTAAGCAAACAGACTAAAAGTCAAGTTTGCGCCTGCAATTGATGCAAGTCTAACTGATCCCACAGGTAGTGCAGGAACAGGGCAACTCGTGGCAAAGGTGGAACAAGCTCCGATCACTAATCTTAATATTTACCTTTAATGCCAAAACACATCTCCAAGAAGGGGATGTATGATGTTTTGTATTAAAGGCAAGGGGCCACTACCCAGACCGGTTTCGACCTTTATTGAGGTCTCGTCAGTGGGAGCTAGGCTTAGAAATACCAAGATTTAGTAATACAGAGCTTGTAAGTATTTCGCCAAAACAAGTTACCATAAGGTGTTTTAACCTTATTAAATAAAAATCTCTGGAGGAGATATAAATGTAGAAAGTATTTTTACCTTGGGTATAAATATATGTTAAAGATACCAAGCAAATTTAAACCTGGTTTTACTCCATTTCCCAAGTAAGCAAACAGACTAAAAGTCAAGTTTGCGCCTGCAATTGATGCAAGTCTAACTGATCCCACAGGTAGTGCAGGAACAGGGCAACTCGTGGCAAAGGTGGAACAAGCTCCGATCACTAATCTTAATATTTACCTTTAATGCCAAAACACATCTCCAAGAAGGGGATGTATGATGTTTTGTATTAAAGGCAAGGGGCCACTACCCAGACCGGTTTCGACCTTTATTGAGGTCTCGTCAGTGGGAGCTAGGCTTAGAAATACCAAGATTTAGTAATACAGAGCTTGTAAGTATTTCGCCAAAACAAGTTACCATAAGGTGTTTTAACCTTATTAAATAAAAATCTCTGGAGGAGATATAAATGTAGAAAGTATTTTTACCTTGGGTATAAATATATGTTAAAGATATATGTTAAAGATACCAAGCAAATTTAAACCTGGTTTTACTCCATTTCCCAAGTAAGCAAACAGACTAAAAGTCAAGTTTGCGCCTGCAATTGATGCAAGTCTAACTGATCCCACAGGTAGTGCAGGAACAGGGCAACTCGTGCCAAAGGTGGAACAAGCTCCGATCACTAATCTTAATATTTACCTTTAATGCCAAAACACATCTCCAAGAAGGGGATGTATGATGTTTTGTATTAAAGGCAAGGGGCCACTACCCAGACCGGTTTCGACCTTTATTGAGGTCTCGTCAGTGGGAGCTAGGCTTAGAAATACCAAGATTTAGTAATACAGAGCTTGTAAGTATTTCGCCAAAACAAGTTACCGTAAGGTGTTTTAACCTTATTAAATAAAAATCTCTGGAGGAGATATAAATGTAGAAAGTATTTTTACCTTGGGTATAAATATATGTTAAAGATACCAAGCAAATTTAAACCTGGTTTTACTCCATTTCCCAAGTAAGCAAACAGACTAAAAGTCAAGTTTGCGCCTGCAATTGATGCAAGTCTAACTGATCCCACAGGTAGTGCAGGAACAGGGCAACTCGTGGCAAAGGTGGAACAAGCTCCGATCACTAATCTTAATATTTACCTTTAATGCCAAAAACACATCTCCAAGAAGGGGATGTATGATGTTTTGTATTAAAGGCAAGGGGCCACTACCCAGACCGGTTTCGACCTTTATTGAGGTCTCGTCAGTGGGAGCTAGGCTTAGAAATACCAAGATTTAGTAATACAGAGCTTGTAAGTATTTCGCCAAAACAAGTTACCATAAGGTGTTTTAACCTTATTAAATAAAAATCTCTGGAGGAGATATAAATGTAGAAAGTATTTTTACCTTGGGTATAAATATATGTTAAAGATACCAAGCAAATTTAAACCTGGTTTTACTCCATTTCCCAAGTAAGCAAACAGACTAAAAGTCAAGTTTGCGCCTGCAATTGATGCAAGTCTAACTGATCCCACAGGTAGTGCAGGAACAGGGCAACTCGTGGCAAAGGTGGAACAAGCTCCGATCTCTAATCTTAATATTTACCTTTATACCCAAGGTAAAAATACTTTCTACATTTATATCTCCTCCAGAGATTTTTATTTAATAAGGTTAAAACACCTTATGGTAACTTGTTTTGGCGAAATACTTACAAGCTCTGTATTACTAAATCTTGGTATTTCTAAGCCTAGCTCCCACTGACGAGACCTCAATAAAGGTCGAAACCGGTCTGGGTAGTGGCCCCTTGCCTTTAATACAAAACATCATACATCCCCTTCTTGGAGATGTGTTTTGGCATTAAAGGTAAATATTAAGATTAGTGATCGGAGCTTGTTCCACCTTTGCCACGAGTTGCCCTGTTCCTGCACTACCTGTGGGATCAGTTAGACTTGCATCAATTGCAGGCGCAAACTTGACTTTTAGTCTGTTTGCTTACTTGGGAAATGGAGTAAAACCAGGTTTAAATTTGCTTGGTATCTTTAACATATATATATATATATATATATATATATATATATATGTGTGTGTGTGTGTGTGTGTGTGTTAAAAATTCCAAGCAATTTTAAACCTGGTTTTACTCCATTTCCCAAGTAAGCAAACAGACAAACAAGTCAAGTTTGCGCCTGCAAGTTATGCAAGTCTAGCTGGCCAAAACACATCTCCAAGAAGGGGATGCATGATGTTTTGTATTAAAGGCAAGAAGGCCACTACCCAGACCGGTTTCGACCTTTATTGAGGTCGAATGCGAGTTCATGTCTCTCATCATAGGCCTTTGGAGAATAAAGCATGCTGAGGGTCAGCAAACAGTAAGAGAGGAGAATAATGAAAGATAGAGTAGGATAGTAGGAGGTAAAAGAGGCCTCAGTCAACCTGTTTAGCCTTATATGGCTAATTGGTCTGTGACACATATTCTCAATTTATCTGTTCAAAAAAAAAGAAAATTTAACCATAAAAATTTTGACTAAAATTCACTTATAAATTTATCCTTAATAATTTCGTCAGTTATCTATGAAGGAGATCCATTGACCTTTTTTGAAAACAGTATTTTTAGTTAGAACATTTTTTTTGTTTTTTTATTATTATTTTTATTTTAAATTACATAAAAATTAAAGGACTTAAGGTCCGGTCAGTTGAACTGAAAGGGAACAAAATAAGGAACTTACAGACCTGGTACCACTGGGACTTAGAATGGGGTAGAAGACTGGCCCGGGAGATGCCGCTCACAAGGAGCAGCACCGCCTCGCAGTAAGCCTTCGCAGCCCGGGTTCTCAGATCTACCCCCCTTATTTGGAGTAAAGGAAACCGTGCCAGCGAAAGCTTTGTGGCGAGGAAGAACAGAGTGGTTGTTACTTTTCCTAGAGAGAGTTAGGTGGAGTTTTGGAGACACTAAAGAAATATACACGGCTTGATGCGTCCCTGTATAAGAAAGCATATTTTCGGTGGTTTGCAGTATTTGTTCACAAATTTAAAGTCGCCTAGTAGATGTCTCTCTTGCGCAAGAAATTTAGGAAGATAAAAAAAGAAACCTTTCCTTATTCCTGCGTACATTAAATACATTAAATTTGCGTCCCGTACCTGGGATTTTTTTTTTTTCTCATCAGTGGGAGCCAGGCTTACAAATACCAATACCAAGATTTAGTAATACAGAGCTTATAAGTATTTTACCAGAACAAGTTACCATAAGGTGTTCTAACCTTATTAAATAAAAATCTCTGGTTTAAAATTGCTTGGTATTTTTAACATTTATTATACCTAAGGTAAAATACTTTCTACATATACATATATATATATATATATATATATATATATAGAAAGTATTTTACCTTGGGTATAATAAATCTTAAAGATATCAAGCTATTTTAAACCTGGTTGCAGAGTCAGACTTGCAACACTTGCAGACGCAAACTTGACTTGTTTGTCTGTATGCTTACTTGGGAAATGGAGTAAAACCAGGTTTAAAATAGCTTGGTATCTTTAACATTTATTATACTCAAGGTAAAATACTTTCTATATTTATATCTCCTTCTGAGATTTTTATTTAATAAGGTTAAAACACCTTATGGTAACTTGTTTTGGTAAAATACTTATAAGCCCTGTATTACTAAATCTTGGTAATTCTAGCCTGGATCCCATTGATGAGACCTCGGTAGGGTCGGAACTGGTGGAACAACGCTGAGTTGGAGTCTTTCGGCCGCTATAGAGTGGTCTAGTGATCGTCCTAATTTTTAGAGAGGTCTTTACTTAAATACACCTCAATAACTAAAGGTCGAAACCGGTGGGGGCTATTATGAGTTCGCTCTCTTAAGGTTTTTGCCTTAAGGGAGCAATTTGAGTCTCTGAGGAAAGTGTTTTCCGGCACGGACCGGTGAGGGGCTTTGTCGGTGAATGATTTTATTCGGAATCGGAATATGAGCGGTTCTGCTCGGTGGTGGTGGTGGTGGGTGGGTGGAAAGCCATCACTGAGTGGAGCAAACGCTGAGATGGACGGTCTTTCGCCCATAATTGAGGGGCCTAGGGATCGTCCGAATTTTTAGAGACGGCTTTACTTATTCATATGGTCGAAACCGGTCTGGGTAGTGGCCCCCTGTCTTTAATACAAAGCATCATACATCTCCTCCAGGAGATGTGCTTTGCATTATGGGTAAATATTAAAATTAGTGATCGGAGCTTATTCTACTTTTACCATGATTTGCCTTGGTCTTGCACAACGTGCAGGGTCAGCTAGACTTGCAACACTTGCAGGCGCAAACTTGACTGTTTGTTGACTTGGGAAATGGAGTAAAACCAGGTTTAAAATAGCTTGGTATCTTTAACATATATGTATGTATGTATGTATAGAAGATATATGTTGAAAAAAGAGTTGGATCTTCTGTCCAATCTATATATATGTATATAGAAGAGATATATGTATAGAAGATATATATATATATATATATATATATATATATATATATATATGTTGAAAAAAGAGTTGGGTCTTGTGCACAATCTATGTTATGTATATATATATATATATATATATATATGTTGAAAAAAGAGTTGGGTCTTGTGCACAATCTATGTTATGTATATGTATATATATGTATGTATATATATATGTATATGTATGTATGTATATATATATATATGTATGTATGTATATGTATGTATATATACATATACATATGTATATATATATATACATATACATATGTATATATATATATATATATATATATATATATATATGGGAATAAATTTTTAACTTGGGTATATTGTATATTAGGATAACCAAGCAATTTTATATGCTTGGTTATTTTAGCTCCTAATCCCAAGTATGCACACAATTAAGTTTGCGCCTGAAACAAAGTTCAAGTCTAAAGATGGTACAACACCAGGGCAGCTCATTGTAAAGGTGGTTAAAGCTTTGATCACTATTCTTAGTATTTTCCCATAATGTAAAGCACATCTCACTAGAAGATGTATACTGCAATGCATTATGGGTGGGGTCACTACCCAGACCGGTTTCGACCTTTTTTGAGGTCTCCTCAGTGAGTAGCTAGACCCTAAATACCAAGGTTTTAGTAATACAAAGCCTTATCAACTTTACCTATATAAGTTGCAACAAGGTGTATTAAGTTTTAATAAAAATCTCTGGAGGAGATATTGATGGGAATAAATTTTTAACTTGGGTATATTGTATATTAGGATAACCAAGCAATTTTATATGCTTGGTTATTTTAGCTCCTAATCCCAAGTATGCAAACAATTAAGTTTGCGCCTGAAACAAAGTTCAAGTCTAAAGATGGTACATCTTTAGACTTGAACTTTGT